>NC_056002.1:20263754-20876476 GCF_018446385.1 Zingiber officinale | reverse complement strand
GAGGTATGAGAGCATGCTCACTTATAACTCGCGCTGGGGTGAGAGTCTGGAGCCGTGAGAGCAAGCTCACTTATAACTTGTACTGGGGTGAGAGTCTGGAGGCGTGAGAGCATGCTCACTTATAACTCGCACTAGGGCAAGAGTTTGGAGGCGTGAGAGCATGCTCACTTATAACTCACACTGGACGAGAGTCTGAAAGTGTGAGAACATGCTCACTTATAACTTGCACTGGTGTGAGAGTCTAGAGGTGTGAGAGCAAGCTCACTTATAACTCATGCTGGGGCGAGAGTCTGGAGGTGTGAGAGCATGTTCACTTATAACTCGCGCTGGGGCGAGAGTTTGGAGGTGTGAGAGCATGTTCACTTATAACTGACACTAGGATGAGAGTCTGGAGGAGTGAGAGGATGCTCACTTATGACTCACGCTGGGGCAAGAATCTAGAATCCCGATCGAGAAGCCGATTGGGAAGCAATTAGGGGGCCTGCCCAGGACTTGATCTGGAGACCTGACCAGGAATGGATCGGGAGGTTTGTCCAAGACTAGATCTGGAGGTCTGTCCAGCAATGGATCTAGGATCTGTCAAGGAATGAATCTGAAGACTTGACCAGGACTATATCTGGAAGTCTATCCAGGCATGAATCTGGAGACTTGACTAGGAATGGATATGGAGACTTGACCAGGACTAGATCTGGAGGTCTTTCCAGGACAGGACTGGATTTGGAGGTCTATTGAGGAATAGATCTGGAAACCAGACCAGGATTGGATCTGGAGATCTGTCTAGGCATGAATCTGGAGACTTGACTAGGAATGGATCTGGAGACCTGACCAGGACTAGATCTGGTGTAACACCCCTAGAAAGCCTAGATAAAGTAAGGGCAATGAGAGTACGAATGTAATGAAAAGAATGTGTAGATAGTCTACGTTGAATGTTACGATGGGAAGGATTTAGATGATTAAAAACTTTATGAAAGAAAATAAAGTTGAGAATATAAAGTTCTATACATGATTTATAATGCAAGGAATTAATGTAAACAAAAGAGATATGAGATATTATATATGCATGTATGAAATATTTATGCATAATGCATATACATGAATTATTTTGTACAAAAATATGCTAGGAGAAGGATTTGATCCTTGGTTCTCTTGTGGATGCATGCATGTGTTAACCAAGTGTGATAGGAGTGAATATTGTAAAAGGAGAGATGGGAATTATAATTAAAGGAAAGAAAGGAGAGAAATTAAGAGAAAGAAAAGAGAGAAACTCAAGAAGCATTTCTCTAGCATATTCTTTCTCATTAAGAGGAGAAGTAAATGGGGAGGATGAATCAAGTCAAGTTTTCCTCCCCTCACTTTAGTATAAATAGGCATGGAGGGGGGGGGGGCTTCATCCTCAACTCACTCTCCTCCTCTCCTCCATTTGTGCCGAGCACTCTCCCTCCCTCTTTCCTCTTGTTGCCGAGAGCAACAACTCTCCCCCTTCTTTCTTTCTTTTTGTTGCCGAGCAACACAAGAGGAAGAAGCCTCCTCTTCTTCCTCCTCCTCTCCACCAAAAGACCTAGCCACTTCTTCCTCCATTGGTGCCGAGCAAAGCAAGCAAGGAAGAAAGGTCCACAAGCAAGTTCTCAACTCTAGGAAACTTAAGCAAAGAAGGTAAGCTTCCCCTCACCTGCGGTACAAGGCTTTCATGTGATTTTCGGATTCTTTTTCTATGCCTTGAAAGAAACTTGCATGATCAGAGGTGTATGTAACCCTAGAATTTCAATAAAAAATATTGTAAATAGGTTAGGAAAATTATTGTCTAACCAAACTAGTGCAAGTTTTCCCGAATGAAATGCTAAGGACCTTCCTATGGTTTTCTTGCTTGGAAGTTGATTGGAACCAAAAGAACCCCACTCTCATGTTTCAGCCAAGAAAGAATTTAGGGTTAGGAGGACCTTGAATTTAAAATAACTATGCTTATATGACATGATATAAAGTTCTTAAGAGTTGTATACTTGTATGTTGAAAGAAACTCATGAACCTTACTCTTAATATTTCGGCCATGGTAAGGTGATAGTTTAGAGAAGCTTAAACAAAATTCTAATATGCTCAATGACCTCTATGATATTATGTTATGAAAGATGATTAATGCTCTCATGTTTAATTGGAATGTAGAAAATTAGTTACATGATTTATGACATGTAAGATCACAAGAGTCCTAGCTTGTTTATGATCCAACCTTGTGTATGATGTTCTTAGTAAATCTTGCTATGAAATTACTTAGGTTTCCCATGCTTTAGGCCACTTAAAGGAAGTTTATATTCTATGAATTTCGGCCAAGTAAGGTTTAAAGGACCTAGAGGCCTTGGAAATGAAACCTAAGGGGTTAAAAGTACTTCTTATGAAAACTTGATAATGTGTGAATGTGATACATGTTTGTATGACCTAAATGAATCATTATGTGTTCGGCCATGAAGGGATAGATGCCCTAGAAACCCTAGAACAAAAATTAAATATGTCTATGCCATGCTGTATGAAAATGATATGATAATAAGTTAGAATGCATGATTGCTTTAGTTACGAAATGATATACATAATGAAAAGAAATGAAGTTATGTTATGATATGTGATAGCATAGAAAATGCTATACATAATGAAAAGAAATGAAGTTATGTTATGATATGTGATAGCATAGAAAATGCTATACATAATGAAAAGAAATGAAGTTATGTTATGATATGTGATAGCATAGAAAATGCTATACATAATGAAAAGAAATGAAAAAGAATAAATGCATGAAAGATTGTTAAGGACATGATATGATAGTTATGCATGATAAGTTATTTTTATGGTTTGTACCAAGGGTGGGCTCCGTAAACGCCCCGGGGTCGATGGAGTAAGACTCGGGCCTCGTCAGTAATGGGCCTTTGAGTACCCTAGGTCGATGGAGTAAGACTCGGGCCTAGTATGTATTCATGGTAGGGCTCAAGACTTGCTACCTTGGACCTACGCATTAAGTATGTGGTACAAACCGGGATCCCAAATGATGATGATATTAATTTCAAGTACTATTAAGTATAAGTTTTCAAATTCACGATGCATTGCCTACATTCATATGTGCTTGAATTATATGATGATATGATATAATGTCATGTGATATTATGATATGAATATGATGCCCTTGTATGTCTCATGCTTGTAATTTATTTGTTTTATGATATGATAATCATGCTTCTATGAAATGATATGTGAATAAGAAATATGCATGATATGTTTGAATAGAATGATATGTTATGTTATGATTAGTTGAGACGATGATATGTTGATCCATTCTTGATATACGATGATTCTCGGTTTTAGTGAGTAGGAAAGGAACTTACTGAGCCATGAGAGCTCATAGCTTACTTTCCTTGTACCGCAGATAAAAGAGAAAGCTGGATGTACAACGGAGCAGCAGGAGGAGCAGATAGTGATGTGTGTGGTGGTGGCTCGGCAAGAACGATTCGGGCAAATTAATATTTTTAGTTATAAGTTCAATATATACACATTTGAACAAATCAGAATATGTGATATTATGCTTAATAAATTAAATTCTTTAAAGTTTTTATTATTCCACTGTTATAACTAAAGCATGTACGTAAGTAGTATAAGAACGTAGCGCCACCTTTGGTTGGGTAAGAAGGGTGGGCGTTACATCTGGAGGTCTGTCCAAGCATGAATCTAGAGACTTGACCAGGGATGGATCTGGAGGTCTGACTAGGTAGTGATTTAGACGAGCAACATGTATTACTTGAAGGGATCATGCTCGAGGACTTGGCTTAATGCTCCTGTGATCACAAAATTCAATGCCTAAGGTTTTAGTCAAATTTAAACCTTACTATGATTTTGAGGAGGCATAAAGGTGCCGAATTTAGAGCGACACTTCCCACTGCCTTCTTCTTCATTTCTTGAGGAAGCCGCATGGAGTTTTCAATCTCCGAGGCATGGTCTTCACAAGGTAAGACCTTTCTATTTGCATATCCCTCCCCATGATTTTCCTGTCACTTCAATCATAAATTCCATTCCTAGGGAGATGACACGTGCCCCATGAACTTTACTCATCTTACTGTATGATGCACGCTTTTTGCACGTGACCCTAAATCACTTTCGCTTCTCGATCTAATAGCTAACATGTGATATGCCGTTTCAATTGTCCAGCTTGCTTTCCGATTCTTCCTAAGGGTTTTGGTTTAAAAACCCTAAAGTTTATCCGCCGTCGTTCCTTACCGCTTCAACTTCCTTCGAGTTTCCTTCTCCTTCTTGATTTCTCTTGCTCGCCTTCTCCTTCGTGTACTTCCTTTATCCTCCGTAAGTACTCTTCCTTCTTCCTCCCCCACTCCTTTTGATCTTGCAATGGCTGGTGAGATGGAGGTGCCCTGGTATGCATTATTTCTGCTCCAACATGGATAATAGTGATCTTAGGGCAATTCGATCGAGTCTGGAACTTTCTGAGGCCTACAAGCTCCGCCCTCCAGGGCCGGATGACCATCCTTCCTCTCCTCCCATCGGTTTTGTGACCTTTTTTAAGGATCAGCTCCTTGGCGGTCTTCAATTTCCTATCCATCCATTCTTCTCCTCTTTGAGCAAGTATTTTGGTGTTTCGTTGTCCCAGTTCGCACCCAACGCCTTCCGCACCATATGCGGAATGATGATCCTTCATTGCCTATATCAAATACCCCTGACCCCGTAGCTTTTTCACCATTTTTATACCCTTAAACACTCGAAGTTGGGTGTTTTCATGGTGTAGTCTAGGGTCGGGTACAAGTATTTTGACGGGATGCCTTCTTCCAACAAAGGTTGGAAGTCTAGATTTTTTTTATATCCAATTGCCCAAGCCAGCATCTTGGCCGGCTGAGTGGCACTATACTCTTTGCACTCCCTTTAAGCTACGCGATCATCAACATCAACCACCCCACATAGCATCTGAAAAGTTGGAGGGTGTGCAACTGTAGCTCCCTTTTCTGCTGTGAGAGAGCATGTTATACACTTTTGGGTTCAGCCCCATCCGGATGCCTTTGGGCCCCTTTTAGTAAGATCCAATACCCTTACTTCCCGGTCTTCGCTAATTGAGGTATTTTCTTTGTGTTTTGTAGAAGCGGCCATGTTTCGTGCTTATGCCATTGACTCTTCCATGCTGCCTAGCGATATTATGAAGAGAAGCGTCTGTGGAGGAGAGGGCCCCCTCTCCTCCTCCAAAGAAGCATCTACGCCTCTAGCGTAAAAGGAAATGAGTCATCCCATCAATTCAATCTTCTCCATTGAGGCCTCCTCTCTCCTCCAAGGCCAAGGTGAAAACTCCTGCTCGGGCAACTCCTTCTCCAATAACAGAGGTTGTGCCCTCTCCTGTCCCCGTGTTGGTCCCGAAGCAAACCATCCCTCGGGCGGGAGACCAGACCGAGGATTCTGCAACCTCGTCTCTTCCACCCCCTACTCCTACTTTGGCGCACGCCTCTTCTTCGCACCCCAAGGAGTGCACCAAGGGCAAGTATACCTTCACCTCTTCCTTCCAGCTACCATCTCTGCAAGTGTGGGACCCTATCAGATCGGCCAGCGCCTCTCCACACTATGGCCAGGTGAAATTTCATGGGGTCCTGGTCGAGTCCTGGAAGACCGCTGCCAACCAAATTTTAGAAGGCCCCCCTTTGGAGCTAGCTGAGCTATTTTCCAATCAGCTAATATCGGTGAGTTGTCTTTACCCCTTTCTCAGATACTTGAGATAAGACTAATCTTTCCCTATTCCTGATAGGCCTGCGCCATGTGTTTAAGTATATCCCAATACGTGGCTAGCCTACAATGAGAGAACGAGTCCTTGAGGGATAACCTTCAAGAGTTGGAATCCCCTACTACCACAGGCCATGTTTTTTATTTAACCACCTCTGATAACCCGATATAGTCCTATTCGTAAATTGTCGGGGAAAAAAGCCCAAACTACCCAAGACCTAGCTCAGGCAGAATTAGAGAAAGTGCAGACCTTGTAGACATCCCTGAAGACAAGTGAATCTAAGATCAAGTCTGAAGGGTTGAGGCACACCCAAATTTTGGCTGATTTAGAGGAGAAGGACACTAAGGTAGCTACCCTCTCCTGGTAGCTGAAGGAATTGCAAGAAGCACATGCTGCTCTGGAGAGAGATCTAGGCAAAGAAGACAAACCTGACCTCTAACACTGACCAGGAAGCAGCTCTTCAGAAGCAATGGGAGGTAGTCGAGGCTACCCTCAAGTCTTTGCAAGAATACCTTTCCAAGGCCAAAGATGAGGCCGCCACCACACACCAAGAGCTGGTCCTGGTACAAGCTGATGCAGACAATGCCTAGGATGAGCTGAAGGATTATCAGGCCGGTGAGGCTGCCCGTCTGGAAGTGTACAAGGTTGCTTACCTTACTTCCGGAGTATTTAGAGTGAATATAGGCAGTCTCATCGATCGGATGGTCTGCTACGAAGGGGTGGGGGCTCTTCTACAGCTTCATGAGAAAGGCTACCTCCAGTCAGCCCCTCCTAAGGATTTCCTAGACAGGTGTCGCCTTCTACGAGAGCTTCCCGACAATGTCTTCCTGTCTTTTGATGATTAGCTGGCACTTGCCATGTATCCTTTGTAGGATCGAAAAGAATTTAGATATCTCCACAATGACATGATATTATCCACTTTGGGCCTAAGCCCTCATGGTTTTGCTCTTGGGCTCTCCCCAAAAGGCCTCATGCAAATGGAGATATCTTTCTCTTATAAACCCATGATCTTTTCCATGTGTTTTCAATATGGGACTATGTTTGCAACCTTGCAACCCTAACAATCCCCCCCTCAAACAAAGGACCATGGGCTTCCCACGTCCGATCCTCGACCCACCAGGTCTTCCTACCCCTCGGTCTATCCGACCTACTAGGACTTCTTGCCCCTCGATCTACCCGACCTACTAGGACTTCCCTGCCTAGCCGCAACTAGGACTTCCTGCCCCTCGGTCCACCCGACCTACTAGGACTTCCTGCCTGGTGTCTGGTCCTCTTGATCCGAACATAGGAGCCCCCACTTTCTTTGTTCGAGGTCAATATTGTACTCACATGGTTCAATCAGACCATAGCTCTTGTGCACAGTCGGCGGTTAAACCTTCTGGCAGTCCGGGCTCTGATACCAATTGTAGGATCGAAAAGAATTTAGATATCTCCACAATGACATGATATTGTCCACTTTGGGCCTAAGCCCTCATGGTTTTGCTCTTGGGCTCTCCCCAAAAGGCCTCATGCAAATGGAGATATCTTTCTCTTATAAACCCATGATCTTTTCCATGTGTTTTCAATATGGGACTATGTTTGCAACCTTGCAACCCTAACATCCTTCTCTTTCACTAATGTGTATTTTGACTTTAAAAGTTATTATAGGCATATGTCTGGGTGGATAATCCCAGTATCTTGTGTTATTTACTAAGTATGTTCACATATATCCTCCGCTACTCCCCGTTTTCTATGTTCAAGTAGTTTGTTCACTATGCATCTTTCTTGCAGAGGGTTCATCGACTTAGTCTCCGTGTAGGCGTTAGGCGTGCGACCAGTTGGGTTTTTGTTACCCTACTGGACATCTAATCTAACTAATCTATTTAATATACCGACCGAGTTTGGTGATTGGGTATCCCGGTCAGTCACTTTATCTGATCAGTTTATTTTAGGGCGCCCGACCTAGTTTCGTGCGACCGCGCTACCCACTCGGTACTTGTGAGTTGCGAGAGAGAGCTATTGTAGCACCACCTATTCCCAAGATCCCAGCAAATCCCCATCCCCAACATGTTTATCATCCTTGCTTTTTCCAACATTCCCCCGCGGCATAGTTTTCTAGGATATCCTACGGCTGGCATTGCTTCTACATTTATGGCTGACGCTATATGAACCGCTTGATGGACTCTAATGATGAGGCCCTTTATGACCTCCTTAGAAACTATAAATATCCTTCCCCCTTCGCTTTACTGAACTCTTCGTTTCAAGAGTAAGCCTTCCTCTTGTCTCCAGTGCTGGTTTTGCTCTGTCCCTTATGTTTTACATTCGCATCAGCCCATGGATTCCTCTGCACCTAACTACGCTCCTGGAGTTTTGACCTTTACCGGCATGGATCTAGATGATCTTCGCTTCACCTATAAAATCCCCAGGGCCATGAACATCATCATACCTTCTGAGGTCCATTGGGTCTCTTCGCCTTCGGCTAGGTACGTGACCTTCTTTAAAGAACAATTTGTTGTCGGCCTCTGCCTTCCCCTTCATCCTTTTTTTTCCCAAGTGAGTCTCTATTTTCGTATCCCCCTTTGTCAACTTACCCCCAACTCCATAAGAATCTTGTTTGCCTTCATTCTCCTCTGCAAAGTGTGTGACATACCCTGGACTCCCATTTATTCCACTGCTTTTTTACTCCTTGCTGTCACAGTGAGGGTCTTTTCCGTCTCCAAGTCCACACTCGAACTACCTTTTTTGTTCCCCTCCTATCTTTTGTTTCGGAGTGAAAGGAAAAATATTTTTTCCTGAGTTTTCCCCTAGTCGTGGAATGACCTACTCAATGGTGCTTGGCTCTTCCTCCGGCACCTCATCTAAGGGACTTTCAGATAGACCCTGATTTCATAGAGGCCTCCACACAACTGGGAATGCTGGCACTTGGACCTACTCAGACTGCTAACCGTGAATGCCTTATTTTTGTTCAGGTTGAACTGTATTCCTTCAGAGCTACCGCATTCCTTAGGTACGACCTGCCTTACCTTCCCTGACCTTTATTTCTCTATTCTAATTTTGATGCTCTTCTTACAGCCGAGACTCTATCCTGGGTGCCCCCGATCAGGCATCTTTGTAACACCCATAAAGTCTCTAGTAATTTATATAGTTTTTGCATGATTAGAATGAGTTTTATGTGCGTTCCTTCTACAAAAAAAAAAAAAAGAAGAGAAAATAGAACCAAAAAGAGGCATGGCCAAGGTGTGAACCTTGAACCTCTCAACAAGTGGCAAGCTTTAAGTAGTATGGAATAACCAATAGGCCAAGAGGAAGTATTGTTAGAAAGAAAATGGAATTTGTGGTTAAAGGTAGGGAAGGTAAGGGGACACTTTTCTTATTTCACCAAGAATAAGTGAGAGGGATGAAGAGAGAAAGCAAGAGAATGACAAGTTGTGTTATTCCCTCTTCCTTTTATTTAGAATAAATAGGAATAAAAAGATAAGGGAAAGAAAAGTTCATTCTTCCTTCTCCTTTCATTTAGAATAAAAAGGAATAAGAGGGCAAGGGAAATTGGTTTTCTCCTTCCTTCTTCTCCTTCTTCTTCCTCCACCGAAATCCTAAGTTTCCCCTCTCCCATTTCCGAAAAACAAACTTAATGTTTCTCCCTAAGAAAACTACACAAGGAAGAGTCCTTAAGGCCTAATCCTTCTCACAAGCAAGGTACACAAAGGGGAGTCCTAGAAGCGGAAGTCTTCTTCTTCTCCTCCACCAAGGGTACTTTTCTTAGTAAATCAAGCAAGAGGATGTAAGTATTCCCCTCACCTACAGTACAAGTAGTTTTCCTCGTTATTTTTCTTTATGTTGCTTAAAAAAAAAAACATAGAACCATGCTCCTTTAGGTTTCAGCCAAGAAGAAATAAAAAGAATTAGAGAAAGTTTTAAAACCTAAACTATGCTTGCTTATGATTCCTCATGGTGTGTAATCCATTATATGATGTTGGTTTAAGGTTTTCATGCTTTATGTTGCTTCAAAACTTAGAACCATGCTCCTTTAGGTTTCGGCCAAGAAGAAATAAAAGGATTAGAGAAAGTTTTAAAACCTAAATTATGCTTGCTTATGATTCCTCATGGTGTGTAATCCATTATATGATGTTGGTTTAAGGTTTTCATGCTTTATGTTGCTTAAAAACTTAGAACCATGCTCCTTTAGGTTTCGGCCAAGAAGAAATAAAAGGATTAGAGAAAGTTTTAAAACCTAAATTATGCTTGCTTATGATTCCTCATGGTGTGTAATCCATTATATGATGTTGGTTTAAGGTTTTCATGCTTTATGTTGCCTCAAAACATAGAACCATGCTCCTTTAGGTTTCGGCAAAGAAGAAATAAAATGATTAGAGAAAGTTTTAAAACTTAAATTATGCTTGCTTATGATTCCTCATGGTGTGTAATCCATTATATGATGTTGGTTTAAGGTTTTCATGCTTTATGTTGCTTAAAAACTTAGAACCATACTCCTTTAGGTTTCGACCAAGAAGAAATAAAAGGATTAGAGAAAGTTTTAAAACCTAAACTATGCTTGCTTATGATTCCTCATGGTGTGTAATCCATTATATGATGTTAGTTTAAGGTTTCCATGCTTTATGTTGCTTAAAACCTAGGACTATACCTTTTGTAAGTTTCGGCCAAGAAGGAAATGTAATGGATTAGGGAAGTTTAACTCCAACTAGACTTACTTATGTTTTCTCCCATGTTATGCTATGTATTATGTGGTAATAGTTTGATGTTCCATGCTTAAATGTGGCTTAAAAACCTAGTACCATGTCTTGTAAGTTTCGGCCAAGAAGGAAATGAAAGGGCTGAGGGAAGTTTAACTCCAACTAGAATTGCTTATGTTTTCTCCCATGATATACTATGTATTATGTGATGCTAGTAGGATGCTTTCCTTGTTTAAAGTTGCTTAAGATTTAAGATCATGTCTCATGCAAGTTTCCGCCAAGATATGAGTTAGGGTTTGTAGAAAGATCAAAACTCTAACTATGCATGATAATGACTCTTCATGATATGCTATGTGATATGTGAACTTTATGTCACCATGTTATGCTTATGCAAGGCTTATGTATGATGAAATGCCTAAGAGATGCTTCCCTATAAGTTGGGACTAAGAGCACTCTTCATGATATGACAAGAAACATGATATGCTATTTTACTTTTGTATGGCTTGTACCGGACCCTAAGAATGGTCCATGGGATAGGCTCCTAAGTTGCCCCTAGGTCGAAGCACGGGCCTAGTTCCCTAGTAGGTTCGGGATTAGCTACCTTGGATTTATTTAGGGATGCGCGTAATTCATGTATGTGGTACAAAGCCGGGCCCTCATGTTGAGATTTATGTTTAAATACCTATATGATATATGTTTTCAAAAGAACATCTTGCATATATTTATTTTATGCTATATGATTATGATATATGTTTTCAAAAGAACATCTTGCATATACTTATTTCATGCTATATGATTATGATATATGTTTTCAAAAGAACATCTTGCATATACTTATTTCATGTTATATGATTATTATGCTTTAGGAAGATGCTCTCTTGAGATATGTCTATGATACCTAGATAAACATGCTACTACCTTATGCTTATGCTCTCATATGCTATGTTTATGATTTGCCCAAATGAGTATGACACTACTTTATGCTAGCATGAAATGTTAAATCTAGATGTTGGTTAAACGAATATATCACTACTCCATGTTTAATTCATGATTTATGGCTTTTGTGAGTAGGAAATGATCTTACTAAGCCTATGTGCTTATAGTTTTAAATTTCCTTGTACTACAGAAAAGGGTAAAGAATGGCTAAACTAAAGGGAGCAGCAGGAAGGGCAAAGATGTGTGTGGCAGTGACATGGTAGAAGAGATCTGTTTTTGTAGAGATCTGTTTTTGTGTTTCAAGACTTATATATGTTTTAAGATTTTGCATGTGAACTATTTCTTTTCTTGCTACTTTTGATGGTTGCTACTTGATATTAATTTGGACTTGTTTGGATGGTTTATACTTAAAGTGAACTTATACTTTCTCTTGTTTCCATGAAACCTTGAAATGTTAAGCACTTGTTTAATTAGAGAATTGTTAGTTATCATGAACTCTAGAGAACAATATACATGTTTAGTTTTCCTCTTATTTAGTACGCTTTATGCTCTAGTTAAACAAGCATGTATCATGTTTCAAGTAATAGATAGTAAATTCAATTTTATATGCATGAATGCTGGCATGTTCACCTAGTTTGTTTATATGATTAAGTTTTAATTTTCTTCCGCTGCAATGATTGCATATGCATGTATGTATGTTCGCATAGCGCCGCCCTTACTATAGTAGGGGAAGGGCGGGTGTTACAATCTTCCCCTGAGCAATATGGAAATATAACGCCAGGGCCGCATACTACTAGATAGGAGGGGTCTATTGCACCTTGCTCTCCTTCCCCATGGGGCAACCGCCTCAATTGCTCCTCGTTCGGCCGCCTGAGCAACCCCGCATCCTCGCTTTGCTATTGAGTCTTCAAGGCATGCTCCACCCATGCCTCCTGTTCGTCGGCCCCGAACTTCATCAGAGGAGTTAGATTCGGATGAGTAGCCGCTCTCACGATGGACTAGACGCCAACTCGTGGGACCCGACCCGGTGTCCGAGGCCCCGACTGCCACTCCATCATCCTGACCAGCCTCTACGTCTGTTCCAGATCCACAACCCCTGAGCGATCTTGTCAGATCGCCTTGACCCAAGGCTAAAGCTAAACGAGGGAAGGCTACAGCTGTTCAAGAAGAAATTGACACGGGGCGACAACTTAAATTCTGCGCCCCGACCAGACCTTCTCCTCGACCGACCGCTTCCTCTCCACCTGATCCTTCTGCTCATCCCGAGTCAGCACCCTCTTCATCTAGTCCTTCTGCTCTACCAGGGTCTATTCTTGCCCCGCCTGGTCCATCCACTCAACATGATCCGCTTCCACCCAGCCTGGCCCGAGCGAGACTGCTTTAGACTCTTCCAAGCCTTGATATCTTCGCTACCGAGCCACTTTGCCCACAGAATGGGGAATGTGTCGCTCTCTCTCTGCTCCTACTCGTAATATCCTATTGTGGGGTATGTGTCCTAGCATCTCAGTGGGAGCACACCATGCAGGCGATGGACACCCGCACTTTGCCTGGCTTGGTGGACTTATCCACTGAAACCGCTACTATGGTAAGCTTCCGCTATTCCTTGCTGTTATGCTCCTCCTACTCTGTCTTTCTGTTCTCACTCCTTGATGATTTTGAAAAGATGTTTGCTTAGTTGCTTCACTTGAACCAGACAATCCTGCACATATACCAGCTTAATAAGATCCTAAAGGACCAAGTTGTAAATCTGAAGTCTCAAATCTCTGACCCTAATGCAGTTGTATCCGGACTTAGGGTGGAAATGGTGGCCTTGAAGAAAGAAAACACCTTGTTACGCCACCGCAAGTGTACGATTACGTCATTAGTAATATAAAAGATTATCGTATCCACAGGGACTGTTGATTAAGCACTAGTTAACTTTGCACGGTGAATTATCTAAACAAACGTAAAATTGGTTGGGAAAGAAAGTAAGAGAAATAAAAGGAGAAAGAGAGGGAATAGATCTTGAGAGGGGTTGAGCGAAGAGGATGTGAGAGAAGATAGATTCTAGGATTTTGGTTTTGTTGTAATGCTAGGTGATGTTACATAGATTACTTAGTTTCTATCCTCTATGTTCATGCTCTTGTAGGAAGTTAGATGCATTACCGACTCTCTCCTGTAGTGGATAAGTCAGCATGATCTCCTACTCCATGTACTATGCTACTAAATGGAAGTGATTCCTATAAATCCATTAGCAGGGTAGCCCTTTCATGACACCCCTCGGTCATACAACATAGAAACACACTAACACACAATAACATAGAAATAGAAATAGTGATTATGCTCGATCCCCTACTTCCTTGTGGAGATTTGCTTCTCCTTTCAAGATGATACCCTAGACATCCGTTAGTGGGGTAGTCTTGTCACGATGCCCCTTGGTCATACGATCTAGGGTATTCCCACTACGGGATTAACAATTCTACACAACTATTTGATAAAATATGCAAAAGATATATATAAGCATTCACACACACACATAATCAAACATGAACAAGGCATTAACAAGTCATTGAATAGAAACATGACAAATCCACATAGTTTTACATCGCCATCACATTACAAATACTTCCTACATCCTAGATCTAAGATCTACTCCATTGCAAAGGAAGAACAACCTTAAAACATAAAGTAAAGCATACTTACAACCCTAGATGTGAGAATAAGGGGAAGAAGAGATGCTTGCCGATGATTCCGATGTCTTGGGGATGCCTCCTTGCTCCGGAAATGGACGGATCTTCAAGGGATGGAGGTGAATGAAGTTTTAGGGTTTCCCCCTAAGGGGAGAACCCTTCCCCAAGGAGAGGGACGATGTTCCAAACCCAAGATGAGTCAAAGAATGAGGATCTTGACACTTTTATATCACCTCCAAACTGCTCAGGGAAATCAGGATTACAGGGGTCCGATAAATTAAGTTTTTCACCCATTAAACTAGATTTTCTCATGATTCACCCTGGACCAAAGTTGTAGCTCTTGAAATTATCTACAATATGATACTTGTATTGAGCCCTAGCTCCAACCAAATTGAAAGTTATGGTGGTTCAAAGTTTGGTCTGCAGTCTGGGCGAAGGTCCAGATGAACCCGCAGTTGGGAGGCACGACCATGCCATTTAGCACATGAAGACAGTGCTATCTCTCTGTTGGATCTGAAGAAAAGTTGTAGATCTTGAAGTCAACTATGTTTTGGTTTAAAAAACATCTTGAAACGCTAATAGAGTGCAAAGTTATGACCATTTTATGATCAGTCTGCAATCTATCGAGAATTCAGCACAACTCTATTTTGGCATGATACAACCCATGTTCTTCATCACACGGTCGTGTGGAATCCACACAGCCTCACACAACTTCCTCTCGAGTTGAGTCACATGGCTGTGTGGCTCACACAGTCATGTCCTTCTTCTCCTCTACCAAAGTCACACGACCGTGTGGATTCACACGGTCGTGGCCTTCCTCGCCACTGGAAACTTAGCACGATCATGCCATTTGGCACGACCGTGTGCTTCTTGGACACGGAGGTGCTGACACGACCGTGTGGGTCACACGACCATGGCTTGATTTGTTTCGGGATGGCCACACGCCCGTGTGGCCTACACGACCTCAACTTGATTTCTTCCAATGTTGCTCCCGTATGCGTTTTATCTCCATTTTTGCTCCAAATAGCGTCCTATCAATCAAAATAAGCAAAGAGCAGATCTTCGAATAGAATATAATGGAAATATAATATTATAATGAAATAGGGTGCAATAAACATAATTTATGCTAATGAAATACAAGTAGATGTGCATCCAAACATGCATAAAAGTGTATATAATCTACGCACATCACACCCCCAGATTTAAACCTTTGCTTGTCCTCAAGCAAAACCCGCAATCTAGACTCATGTGGTTAGATAGTGCATCATAATATCTAGCAAGTCAAACTAATCTTATCAAATGATTTCATTGGTGAGCAAGATACTAAAGTAGTTTGAGTATGACCTAAGTAGTAGTCCTCTATGCTCAGTGCGATAGTGGCCTATGTTTATCATGTTAGAGTGTTTACTAAAAGCCTAGCTTTTGTATAAACATTTAATAAGAAATAAATAATCACAATGGCCAAATACCTACATTTATTTGTAGTTGTTCAATTAATTTATATTGTAGATAACATGGTGTGTGGTGTCACACACAGAAGATCATATTATTAGTTCTTTATAAATTATAAACAGTTGCTCACGACTAAGATGGAAAGGAACAAACCATTGGAATAGTCGTAGTGTAATTATGTATTAGTTTATCCTGACTAATAAATTATACTAGTACACTCTAAGTGTATTGAGTAGGACTATTTTAGGTAAGTTCTTTTTATACTGACTTAATAAAAGAACTAAACCTTAGTTATTATGGAAGTGTGTGCTCTTAATCCTAATATAATAACAAGCATATATATTTAGTATTTATTTCTTTAACTTATCAAAGGGTGAGATTTAGCTCGATAAATCAATAGGCCCGATAAGTTGGGAAATGATATTACTTATATTGTGTGTTGTTGATTATAGAAGGAAACTGTGTCCTAGTAATCTAAGTTGAGAATGACCCCAAGAGGAGCTCATAAGGATTGTTATGTTAAACCCTGCAGGTGGACTTAGTCCGACATGACGATGAGGTTGAGTGATACTACTCTTAGACTAAGATATTAATTAAGTGAGTTGTCAGTAACTCATTTAATTAGTGGACATTCATTATCTTAAATACAGGGAGACTAACACACTCATAATTAGGAGCCCCAAATGTAATTTGGGATTGGTGCGGTAGTTCAATAATAATTCTTTGGTGGTATGAATTATTATTAATGAAGTTAAGTTGTGTGTCCGGGGCGAACACGGGAAGCTTAATTTTATTGGGAGACCAAAACCAATTACTCCTCTAGGTCCCTATCGTAGCCTCTTGTATATAGAGAATTATACCCACCTATACCCACCTTAAGGTGGCCAGTCAAACTAGCTTGGAGCCCAAGCTAGGGCATGCCAAAGCTAATGGTGGAGCCAATTTTAGGTGGTCGGCCAAAGCTTGGGTCCCAAGCTTAGGTGGCCGGCGACTAGAAAATAAAAAGGGTTTTTAATTAAAATTATTTCTTATATGGATATCATGTTTTTAAAAGAGAGTTTAAAATTTAAATCTTTCCTTTTATAACTTTCTACAAAAGATTAAGAAAAGATTTGAAATCTTTCCTTATTTGTAGATTGAAAGGTAGATTTTAATTTTGAAAAAACTTTCCTTTTTTAACCATGTTCATGATTTAAAAGAGAGTTTAAAAAATTAAATATTCCCTTTTATAAGTTTCTACAAAAGATTAATAAAAGATTTGATATCTTTCCTTATTTGTAGATTGAAAGGAGATTTTAATTTATAAAGATAACTTTCCTTTTTAGAAATTATCCATATGTTTAAAAGAAAGATTTTAATTTATAAAATTTCCTTTTTATAATCCACCATGAAGGGAAAAATTATTGGAGAAATTTTTTATAATTTTTCGGAGACAAATTAGGAAGTTTTAATTCTTATTATAATTAAAACTCTCCTTGTTTATAGCTTATAGATGTGTCCGGCCATGTAATGTGAGAAGAGGAAATTATTTTTAATTAAATAAATTTTCCTTTTCATGGAAAAAGAATTAAGGAAGTTTTTATTTAAATTTCCTTATTTGTCAAGACCAAGGATTATAAAAGAGGGGTAAAGGTGCCTTCATGGCTAACGACTCTATTTTTATTCTTCCTCTCTTTTCCTCTTTGGTGGCCGGCCCTAGCTTGTCCCTCTTCTCTTCTTCTTGTGGCCGGTGGCAACTTCTCTAGGAGCTTGGTTGGTGGCCGAATTTTACTTGAGGAAGAAGAAGAAGAAGAAGGAGGCTTTGTTTCTAGCATCCTTTGGAGCTTGGTGGTGGTGGCCGGACCTCTACTTCTCTTGGAGAATTATGGTGGCCGAATCTTACTTGGAGAAGAAGGTGGCTTATGTGAATTCTCATCGCGGTAGATCGTTGTCCACACAACGTTCGGAATAAGAAGAGGAATATGGTAGAAGATCAAGAGGTTATTTGCTTAAAAGAAAGGTATAACTAGTAATTATTTTCCGCATCATACTAGGTTTTTTTGTATAGTTATTTTTGGAAATACCAAACACAAGAGGCATATGATTCTAGAGTTTTTTGGATTTGTTTCAAAGTTGTGTTTCTTTTCTTTTATTTTTCGAATTTGTGATTCGATTGTTCCTTTTGGTTAAACCTAGAGTTATTTAAGGAAATTAAATATTAGCTTTCCTTAAAAGGCTTTGTCTAGGCGATGGTAGTTTCTCCCATATCCAAGAAGGCCATGTGCCTCGCCATGCAGTCCTGGAAGCTAATTTTGGAAATTAATATTTAATGGAATTAATAACATAGGTGGATTTGAATCAATAGTGTTAAGTTTCGCTTGCGATTCAAATCTAAACCATTAAGAACAGATAAGTTAAATTTGGAATCAATGATGTTAAGTTCTATCTGCGATTCTTAATTTAACTTCTAAAGAACACAATAGGTTATTTAAGGAAAGGTTCGACACTTGTACAAAATTTTTGTATAGTGGAACCGGTATGATTTTCCTAGGACTAACCAACATATCAAGTATCAATCCCTAAGTCTAGTCAAGTCATCATAAAACTATGTTTCTTATGCTTCTAGTGATAGGCACTTACCTGCCACATGCTTGGTTCATCCTTCTCAATCTACCCAAGGTCTCAAAGGCGTGCTCGATATCAAGAGAAGCATAGCAGTTATTTCCCCAATAACCTAACTCGGTCTCAAAGGGGTAACTTGCTAGTTTCAACTCACGATAACTAATTTTTATATCCCTTATTCATTTTTTTCATTCTTATTTTTTTCTAAGTGATCGCAAGATGCAACACTTGAACACAAATGCACATAAATGTAAATGTTGGAATATTTGATTTTTCCAAATGAGCTTACATGATTCGAGCATCATCCATTAACCAAAATATAGTTTAAGAAATCACCATGAAAATATTAGTACTAATTAAGTTTTATAAATCATGACTGTTTTCAGAGTTTTCTACCATCAAAACTAGACAAAGTGTATAGAGATCCTAAAACAAGGTCAATACTTAAACTCTTATAGTAAAAATATTGCTCACTTCATGCTATCATAGATAGAAAAAGATAGATCACTAAACATACTAGCACCATCAATAACTCATAAACCACATAAATCTAGAATAAACATGCTAGTATTTTGCATTAAGGAACAAACAATCATGATGTGATGAATGATGCAACTAGCAAAAAAGTTTATTATACAAAAAGAAATAAGCAAAAAACTAAACTAAACTAAATGCATCTAATGCATCCCCCCAGACTTAAACTTTTCATTATCCCAATGAAAACTAAAAACAATATGGAGGAGATTTAAAGTAAGAGAAGTTACCAAATGATGCGTGCCAAATGCCCATGTCATTAACTTCTCCACCATGTAGTTGCACTCCTCCTAATCTTTGAGTCCTATAAAAGAAGGTAGACAACAAAAATTAAGTAGAGGATACATGTTTATTATAAAGAAATAAAACTAGAAAGAACTAAAGCAATGAATAAAAACAAAGAAAATGAACTTGGGTTGCCTTCCAAGAAGCGTTTGTTTAAGGTCATTAGCTCGACCACCTCATTAGATTCATCTAAATCTCGCTCTTGGAGGGGTAAGATATTTAGAACCCTCCTACCATGGGCTCTTATTATGGAGGGAACTTTCAATATTGGAGTTAAAAAAATGAAGTATTGCTCTCTCCATCTTCGTCTTCTTTGAAGTTTTTTTAGGTGGTCGAAGATGGTTCAGATTGAGCTTCTAAATATCAGCCTCATGAAAATCTACACACTTAGAAGAGATACAAATCTCCCACATACATGTTAAATAAGATAGAACCAAAACCATATTAAGATAAGCAGAATAAGAAATAAAAATTAAATCACATACAACAAAGTTAAATATAGGTACCTCTATAACATTTTCTAAAAGATCACAAGAAGTACTAATCTTACTTTGCTGAGAGATACCTGAAGGTTCTAAACATGTGAATGTGACTTCCTTTGAATCAAATGATGGTTCTAGCTCTGGCTCAGGTGTTGGTCCTACCAAAGGTGGTGATTCTTGAGACTCTGCCAACTCTGCATAAGTCCCTACACATTGGTCCACATCATGTTCAATCTTTGGAACTCTCATAATCTCTAAGGGTTGTGTAGACAAAGGAGGTGATTTTTGAGATGCTGCTTCCACAACACAACTCCCTACACTTCCTTCCATATCATCATCATCAACACATATATCAAAAAATAAACCAACATCAATATCCTCAATAGGAGAATCAATTATAAGAGGATCAATAACTTCACTTGCAGTTTTAAGTTGATCTACCACATCACATTCATCATCTAAAAATTCAATTTCATTAACACCCTGTAAATCCAAAAGGTAAATATGAAAACTTGTTATCCACTGCATTATCAATAAAATCCTCATCTGAAGAGTCTTCATCCTTATATACATTAGGAAATCTACACTCAACTATATTTGGATCATAGAATTTGCCAAAGTCTTTGTTTTCATTGGCCCTCACTAGCCTTTGTGGAAAAGGAATCCTTAGTGAAGGTCTTGGGCATGGTTGAGCTTGTGGCTGAGGTTCAAATTACTTGTCTAGTGATGGTGTGATTAACCATTGAAGGAAAGATACTTGTGGCCTTTGGGAACCTCCTTGAGTAATGAAACTGAGTTCTTGTGGTCTTCTATTATTCTTCTCCTCAATTCTAAACATATCCTTCTTCAGAAGTTCTTCATGATTCTTGCCACTTCTCAACTTAATATCATTACCATTTTCACTAGATCTTATCTGTGTAGGAGGGGAATCTTCTTTGAACCATTTTGAAACTATACTATCAATCTTCACCCCCAAATGTTTGAACTCCTCATTCTGTGACTTGCGAATTTCAACATTCTTGGATGGTTAAACTATATTTTGTTTGACAGGATCTCTTGTATTTATGGCTTGCACTTCTTGAATTTTTGAGGGAGATTCCATCCAACTTTTGCACGACCATTCATGGAGATTCAATATCACTTGATCAATTAATGTATATGCTTCTTCTACACTCTTGTTCATAAAAGAACCTCCTGTTGATGAATCTAACAAACACTTATCTGAAAAAAAAAATTCCCCTATATAATATGTACAAAGTCAGCCATTTTTCCAAGCCATGATGATGCCACTATCTTTGTAGACTCTTGAATCTGTCCCATGCTTCAAATAATGATTCTCCATCTGCTTGAGAAAAATTTGTGCTGCAATTCCTCATGTAAACTATTCTACTTGGAGGGAAAAAGTGATTCAGAAATTGCTTCCCCAATTGTTCCCACCTTGTGATGCTTTGAGAGCAGAGAGAATATAACCAAGTCCTTGTTTTATCCTTGATACTATAAGGAAATGACATCAATCAAATTGCATCCGCTGACACTTCTTCATAGTTCACCATATCACAAATCTCTAGAAATGTCTCAAGGTGCAGATAAGAACTTTCTGATACTTCACCTCCAAATTTGTGACCTTGTATCATGAAAATTAACTATGGGTCTAGTTAGAAACTTTCTGCTTCAATGTGAGGCTGCACAATGGGAGATAAAAATCTTGCAGAAATGGGTGCAGAGAAATCTTTTAAGGACCTACTTGACATGTTAGTGCTCATGGTATCTAAAAAAAATTATAAGGAAAAATTTTAAATGCAGAATTAAAACAAGAAATAAAATGCATAATGAAAACAAGAAGGAAAATGCAAAAAGAAAAAGAAAAATGTTTAGAGTAACTCATATGCTAATCAACTAATGTTAATCGAAAACAGTCTCCGACAACGGTGCTAAAAACTTGTTACGTCACCGCAAGTGTATGGCTATGTCATCAGTAATATAAAAGATTATCGTATCTACAAGGACTATTGATTAAGTACTAGTTAACTTCACACGGTAAATTATCTAGACAAACATAAAATTGGTTGGGAAAGAAAGTAAGAGAAAGAAAAGGGGAAAGAGAGGGAATAGATCTTGAGAGGGGTTGAGCGAAGAGGATGTGAGAGAAGATAGATTCTAGGATTTCGGTTTGGTTGTAATGCTAGGTGATGTTACATAGATTACTTAGTTTCTATCTTCTATGTTCATGCTCTTGTAGGAAGTTAGATGCATTATCGACTCTCCCCTGCAGTGGATAAGCTGACATAATCTCCTACTCCATGTACTATGCTACTAAATGGAAGTGATTCCTATAAAGTCCATTAGCGGGGCAGCCCTGTCACAACACCCCTCGGTCATACAACATAGAAACACACTAACACACAATAACATAGAAATAGAAATAGTGATTATACCCGATCCCCTATTTCCTTGTGGAGATTTGCTTCTCCTTTCAAGGTGATACCCTAGACATCCGTTAGCGGGGCAACCCTGTCACGACGCCCCTCGGTCATATGATCTAGGATATTCCCCCTACGGGATTAACAATTCTACACAACTATTTGGTAAAACATGCAAAAGATATATATAAGCATTCACACACACACATCGTCAAACATGAATAAGGCATTACCAAGTCATTGAATAGAAACATGGCAAATCCACATAGTTTTACATCTCCATCATATTATAAATACTTCCTACATCTTAGATCTGAGATCTACTCCATTGCAAAGAAAGAACAGTCTTAAAACCTAAAGTAAAGCATACTTACAACCCTAGATGTGAGAAGAAGGGGAAGAAGAGATGCTTGCCGATAATTCCGATGTCTTGGGGATGCCTCCTTGCTTCGGAGATGGATGGATCTTCAAGGGATGGAGGTAAATGAAGCTCTAGGGTTTCCCCCTAAGGGGAGAACCCTTCCCCAAGGATAGGTATGAAGTCCCAAACCCAAGATAAGTCAAAGAATGAGGATCTTGACCCTTTATACCACCTCCAAACTGCCCAGGAAAATCAAGATTATAGGGGTCCGGTAAACCGAGAATTTCACCCATTAAACCAGGTTTTCTCATGATTCACCCTGAACCAAAGTTGTATCTCTTGAAATTATCTACAATCTAATACTTGGATTGAGCCTAAGATCCAACCGAGCCGAAAGTTATAGCAGTTTAAAGTTTAGTCTGCAGTATGGACGGAGGTCCAGATGAACCCACGGTTGAGAGGCATGGCCATGCCATTTAGCATGGGAAGGTAGTGCTATATCTCTGTTGGATATGAAGAAAAGTTGTATATCTTGAAGTCAGATATGTTTTGGTATAAAGAACATCCCGAAACTCCAACAGAGTGCAAAGTTATGGTCGTTTTACGATCGATTTGCAATCTGCCCAGAATTCAGCACAGCTCTGTTTTGGCATGACACAACCCGTGTTCTTCGTCACACGACTGTGTGGAATCTACACACCTCACACAGCTTCCTCTCGAGTTGAGTCACATGGCCGTGTAGCTCACACAACCATGGCCTTCTTCTCCTCTGCCAAAGTCACATGGCCGTGTGGATTCACACGGTCGTGGCCTTCCTCACCACTGGAAACTTAGCACGACCGTGCCATTTGGCACGACCGTGTGCTGCTTAGACATGTAGGGGCTGACACGACCATGTGGGTCACACGGGCATGGCTTGATTTGCTTCGAGATGGCCACACACCCGTGTGGCCTACACAACCCCAACTTGATTTCTTCCAATGTTGCTCCCGTGTGCGTTTTATCTCAATTTTTTTCTCCAAATAGCATCCTATCAATCAAAACAAGCAAAGAGCATATCGCTGAACATAATATAATGGAAATATGATATTATAATGAAATGGGGTGCAATAAACATAGATTATGCTAATGAAATACAAGTATATGTGCATCCAAGCATGCATAAAAGTGTATATAATCTACGCACATCACACCTCTCGGGAACAGACCTTGGAAGAGGCCCAAGCAGAGATCAGTCGTCTTTGAGATGATAAGAGTAGGCTTGAAGCTTTCTTGCAAGCGTCTGAGATTAAATGCCAAGAGACTCAATCATAACTAACTCAGTGATCTGTAGCTCTAGAGGACTTCAGGCGTACACATAAGCAGGAGACGGAGCATATGGCCCAAGAGCTGAGTTCCCGGGACTTGTTGATCATGGACCAGAGGCGGGATTTGGAGTCCCAGGCAACAGAACTATGTTCTGTGTAGGCAGAGCTGTCTCAAGCATAGTCTGCTTTATTGAGCTCTGTTAGCGCCTTGGAGACATATAAAGCCGGGGAGAGCGACCGCTTACAGGTGAGCCAGGAGGAGTATTTATGCTCCCCTGAGTTTGGCACACAAGTGGGGGATCGCTTTGTCACATCCGTGACTTATGGTGCGGTGGGGGCATTTCAGCAACTTGAGGAACAAGGATACCTATCCTTTGCCCCTTCTGAAGATTTTCTGGATCATTGTCGTATCCTGAGAGAGATGTTTGACGATGTATTCGTAGAATTCAAATAACTTATGTGTGAACAATTTATTGTACTATAATTTTTGGATGTTATGTCTTCTCCTTAATTTTGAATCGGTGGAGCCTGAGCTATATAACCTGAGCACGGGGACCTGACCGGGTCTCAAAGAAGATTCGCGAATGTTCTAAACCAGGGTATCCCGACTTGGCATTTTACGCCCAACCAGTAATATCTCCCAATCGAAAGTCTTACAAAATACTAACTTAAGTATGATAGGGTTGGAGGTAGTTAGCACTCCAGGGACGGTTTAGCTTCCTACCCTGAGTGTCCTATAGGTAATAGGCACCCAAAGATAACCTTTTGACAACTTTGTATGGGTCGTCCCACTGAGGTGCCAACTTGGTTACCTCTCCTATGGGCTTTGTTCTCTTCCATACTAAGTCCCCCTCTCCAAAGAATCAAGAAATTACTCTTCTGTCATAGTTCTGACACATCCTTTGCTAATATGCCATTAATCGGACAACCGTCCGTCATGAATTTCACTGATCAAATCTAGCTTTGCAAGTCGCCGCTCAGTATTTCCTTCGTCATATAACACTCTTCGGACTGAGGGTACCCTGACCTCTATAGGCACTACAACGTCACTACCGTAGACCAGGTGAAAGGGGGTGAGTCTCGTGCTCTCTCGAGGGGCCGTGCGGTAAGCCCAAAGGATACTGGGCAACTCCTCTACCCAATCGCCAACAACATGATCCAATTTGACTTTCAATCCCCGAACTATCTCCCGATTGGTAACCTCAGTCTGCCCATCGCTATGAGGGTAAGCTACAGACGTGAAGGCCTGAGTTATGCCGAACCCTTGACACCAGGCCTGGATCTTATGGCCCTAAAACTGTCTTCCATTATCTGACACCAACTTGTGTGGTATTCCAAATCGATAGAGGATGTTTTTCCATAAGAATTGAATAACTTCTCCTTCTGTAATCTTGGCCAAGGTTTCTACTTCCACCCATTTAGAAAAGTAATCCATTACTATGAGCAAGAACCGTTTCTGACCTGGCGCCATCGGGAACTGTCCCACAATATCCATGCCCCATTGGTCGAAGGGGCGTGAAATTATTGAGGTTTTCAGTATGTCGGTCGGCCGATGGGTCAGGTTCTTATGCTTTTGGTAGGATAAACAAGTGTTCACTTGTCTTTGAGGATCTTTCTGTAGAGTGGGTTAGAAATACTCAGCTAGTAGTACTTTTCAGGCCAGCATCCTTCCCCCTACATGGTTGCCACAACATCCCTAATGTACTTCCTGTAAAACATACTTCGCCTCTTCCATTCCTAAGCATTTGAGTAGTGGTCTAGAAAATGCTCGCTTGTACAACTGGTCTCCAATCAGGGTATATATATGAGCTCTTTTCTTGATCAACTATGCCTCTTCTAGATCATTAGGTAAGACACCCTGATGAAGATAAATGATCATCGGGGTCCTCCAGTCAATCGGTTCCTCAATATTATTCTGCAGGTCTATCTGAGCTATTAGGAAGGTCTGGGCTATCATCGGAAAATCTGCCAAAGCTTGTTCTTTAATTGCAGTCCGAGGCTAGTATTGTATGTTACATTCTCCCAACTTCGTAGTCCATTTGATGAGGTGGCTGACTACTTCCACATTAGTGAGAGCTTTCTCCATGGTGCTCTTAGTCAAAACTGTGATGGAGTGTACCAAGAAATAGGGTCTTAAGCGACGAGCCATGAACACCAATTCGTAGATCAACTTTTCTAGAGTCGTGTATCGAGACTCGCCCCCTTTTAATAAATGGATAAAGAAGTACACTGGCCGTTGTACATTGTCCTTCTCTTTCACCAACATTGCCCTCACGACCTCAGGGGTGGCTGACAGATAAACCCAGAGTGACTCTCTAGCAACAGGCTTAAACAACGAGGGTAAAGTCTCTAAGTGCTTCTTTAATTCTTCAAAGGCATCGCTGCATTTTTCATCCCATTGAAATTTGGTTGCTCTCCTGAGTACTTTAAAGAAGGGCAAGGCTTTATCCGTAGACTGGGATATGAACCGGAACAGGGCAGTTATTAGGCTTACCAACTTCTGAGCCTCCTTTAGATTCTGAGGCGCCTTCATATCTCGAAGTGCCTGGACCTTCTCCGGGTTAGCTTCAATCTCTCGCTCAGTAACAAGGTATCCCAAGAACTCCCCCCCCCGGAGCTCCAAACAAACATGTCAAAGGATTCAACTTTATCCCATACTGGCGTAGTGTGCCATAGGTTTCTTTTATGTTAGCAATCAAATTTATGGCCAAAGTGGATTTGATGAGGATGTCATCCACATAGACCTCCACATTCCACCCTATTTTCTCTCAGAATATCTTGTCCATCATCCTTTGGTAACTAGCTCCGACATTCCTCAATCCAAAATGCATGACGGTATAACAGAAGGTACCATCTGCCGTGATGAAGCTAACCTTCTCCTGATCTTCCTGCGCTAAAGGGATCTGGTGGTATCATTGATAAGCATCAACCATGTAAATCCTTTTGCATCCTGAGGTTGAGTCCACCATCTGATCAATTCTGGGCAGTGGGTAGCAGTCCTTGGGGTTGGCGCGGTTGAGGTCTTGGAAGTAAATGCAGACTCTCCACTTATTGTAAGGTTTAGCTACCAGGACCACGTTAGAGAGATAGTATGGGAATTGTACCTCTCTAATGTGGCTTGCTTTCCTGAGCTGGTCCATCTCAGCTCGAATGATCTTATTCTACTCGTCTAAGAAGTTTCTCTTCTTCTGCTTGACCGATCGAGAATCAGGCAGAAGGTGTAATCTGTGCTCAGCCACCTCAGATTTGACTCTAGGTAGCTCTTCGGGGGACCAAGTGAAGACATCCCTATTGAGGGTCAAGCATTGGACCAGGTCCGTCTTGACTTCGATAGGAAGGTCACTTGATATGTGGGTCAGGCTCTTCGGGCGATCAGGATAGAGTTGGACTTCCTCCCAAGGGATGAGCTCCTCTTGAATGACGTGGTTTCCCCATCCTGAGTTCGTTGAGCCTTGCGAGCCTCCACCTTCACCATGTCAATGTAACACCTGCGAGAGACTAATTATTCACCTCTAACTTTCCCGACCTGATCTCCCATGGGGAATTTGATCTTCTGGTGAAAAGTGGAGACTACCACCCGAAAACTCGTGCAGTACTAGTCTCCCTAAGATAACGTTGTATGAGGACGGTGAATCCACCACTATGAAGGTGTTCCTCCACATCCTCACTAAGGGCTCGCTACCCAAAGATATGGATAGCTTGATCTAGCCCATGGGTCACACTTCATTGTCGATAAAACCATACAATGAAGTAGCCACGGGCTATAGTTCACTGGCATCGATTTGCATGCTATCGAACGCGCTCTTGAACAGCACGTTAACAGAGCTTCCGGTATTCATGAAAACTCTAGTCACGCGACTGTTGGAGATAATGGCCTTGATTATTAGGGCATCGTTATGAGGGAGATCCAGCCCCTCCAGGTCTTATGGACCAAAGCTGATGACGGGTTCTACAGCTTGCTCCTTGCTGCACCCTACAACGTGTATCTCCAAGTGCCACTCATGAGACTTTCGAGCCCTAGCAGAGTCTCCATCTGTGGATCCTCCTGAAATCATACTGATCTCGTGGATAGCCTTGTTTCATCTGTTCTCTTCCTGGGCTTCCCCTAGCTCCTGGTTGCAGCTAGGTTGCTGATTTTCTTGTCCTGCATTGTCGGGCAGAGGTCGATCAGGCTGACTTGCCCCGGGTTGTTGGTTGGCTAGCATCCTCTACTGCGTCCTGGGCATGATCTCTGGTGGAGGCAGGTCCATCTCAGCTGCGCGTCGAGAATCTTGGGCGAACTGGAAGCAATCATTTATGGCATGGTGTGGGACAGGTGGTAAGTGCACTAACACGGTCCCCACGGTCCAGGCCTTGGGGTTTTAACAATTGTCACACGTTAGGCCGGCCTGGGATCCTAACCGGGAGGGAAGGGAGGCCGGGCATCCCGAGCACATGGAAGAGGCTGAGCGGGTGGTTAGGGTGGCCTCTTCTCCAGGCTTGTTGGAGGGAGTGGGTGCCTTGTTTGCTTTGCATCGAACAGCCTGAGCCTCCTCCACATTGATATAAATAGCTGCCTTCCCGAGCATCTCGCTGAAGTTCTTCACGGGGTCTCGGATGAGATCTCAGAAGAACTCACCCTCTATTACTCCATGATGGAAGGCACTGATCAATATTTCCGAGGTAGCTGACAGTACATCCTGGGCCACCTGGTTGAAGCACTTGATATAACTTCGTAAGGGCTCAACCAGCCCTTGCTTAAGAGCGAAGAGACAGTGGTCTGTCTTCTGGCACTTCCTGCTGCTGGCGACGTGGCGCAAGAAGACAGTCTTGAAATCATGAAAACAGGTGATGGACCCATTCAGCAATCCATCGAACCATTTCTGTGCCGAGCCAGATAGAATATTCAAGAATACTCGGCACTTAATAGCATCACTATATTCATGTAACAATGCAGCATTCCTAAACTTGCGGAGATGATCCTCCGGATCTTTACAGCCATCGTATTCTCCAATGGCCGAGGGCTTGTACTCCTTCGGTAGCTTCTCCTCTAGTACCCTTAGAGAGAAGGGCACCTGCTCATCGGGTTTCCCTCGGGTCTCCTCCCTAAGGACTATAGATTTTCTCCTTCTTTGAGTCCCTAGGTGGGGAGCTTTCCACCATAGAGGCTTGCGGTTACACTTTCTTATTATAACAGTCCAGGCCCTTATGGTAGTAATCCAGGACTGGTTCCTGGTAGAAGGCCGGGGGGAACTCCTCGTGTCACGCCCCTTGAGGAGTCCCTACCGAAAAATTTCGACAGCATCTCCCCTGTACCGGTGACAATATGAAACATACATACAACAAATATACATCAACGACATGCGGCTGGAGCATATATACACAAAAGTAATCAAGAACCACGCAGTTAATATGCACAGCCTACCCGGCTGGATCAAAAGCACAATGGAAAAAAAACGAAGAGGAAACCCACAAATGCAAAGTCCACATAACCTCAAATATATGAAGTACATAGTACAAGTATCAAAACATAATCAGTACTCAAAATACAACGAATACGAAGTGTGGGTAAGGAGAAAAAAAACCAAAACTCATTCCTTGGATATGACATGGAAAGTGGGACCGGCTAGCAAGATACGCCAAGCAACTCCATATCATCTATCTACTACCTAAAAAATCAAATGGTATAGATGGGGTGGTGAATATAGGTAACTCAGCGGGTAATAGACAGAATAAAGCATGGTCTACATAATGAGATAGGAATCAAAGAATACAGTCTCCATAAGTAAAGAATAAGAACATGTTGTCATAATATAACTTCTCTAACCATATTTGATAAAATACTGTGCATGAACATACCTGACACAATCAATGCACATAACTGACTAGAATCAATGCTATGATACCATAATCAGAAACTCATCGGATCAGCCACAGATCTACTCGTGACACCTGTGCAATATAAATACGACTGCATATACATGTAAAATAAATGACATATATGTAGCATGACATCCATACGCAACAATCATATCTCAAACAAGTGCAACACATCATAATCACATGCAATTAGTATCTACTAGGCATGTATGCAAATATATATATTCAAAGATGCACCGCGCATCATATGCAAAAGTGCATGCATGCTCCATGGTCACCCCCGCCACCTCTCTAGATACCACGACCCCGGTATGGCCGAGAGGTTTGGGTCTGTGACGACTGTACTATCCTCTAGCCCACAATAGAGTGGTCGAGGTGGACAGTCCGCTAGTAGCTATTTAGTTACATAGCATTAGGGCCCCTGACTGCTCACAACGCCGGATCTCACAAAACCTCGTGACCGGGTGGCACGACAAGACGAGCAGCAACGGCTCCAGCTACCACTACCCATGAGTGGCCGAGTGTGCGGCGCTAAACCAAACCGACTGATGACTCTCTCACCATAAGGGAGACAATAGTCGTCAGATGCAATGAATGATGATCATGATATATATATATATATATATATATATATATATATATATATATATATATATATATATATAATCATGATATGGACCTCGTTAACATCCATGCAACAATCTAAACCTCATAACACCTCCAATAACCACAACAGGCATAATCACACATACCCCCATGCAAATGAAATGTCAATCATGTAGAAACCACAACACATACCGATCACAACCTAGACAGATATAGACCATAAATATCCAATACAGTCATCCCTACAACACTCTACATGTGTATATACAATAGAGTTCCAGATAACAAGGATAGAAACTGTAACGAATCAAACTAGATCATGTCAAAGATCAAGCAAAAGTGACAAGCGGGAAAGCAACAAATAATCAGATTTAAGGAATGCAACCTAATTATCCAAATATAACCATGCTTTAAAGTTCAAGGAACTAAATAGAAATTAGGGAAGAAATACCCGCCTCAATATATCCCGTATTAACAGAACCACCCCCATCACGCAGCACATCGCCGATCAAGGTCCTGTATCACATATACAATTTCATGTAACTATATATGTGTACACTACAAATAGGTGAATTACCTATAAATAAATAACCAATATAAAAGTACTAGCTACTGTAACTACCACCCCTTTCCACTGATAAAACTAGATTAAGTTTTAACCTAGCTTAATCCATTCAAGAACTAAATTCCCATTAGATCCTTAATTATTTCCAATCTTCCATTATCACCTAACCAGAAGTAAACCTAAACATCATGGAAAAATCCATTTCAGATTTAGGTTAATCCACACTTACAATCCTCAATTACCGAGACAGAACAACATAACAGAGCCATACAACATTTAGGTCGTAAATCCACATTTACAACATTTAGGTTAATCTAATCACTGCTAACTAGTAAAACAGCATACTCTTAACCTTCCAACAACTAAACAGAATGATTCACAATTCCTATTGTTTCCATCATTTATCTAGATCACGGAGTACGCAGTACTTACTGCCCTTAATGTTCGATTAAGATAACAGAGCAAGAAATTAATAATGTATCAATCTCCTAGGAGCAGTAAACTACATAATGTATCTACACCAGTCAGATCAAGAAGAAAGAACAACTAGGAATCACCACAACAATCCGTTAACAACAATAACCAACTGATTTCCTTACCTCTGCTTCTTCAATCGCTGGAAACAATCGTAGTTTCGATGGAGGAAAGAAATCCCTAATAGAACTGTGGTGGTCGGAAACCAAAACAGAAACCCCTGCTTCCCAGAAAGATCACCCGAATCAATTCTAGAAAGAAAGATTAGAGGTTCGAATTCACGATAAAAAAAAACCAACCGCTTACCTCAAGATCACGGCTAGGGCACGATCTGTTCTTGTCGACGAACAGAGAAGGAGATCGGGAAGAAGGTAGTGGTTCTTACCTCACTCAATCGGTCGACGCTGGCTAGATCCAACGCCGGTGCCCTCGATTCCCTTTCGACAGCAGGCGAAATCTCCAAATCGAAGATCCGTCGCCGCGGTTCGTCGAGACCAAAGAAGAAAGAAAGGTCAGGGGAAAGAATAGGATCCCCTCCCTCCCAATGCTCCGAGATCCCTCCTCGCCGGCACCTCCGAGAGAAGGGGAGAAGAAGGTAGCCGATCACCGAGGTAGCGTCTGCGTCGAGCATTCGCGCGAGAGAAAAAGGGGAAGAGGAGGAATCGGGTCGGGTTCAAGGGTTCAGGTGCGAAATGGAGCCCTATTAATACAACTCACTTAGGGTTAAGGAAATTAAACCTTAGATAATTCCTCGATTAAACCTGATAATACGTATCAATTTAAACAGGCTTCTTCCCATTCGATATGTTCATCCCCTTAAACGACTCATACGAGCTCCCTTTAATTCCGAAAAAATTTCTAAAAATTTTCTAAAAATTTCGTAAGGTTATTTCTTGATAACCCTATAATAAATTCACATATCTTACATTCTCCCTCACTAACAAAAATTTGGTCCCCAAATTTACCACTATCTCCTAGGAGCAAGAAGTAGTAGATAAACTAATTCTAGTTACTGAAATAAACTTTACTCACCTCTAGTAAACAGGTGTGGGTAACTAGCTCGCATCTTATCTTCCAACTCCCAAGTGGCTTCTTCATCTGAGTGATGCCTCCATCCGACCTTGACCAGTCGAATTGTCTTGTTCCACAACTGGTGCTCTTTGCGGTCTAAAATCTGAACTGGAATCTCCTCATAAGATATATCTGGTTGAAGAACAACTGATACATCTGTGAGAATATGCGAAGGGTGCGGTACGTATCTCCTCAACATCGACACATGGAATACATAATGCACCCCAGTCAGTGATGGTGGTAGCGCCAGTCGATACGCCACCTCACCTATCCTCTCGAGAATCTGGAAGGGTCCAATATAGCGAGGTGCCAACTTACCCTTCAACCCAAACCTTTTTACTCCTTTCGTAGGGGATACTCGTAAGAATACATGATCACCCACAATAAACTCTAAAGGTCTACGTCTCCGATCTGTATAACTCTTTTGTCGATCCTGAGGCTCTGACAACCTGCGCCTGATGGTATGGATCATCTCTGCATCATGATGAAGACTCTGTGGCCCCAAAATCTGTGTTTCCCCAACTTTTATCCATAAGGTGGGAGACCTGCATGCTCTGCCATACAACGCCTCATAAGGAGCCATCTGTATCGCTGAATGATAACTGTGTTGTAGGCAAATTCTACTAAATGTAAATGATCCTCCCAACTACCTCTGAAGTCTATGACACATGATCTGAATAGATCCTCTAATTTCTATATAGTACGCTCTTACTGACCGTCTGTCTAGGGTGGAAAGCCATACTAAAACGTAACTCTGTACCCATAGCCTGCTGTAGACTCTGCCAAAATCGTGAAGTAAACCATGGATCTCTATCCGAAATAATACTGAGAGGTACTCCGTGAAGCCTGATAATCTCCCTACAATATAACTCTGCTAATCGATCCAATGACTCCATCCTACAGATCGAAAGAAAATGAGCAGATTTGGTTGATCGATCAACGATCACCCAAATCGTATCATGTGTTCGTCGGGTTCTGGGTAGACCCACGACAAAATCCATTGTGATATGCTCCCATTTCCATTCTGGTATCTGTGTCTTCTGGAGTAAACCAGCGGGTCTCTGATGTTCAGCCTTCACTTGCTGACATACAAGGCATCGTGCAACAAAATCCATGATGTCTTTCTTCATGCCAGCCCACCAATAAGAACTTCTCAGATCCCTGTACATATGTGTACCACCAGGATGAATCGCAAATCTGGATCAGTGTGCCTCCTGAAGTAGGTCCTCCTTCAAAGAAGGTAGCTCAGGAACATACAATCTCCCCTGGAAATACAGAATTCCATTTCCATTGCAAGAAAACCCTGTCAGTTGTCCTGGAATAATTCTGCTACACAAAAATTTCAGATGTTGATCCGTAGCTTGAGCTTCTTTAATCCGCTCGACAATGGGTGACTGGGAAACCATAGATCCAAGAATACCCGGCTCAGTCTGACACTGCTCTACCAATCCCAACTCAGAAAATTTCTGTACTAGTTCGGTAACCATCACACAGTGATAAGCAAGAACTCCTCGGGATTTCCTACTCAACGCATCAGCTACCACATTAGTTTTCCCTGGGTGGTAATTGATCGTACAATCATAGTCCTTCAAGAATTCCATCCATCTCCTTTATCTTAAGTTCAATTCTTTCTGAGTAGATAGATACTTAAGACTTTTATAATCTGTGAATATCTCGAAGGTAACCCCGTATAGATGATGTCTCCAGATTTTTAGTGCAAATATGATGACTGCCAACTCCAGATCATGCACGGGATAATTCTTCTCATGCTCCTTCAGTTGACGAGAGGCATATGAAACTACCCGTCCATGCTGCATAAGTACTGCGCCTAACTCCTGTAACGATGCATCTGTATATAGTACAAAGCCATCATCTCCGGAAGGAAGTACTAATATAGGTGCAGAAATGAGTTTTCGCTTGAGTTCCTGAAAACTATTCTCGCAAGACTCCGTCCAACAAAATTTCACTCCCTTTCTGGTTAGCCGAGTCAAAGGCAGAGCTATGCTAGAGAAACCCTCCACAAACCTCCGATAATACCCAGCTAGACCAAGGAAGCTACGAACCTCTTGTACAGACTTTGGTTGCTCCCAACTGGTAACAACTTCTATCTTTTATGGGTCCACAGATATGCCACTACTAGAAACAATGTGTCCCAAAAAACCCACAGAAGGTAACCAAAATGCACATTTGTTGAACTTTGCATAGAGATGTTCTCGTCGGAGCGTCTCCAAAACTATATAAAGATGCTGCCCATGTTCCTCCTCGGATCGAGAATATATCAGAATATCATCGATGAATACAATAACAAACTTATCTAAGAACTCAATAAATACCCTATCATCAGATCCATGAAGACCGCTGGAGCGTTGGTAAGTCCAAATGACATTACAAAAAACTCATAATGTCCATAACGAGTACGGAACAATGTCTTCTGTATATCTGAATCTCTCACACTAAGCTGATGATAGCTAGAGCGTAGATCAATCTTTGAATATACACAGGTATTCTTGAGCTGATCAAATAAATCCTCTATATGTGGCAGTGGATATTTGTTCTTAATAGTCACTGCATTCATCTGTCGATAGTCGATGCATAATTTCATCGATCCATCCTTCTTCTTAACAAAGAGTGTTGGAGCTCCCCATGGAGACACACTAGGACGGATAAACCCTCTATCCAGTAGCTCTTGTAACTGCACTTTCAGCTCCACTAGTTCTTTCGGTGCCATGCGATACGGAGCCTTTGATATTGGTGTTGTCCCCAGAATCAACTCAATCGTGAACTCCACTTGCCTTTTTGGGGGCAAGCCGGGTAATTCCTCTGGAAATACGTCAGGGTACTCCCGAACTATAGGAATGTCCGATGGTTGTGAGGTATGATCCTGATCAATCTTAATCATTGATAACAAATACCCCTGACATCCTTGGGACAATAATCTCCGAGCTTGCAATGCTGAGATCACAGAAATCCCATCATCCTTGGTACCCATGAACACTCATGATGGTTGACCCGGAGGTCTAAATGTAACCACTCTCGCGCTGCAGTGGACGGTAGCAAAATATTTGGCCAACCAGTCCATACCCAAAATGATGTCAAATTCCAACATATCCAAAACCTATAAGTCCACCATAAGGGTCTGACTCTCAAAATCCAATGGACAATCTTTAATCTCCTGACTGATATTTAGTATCTCTCCCGAGGGTAAAGATATCGCTAATGTATGAGTCCGACGAACCGGTAATCTACAAATCTTACTCAGAAATACCTGAGAAATGAAAGAATGGGACTACTAGTATCTATCAATAGTTCAGCAGGAAAAGAATAAATACTAATCATACCTCAAAAGACCGATCCCTCGGCCCGCTGTGCCTCCTCTCGAGAAATAGCATAAACTCGTCCTGCCTCCGTGCATGCCGGCGGCATCTCAGTGCCAGTCTGAAACTGTGCCGATGGAGTAGTAGCAAACTGCTGAGACTGGATCACCAGACAAGAGCTAGGTGGCGCCAGAAAATACTGATGTGTCGAATGCATCTGATGTGACGGGACAGCTGAGGAATACTGTATAGCCACAGGTACTGCTGGGTATTGCTGACTCTGGATATGGTATACCTGTGCCTGAGAAGGTGGTATACTCTTCTGATGTGGAGTGCTCTGCGTCTTCTGCGGTCCCTTCGGTCGTCGAGTCTGAGTAATATGACTTCCTTGAGCAGTAACCTTAGTAGCCTGCAGCTGAACCTTCAGAGCACAATCGCGGCTCACATGCCCCGGAAGCTTACAGTAGTAACATATATCTTGGCTCAATGGGTAGTTAGGTTTAGCGTGACCTTCAACACCACATCTAAAACATCTAAGTTTACCAGAAGAATCCTTCTGAGGAGGTCTAGAAGAACCAGCAGATGATCGTCCCGTCTTTGATGATCGATAGGACTCCCCCGAAGTAGCCTGGGATCCATGCCATTTCTTCCATTTCTTCTGACCTTGGTTTTGTTGTTTCTGATTTGGAGTTGTACCCTGAGCCTTTTGCTTATCCTTTCCTTTTTCTAGGGAAACTTGCTGTTGTGTCATCTTAATCATCAAAGCTCTATCTTACGCCTCCCGGTACGTACTAGGAGTAAAGCTAGACATCTTGATACGGATATAAACTACAAGGCCCTGAGTGAATTGATCTAACCGATCGCTCTCCTAGGCAACTAGCTGAGGGCAATACTCAACTAATTGGTTAAATTCCACATCATACTCCATCACAGACCGATCACCCTACTTCAGATGTTAGAATTCCTGTCGACGGGCCATACGAAAAGGAGCTGGGAAATACTATCTCTCGAATGCATCTTGGAATAAAGTCCAGGTGATACTCTGGTCTCCAAAAAGTGTCTTCTGCATCTTCCACCAAGTAACAGCCTGATCTCTTAGGTGGTATGCAGCTAATTCGGCTTTTTCTTCTTTGGTACACGATAAATACTCGAAAGTATCCTCCATATTTCCCAACCAAGAACGAGCAATACTAGGGTCGGGAACTCCATGGAATAAAGTAAATTGGTCCTTTACCGACTGAGCCAATACTGGGATACGAGCCCTATCTCTCACCCAAGGAGTAGTGGCGGGAGCAGGGACTACTGATGGTAATATAGGAGAAACCACCTGAGGCTGAAAACCCTGATCTCTCATGGGAACCTGGGGGGTCTGTCCACGCCTATCAATCTCAACCTCTGTAAGACCCCTGAAAGAATCCGCATCCTGCTCCACTTGCTCAGACTCTACTGACTCAATAGGTTTCTTTCGTGGTCGCCCCGGACCACGCCGCTGACTAGGGGTTGTCTCTCTACACTTCATTCCTGATACCAACAATAAGGTAAGGCTATAGAATTATAATATAATAGTAAGGTAACTTACATCTTATAGCTTGCAGATATCCTGCCACTGCCTGGTCCCAATATTCGTAAAGCCACATCAAGGAAATAAAATATGAATCCCAAGTATAAACCATGTAAGTCTCGTAGACCTCATAAAAACTCATAAATCCAAAACACGAAAAACAGGCATAGCAAACCTGCTCTGATACTACTAAATTGGTATCAGATAAATCTCGAAAATCCAGAACACATAGCAAGTATCGTATACCTGCTCTGATACTACTAAATTGGTATCAGATAAATCTCAAAAATACAGAACACATATCAAGTATCGTATACCTGCTCTAATACCACTAAATTGGTATCAGATAAATATCGAAAATCCAGAACACATAGCAAGTATCGTATACCTGCTCTGATACCACTAAATTGTCACGCCCCCTGAGAAGTCCCTACCGAAAAATTTCGGCAGCATCTCCCCTGTACCGGTGACAATTTGACACATACATACAATAAATATACATCAGCGACATGCGGATGGAGCATATATACACAAAAGTAATCAAGAACCACGCAGTTAATATTCACAGCCTACCCGGCTGGAAAAAAACGAAGAGGAAACCTACAAATGCAAAGTCCACATAACCTCACAGATATGAAATCCGTAGTACAAGTATCAAAATATAATCAGTACTCAAAATACAACGAATACGAAGTGTGGGTAAGGAGAAACAATACCAAAACTCATTCATTGGATATGACACGGAAAGTGGGACTGGTTGGCAATATACGCCAAGCAACTCTATATCATCTATCTACTACCTGAAAAATCAAATGGTATAGATGGGGTGGTGAGTATAGATAACTCAATGGGTAATAGACAGAATAAAGCATGGTCTACATAATGAGATAGGAATCAAAGAATACAGTCTTCATAAATAAAGAATAAGAACATGTTGTCATAATATAGCTCCTCTAACCATATATGATAAAATACTGTGCATGAACATACCTGACACAATCAATGCACATAACTGACTAGAATCAATACTATGATACCATAATCAAAAACTCACCGGATCAACCACAGATCTACTCGTGACACCTGTGCAATATAAATACGACTACATATACATGAAAAATAAATGACATGTATGTAGCATGGCATCCATATGCAACAATCATATTTCAAACAAGTGCAACACATCACAATCACATGCAACTAGTATCTACTAGGCATGTATACAAATATATATATCCAAAGATGCACCGCGCATCATATGCAAAAGTGCATGCATTCTCCATGGTCACCCCCGCCACCTCTCTAGACACCACGCCCCCAGTATGGCCGAGAGGCTTAGGTTTGTGATGACTGTACTATCCTCTAGCCCATAATAGAGTGGTCGAGGTGGACAGTTCACTAGTAGATATCTAGCTACATAGCATCAGGGTCCCTGACTGCTCACAACGCCGGATCTCACAAAACCTCGTGATCGGGTGGCACGATAGGACGAGCGGCAACTGCTCCAGCTACCACTACCCATGAGTGGCAGAGTGTGCGGCGCTAAACCAAATCGACTGACGACTCTCTCACCACAAGGGAGACAATAGTCATCAGATGCAATGAATGATGATCATATATATATATATATATATATATATATATAATCATGATATGGACCCTGTCATCATCCATGCAACAATCTAAACCTCATAACACCTCCAATAACCACAGCAGGCATAATCACACATACCCCCATGCAAATGAAATGTCAATCATATAGAACCCACAACACATACCGATCACAACCTAGACAGATATAGACCACAAGTATCCAATACAGTCATCCCTACAACACTCTACATGTGTATATACAATAGAGTTTCAGATAAAAAGGATAGAAACTGTAACGAATCAAACTAGATCATGTCAAAGATCAAGCAAAAGTGACGAGCATGAAAGCAACAAATAATCAGATTTAAGGAATGCAACCTAATTATCCATATATAACCATGCTTTAAAGTTCAAGGAACTAAATAGAAATTAAGGAAGAAATACCTGCCTCAATATATCCCGTATCAACAGAACCACCCCCGTCGCGCAGCACGTCGCCGATCAAGGTCATGTATCACATTTACAATTTCATGTAACTATATATGTGTACACTACAAATAGGTGAATTACCTATAAATAAATAACCAACATAAAAGTACTAGCTACTATAACTACTACCCCTTTCCACTGATAAAACTATATTAAGTTTTAACCTAGCATAATCCATTCATGAACTAAATTCCCATTAGATCCTTAATTATTTCCAATCTTCCATTATCACCTAACCAGAAGTAAACCTAAACATCATGGAAAAATCCATTTCAGATTTAGGTTAATCCACACTTACAATCCTCAATTACCGAGATAGAACAACAGAACAAAACCATACAACATTTAGGTCGTAAATCCACATTTACAACATTTAGGTTAATCTAATCATTGCTAACTAGTAAAACAGCATACTCTTAACCTTCCAACAACTAAACAGAATGATTCACAATTCCTATTGTTTCCATCATTTTTCTAGATCACGGAGTACACAGTACTTACTGCCCTTAATGTTCGATTAAGATAACAGAGCAAGAAATTAATAATGTATCAATCTCCTAGGAGCAGTAAACTACATAATGTATCTACACCGGTCAGATCAAGAAGAAAGAACAGCTAGGAATCACCACAACAATCCGTTAACAACAATAACCAACTGATTTCCTTACCTCTGCTTCTTCAATCGCTGGAAACGATCGTAGTTTCGATGGAGGAAAGAAATCCCTAATAGAACTGTGGTGGTCGGAAACCAAAATAGAAACCCCTACTTCCCAGAAAGATCACCCGAATCAATTCCAGAAAGAAAGATTAGAGGTTCGAATTCACGATAAAAAAAACCAACTGCTTACCTAAAGATCACGACTAGGGCACGATCTGTTCTTGCCGACGAACAGAGAAGGAGATCGGGAAGAAGGTAGTGGTTCTTACCTCACTCAATCGGTCGACGCTGGCCAGATCCAACGCCGGTGCCCTTGATTCCCTTCCGTTAGCAGGCGAAATCCCGAAATCAAAGATCCATCGCCGTGATTCGCCGAGACCAAAGAAGAAGGAAAGGTCAGGGGAAAGAATAGGATCCCCTCCCTCCCAACGCTCCGAGATCCCTCCTCACTGGTGCCTCCGAGAGAAAGCGAGAAGAAGGTAGCTGATCACCGAGGTAGTGTCTGCGTCGAGCGTTTGCGCGAGAGAAAAAGGGGAAGAGGAGGAATCGGGTCGGGTTCTAGGGTTCGGGTGCGAAATGGAGCCCTATTAATAGAACTCACTTAGGGTTAAGGAAATTAAACCCTAGATAACTCCTTGATCAAACCTAATAATACGTATTAATTTAAACAGGCTTCTTCCCGTTAGATATGTTCATCCCCTTAAACGGCTCATACGAGCTCCCTTTAATTCCAGAAAATTTTCTAAAAATTTCGTAAGGTTATTTCTTGATAACCCTATAATAAATTCGCATATCTTACACCTCAGGTTGCTTCCTCTTAGACCCTCTGTCCAAAACATAAGTTGGATCCTTGGAAACGACAGGAATTTTGTATAGTCGTGAGGCAGTGGTCTATTTTTCGGAAGCTGCACGTCTCTTATCTTCCTTGAACAGCTCAAACCCCCCTACCGTCATGGTCACGTTGATTCATCCAGTCTTCTCCATCTTCACATTCTAGAACAAGTGAAGAAAGTTTCCACAGATGGTGCCAAATTGATCCTGTCCAAAATCTGAGTCAGATGAAGGTCGGGTGAGCTATTGTTGGCGTTGACGGAGGGGCGACTGAGACACCTTTCGCGTATGTGCTTCTAAAAATGGACTCCCACATGGCGCTAATGGACGGTGATAACTGAGTTGATAGTACCTAAGCTTTGTGCACACTCATACAAGCACACGACCGTTAGAGGCCAAAAACCAGGGAAAAAGTCCCCGAGTAGGCCCTCCGACTCTTAAGTCAGGTACTTTTTTCAAAGAAGAATAGTGCACGAAGGAGAAAAAAAGTAGAAGACAAGTGAGAATGTGCGAAAGAGTGTGCCTGTGTGAGGGAGAGGACCTCCCTTTTTATATGATAGTGTGTACCTTCTGGAGCTTGACTGATGTCAGAGAATGTCGAGTGTCAGGACTATCGGTTGATGGAGGACACGTGGTATCCTCCTGTAGACTGAAAGGAGGTTCCATTCGCAGGTGGCTACAGACCATTGTAATATTTCCTAACACTTAGCAGTTATTCTCTGACAGACGGTTACGATTCCCTGACCTTATTTTCATGTAGCATCTTTTGTCCTGACTAGGCATGAATAGGGCAGCTCGGGATGATCAGTTTGGGTATAACACTTGGTCTAAACCTTGGGGGGCCAGGAGCCATGGAGAGATTGCCCAAGAGCTGACCGAGAGTTAACTGACCGGGAGTTTAGCTTACTGAGAGCACTAGGCCTAAGTATAATCACAACCAGGCCATGGGAGCCCCACCCATCAAATCCAGGTCAGGTATCATCCCGACTGTCTACCCAAGTATCTCAGTTATGGAGTTTTGATCTGTGAGAGCCTGACCGAGAATCAGGTTGCTGACATCATCACCCGATCTTACTTCCTCTTTCCATACCTGTTGACTACCCCATCCTTTTGACTTCTGATTGTCACGTCCCTTGACTTATGACTGCCCAACATTATTGGACCCCACCATTATGCACTTTATCAGTGTCAATATTTCAAAATAATATGTAAACAATCTTTGTTATTGAAATTTTCAGCAATAGATCAAGGCACTCACTTCAATTTCTAAATGACATATTTAATTTTCAAATTTCTCTAATGACATATTTATTTTCTATTTTATTTTTCTCATTCAGGACCTCTTTAATATAAGGTTTATGAGAAGCTTCTAAAATATAAAAAATAATAAAAAAGCTTGAATCATTATAAATGTGAGATTTGAAGTTTATAGTTTAGGAATAGTAGCGGAAATTTAAATATACTCTTATGTATAGAAATTGATGTAATATATATGGAGTCATGCAACTACATGTTATGAATTAGATCACAAAAAAATTCACTTAAAGCTTTAACCATTGGAAATATTTCAATAAGTTTTTATAATGTTGATGTGGCATATTGGAATCATAAAAAAAGCTCACTTATAACTTTAACGATTGGAGATGCCTTTACAAACCATTGTGGTGTTGTATTCAAAGAACAACATGATTGTGGTGTTGAATTTCAAAGAACAATACCACTATGGTGCTACATTTCAAAATACAACACCACATTCGTATTGGTTTTAGGGTTTATGCAAAACCAAAGTGGTGATGATTTTTTAATACAATATCATAATGGTACTAATGTTTGAAATGCAACACCATAGTGATGCTATTCTTTGAAATCCAATATCACAATGATATTATTTTTTGAATGTAGCACCACAATGGTTGGCAAGAGAGGTAAAATAGAAAATAAGTTCATCATTTGGAAAATCTAAAAGTTAAGTATGTTATTTGAGAATTTTTATAATTTTAAGTGCGCTCTTTTAGTCAATTGTCATTTTTTTTGTTTTTATGCAATTTCACTATGTGAAAATCAGTAATAGACTTCGGATATTATCCGAAGTAATAGGTAGATAATTATCGAAGTAGACACACGTGAAGTAAAAGGGTCAATTTATTATTTCGCCACATAATTACTGAAATCTATCACCGGTCCAAAATCGGTTCAAAATCGGACCGTTTTCAAAGTAAAAATGACTCTATTACTTCATCGAGATCAGAAAAAGTACTGAAGTGGTTAATGATATATTACTTCATAGGTTACGTTGATTGATGAAGTAAAATATGTATACGACTTCAAAACTTTTATATTCTAGTGCAGTAAATGTTTAATTTTACTTTTGCATAATTTAACTTGATCAAAGTATTTTGTGTTGTATTACTTCATCATAGTGTAGATGTAATAGAGCATATTTTACTACAACAAAAATTTTAATTTAGTAAAGTAATTTATACAAATGACTTCACAAATTTGATTAGTGGTCAAGTATATAATTTCTTTAACTACGCTACTATTTAAATTTATCGAAGTCTTTTGTGTTGTATTACTCCACCATTTATTCATAGTATTGAAGTAATTGATCATATTTTACTGCAATATAATTTTAATTGACAAAAGTGTATATCATAATATTTTACTACATAATATTTTTTACCACCAAAATTGAACAAATATATCACAAATATCTATAATATACAATCTAAAAGTGTATTCATAAAAGACATGTAACCAACTTCACCCAAAACCTTTTATATCAACAAATCTCTAAATATAATCCAAAAGTATATTCACAAAAGTACAAATTTGACTAACTTCACCCAAAAGTTTTTGTATCCATAAATCTCTAATTAAAATCCAAAATTTATATCACAGCTTACACTTAGACATCCATATAGAACCAGACGAATTCGCTTCATTCACTTCTGACTTCACCATACTGAAATTGATTGTAATATTGTTTATTTTTTGATACTACAAATAAAAGCATTAACAGAAGTTTAAGGGTTAATGCAAAATGACTCAATATTATATAAATAAGATATTTCATAGAAAGGAAATTCACCTTCCTCTCCAATTGTGGATCTTCATCTAAGACTATCTCTTTCATGTACCGCATTACACAATATCCACATTCATGTTAGTTAGAGCCCTAGAGCCAATCATTTGATGATTGTTGTATGGACTCATTGTATCATATTCTTATATATAAAGGCATTTGGTTTATTGGTTATTATGCTTACTTGTATTGGTGCCAAATAAACTAAGTATAATAGCGTCCTTGAGTAGAAGGTTCTTACCTATATCAATCGATTGGTTGAATCGATAGTGAGATGATATAGGGAATACTACTCTTAATCATTCCTAGTCGAGTATTAACATTCAGGGATAATTTTAATGCAATAAGACTAGCATATAGGTCAACTCGATGACTTGATCTCACAAGTCATGGATATAGAGATATCAAGTTGACACATGCGTATGCATTGGAGAATGTATACTGAATGACCCACCATGAGAAAGTATTATGGATCGTTATATGAGTGTCATATACTTTCTCATGTGGCTATTAGTATGACTACTAATCCTTGGACCTGAAGTCATCATGGATCCCTACATAAGGAGTTACGTACTTTGGCTTCGTCAAACGTCACCCGTAACTGGGTGGACTATAAAGGCGATTACTGGGTATGTAATGAATTATGCAGAGGGATGTGAGTGATGTAGATGAGATCTATCCCTCCTATATGACGGGAGCAACATCAATATTCTTGATAGAGTGAGACCACGAAGTGCATGGCCATGCCCAAATGAGTCAATATGAGATATTGAGCTCATTTGATTGAGTGAGTCTACTTGGAGTTCAAGATTTAGATTGATTAGAAGATGACACGGTCTATGCCTCACATTGATCAATCTAGATGTCTAGGATAGAAGGACAATGTCATATATTGTGAGGAGTCACAATTAGTAGTCACAAGGTGATGTTGGATCTCAACATTCTTATAACTTGGGTAGTAATGATGTGTTGCTAGATACCGCTCATTACTTATGCTTCTAAATGGGTTTAGGAGCATTGCCAACGTTATAAGAACCTATAGGGTCACACACAAAGGACAATTAGATGGAGATTAGGTTCATATGATGAACCAAGAGGATTAGATTCATGTGATGAATCAAATTGGATTAAGAGTAATCCTAATTAAACTAATTGAGTTGGACTCAATTTGATTTATGTGTTCAATGAGTCTAATTTAGATTATGACTCATTGAATCAATTTAATTAAATGAATTAGATTCATTATATTAAATTGGCTTGAATCAAATGGTTGGATTTGATCAACCATGGGAGTTATAATGTCAAGTTTGACTTGACTTGAGAGGAAGAGTCAAGTTTGACTTGACTATTTGCCACCTCATTTGTGAGTTGGCATTAGGAGGACTAATGATGATGTGCCACATCATCATAGTTGGCACATGTGTGTGCCACCTCATGGAGGTTACAAATCCCCTCTTTAATGGCCGGCCACATTAAATGGAATGGGGGTTACAATTGTGGCCGGCCACTTATGGTGTGGATGAAAATTTGATTTTCATTCAAGGCATTCATTTCTCCTTCTTCCTCTCTTCTTGCAATCCCTCTCCTCCTCCTTGGCCGAACCATCTAAGGTGCTAGCACACCTTTGTTTGGTCTTCTCCACCTAGTTTGTTCGTGTGGATACTTCTAGAGGATCGTACACTTGACGATCTCGAGATTCGGCGAATCGTTGGACGAGCGAGATTGCGAAGGGCATCACATCGAGGGTAAATTCCTTCTCCTAGTGTAGATCTAGGCTTTAGTAAACTCGTATATGAAATTTTGTTTTATAAACTTCACACGGATTCGGTGGCATGGGAAATTCGGGGTTTCCGCAACGCGAAAAAGCAGTTTTTGCGGCCTGAAAATCTCAACAATTCAAAACCACCATTTTATTTTATATTACCCTAATAAAATTAAAATTTTAATGCAATTAGTCACAATCCAAATAACAAGAATTATTAATTGATGCCTAAATACATTTTGTAAAGGTAACTACAAGGTAATTGTAAGGTAATGATAAAAAAAATGCTAGAACATACAAGATAACCATAATCATCATCATAAAACTTGAACATATGAGGTTCACATACAAAAAAAATACCATAGAAGATGGGTACAAGAATATTCATAATCCTACATCAGTTTTTAACAACATCTATTAGCAAAAGTATCTAGCATCAAGCATTATCACCCTTCTCTATAAGGATCGTCTTTAAGAAAAATTAAGGTCAAATCTAAATTTACCCCATGTGAACAAAGCAAAGCATGTTGACTATAGTTCATCAATAATGCTAAGACATCTCAAAAGTATTAGAAAATAGACCGTGCTAAAGTCAATTTTTATATTAAAAAAGATAGCAGGAACCAAAGTAATCGACAACATAATGCTTAAACTTTATTTTAAAGCAAATTATCAACAAAAGTAGAAATGCTTCATTTTGGTCCAACCATTTAAAAGATTTGAAAAACATGATATATAATATTATACCAGGAGTTAAACTTTAAATTATTTTCAGTTAAACTTTCAATTATATTAGATCAGAAGTTAATATTAGATCTTTGACCACTTTTCCTCATGAAGTTAAACTTTCAGTTATTTTCCATAATCCAGTATATTAAACTAACATATGATCAACATGACCAATATGAGTGTCTAATAGTTCCAAAAAGCATAATTTTTCTACCAATGCTAAAATCTTCTATGTAACCTTCGGTTTGACACATATAATTGTCAGTTCCTCTTATGTATCTTCAGCCATCTTTTTCGTATCTCATGTGTACTATTGAAGATGCCAAGAGTTGGTTTGTTTCTAGCAAAACATTTCTTATTCTTTGCATGATGCTATCTAAAAAAATATAATTGTAAATATAATGAATACAAATTAAGGTGGAAAAATGAAGTTTAAAAGAATAAAACTAATTGCAAGGACATCCTAACTTAACAACAAAATTTCTACTGCTTAAGCACCCATAGTTGGTTAAATTACACATTATAACCCAATGAATCAGATTCCAATACATATTGACACTACTAATGATTTTATAGTAGTAAAAGGTCCAGTCACATTCATAGTTTAGATTGATATGGGAAAAACAAATTCCAAATCATTTGAATGCGATAAATCTTGAGAATGTTGAACAAAGAGTTTTGTGCTAGTGTAAGAACACATATAGCTTATTGAACCAAAGTTATGGGACTAATCTTATAATGAAAGGTTTCAAATCCCCTGGATCTAACATACTAGCTTTTGATGATGTATAAACTATAAAGAAATAAAGATATTGTTATTGAGATATGAACAAACATGCATTATGCCATCACTGCTAAGCTTGGATGTCCAAATACAAAGTAAAGCAGTATTTAACTAATTTAACTTTATAGTACGATCTTTATGTTTGCTTTAATAAATCCAGCCACCAGAAACATGCAACCTACACTGGAATCACCTTACAAGAATGATATGGCTATTTATGATAAATCGGAATGCATGAATTTTGTATAGCAAATATCCTTTCTACATGTAAGTGCTTTACTTAGTAACAGAAGAAAAGATGCTGACACATAACTAGTTAAAATACATGAGAAATCTCATACTACAATCTTCACACAATAAGCCTGTAACGACTCTCCTTCTACTAACTAGGCTGTAAGGACGGACCGTCACAATATGCTGTGCTAGGCTATGTTTTTAAGGTGCGAAAACGTGATCTAATTTAAAATTTTTCTAAACTCATACCAATTGCTACTAAATCTGATCTTATGCTGAAAAGTACCTTTTTAAAGGTTGTACCTATACTCAAAAGAGAGGATCTAACCTTCACATATGATTAAGGACTGAACTTAGGTACTTCCAACCGAAACAGGCATTCCAATCGATTGGCTGATCGATTGGGATGTTCGGATCGATTCACAGATCGATTCCGATGCTACTGTGCTCGGGTTAATATTTTGGATCGATCGGCTGATCGATCCAAACTGGCCAATCGATCCAATGATCGATTCCAGAGCTCTCTGTTCGCGGGAGCGATTTCCCCAAACTCTCTGTCGCGACATCACGCGACTGGATCGATCGGCTGATCGATCCAGAAGCTTACTGTTCGCGACAGAATGCGACTGGATCGATCGGCTGATCGATCCAGAAGCTTACTGTTCGCGAAACCAGGCTCCCAATCGATCCACTGATCGATTGAGGGCCCCCAATCGATCCATTGATCGATTGGGGTTTCTGATTTCGCAATAAACTCTGATTTCAGCACTGTTTCGTGCCAAACTCACATACACAAGTTCTAAAATAACTAGAAAACATTCTATAGCAAACAACTAACATTCTAAACATGGTTACTAACAAGCTAAGCAGATTTTTTTTATAATTTCATGCATTTAGATAACTAAGTAGGCAAAGAGTAACATAATAAGAAGCACTAAGTTCTTAAACATTCTAATTCTTCCAAGGTCTTTATTCCAGGTTCCATCCACACACATCTTCCTTGCGTTGACCTCCAGCCTCCGCTAGTTCATCTTTCCTTTACCTTTATCTGTAGTATAAGGAAAAAGTATCTGTAAGCTTTCGCTTAGTAAGAAACCATCTACCTCACAAAACATGCATACGATACGACTTATGCTTTGAAAACATGCTATTTGAAATATGCACTGAATATGCTAAAGCATGGCATGACAAACAAAACATAGAACTAAGAAGCTGATCATGGCCATAAGTGCTAGTCATAAACTATCATGTTGTATCAATAGAAAACTAAACTGATATAGAAACAGAGCCAAGCTAATACTAAACTGGTGCTAAAGCAGTACTGAATTCACATAACTATGTTGTGAAGTTTTGAAAACTATATTCGTAAGTAGATTAAAATAATAATCATGTTGTTGTTTGGGCCCGGCAACTGTACTTGCTATGCGCGCATCCCTAACTAGACCCGGGTTTGCAAGTCCCGAATTTAGCAGGGTTACTAGGTTATCTAAACCTAGGGATGATTATGGGAGCCCAACCCAATGGATATCTAATCCAGTACAGTGTCACTGAAAAATAAAATACTGAACATAAGCTAATAATTCTTATCTTGCTCTTACTAGGTTGTCTAAACCCAGAACTAGGTTATCTGAACCTAGGGGCAACTGTGGGAGTCCACCCATTGGACGTCTAGTCCATAAAAGCTGTAGCAAGACTAATTAAGCTGTAAAAATGCTTCTATTGCATTTATCTAAGCTATTAAAATGCCTACGGTGGCATTTAACTGAGCTAAGCGTTTAATCAAACGCTTGGTGTGCGCTAATTCTCACCCTATCCCTGAAAATCAGCATACGGTTAAAACAATGCATCCAAACATACGACTAGCTACTTATACTGCAGGTGAGGGGTTTCTTACCTTCTGTTCTAGTTTTCTTACGATTCTAATCGCTAGATTCCAGGAGAAGACAATCCTTTCAACAATCTTCTCGCGCCTAAGCGTTCCTCTCGCGGAGGGGAGCGCCCTCGTGTCGGAGTTGTGGCCGGAAGATGCTCTTGGAGCCCTTGGGACGGAACCCTAGTCTTCCTTGGCTTGGGCGCCGAGAGGATGAGGGAGAGATGAGAGTTCGGCGGTGAGGGTTTGAGGGAAAGGTTTTCTTGTTTAAGAAAATAACAATTCCTCACTTAATTCCCTATTTATATTAAGTGGGTAATTCGACCCTACTTGAATATAAATATAATTGATTCCCTTTTCTTTCAGCACGGCCCTGCTGGGTTCTCCTGGTTACTAAAGTTCACCTTAAGTCATAGGACCCAATAGGTCTCGAGTTCAATTCCCGCTTAAGCTATTTTACGTTTCTATTTATTTTTGCTACTTCCGCTACTCTAAAAATTCCATAAAAATATTCTAAAATTCCAGAAAAAATCATAGAATATTTCTAAAATAACTTTGAGAATTTTTGGGCGCTACAATCCCCCATACCTTATAAAAAGTCATCCTAGAACTTAGAATAACTCTGGGTACTTCTGTCTCATACTGGCTTCTGTCTCTCAAGTTGCCTCCTCTACTGTGTGACTTTGCCAAATGACTTTTACTAATGGTACCTCCTTGTTCCGTAATTTCTTAACTGCTCGGTCTATTATCTGAATAGGTCGACTTTCATAGCTGAGGTCTTCGTGGACTGGTACCGACTGGGGCTCAATCACCTGGGTGGCATCTGGGATATGCTTCTTCAGCATAGAGACATGAAATACCTTATGGATGGCTGACATCTCCTGTGGTAGCTCTAACTCATATGCCACCTTGCCAAATCTTCTAGTGATAAAGTATGGTCCCACATATCTGGGACTTAATTTGCCCTTCTTCCCAAAATGCATTACCCCCTTCATGGGAGCTACTCTGAGGAACACTGAATCCCCAACCGAAAACTCTAAGGGTCTGCGCCGTGTATCACCATAACTTTTCTGGCGGCTCTGAGTTGTCTCTATCCTCTGGCGGATCTGCTGTATAGCTGCTGTGGTATCTGCTACTAGATCTGTCTGGAGTTCTAGTTCTTTCTGTTCTCCACTCTCATACCAGCAGATTGGAGATCTATACCTCCGCCCGTAGAGAGCCTCGTAAGGTGCCATGCCGATGGTGGCCTGATAGCTGTTGTTGTATGCAAATTCTGCTAAATTCAGATATTTGTACCAACTACCCTTGAAATCTAGGGCACATGCTCGGAGCATATCTTCGAGTACTTGATTTACTCGCTCCGTCTGACCATCTGTCTGAGGATGGAAAGCTGTGTTTAATTTTAACTTCGTGCCCAATGCTAACTGTACACACTCCCAGAAGTGAGAGGTGAACCTACTGTCTCTATCTGAAATAATGGTCCGTGGAACTCCATGTAGTCTGACGATCTCCTTGAGATATAGCTGAGCTAGCTGTTCCATGGAGTAGGATATCCTGTTAGCTAAAAAGTGGGCTGATTTAGTCAACCTGTCGACTATCACCCAGATGGTATCAAAATCATTCGTGGTTCTGGGTATTCCCACTATAAAATCCATAGAGATGTCTTCCCACTTCCATTCTGGAATCTGGATAGGCTGCAGAACTCCTTCTGGTCTCTGATGTTCTGCCTTGACTCTCTGGCAAGTCAGACAGGTGCTGACATATCGAGCGATGTCTCTCTTCATCCCAGGCCACCAAAAACGTTTCTTCAAGTCCTGGTACATCTTGGTGGAACCAGGATGCATCGCATAAGGAGTCCTGTGAGCCTTGTCTAGAATCTGATGTGCGTAGATTATATACTCTTTTATGGATGTTTTTACGCACATTTACATACTTTGAGCATGCTTGATCTATGCATTTTTATACTTCCAGCTTTCCTTTTAACATATTTACTCTTTTGGTTCGGAGATATGCTTTTTGTGCATTTTCTGTACACAAGAGTCGAAATTGGTGAAGATTATGCGTCCTCGGGCAAGCTTGGAAGGAATTGAAGGGAGAGAGCATCAGGCCGTGTACCACACATGGCCGTGTAGTTTTAACAGGAAGGGAAGAGGACATGGCCGTGTGAATCTCACACGACCGTGTCTTGATTTGAAGAAATTAGAGCAGATGCCTTACATGGCCGTGTAGATCTACACGGCCGTGTGAGTTTTCCAGAGGCCAAGCAGGTGGTGGCCGTGTGCACTACACGGCCGTGTGAGTTTTCCAGAGGCCAAGCAGGTGGTGGCCATGTGCACCACACGACCGTGTAGCATTTCCAGAGAATAGAAGGGTCCTGGCCGTGTGGAGTCACATGGTCGTGCAGCTTTGGTAGAGAAGGAACTGGACATGGCCGTGTGAATCTCACACGGTCGTGTCATGGGGCCGTGTGGCGCCCGATTTCCTCCTCTATTTAAACCCTCCTTCATGAATTGAAAGGGGATCTCTCCCCTTTTGGGAGAAGGCAAGATTTGGTGGTTTCCTCCCATTCTTGGGAGGATTTATGGGCGATTCGAGGGGAGATCTTGACGATTTCAACTCCGGAGCGAGGATTGGATCCGAAGACGAGGCTTCTTCGTAGATAAGTTTTCTCTTTCCCTCTTTTCTTGGTTTCTTGGATTGGGGATTTAAGAAATGCTTGTAATCCTTATTTCTTCGGGTATTCTTCCTCGATTCATGGAGTAGATCTTGTATTCTAGGATTAAGGGAGTATTTGTATGATGGATTGATGTAATCTCTTATGGATTTGCCATTTTCTTGTTTCAATGACATTGTCTTGCTTGTATCAATTAAATCTTGAATGATTAATGGTGATTTGTGCTTAATTCTCATTCTTGATTGATTGTTTGGATTTCTTGTGAACTTAGTAAAGATAAACTCTCACTCGATCATCCGAGGGATCCACGTGACAGGTGCAAGCCCGTGTAAGGACGTTTGAGAGATAATCTTGAAGAGGAAATAGGAATATTCAAGAGAGTAGGATGGATCTTGTGATTGGTTTCTTGTATCTTGATAGATTAATAAGTTGTGGGCTTCTATGTTGATATCCGAGGAAGGCATAGTAATAGGTGCGCTTCTATGTAAGGACAACGTAGGTCCAAGTCTAATTGATCATATTTAGATACATTTCTCAGTCCTTAGCCGGTTATCTATTGCAAGAGAGAACCGGAAACTTTCTACAAGTGTTTGGCAATTGAGGGATAAGAATTGGTGAACCATTTACATTCAAGAAATCTTACAAAGAAACCGAAACTCCTAGAATCTCCTCTTATCATAACCCAAAACACTAAACTCTTGTTTGTTGATCTTTAATATTAGATTTGTTTACCTTCACTTTGCATTTGAAACAATTGGATAGTTGTTTAGCTAATTCGCATTGAGACATTTCTAGTGCTTATTCCAGTCCCTGTGGATACGATAATCTTTTATATTACCCGCGACATTTCCGTACACTTGCGGAGCGTAACAGAATCTTCCTCTGTAGCTCCTCCTGATCTGGAACACAAAGTCTATCGCCAAAATACAACACCCCGCTAGTGGACACTCTAAACTCTCTACCTTCTGATTCTGCTATCCCTTGCTTGATCTTCTGAATTTCAGGATCCTGTTCCTGAGCTGTCTGGATGTCAGCAAGCAAGGTAGACTCTAATGTCATCGTAGAGAGCTGTCCAACTATGAGTTCAAGACCAAAATATGTGATCTCTCTCTGTAGGGGCGGTGACATGGCTGCTAGGGATAGTAAGGTAGCATCGGACTTTCTGCTAAGTGCATCTGCCACCTTATTGGCTTTTCCTGGGTAGTAGAGGATGTCTATGTCGTAGTCTTTGACCAGCTCTAGCCATCTACGCTGTCGCATATTCAGATCCTTCTGAATGAAGAAGTACTTCAGACTCTGATGATCTGTATACACTCTGCACTGAGCTCCATACAAGTAATGTCTCTAAATTTTGAGAGCGAACACTACTGCTACAAGCTCAAGGTTATGAGTAGGGTAATTCTTCTCATATTCCTTGAGTTGTCTGGAGGCATAGGCGATCACCTTACCTTTTGCATCAGTACTGCTCCTATTCCCAATTTAGAGGCGTCACTATAAATATCAAAGCTATCTATGGGTTCTGGTAGGGTCAGAATAGGTGCACTGGTCAATCTCCTTTTTAACTCGCTGAAGCTGTTCTCACAGTCCTCTGTCCACTGAAATTTCCTATTCTTTCTGGTAAGAGCTGTCAGTGGAGAGGCTATCTTGGAGAAATCCTCTACGAACTTTCTGTAATAACCTGCTAATCTCAGAAAGCTTCTGATTTCGCTAGCGTTCTTGGGTCTTTTCCAACTACTCACAGCTTCTATCTTACTGGGGTCTACCATGATACCATCCTTTGAGATGATGTGACCCAGGAAGGACACCTGATCTAACCAAAATTCACATTTCGTGAACTTGGCGTACAGCTGGTTCTGCTGAAGGGTCTACAATACTATTCTCAGGTGATCTGCGTGCTCTTCCTGAGTTCCTGAATAGATAAGAATGTTATCGATAAATACAATAACAAATCTATCTAGGTAATCCCTGAATACTCTGTTCATGAGGTCCATGAAAGTAGCTGGAGCATTTGTCACGCCAAAGGGCATGACTACGAATTTGTAGTGTCCGTATCTAGTCCTGAACGCTGTCTTGGGTATATCCCCTTCTTTAACCTTCACCTGATGATAACCTGATCTGAGGTCTATCTTAGAGAACACTGCTGCTCCCTTTAGCTGATCGAACAGGTCATCTATTCTGGGAAGAGGATACCTGTTCTTGATGGTGACTTGGTTCAGTGCCCGGTAATCTATACGCATGCGCATTCTCCCGTCCTTCTTCTTCACGAACAATACAGGCGCTCCCCATGGTGAGTGACTAGGACGTATGAAGACCTTGTCAAGCAGCTCCTGTAATTGACCATGAAGTTCCTTCAGTTCTGTTGGAGCCATGCGGTAGGGCGCTTTGGAGATAGGATTTGTATCGGGAATGAGTTCTATCTCAAATTCAATCTCCCTGTCTGGTGCTAGTCCTGGTAACTCCTCAGGGAACACTGCTGGGTAGTCACATACGACTCAGACCTCTGCTAGCTGTTGGTCCTTGTCCAGCCTGACATTGACTACATGCGCTAAAAATCCCGTACATCCTGAATCCATTAACCTCTGTGCTTTTAGAGCTGAGAGAAACTTCTTGGCCTTTCTCTTTGGTTCTCCGATGTACTCAAACTGTACTTCTGCCTCCGGTTGGAATACGACTTTCTATTTACGGCACTCTATAGAGGCACCGTATCGGATAAGGAAGTCCATTCCAAAGATGACCTCATAATCAGTCATATCTAGCACTATCAGATCACAAAAGAGTTCTCTGTCTGCTATAATGACTGGCACCGCTCTGAGCCAGTGCGTGGATGCCATAACTTCTCCTGAAGGTAAAGTCGTCAGAAACTGACTACTGAGTACCTCTGGGGGTATCGCTAACTTCTCGGCAAATGCCCTGGATATATAAGAATGGGTTGCCCCAGTATCGAACAAGACAGTTGTACTTTGCTGTAAAATACTAATCTGACTTGAAACAACTGTCGAGGCATTTGCTACGTCCTCTCTGGTGAGTGAGTAGATCCTCGCATTGGTCGTAGCTGGAGGGGCTTCTAATCTGCCCTGGCTGATGTGTGAACCATCTAAAGTGGCCTGCATCTGATGTAGCTGTGCTGGCTGGCCTCCGTACTGAATCGGCTGTGGTTGTGCAAGACTGGTCTTGTTTGGGCTTGCTTAGCCATATGCCCTTCCTGCCCACACTCAAAGCATCCTCGGGTGCCCTTACGACAAACTCCAGGGTGAAATTTCTCGCAAGTAGCACATTTGGGATAGCTAGGCTGTTTACTAGCTGGTCCTCCTTTCGGGTAACTCCCTGGTTTGCGCTTGTTGCTGGAGTTCCCCTTCCAGTTAGAGCTGTGGCCCTGTTGTTTCTGAGTGCCGGAGCCTCCTTGACCTTTGGACTCTGAGAGGACTTGCTTATGCTGCTTGATATTGTTCTGGTAGTGTTCGGTGGTCAGAGCACTGCTGACTAGTTCTTCGGTGGTTTGCGGCCTATGAACGCCGCCAACCACGTTCATTGCTATTTCCGGCCTCAGCATCTTGAGCATCAACCGAACTCGTTCTTTTTCTGTGCTGACTAGCTCAGGGCATAAACGAGCCAATCTGTTGAATTTCTTCACGGCTTCCTCCACTGAAAGGTTGCCCTGGCGAAACTCAGTGAACTCATCGTAGTGGCGGTTTGTGACCCGCATGTGAAAGAACTCCTCGAAGAATTCTCTCTCGAAGTCAGCCCATGCCATCTGATTCACTGGGCGCTTCGCTTTAATTCTCTCCCACCAAATACGTGCATCTCCTGTCAAACAGAAGGAGGCGCACTTCACTTTTTCCTGTTCTGGCCAGTCCAGAAGCTCCATCGTACTCTCCAGTGTTTTGAACCAGGCTTGAGCATCCCATGGTTCACTGGTGCCTGAGAAGTTCTCGGGCTTGACTCTCTGCCACTGGATCAGGTAGGCTTCTCTGCTGGGGCTACTGGTGCTGTAGGCTGGACTGGTGGAACCTCTATAACCACTGGGGTTGCTATGTTGGGTTCTGGGGTGACAGTGGGAGTATTCTGCTGGTTAGCCTTTAGGGTGACTATCTCCTGTTGCTGTTCAGCTAGCTGTAAGGTCTGGGGGAGGCACTAAACTGCCTGCCTCATGCTGGGGCTCAGTAGCTGGTGCCCTCCTAGCTGGGTGTCCTCGTGCCATCTCTAAAGGAACAAAGGACATGCATAACTAAAGCATCATGTTTACATAGCTAATACTATCATGTTAGTTACTATCACAGATAAGCATGCTTTAGTTATCTACAAACATGAAAGCAATAAACATAACAAAGTGAGAGGTATTCTTACTTGGAAGCTGCAGGTTCAATGCTGATGTGTGTGTAGGAAGTATGGAACTTTTTCTATGATACCACTCTGTAATGACCCACCTTCTACTAACTAGGCTGTAAGGACGGACCGCCACAATATGCTGTGCTAGGCTATGGTTTTAAGGTGCGGAAACGTGATCTAATTTAAAATTTTGCTAAACTCATGCCAATTGCTACTAAATCTGATCTTATGCTGAAAAGTACCTTTTTAAAGGTTGTACCTATACTCAAAAGAGAGGATCTAACCTTCACATATGATTAAGGACTGAACTTAGGTACTTCCAACCGAAACAGGCATTCCAATCGATTGGATGATCGATTGGGACGTTCGGATCGATTCACGGATCGATTCCGATGGCTACTGTGCTCGGGTTAATATTCTGGATCGATCGGCTAATCGATCCAGATTGGCCAATCGATCCAATGATCGATTCCAGAGCTCTCTATTCGCAGGAGCGATTTCCCCAAACTCTCTGTTCGCGACAGCACGCGACTGGATCTATCGGCTGATCGATCCAGAAGCTTACTATTCGCGATAGAATGCGACTGGATCGATCGGTTGATCGATCCAGAAGCTTACTGTTCACGGAACCAGGCTCCCAATCGATCCATTGATCGATTGAGGGCCCCCAATCGATCCACTGATCGATTGGGGTTTCTGATTTCACAATAAACTCTGATTTCAGCACTGTTTCGTGCCAAACTCACATACACAAGTTCTAAAATAACTAGAAAACATTCTATAGCAAACAACTAACATTCTAAACATGGTTACTAACAAGCTAAGCAGATTTTTTTTATAATTTCATGCATTTAGATAACTAAGTAGGCAAAGAGTAACATAATAAGAAACACTAAGTTCTTAAACATTCTAATTCTTCCAAGGTCTTTATTCCAGGTTCCATCCACACACAACTTCCTTGCATTGACCTCCAGCCTCCGCTAGTCCATCTTTCCTTTACCTTTATCTGCAGTATAAGGAAAAAGTATCTGTAAGCTTTCGCTTAGTAAGAAACTATCTACCTCACAAAACATGCATACGATACGACTTATGCTTTGAAAACATGCTATTTGAAATATGCACTGAATATGCTAAAGCATGGCATGACAAACAAAACATAGAACTAAGAAGCTGATCATGGCAATAAATGCTAGTCATAAACTATCATGTTGTATCAATAGAAAACTAAACTGATATAGAAACAGAGCCAAGCTAATACTAAACTGGTGCTAAAGCAGTACTGAATTCACATAACTATATTGTGAAGTTTTGAAAACTATATTCATAAGTAGATTAAAATAATAATCATGTTGCTGTTTGGGCCCGACAACTGTACTTGCTATGCGCGCATCCCTAACTAGACTCGGGTTTGCAAGCTCCGAATTTAGTAGGGTTACTAGGTTATCTAAACCTAGGGACGACTATGGGAGCCTAACCCAATGGATATCTAATCCAGTACAGTGCCACTGAAAAATAAAATACTGAACATAAGCTAATAATTCTTGTCTTGCTCTTACTAAGTTGTCTAAACCCAGAACTAGGTTATCTGAACCTAGGGGCAACTGTGGGAGTTCACCCATTGGACGTCTAGTCCATAAAAGCTGTAGCAAGACTAATTAAGCTGTAAAAATGCTTCTATTTCATTTATCTAAGCTATTAAAATGCCTACGATGGCATTTAACTGAGCTAAGCGTTTAATCAAACGCTTGGTGTGCGCTAATTCGCACCCTATCCCTGAAAATCAGCATACGGTTAAAACAATGCATCCAAACATACGACTAGCTATTTATACTGCAAGTGAGGGGTTTCTTACCTTCTGTTCTAGTTTTCTTACGATTCTAATCGCTAGATTCCAGGAGAAGACAATCCTTTCGACGATCTTCTCGCGCCTAAGCGTTCCTCTCGCGGAGGGGAGCGCCCTCGTGTCGGAGTTGTGGCCGGAAGATGCTCTTGGAGCCCTTGGGACGAAACCCTAGTCTTCCTTGGCTTGGGCGCCGAGAGGATGAGGGAGAGATGAGGGTTCGGTGGTGAGGGTTTGAGGGAAAGGTTTTCTCGTTTAAGAAAATAACAATTCCTCACTTAATTCCCTATTTATATTAAGTGGGTAATTCGACCCTACTTGAATATAAATATAATTGATTCCCTTTTCTTTCAGCATGGCCCTGCTGGGTTCTCCTGGTTACTAGAGTTCACCTTAAGTCGTAGGACCCAATAGGTCTCGGATTCAATTCCCGCTTAAGCTATTTTACGTTTCTATTTATTTTTGCTACTTCCGCTACTCTAAAAATTACATAAAAATATTCTAAAATTCCAGAAAAAATCATAGAATATTTCTAAAATAACTTTGAGAATTTTCGGACGCTACAAAGCCTAACTAATAAACAGATTGTGCAGATTAAATGATCGAACCCTTAGTATAATGCCTTAATTGAACAATGCATGTGAATAGTATACAGGCTCAAGGAAATCATTATAAAAAAAAAGCACATGCCAACGGATGCATCATAAACATCACATTCCTTTAGAGCACAATGTAATTAGTGTACCTGTGGATCCCTTTGTATATCTTATCATCGCCCCTCCGCCAGACTTACTTGCCCTTGAGAGCCTCCTTTGCCCTCTTCAGCACCCAGTCGCTGATGGTGCAGGCATCCTTGGAGAACTCGATCTTCATCTCGAGTACAGCCATGGCACAACTGTCATGCTTGACCTGAATCTCCATGGACGAATCAAACTGGAACAGGGAGCCAACCTCGGAGCAAGACAAAGAGAAGGAAAGCTAGGTGAAGTTCTTCGTCTCTGGATCGGAAGACAAAATCTCATCAATGGAGACTTCCTCGTCAAAGTCAACTTTTTTTCTCTTGCGTATATTCTGTGTCCTTGGGCTTGCAGAAGAAATTGCAGAATTTGCTCATGTCACCTCTTCTTCCCATGGTCAGGAAACCCCAAAGAGGATGACCTATCAAATTAGGTTGATTCCACCGACGACACTACAGAGATGAAGAAACCTAATTGTGCAACAAGGAAAGGAAAGAAGGGGTTGGGAGAGGGAACAAACCTAGAGTGTAGAGAGGAATGTAAGTGAAGTGTGCCGGGGAAAAATGATAAGGTTTCCCGTTGGGAAAAACATGAAGGCTTGAATCGGGGGGAAAATGGTAAAGCTTGCGTTGAGGAGGCTGTGAAGTGCTTTCGGTGGAAAACAAAAGGAGGACTTAGGGTTTTTGTAAGATATTGAAAAAAATTTAGTTAATAAGGTTATTTTAGAAATAGCCTTATAGAATTTTTCCAGAATTTTTGAAGTTTTTTGAAAATTTTTCGGAGCTCGTACGATGGATTTGAGGGGATAAATTCGGGGTTCGGAGAAAGTCTGTTTCGTTTACTCCATTTAAGTGAGGAAATGTTTTAATTATAAATTCCTTTTCTTTTTATTTTCCCCCAACCATCGCCGAATCCCGAACACCTTCCTCTCTTCCCCTTCTTCCCTCTCCCCTTCGATCTCTCTATTCTCTCTCGCGGACTAATCGAAGCCAACGGGCCTTCGGCGATCGTCAACGTCGCCTGAGGAGGAAGCCGCCTGAGCTCAGATCCGACCTTAGGTGAGAGCATTGATTCTTTTCTCTTCTCGGTGTCGCCGTCGACACCACCAATCTCGATGGCCTGCGAGCTCATTTCAAGTAGAGAACTTCCTCTCATTTTGCTTCACTAACGCCAAGTTCTTTTGGCTACCGACGGTTGATCTTCTCCTCCCTTTCCCCTCTTGCATTTCTGCCCTAGATCACCGACACACTAATTCCAACGATCACCCGAGACAACCATGACAGGTCTGCTTCATTGGGTATCTTTATTCTTCTGGCGGAGCTAGATTTTGGCAGACACTGACTAATTGAGGGTCAGTAGTATTCCCCCGATACTCTACTTCACGGATCGGATCAGGCGACACTTTCTGGAGGCGATCAATTGAGGTAATGTCGGGAATTTTGTAGATTCAAGGATATTGTTGAATTGTTTTTCCATTGTGATGATCTTCCTGCTCTTGATTAGAGGAAGCATCGAATTGTTGTGGGTTTTACCTGTTGCCGATCACTGCTTTCTCCTTTTCTTGAAGCTGTGGAGGTCTCGAAGTAAGGTTAGGGTTTCAAAAATTTCTTTGTTGTAAATTAGTTGTTTGCACAGATTCTAAGAGGAATGGATTGATATGAATATGGTTTGTAACGACCCAATTTTCCCTATTTCAAGTTTTGAAAGTCCATAAAAATATTTGGAAATACTTTTAAAATATTCTAGAGATTTTTAGGAATTTTTAGAGTATTTTTACGTAATTTTTGGAGGTCGTTTGGTATGTTTACAAAAAGAAAGAAGTTTTGATAAAAAACCGTCGAAGGTGAGACTCGAACCCATGACATCGGGTCGAACCCGACCTAACCGGACGCAGCCAGCCAGCTGAGCTATGTGGGTTTTGTTAACCGAATATGAGAAGAAATAGATTTAAGGTATAGTATAATGGAAAACCCTAGATTTAAAAGAAGCTTAAGTGTTTTTCCCCGAACCGGAAATCCCGAAACCCTTTTCTCCTCCTTCTCACACGCGACGCCGCGCGATCCTTCTCCTCTCGTGACGGAAACAAAGATGAAGCCGAGCTAGGGTTCTTCCTCCGGCGGCCGACCAAAGCTTTCCAAGGGGTTCTCTTCACCTCCTTGAGGTCGCCTTGTCGGGGGGAGCACGCGTGCACAGAAGAAGCACCGCGAGCTCGGGTTTCTCCGAACCCTAGAAGCCTCCTTCCGCCTTCCCGGTTGTAAGTGCAAGAACAAGGAGTAAGTACTACTCACCTGTGGTAGGAGTTGTTTTCGGTTTTGTTTCTCCTTGTGTTTGAATCTGCCGTGAGTTTACATGCTTGGATGTTTTCGATGACGAACCTTGGTTGAGATTTCTATCGAATTGGGGTTTCATATGCTATGTAGGTTATAGCATTTCCTGCTTATGCTATTAATTTCCTTATGACGTGTACGTTATATCATTTCTTGCTTATGCTATTAATTTCCTTATGCCGTGTAGGTGATAGCATGTTCTGCCTATACTGTTAGTTCCTTATACCATGCAGATTAGAGCATTTACTGTCATAGTTTTCCTATTAAACTTGAAAAGAACAGCTCTATATTAGTAGATCTGGTTAGATTTCTTTTTCTTGTGCTGTCTAGTAGAACGAAAAGCCCTCTTTGAGATTTCTGTTTGGTCCTTCTTGTGCCAACTCAATGAGGTCGATCAACCCTAGTTCCCAGCATTTCAGTTCTGAGTTCTTAGCTTCCTGGGTTAACATGAACAGCCTTGTTTTTATGATTCGGAGTTAGCTTGTTGTGCTACTTTTCTAGCACTCTAGTATTTGGTTGCTTGGCATTTCAGTTGCTTAGTTTCCTTAGCATTTCAACCTGAAATTCAGAATTTCACAGCTTTGTTTTAAGCATGAAAGTTTCTTAATAAGCATGAGTAATTTCTTATCCAAGAACAACCCTTTATTTAGTTAGAATAGGTGTAGCATTGTCCTTGCTACTTAAAAGGGCAAGAACAGCCCTTTAATTAGTTAGAATGGTTTAGCATTTTCCTTGCTACTCAAAAATGCAAGAACAACTCTTTAATTAGTTAGAATGGTTTAGCATTTTCCTTGCAACTTAAAGGGCAAGAACAACCCTTATTTAGTTAGAAGGGCAGCCTTTATTTAAAGTAGGCAGTATTAGTTTTTAATTCTATTTCATTCGCATATTTTTAATGATTCATGTGTGCAGATTTTTGTTTTTCACATGTGCAGATTTTTAGTATTCATATGAACAGATTTTAGCATATAGTAGCATACTGATTTTTGTTTTCCTTTGCTTTAAGATGTGCATGAACAGATTATAACATATAGTAGTATACTGATTTTGGTTTCCCATTGCTTTAAGATATGCATGAACAGATTTTAGCATATACATGTATGCACATAGCATTTAGTTTGGACTTTCCTTGCTATAATGAGCAGCTATAAGTAAGAAAAAGGCCAAGGTCTAGTTAAAAAGAGATAACAAGTAAATTAAAGTAAGAGGCTAGTACCCGACTTCCGAGGTTGTCGTTAAACAAATCCAGGTGACCGTTTCCGAGGTCTCGACCCTGGTAAGACTGAGGTCTTTAACCTGTGGGACTACAGCAGTCTCTATTAGGGAGCGCACATAAGATGGTACTAAGCCTGGGCCCAAAGAAAAGAAGAAGAAAGTAAAAGAGAAATTAAAAGATTAATTTCTGGTATAAAGATATAAGAAAATGAAACAAGTATTATGCTTAGAATCAATAGAAGTTAGTTTCTTTAATTCTGAGCCTACAGTAGTAGTTTCATTATTTTCCTATCAGTTAGTGAGCATGTTTAGTATTCAGTTTTATTTCTGTATACCATGAGTACATGCAGCTTTGCTTTTAGCATTTCAGTTTTAGTATTGTTGCATTCTTTTTATGCACTTCGAGTTTTTGTGAGATAGATTAGTACTTACTAAGCGTTTCGCTTATAGTTTTATTTTTCCTCCTACTGCAGATAAAGGAAAAGCTAAGATATGAAAGGGAGGCGACAGGGTGGTGGTGGTGATGAAGGTGTGTGATGATTGGACTATAGAGAGATCCAAAGTTTGCTAGCAAATCTTCAGGACCTATCTGTTTAGAGTTTATGTTTTAGTTCTCTTCTTAAATACTATTATGAAGTTTTGTGAGATTGTGATTGAGTTGGATTCGTATTTGTAGCTTATCATGTCCTGCTCTTGGAGTTATGTTTAGTTCTTATTGCTAGACTAGTTTTCATTGATTATAGTGTGATTTTATTACTGCGTGGTTGTGAAAAATGTGTTCCAGCCGCCTGTGGCTGCGTATATATTGTTTGTATTATGGATTTGGTCACCGGTACAGGGGAGACTTTGTCGAAATTTTTCGGTAGGAATTCCTCTGGGCCGTGATAAATCTAAGTGTCGCTAATAATAGCATAAGTGACATTAGTAAGTAGAATAGTAGTTAGGTAACGGTCGCCCTTAGAGAGTAGTAGTAAGAAGGGTGGGTCGTTACAGTTGGTATCAGAGCAGCGTTCCATTCTCCATCATCACACACACATCAGCATAATCCTTGTTGTCTTCAAGTAAGAAAGTATTTAAATTTTTTCTTTATTCTTCTTTCCTTATTATTAACTGCAGTATAGAGTATTTGTTTTTAAGTGCTTAAGTAAGATAGAAGATTTTGTTTCCGTTTTCTTTATTCACATATATATATATATATGATTAGAAGGGTTAGAGAAGCTATTTAGTCTTTTTCCTCTGTATAATTAGATGTCAAGAAGAGGACGTCCCTGTACCGTTCGTACTGAGGACCGAGTTAAGGAGAACGAAGAGCCCAGAACCCCTGGGCCTATTCTCTATGAAGTTGTTACTCAACTTCATAGACAAGTAGCGAGCAGCAGCAAATGATTGCCAATCTAATGGCCAATCAGAAGCCAACTCCTCCTACTCCCCCAACCATTAATGTGGAGACCCCAGTGGTGACTGAAGTCCTATCGGTTGCCCTAGAAGTCGCCACAACACCTAGAAGACAAGAAGCATATCTCATCCAGTGGCTGAAACTAAAACCAGAAAGATTCTCAGGCACGACTGAGCCCTGGGCAGCCCAGGCTTGGTTCAAGACACTTGAGAGCACAATGGAGCTTCTTGACTGACCAGAAGTCGAGAAGGGTAAGTGTGTCTCTTTCTGCCTATCTGGAGGTGCTTGTATGGGATGGGAGCGAGTTAAGAGTGAGAGAGCAGTCAACCAGATGAGCTGGGTTGACTTCGAGACAGAGTTTTATGAAGAATTCTTCTGTCAACGGATCACCAATAAATAGTATGAGGAGCTTATGGAATTCAGACAAAGTGACCTACCAGTAGGAGAAGCGGTCAAAAGATTTAACAGGTTAGCTCACTTTTGCCTAGAGTTAGTAAGTACAATGAAAGAATGAGTTAGACTGATGCTCCGAATGCTGAGGCCAGAAATAGCACCTAATGTGAGTAGTGAAACTCACCGACTATAGATTGGTGAAGAGCTGGCCTGCAGGGCATTAGTGAGCACTATCTGAACAGCAACAAGGCACAACAAACGCAACACAAGACAGTCAAAATAGAAGACAAGACAGTGGGGAAACAGGGACCCAGTCAAGTAATCAGAACTGGAACGACAAAGATAACAAGAAAGACCCAAGTAGGAAGACGTTCGGGTAGTCTGTGAATATCCAGAGGTATTTCTAGAAGAGCCGCCTGGACTACCTCCCAACAGAGAAGCGGAGTTTGAAATTGAATTGGTTCCTGACGCCAGCCCAATTTCAAAAGCTCTGTACCAAATTTCTCTAGCAGAGTTGAAAGAGTTACAAGAACAACTTCAGGAGCTGCTTGACAAAGGTTTCATTCTCCCTAGTCACTCACCTTGGGGAGCTCCCGTGTTGTTTGTCAAGAAGAAGGACGGATCTATGCGAATGTGCATAGATTACAGAGCTCTGAATCAAGTGACCATCAAGAACAAGTACCCCCTTCCCAGGATCGACGACTTATTTGATCAGCTGAGAGGGGCAACAGTATTCTCGAAAATAGACCTGCGCTCTGGGTACCATCAGCTGAAGGTGAAAGAAAGAGACATACCCAGAACAGCTTTCAGAACCAGATACGGACACTACGAGTTTGTAGTCATGCCTTTTGGTGTGACTAATGCACCAGCGGTCTTCATGGACTTAATGAACAGAGTGTTCAGAGAATACCTTGACAAATTTGTCATCGTATTCATCGACGACATTCTGGTCTATTCAAGGACTCCAGAGGAGCATGACACACACTTGAGGATAGTACTGCAGACTCTTCAGCAAAAGCAGCTTTATGCTAAATTCTCAAAGTGCGAGTTCTGGTTAGATCAGGTGGCATTTCTAGGTCACATAATTTCTAAAGAAGACATCCAAGTGGATCCAGCCAAAATAGAAGCAGTCAACAACTGGAGCAGACCCAAGAACGCCAGGGAGATCAGAAGCTTCCTTGGTTTAGCTGGGTACTATAGGAAATTCGTGGAGAACTTTTCCAGGATAGCCTCTCCACTAACAACCCTCACCAGGAAGAACAAGAAGTTTGAATGGTCAGATAAATGTGAGCAGAGTTTCCAAGAGCTCAAAAAGACTGACCAGTGCTCCTATCCTGACAGTTCCAGAAAGTGACAGGAGTTTTGACATCTACAGTGATGCTTCCAAGATTGGCTTAGGAGCTGTACTCATGCAAGAAGGAAAAGTCATAGTCTATGCTTCCAGACAACTCAAAGACTACGAGAAGAACTATCCCACTCACGATCTTGAGCTGGCAGCTGTGGTTTTTGCACTGAAACTCTGGCGACATTATTTGTATGGAGTTCAGTGCAGAATCTTCACAGATCATCAGAGTCTTAAGTACTTCTTCACTCAGAAGGACTTAAACATGAGACAGCGCAGGTGGCTAGAGTTGGTCAAAGATTACGACTGTGAAATCCTCTACCACCCAGGAAAAGCTAACAAAGTGGCAGATGCACTAAGCAGAAAGTCTAGTGCATCCCTGATGTCTCTGTCATCATTAGCCCTACCACTGTAGAAGGAGTTGTCAGATTTTGGACTTGAAATTATTGAAGGGCAACTCTCTGCATTGACCTTAGAGTCTACATTGCTTGAGGAGATACAGAGAAAGCAAAGTGAAGATCCAGAGATCCAGAGGATCAAGCAAAGATACAGAAAGAAGACAAGTCAGAGTTTCGAGTGACGGACAGCGGGATTCTTTATCAGGGGAGTCGCATTTGCGTGCTCAATGATGAAGAACTGAGAAAGAAGATTTTAGAAGAAGCTCATAGCACCCCATACTCCATGCATCCTGGTTCTACCAAGATGTACCAAGATGTGAAACAGAGGTTCTGGTGGTTAGGACTCAAAAGAGACGTTGCTAAATATGTCAGTACCTGCCTGACATGCCAGAGAGTCAAGGCAGAACATCAGAGACCAGGAGGAGTTCTACAACCTCTCCCAATACCAGAGTGGAAGTGGGAAGACATATCCATGGACTTCATAACAGGTGTTCCAAGAACTACAAATGGATATGACGCAATATGGGTAGTAGTGGACAGATTGACTAAGTCTGCCCATTTCTTAGCCATCAAGGTGTTCCACTCCATAGAGCAGTTGGCACAACTATACGTTAAGGAGGTGATCAGACTTCATGGAGTTCCTAAATCTATTATTTCTGATAGAGATGGGCGCTTCACCTCACACTTTTGGGAGTGCGTTCAGAATGCACTAAGCACCAAACTCAAGTTCAGCACAGCTTTCCATCCTTAGACTGATGGACAGACAGAGTGAGTAAATCATATTTTAGAAGATATGCTCAGAGCTTGTGCCCTGGATTTCAAGGGAAGTTGGTGCAAGTATCTATGCTTAACTGAGTTTGCCTACAACAATAGTTATCAGGCGACCATCAAGATGACACCATATGAGGCACTGTATGGCAGGAAGTGCAGATCACCCATTTGCTGGCAAGAAGCAGGTGAGAGAAAAGAAATGGAAGTAAAGCTGGGCATTCAGACAGAGCTGATAGATGAGACTACTCAGGCGATCCAGAAATCAGACAGAGAATTGAGACTGCCCAGAGCAGACAGAAGAGTTATGCTGACACACGCCGTAGGCCATTGGAATTCCAAGTAGGAGAGTCAGTCTTCCTCAAGGTCGCTCCTATGAAGGGAGTGATGAGATTTGGCAAGAAGGGCAAATTAAGTCCTCGCTATGTAGGACCCTACCTGATCATAGAGAGGATTGGGAAAGTAGCTTACAAGCTGGACTTACCACAAGACTTGTCAGCAATACATAATGTATTTCATGTCTCCATGCTAAAGAAGTGTCTCCACGACCCGAGCCAAGTGATTCAGCCTCAGTCATTGCAGATCCAAGAGGATCTTAGTTATGAGAGCAGACCTACACAGATAGTGGACAGAGCAGTTAAGAGACTAAGAAATAAAGAAGTACCACTAGTGAAGGTCATCTGGCAGAACCAGAAGCACGAGGAAGTCACTTGGGAGCGGGAGGACAGTATAAGACAGAAGTATCCAGAACTATTCTAAGTTCGAGGACGAACTTTTTACAAGGTATGGGGGATTGTAACGACCCAATTTTCCCTATTTCAAGTTTTGAAAGTCCATAAAAATGTTTGGAAATACTTTTAAAATATTCTAGAGATTTTTAGGAATTTTTATAGTATTTTTACGTAATTTTTGGAGGTCGTTTGGTATGTTTACAAAAAGAAAGAAGTTTTGACAAAAAACCGTCGAAGGTGAGACTCGAACCCATGACCTTGGGTCGAACCCGACCTAACCGGACGCAGCCAACCAGCTGAGCTACGCAGGTTTTGTTAACCGAATATGAGAAGAAATAGATTTAAGGTATAGTATAATGGAAAACCCTAGATTTAAAAGAAGCTTAAGTGTTTTTCCCCGAACCGGAAATCCCGAAACCCTTTTCTCCTCCTTCTCACACGCGACGCCGCGCGATCCTTCTCCTCTTGCGGCGGAAACAAAGACGAAGCCGAGCTAGGGTTCTTCCTCCGGCGGCCGACCAAAGCTTTCCGAGGGGTTCTCTTCACCTCATTGAGGTCGCCTTGTCGGGGGGAGCACGCGTGCACAAAAGAAGCACCGCGAGCTCGGGTTTCTCCGAACCCTAGAAGCCTCCTTCCTCCTTCCCGGTTGTAAGTGAAAGGACAAGGAGTAAGTACTACTCACCTGTTGTAATATCCCAAAATTAATTGTTTTAAATTAAAAGAAAATTTGGTGAAGTAAATTATAAATTTTGTATGGATTGGATGAGTATAAAATAAATACATCGGGTTATTAGGTACCAAAAATATGGATAAAGGTGTAAATGATAAAAAATCTAATCTAATTAGATTATTTTAAGGAAAAAATAAATATGATTTCATGGATAATTTATAGGAATTAAGTTGATATGAATTTAGGGAGGTTACTAAAATTTTAGGGAATTATTTTAGATTTTAAGAGATATAATTGGATATAAGAAAGTCTGTTTAGAAATATTCCATTTAAGTTAGAATTTGATTGAGCTCAATTTCCTAGGATTAGGATTTAATTGACCTAGGCTATATAAACCCAATCTTGCCCGATTCTCACACACCCTCCCTCAAATTCGCCGATTCTTCACGGTGCCTTCCCAAAATCGCCGCTCCCTTTCTCCTCTCCGCCTCTTAGCCCGACGGAACTCTGGGCGGTGCTCTGAGACTCGGCCAGAAGCCATCTCACGCGGCGATACTCCTCCGAGGATGGCGCGATCGGACGCGGAAACTTGCACCCATCTTCTCGGCGACTCTGCCATGGTGCGAAGGCTTCGGAGGTGGCACGAGGAAGGGGAAAACAAGGGAAAGGTAAGTATATCTAATTATGTTGGCACGGGATCCCTAAGGTATAGGAGGTGAGCTCCAGTTGATTGTAAGGGTCGTGACAGTGATGTTTTGATTTTAACCAAGGAATTCGTGTTTCCTTCTGATGCGGAGAATGCTTGTGTCGGGTTAATATGTGAGATTTGTTGACGTTTTGGATGATTTCTTCGATTTAGAGTGGTGAATCGGTTTGGAATTTGTACTCTAATTTTCCTCGGTGATGTTTTGATTCGTACCGAAGGTTCGTTGAAGTGCTGTGGAATCACCTGATTTCTAGATTTCGTGTTTGGTAAGTGTATTTTTGTGGTTGATGGGCTCGATTCTACTGGAACGTTCTTAATTTGTATCTTGAAATGTTTGGTTGATTGTGAACGAGTTTTGATTGGATTTCTACCGCGTTGTTGCTGATGTGGGTGTTTTGCAATATACCTGTTCGATGAAATGCTTGGCAGAGTTGCTGGTTGACGGAAGGAGTTGTGATTTGGGTTTTGGGAAGCTCTAGCATGTTGGTTCCTGCGATAACTTCGAGTTGATTTTCATGGATGATTCTGTTCATCGATAATATGTCATTTGTGGCTCTTTGGGTTGCAACGCTAAGATGGATTGGTTTCGGCTAGCAGTTCTTTGTGGAGGTATTCGATTTCTGTCGTGATCTATTTTGGCGAATGAACATCTACATGGGAACAGACTTGGATTTTCGATTTTGGTTCTAACGGGTTTGGTTCTCATTTATGCAAGATTTTCGGGCATTTATGTACATGATGATCGGTATGCTATGGTTATGTATGGTTCTTGGCGGTGAATAGACCCTTGACTGCTTTTATGCTAATGTTTATGCATAAATCATGTACTGTAGGTTGTAAATTGATTTCAAAATAGTTTTATTCTTAAGGGACGATTTGGACTCCTTCTGTTATGATAAGGTGATTTTTGATACTCGGTTTCTTTTAAGGATTTATCCTGTTCTTGGTTATGGAACTGTTACAGAATAAAACTGAATTCAACGGAACTGTTACAGAATGGAACTGATGACTGTGATTGAATTCAATTGTTAGTTCATAATCTATAGAATAATGCAAACGTTGATGGATGCCTTGAGTAGTTGATTTAATATTTCTTTATTAGACTTATAGCTTTGGAGTTAGTATGTAAATATATTTGGTAGGGTGTTTTATGTTAAAAGTAAGTTATTCTTCTTTATATAGCTAATTGAATGAGTATGAGCATATGTGGTGACAGTATGGGATGGGTGACCTGGGATGAGCTCCCGGGAGGGCCCATCCAAACTTGACTGATATGGTTAGCTTCGGCTATATGACTGGATGCATGTTCTCTACTAGGTACCTCTAGGTTCATGGGACTGTTGACTGGCTCTAATTGTGGTTACTGGATATGTGACATATTCATTCTAGTAGCTATATAGTATCACTGGTACAAGTTTATCTTTCTTATATTGTAATTAGGATAAGTTCTGTTTCTCTATTTGACTTTTAGAAGCTATCTCTACTACTTTATGGATGTCTTGTATTACATGATGGATTTTACTTGCTGGGCTGTAGACTCATGATGCCTATATTATAGGTGAGGATGTGTCTCCGGATACGACGGATGACCTACGGACAGAGTAGACGAGAAGGCGAGATGGACACATGATACTGTCCGATGTCTGGGAGTGTAGAGCATACTGGGGTTACCGCAAGAGATTTTGTTTCTTTATCTTTTGGGTGGAGTATGTGGAGGAGTTATATGTTCTTACTGATAAACATATGTTGATACAGTCATGTCCATTGGTTATGATAGTATCCTTAAAGGTTTTGAATGATGATCATTCGATTAGAAGTTGATGAGAGAGATTTCCAAAAATAAAAAATAAAAAAAAAAAAATAGATTTGGGGATGTTTCATTTGGTATCAGAGCAAGACTCCCAAAGGACAGCATGCACGTGCCATCTCGTCAAGAACTCGCCTACTTCGCCCTTCAAGTTTGTAAGATTTACTTTAATAGTAACTTGGCTAGGACATGAATACTATAAAAATAGGCATATGTGGGGTAATGATGGGTATATGTTTTAGTGCGTTGATGATTTTCTTACCTTGTGTGATGGGTATCTGTTCATATGATAATTGTGTGTTTAGTCGAGCAAGTACTCTCCGTTTATGTGAGTATGATATCGGAAAGGTAGAGATTGGGCGATAGGAGAGGATGTTTGGTTTGATTAAGATCATGATCGGCTTATTGAATTGCGATTTAGGGTTCTGCAGAGGTTCTTGTTCGTTTTGCCTGTCTTGCGTTCCTGCTTGATTTCCTCTCGGGATTCCGCAGTGGATTCTGAAAGTTTTACCAGAAGGTCAGCTTAGTGGGGTTTTCCTTTCTTTTCTTTTCTGGTTTGATTGGAGATCTTGCGACAATTATTCAATTTTGGTTGCATAAGGACTTGACGGATTTACTGCAAGGATTTCCTGCTCTTATGCACGGTCATGGAACTTAGGATTTCAGCGAGTCATTCGGCACACAGATGATATTGTGTTTTGGATAATCGAAGGTTGTGTATGAGATTCTTCTAACGTGTCTCATTGAATCGTGTTCCTGATTTAAGAATCGTTCCTCTCTGTTTGGGTTAGTTTTTTTTATATGATAGGATTCCATGATCGATCTTGGTTTATGTGGTTGGTGTAATGCCTTTGTTTACTATGTTCTTCAGATTTGGAAGTCAGTTTTGGAGAATTTGGTTTTGTTGATGGTTTGTTGATTCTATTAGGCGGTTACTTTAAATTGTCGATGTAGAGGTTTGATGTCGATGTTCTGGTTTCAGTAGATAATTGTGAATTGAGGTTTGTTGTATATGGCTGTTAGATGGCTTATGCTATTAGGGGTTGGTTAATGGGCTGATTATTTCTTTTCTTTGTTATTGGAATTGTTCGTTCTGGATTCCTAGTGTAAATAGCAAAACATACCTTAATGTATAAAGGAGGATGTGCAAAGGGTTAGTTGCTCGGGTGCTTTAAACAGTACAATTAAATGTGATCCATGTAAATTTCTTGGGTAGATTCTACATTTGATTAATTGGTTTCTATTTCTGTTGGAATGATATAGTAAATTCCATTTTTGATGAGTGGTTCCTTATATTGGTTAAGTAGTTTCTGATATTGAAGGAAGTAAATGTTTCCTCTATAATACCATTGAAAACTAGTGGAGGTTAATCCTTATTATTGATGCATGGTATCTAGTACTGTTAGAAATATTTGTTACTCTTTTATTTCCTTGTTGCCAACCAGAATGTTCAGCTAGCTTCCACAATTAAAATTTTAATTCTCTGCAGTAGGAAATACCTTATATCACCAACTGCTATGTCATGCTAGCCTTATCAAATGAAATATTACGTTAGCTTCCATAATGAAAGTTGTAGCTCATTACAGTAGGAATTTAGTTGTGATTTGTATTGATTTAAAAGTTTCTCGCTGGATTTCTAGTAGGTGTCTACAAACATGAGTAGGTTCGACTCTGTTCTGTAGGGCTCTTGGAATTTTAGTACAAACTTTGGTGGTTTGACTCAGGAAGATCTCTTTATTGAATTTTACTGTTGTTTTCGGGAATTTCGCAAGAATGTTTGCCCTATAGTGTTTCTCATGTTGGTACGACTTCTTTTGATAGCTGTATGGTTGTTGGAATGCAGTGAAGTTGGTTCGGATTTCTTATCGATTGAGGTCTTGAGAGTGTACTTGATGCCTTTGACATAGTTGAGCCTTACGGATTGATCTCAGTTTCAGGGATTTGCTTAGGTTGCTTGATTTGTTAGATCTTATGAGTGTTTACCTTGAGTTTTGATGAACTGATGCTTTCCGTTTAGTATTTAACTGTAGATTAAATGTTGTTGAAGGATAGCTAGGGGTCTTTTGGTTTAGGGATGGGTTAATGGATGATTGTTTTCTTTCCTTTGAGATCATTTGCAATATTATGCGATATTAGAGATTAATTCTGTCTAGTAGGAATTTAGTTGATGCTAATTGCCATGATTTGTCAGTTTTCACCTTTGATTTGTAGTTATAACAGCAGGAAATTGGTTGATGTTAATTGCCATGATTTGTCAGCTTTCACTCTTAATTGTAGTTCATTACATTAGGAATTTTGTTAATGCTATATATCATGATATGCTAGTGTTCATCCTTTTGAATATTAGTTTAGTACAGATTATCGTTAATGCTAAGTGCTATGTAAAGTTAGCTTTCATGTTTGAAATTCTTAGTTCTTTATAGTAGAAATTTTGTTAGTGTTGAGTATAAACTTAGAAAATCTATTTTTCTTTGAAGGATTAATGTTATCTCATTAATTGAATGTATGTTCGGACTTTTAATCCCACGGACGGAATTGACGATATAGTGAAAAGCATAGATTTATAAAGTATGTGTTTCAAGTTGTTGTGTGCTAGTGAAATTAACTGGTAAGTATAAATTGATGATGGGTTGAGGATATTCATGTACGGATTATGAATAAGGATAGAATGTTTATGTTAGGGAATGAATTGTTTCCTTTCAGTAGAAGGGATATATGCCGAAACGTTGAGGTAAGGAATGGGAAGAAATGTTTATGATTAATAACTTAATATTTTTGTTCAGTAATATGTAGATTTTGCTAGGAAAAGATTAAAGATGTAAATGTTTCCTAAATGGATTATGAGTTGGTTGTAATAAGAGATTTGGCTAAGGGCATATAGAAGATAAGTTTAAACAAGGTTTCAACCATGTTAAGGGGATGGGTATGATGCAACCAAGGGAGGCATGGGAAGCCACTATCCGGAATTGTGGAGTAAGATTCAATTTCGAGGACGAAATTTTATTTAAGGGGGAGGAATTGTAATATCCCAAAATTAATTGTTTTAAATTAAAAGAAAATTTGGTGAAGTAAATTATAAATTTTGTATGGCTTGGATGAGTATAAAATAAATACATCAGGTTATTAGGTACCAAAAATATGGATAAAGGTGTAAATGATAAAAAATCTAATCTAATTAGATTATTTTAAGGAAAAAATAAATATGATTTCATGGATAATTTATAGGAATTAAGTTGATATGAATTTAGGGAGGTTACTAAAATTTTAGGGAATTATTTTAGATTTTAAGAGATATAATTGGATATAAGAAAGCCTGTTTAGAAATATTAAGTTAGAATTTGATTGAGCTCAATTTCCTAGGATTAGGATTTAATTGACCTAGGCTATATAAACCCAATCTTGCCCGATTCTCACACACCCTCCCTCAAATTCGCCGATTCTTCACGGTGCCTTCTCAAAATCGCCGCTCCCTTTCTCCTCTCCGCCTCTTAGCCCGACGGAACTCTGGGCGGTGCTCTGAGACTCGGCCAGAAGCCATCTCACGCGGCGATTCTCCTCTGAGGATGGCGCGATCGGACTCGGAAACTTGCACCCATCTTCTCGGCGACTCTGCCATGGTGCGAAGGCTTCGGAGGTGGCACGAGGAAGGTGAAAACAAGGGAAAGGCAAGTATATCTAATTATGTTGGCACGGGATCCCTAAGGTATAGGAGGTGAGCTCCAGTTGATTGTAAGGGTCGTGACAGTGATGTTTTGATTTTAACCAAGGAATTCGTGTTTCCTTCTGATGCGGAGAATGCTTGTGTCGGGTTAATATGTGAGATTTGTTGACATTTTTGATGATTTCTTCGATTTAGAGTGGTGAATCGGTTTGGAATTTGTACTCTAATTTTCCTCGGTGATGTTTTGATTCGTACCAAAGGTTCGTTGAAGTGCTGTGGAATCGCCTGATTTCTAGATTTCGTGTTTGGTAAGTGTATTTTTGTGGTTGATGGGCTCGATTCTACTAGAACGTTCTTAATTTGTATCTTGAAATGTTTGGTTGATTGTGAACGAGTTTTGATTGGATTTCTACCGCGTTGTTGCTGATGTGGGTGTTTTGCAATATACCTGTTCGATGAAATGCTTGGCAGAGTTGCTGGTTGACGGAAGGAGTTGTGATTTGGGTTTTGGGAAGCTCTAGCATGTTGGTTCCTGCGATAACTTCGAGTTGATTTTCATGGATGATTCTGTTCGTCGATAACATGTCATTTGTGGCTCTTTGGGTTGCAACGCTAAGATGGATTGGTTTCGGCTAGCAGTTCTTTGTGGAGGTATTCGATTTCTGTCGTGATCTATTTTGGCGAATGAACATCTAGATGGGAACAGACTTGGATTTTCGATTTTGGTTCTAACGGGTTTGGTTCTCATTTATGCAAGATTTTCGGGCATTTATGTACATGATGATCGGTATGCTATGGTTATGTATGGTTCTTGGCGGTGAATAGACCCTTGACTGCTTTTATGCTAATGTTTATGCATAAATCATGTACTGTAGGTTGTAAATTGATTTCAAAACAGTTTTATTCTTAAGGGACGATTTGGACTCCTTCTGTTATGATAAGGTGATTTTTGATACTCGGTTTCTTTTAAGGATTTATCCTGTTCTTGGTTATGGAACTGTTACAGAATAAAACTGAATTCAACGGAACTGTTACAGAATGGAACTGATGACTGTGATTGAATTCAATTGTTAGTTCATAATCTATAGAATAATGCAAACGTTGATGGATGCCTTGAGTAGTTGATTTAATATTTCTTTATTAGACTTATAGCTTTGGAGTTAGTATGTAAATATATTTGGTAGGGTGTTTTATGTTAAAAGTAAGTTATTCTTCTTTATATAGCTAATTGAATGAGTATGAGCATATGTGGTGACAGTATGGGATGGGTGACCTGGGATGAGCTCCCGGGAGGGCCCATCCAAACTTGACTGATATGGTTAGCTTCGGCTATATGACTGGATGCATGTTCTCTACTAGGTACCTCTAGGTTCATGGGACTGTTGACTGGCTCTAATTGTGGTTACTGGATATGTGACATATTCATTCTAGTAGCTATATAGTATCACTGGTACAAGTTTATCTTTCTTATATTGTAATTAGGATACGTTCTGTTTCTCTATTTGACTTTTAGAAGTTATCTCTACTACTTTATGGATGTCTTGTATTACATGATGGATTTTACTTGCTGGGCTGTAGACTTATGATGCCTACATTACAGGTGAGGATGTGTCTCCGGATACGATGGCTGACCTACGGACAGAGTAGACGAGAAGGCGAGATGGACACATGATACTGTCCGTTGTCTGGGAGTGTAGAGCATACGGGGGTTACCGCAAGAGATTTTGTTTCTTTATCTTTTGGGTGGAGTATGTGGAGGAGTTATATGTTCTTACTGATAAACATATGTTGATACAGTCATGTCCATTGGTTATGATAGTATCCTTAAAGGTTTTGAATGATGATCATTCGATTAGAAGTTGATGAGAGAGATTTCCAAAAATTAAAAAAATAAAAAAAATAAAAAAAAATAAATTTGGGGATGTTTCACCTGTGGTAGGAGTTGTTTTCGATTTTGTTTCTCCTTGTGTTTGAATCTGCCGTGAGTTTACATGCTTGGATGTTTTCGATGACGAACCTTGGTTGAGATTTCTATCGAATTGGGGTTTCATATGCTTTGTAGGTTATAGCATTTCCTGCTTATGCTATTAATGTCCTTATGCCGTGTAGGTGATAGCATGTTCTGCCTATACTGTTAGTTCCTTATACCATGCAGATTAGAGCATTTACTGCAATAGTTTTCCTATTAAATTTGAAAAGATCAGCTCTATATTAGTAGATCTGGTTAGATTTCTTTTTCTTGTGCTATCTAGTAGAACGAACAGCCCTCTTTGAGATTTCTGTTTGGTCCTTCCTGTGCCAACTCAATGAGGCCGATCAACCCTAGTTCCCAGCATTTCAGTTCTGAGTTCTTAGCTTCCTGGGTTAACATGAACAACCTTGTTTTTATGATTCGGAGTTAGCTTGTTGTGCTACTTTTCTAGCACTCTAGTATTTGGTTGCTTGGCATTTCAGTTGCTTAGTTTCCTTAGCATTTCAACCTGAAATTCAGAATTTCACAGCTTTGTTTTAAGCATGAAAGTTTCTTAAATAAGCATGAGTAATTTCTTATCCAAGAACAGCCCTTTATTTAGTTAGAATAGGTGTAGCATTCTCCTTGCTACTTAAATGGGCAAGAACAGCTCTTTAATTAGTTAGAATGGTTTAGCATTTTCCTTGCTACTCAAAAAGGCAAGAACAACCCTTTAATTAGTTAGAATGGTTTAGCATTTTCCTTGCAACTCAAAGGGCAAGAACAACCCTTATTTAGTTAGAAGGGCAGCCTTTATTTAAATTAGGCAGTATTAGTTTTTAATTCTGTTTCATTCGCAGATTTTTAATTATTCACGTGTGCAGATTTTTGTTTTTCACATGTGTTGATTTTTAGTATTCATATGAACAGATTTTAGCATATAATAGCATGCTGATTTTTGTTTTCCTTTGCTTTAAGATGTGCATGAACAGATTATAACATATAGTAGTATGCTAATTTTGGTTTCCCTTTGCTTTAAGATATGCATGAATAGATTTTAGCATATACATGTATGCACATAGCATTTAGTTTGGACTTTCCTTGCTATAATGAGCAGCTATAAGTAAGAAAAAGGCCAAGGTCTAGTTAAAAAGAGATAACAAGTAAATTAAAGTAAGAGGTTAGTATCCGACTTCTGAGGTTGTCGTTAAACAAATCCAGGTGACTGTTTCCGAGGTCTCGGCCCTGGTAAGACCGAGGTCTTTACCCTGTGGGACTACAGCAGTCTCTATTAGGGAGTGCACATAAGATGATACTAAGCCTAGGCCCAAAGAAAAGAAGAATAAAGTAAAAGAGAAATTAAAAGATTAATTTCTGGTATAAAGATATAAGAAAATGAAACAAGTATTATGATTAGAATCAATAGAAGTTAGTTTTTTAATTCTGAGCCTACAGTAGTAGTTTCATTATTTTCCTATCAGTTAGTGAGCATGTTTAGTATTCAGTTTTATTTCTGTATACCATGAGTACATGCAGCTTTGCTTTTAGCATTTCAGTTTTAGTATTGTTGCATTCTTTTTATGCACTTCGAGTTTTTGTGAGATAGATTAGTACTTACTAAGCGTTTCTCTTATAGTTTTATTTTTCCTCCTACTGCAGATAAAGGAAAAGCTAAGATATGAAAGGGTGGCTACAGGGTGGTGGTGGTGATGAAGGTGTGTGATGACTGGACTATGTAGAGATCCAGAGTTTGCTAGCAAATCTTCAGGACCTATCTGTTTAGAGTTTATATTTTAGTTCTCTTCTTAAATACTATTATGAAGTTTTGTGAGATTGTGATTGAGTTTGATTCGTATTTGTAGCATATCATGTCCTTCTCTTGGAGTTTTGTTTAGTTCTTATTGCTAGACTAGTTTTCGTTGATTATAGTGTGATTTTATTACTGCGTGGTTGTGAAAAATGTGTTCCAGCCGCCTGTGGCTGCGTATATATTGTTTGTATTATGGATTTGGTCACCGGTACAGGGGAGATTCTGTCGAAATTTTTCGGTAGGAATTCCTCTGGGCCGTGATAAATCTAAGTGTCGCTAATAATATCATAAGTGACATTAGTAAGTAGAATAGTAGTTAGGTAACGGTCGCCCTTAGAGAGTAGTAGTAAGAAGGGTGGGTCATTACATGGTTAGTAGTTGATTTTGCTTAGATTTATTAGTTAGATTAACCTAATGGAATGATTAGGGTTAAGGTAATTAATCCTAATCAACTGTTGGATCTAGGTTTGGATTTCTAGTCTAATGGATGATTAGGGATTAGGTAACTAACCCTAATTAACCGTTGGATTTAGTTTAGGTAGGGCTTATGGTTAGATTGATTAGGGTTTTACCCTAATTTAGTTTTAAGGATTTTATTTAGCTATTCATTTGAGTTTTAGCTAAATAAAAGCATATATATATGGTTTGATACAGGACTCTGATTCGAGACTAGCGTCACGACTTTGGATTGTTTGATACTACCTTCTATTTGAGGCGGGTACCCTTTGACTTATCTTTTTGATATTGTCTTATGATATGTGTAGTATATATATAACTAGTGGTAATTGGTAGATTTATCACCTCCCTGGTTATAGTTTATTCGATACTTGTTACATGCTTCTACTGTTAGTTGCTATACATTAGACTTGTATGCTCTTATCTTCTATCATGTGTATCTATGTTCATAGAGATAGATTTATTTAGTGCTTCTGTATACTGGATTAATTGCTAGACATATTGGATATGTGATCTTGGATTCATGTTGCTTATATCAATGTTATATATGCATTTATCTTTCTGGCATATATATATGGATGAGGATATGTTCAGGTATGACATACTGTAGCATCATGCACTATCCCGCATGATTGCATGCTGGGTGATTGACGACTCCATTATTGTTGAGCTCGTTGGCCGGCTACATGGGCATGCACACAACGTGACCACTACATGGGTAGTGGCACAGCACCCAGGGTGTGTATGGCAGCTGCTCTGTTAGGCTCCGCTGGTTCGCTCATGGGTATTGTGACTGCAGCATGATAGCCGGCAGGGATCTCTCCCCGTCATCGCGTACCGGGAGATGAGAGCATTGCGCTCCCTCACTATGTTTGAGGTAGGAGGATAGGTGTACTCCGACAGCATCCCGTCCACTCGGTCACTTTTCAGGAGTAGTAGCGGCAGAGTGCACAGTTGTCACAACCCTACCTACTCGGTCTCACCATCGTGTGTGAGATGGCTTACTAGCGTTAGGGATGACCAGGACATGCCATTTGCATCATATGCACAGATTGTATTTATTGTGATTGTTGCATATTGGATGATGCATTTTGGTGACTGCATATGGTTAACATGCACACAGGATACATTCTTTTACTCTGACTATCTTTACCTGTGTATGTTCACAGTTACTGCTCAGAGGACTTACAGGTGAGTACAATTTATTTTAGTTATGCATTTTCTTATTATTCTTGTAGTAGACTATATTACATGCCTATTGTTGGTTATTACAGTTTATTCAGTTATGCATACTTGCTATATTGTTAAGGAGACTGTACTATAGGTTATTGCTGGTATATGTTATTGTACATATGTATTGGTTACCTGCTTAGTTCTTTGGACTCACACCGTTACACTACTACTTTTCAGGTTGAGGATGTAACGCCCGAAAATTCTCAAATTATTTTTAGAAATATTCTATGATTTTTCTGGAATTTTTAGATATTTTTCTGGAATTTTCCGAGTAGCGGAAGCAGCAAAAATAAATAGAACCGCAAAATAGCTTAGGCGGGAATCGAACCCGAGACCCATGGTTTAGGGATAATGTTAGTAACCGGTTGAACCCAGCAGGGCCGTGCTGAAAGGAAAGGGAATCAATTATATTTATAATTGGTTTGGCCGAATTAATTATTTAGTATAAATAGGAAAACATAAGTTGGTTTGGTTTATTTTGTGTTGGTTCGGCAACTTTCTTCTCCTCACCCTAACTCACGCCGATCCCCTCTTCTCCTTCCTCTCTCGGCGCCAACCACCAAGGAGCCTAAGGTTCCACCCTTAGGGCCCTAGGAGCACCTTCCGGCGATAACTCCGACACGAGGACGCTCTCCTTCGCGAAGGGTACGCTTAGACGCGAGAAGATCGTCGAGGAGTCGTCTCCACCGGAATTTCTAGCGAAAGGAACTGTAAGAAAATTAGCAAAAGAGGTAAGAAACCCCTCACCTGCAGTATAATAGCTCCGTTTGGTTTTCTACGCATTAGTTTTAGCTATATGCAGGTTTTTCGGCACATAGGGTGTGTTTAAACCCTCCTCGAGGATTAGGGATCTAGTTGAGCACCTCTAGACGGGCCGGACACGTTGGTCTCCTTTAGTTGGAGATTCTAGACGTTGTCGGGTGCCTAGAGGTGATCTCCCTATTAGAGGAGAGAGTTGGAGCACACCAAGTGTTCGGTAAAATGTTAGTGTAGCTAAATACCACCTCAGTTATGTTTAATAGCTCAGTTAAATGCATTAGGAGCATTTAAAACAGCACATTAGTTTAGTTCAGTTTATGGGACTACGGTCCAATGGGTGGGCTCCCACAGTCGCCTCTAGGTTCAGATAACCTAGCTCTAGGTTCAGATAACCTAGAAACAGCAAGTTAAAACAGTTAGCTATATTCAGTATTTTATTTTCAGTGGCACTGTACTCGATCAGATATCCATTGGGTTGGACTCCCACAGTCGTCCCTAGGTTTAGATAACCTAATTAACCCTACTAAATTCGGGACTTGCAAACCCGGGTCTAGTTAGCGATGCGCGCACAGCAAGTACAGTTGCCGGGCCCAAACAGCATGATTACTATTTTCACTTATTATGATATTAGCTTTCAAACTCTTAATCTAATCCAGTGATTATAGTTTAAGATCAGTTTTAGCGCAGTTCAGTTTCAGTTCAGTATCATGCTCCAGTTTAGTTTTTCCCTGAGAATATGCATGATAACTTTATGTGCAGTTGTTATACATGTTTTTATGTTCAGGTTTAGATATGCCATGATTGTATGCTTATATGCCATGCCATGCTAGTTTATTCAGTATATCCAGCATATGTTTTAAACAGCATGATTTAAAATCATATTTGCATCGTTGCATGTTTTTGTGAGGTAGATGGTTTCTTACTAAGCTCTTTAGCTTACAGGTACTACTTTTCTTAAACTGCAGATACAGGTAAAAGAAAAGTGGACTAGCGGAGGCTGGAGGACAATGCTATGGAGGTGTGTGTGTGCAAGGGGTTTGGAATAAAGATCTTAGGGGTCTAAACAGCTTAATTCCAGCATTTACGTTGTTAGTTTACTTATGGTTTAGTCCTTAGCTTGTTAAATGTTTTAATCCAGTAGAATTATGCACTATTCAGTTTGTCCAGTTTGGGACTCATGTAGGTTAATGTTAGAATGTTTTTCATGTATCTAGAACCTATGTCTGTGAGTTGTGGCACGTTCCAGTGCCTGAAAGTTCTGGAATCAGGAACTCTGATTTCATGTGAGTTGATGGCACGATCCAGTGTCTGAAAGTTCTGAATCAGGAACTCTGATTTCATATCAGAGTTGGATCGGTCGGCAGACCGATCCAGACACACCTGGATCGGTCATGCCGACCGATCCAGCCTCTGCTGGATCGGTCCGCAGACCGATCCAGCAGGGCACAGAATCGTAGCAAGTTTGATCGATCCGTGGATCGATCAATAGCTAGCTGGGAAGTTAGATTTGAGTTCCTAGCTCAGATGGGAGGTCAAGTATCCTCCTTAGCACATGTACACCAACCGGAAAGGGCCCTGAATCCTTCCTTATAACAGCATGGGTGTATCAGTTGTCAGATCAACAGAGTCAGTTAGTGAAATTTTTATTAGCCCAGCTTTCCGCACAGTATAGTTCAGCATAATTGTAGCGACCGGCCTTACAGCCAGTACCCAGAAGGTGGGTCGTTACAGAGTGGTATCAGAGCAATGTTCCATACTTGCTACACACACATCAGCATTGTACCTGCAGCTTCCAAGTAAGAATACCTCTACTTTATTTATGCTCCTTGTCTTGTTATTACAGTTCATGTTTATATACCTACTGCTTGTTAGTATGTGATAGTTTTAAACATGATATCAGTAGTTATATAACTGTGATTACATTAGTTATGTTATGTTCTCTATGTCTTTAGAAATGGCACGAGGACGCCCAGCTAGAAAGGCATTAGCTACTGAGCCCCAGCAAGAGGCAGGCAGTTCAGTGCCTCCTCCAGACCTTACAGCATTAGTGGCTCATTTGAACAGCAACACGAAATAGCCACCTTAAAGGCTAATCGGCAGAACACCCCTCACCCCGGAACCGAATTTGACTACTCCGGTAGACTTGGAGGTTCCACCAGCTGCACCAGCAGACCCAGCAGCTGAGTCAAGAAAGGAAGCCTATCTGATCCGGTGGCGGGTCAAGCCAGAGAACTTCTCGGGCACTAGTGAACCATGGGATGCACAAGCCCGGTTCAAAACACTGGAGAGCACGATGGAGCTTCTGGACTCGAACACGAGAGGTGAAGTGTGCCTCCTTCTGGAGAGGCGCGCATGTGGTGGGAGAGAATCGAGCAGGCGCCCGGTGAACCGATGTCATGGGCGACTTGAGAAGGAGTTCTTCGAGGAGTTCTTCCACATACGGGTTACGAACCGCCACTACGACGAGTTCACTGAGTTTCATCAGGGCAACCTTTCAGTTGAGGAAGCCGTGAAGAAATTCAACAGGTTGGCTCGTCTATGCCCAGAGCTAGTCAGCACAGAGAAGGAACGAATCCGGTTGATGCTCAAGATGCTGAGGCCAGAGATAGCAGTGAACGTGGCTGGTGGCATACATAGGCCACAAACCACAGAGGAGTTAGTGAGCAGTGCCTTGATCACAGAGCATTACCAGAACAGCATAAAGCAGCAGAAGCAAGTTTCCTCAGAGTCCAAGGGTCAAGGAAACTCTCACACTCAAAAACAGCAAGGCCATAGCTCCAACTGGAAAGGGAACTCCAACAGCAAGCGCAAATCAGGGAGTGACTCAAAAGGAGGACCATCTAGCAAGCGACCTAGTTATCCAAAATGTGCTACTTGTGGGAAATTCCACCCAGGGGTTTGTCGCAAGGGCACACGAGGATGCTTTGAATGTGGACAAGAAGGGCACATGGCCAAGCAATGCCCGAACAAGACCGGTCTTCCTCAGCCACAGCAGATTCAGTATGCAGGCCAGCCAGCTCAGTTATATCAGATGCAGGCCGCTCAATAAGGTCCACTTATCAACCAAGGCAGATTAGAAGCCCCTCCAGCTATGGCGAATGCGAGGATCTACTCACTCACCAGAGAGGACGTAGCCAATGCCTCGACAGTTGTCACAGGTCAGATTAGCATTTTTCAGTATAGTGCTACTGTTCTATTTGATACTGGGGCAACCCATTCATATATAGCCAGGGTGTTCTCCGAAAAATTAGAAATACCCTCAGAGGTACTCAGTGGTTAGTTTTTGATGGCACTACCTTTAGGAGAGATCATGGCATCCACGCACTGGCTCAGAGCAGTGCCGATCATTATAGCAGACAGAGAGCTCTTTTGTGATCTGATAGTGCTAGAAATGACTGACTATGACGTTATCTTTGGAATGAACTTTCTGATCAAATACGGTGCTACCATAGAGTGTCGTAAGCAGAAAGTCATCTTCCAACCTGAGGCGGCAGTGCAATTTGAATACAGCGGAGAACCAAAGAGAAAGGCCAAGAAGTTCCTCTCAGCTATGAAAGCACAGAAGCTACTGGATTCAGGATGTACAGGATTTCTAGCACACGTGGTTAACGCCAGCCAGGACAAGAACCAACAGCTAGCAGAGGTTCGGGTCGTATGTGACTACCCAGCACTCTTCCCTGAAGAGCTACCAGGCTTAGCACCAGACAGGGAGATTAACTTTGAGATAGAGCTCATTTCCGGTACAAATCCTATCTCCAAAGCACCATATCGCATGGCTCCAGCAGAACTGAAGGAACTTTAGGAGCAACTACAGGAGCTGCTTGACAAGGGCTTCATACGCCCTAGTCACTCACCATGGGGAGCGCCTGTACTGTTCGTGAAGAAGAAGGATGGAAGCATGCGGCTATGCATATACTACAGAGCACTGAATCAGGTCACGATCAAGAACAAGTATCCTCTCACCAGAATAGATGATCTGTTCGACCAGTTAAAGGGAGCGGCAGTGTTCTCTAAGATTGACCTCAGATCAGGATATCACCAAGTCAGAGTTAAGGAGGGTGATATACCAAAGACAGCATTCAGAACCAGATACGGACACTACGAGTTCGTAGTCATGCCCTTTGGCATGACCAATGCTCCAGCTACATTCATGGATCTCATAAACAGAGTATTCAGGGAGTATTTAGATAAGTTTGTTATTGTGTTTATCGATGACATTCTTATCTACTCAGGAACTCAGGAAGAACATGCAAAGCACCTGAAGACAGTACTACAGACACTTCAGCAGAACCAACTATACGCCAAGTTCACGAAATGCGAATTTTGGCTAGATCAGGTGTCCTTCCTGGGTCACATCATCTCAAAGGATGGTATTATGGTAGATCCCAGCAAGATAGAAGCAGTAAGTAACTGGCCAGAGAAATCAGGAGCTTTCTGGGATTAGCAGGATATTACAGGAAGTTTGTAGAGGACTTCTCCAGGATAGCCTCCCCACTGACAGCTCTTACCAGGAAGAACAGGAAATTTCAGTGGACAGAGGACTGTGAGAACAGCTTCAGCGAGCTAAAAAGGAGATTGACCAGTGCTCCCATTTTGGCTCTACCAGACAACACCAGCAGCTTTGACATCTATAGTGATGCCTCTAAGTTGGGACTAGGAGCAGTGCTGATGCAAAACGACAAGGTGATCGCCTATACCTCCAGACAACTCAAGGATTATGAGAAGAATTATCCTACTCATGACCTTGAGCTTGCAGCAGTAGTGTTCGCCCTCAAAATTTGGAGACATTACTTATATGGAGCTCAGTGCAGAGTGTATACAGATCATCAGAGTCTGAAGTACTTCTTCACTCAGAAGGATCTGAATATGCGACAGCGCAGATGGTTAGAGTTGGTCAAAGACTACGATATAGACATCCTCTACCATCCAGGGAAAGCAAATAAGGTAGCAGATGCACTTAGCAGGAAGTCCAGTGCTACCTTATTATCTCTTACAGTCATATCACCGCCCCTACAGAAGGAGATCGTAGATTTTGGTCTCGAACTCATCGTTGGACAGCTCTCTACTATGACCTTAGAGTTTACCTTGCTTGGTGATATTCAGTCAGCGCAGGAGCAGGACCCTGAAATTCAGAAAATCAAGCAAGGGTTAGCAGAGACAGAAAGTAGAGAATTCAGAGTGTCCGATAGAGGGGTGTTGTATTTTGGTGACAGACTCTGTGTTCCAGATCAGGAGGAGCTACGGAGACAGATTTTAGATGAGGCTCACAGGACTCCCTATGCGATGCATCCAGGTTCCACCAAAATGTATCAAGACCTGAAGAAATGTTTTTGGTGGCCCGGGATGAAGCGAGACATCGCCAGATATGTTAGCATCTGCCTCACCTGTCAGAGGGTCAAGGCAGAACATCAGCGACCAGGAGGAGTTCTGCAGCCTATACAGATTCCAGAATGGAAGTGGGAGGATATCTCTATGGATTTCATAGTGGGACTGCCCAGAACCACGAATGGTTTTGACGCCATCTGGGTAATAGTCGACAGGTTGACTAAATCAGCCCACTTTTTAGCTATCAAGATATCCTACTCCATGGAGAAGCTAGCTCAGTTGTATCTCCAGGAGATCGTCAGACTTCATGGAGTCCCACGTACCATTATTTCAGACAGAGACAGCAGATTTACATCACACTTCTGGGAGTGTGTACAGTCAGCATTGGGCACGAAGTTAAAGTTCAGCACAGCATTCCATCCACAGACAGATGGTCAGACAGAGCGAGTAAACCAGGTACTTGAAGATATGCTCCGAGCGTGTGCCCTAGATTTCAAGGGAAGTTGGTGCAAATATCTGAGCTTAGCAGAATTTGCATACAACAATAGCTATCAGGCCACTATCGGCATGGCACCTTACGAGGCTCTCTATGGGCGGAGGTGTAGATCTCCAATCTGCTGGTATGAGAGTGGTGAACAGAAGGAACTAGAGCTTCAGACAGATCTAGTAGCAGATACCACAGCAGCTATACAGCAGATCCGCCAGGAGAGCCGCCAGAAAAGCTATGCTGATACACGGCGCAGACCCTTAGAGTTTTCAGTTGGGGATTCAGTGTTCCTCAGAGTAGCTCCGATGAAGGGAGTAATGCATTTTGGGAAGAAGGGCAAACTTAGTCCCAGATATGTGGGACCATACCTTATCAGCAGAAGAGTGGGCAAGGTAGCATATGAGCTAGAGCTACCATAGGAAATGTCAACTATCCACAACGTATTTCATGTCTCCATGCTGAAGAAGCATACCCCAGATGCCACCCAGGTGATTGAGCCCCAGTCGGTACAGATCCGTGAAGACCTCAGCTATGATAGTCGGCCTATTCAGATAATAGACCGAGCAGTTAAGAAATTGCGGAACAAGGAAGTACCATTAGTCAAAGTTATTTGGCACAGTCACACAGCAGAAGAGGCAACTTGGGAGACAGAAGCTAGCATGAGACAGAAGTACCCAAAATTATTCTAAGTTCGAGGATGAACTTTTTATAAGGTATGGAGAGTTGTAACGCCCGAAAATTCTCAAATTATTTTTAGAAATATTCTATGATTTTTCTGGAATTTTTAGATATTTTTTCGGAATTTTCCGAGTAGCGGAAGCAGCAAAAATAAATAGAACCGCAAAATAGCTTAGGCGGGAATCGAACCCGAGACCCCTGGTTTAGGGATAATGTTAGTTACCGGTTGAACCCAGCAGGGCCGTGCTGAAAGGAAAGGGAATCAATTATATTTATAATTGGTTTGGCCGAATTAATTATTTAGTATAAATAGGAAAACATAAGTTGGTTTGGTTTATTTTGTGTTGGTTCGGCAACTTTCTTCTCCTCACCCTAACTCACGCCGATCCCCTCTTCTCCTTCCTCTCTCGGCGCCAACCACCAAGGAGCCTAAGGTTCCACCTTTAGGGCCCTAGGAGCACCTTCCGGCGATAACTCCGACACGAGGACGCTCTCCTTCGCGAAGGGTACGCTTAGACGCGAGAAGATCGTCGAGGAGTCGTCTCCACCAGAATTTCTAGCGAAAGGAACTGTAAGAAAATTAGCAAAAGAGGTAAGAAACCCCTCACCTGCAGTATAATAGCTCCGTTTGGTTTTCTACGCATTAGTTTTAGCTATATGCAGGTTTTTCGGCACATAGGGTGTGTTTAAACCCTCCTCGAGGATTAGGGATCTAGTTGAGCACCTCTAGACGGGCCGGACACGTTGGTCTCCTTTAGTTGGAGATTCTAGACGTTGTCGGGTGCCTAGAGGTGATCTCCCTATTAGAGGAGAGAGTTGGAGCACACCAAGTGTTCGGTAAAATGTTAGTGTAGCTAAATACCACCTCAGTTATGTTTAATAGCTCAGTTAAATGCATTAGGAGCATTTAAAACAGCACATTAGTTTAGTTCAGTTTATGGGACTACGGTCCAATGGGTGGGCTCCCACAGTCGCCTCTAGGTTCAGATAACCTAGCTCTAGGTTCAGATAACCTAGAAACAGCAAGTTAAAACAGTTAGCTATATTCAGTATTTTATTTTCAGTGGCACTGTACTGGATCAGATATCCATTGGGTTGGACTCCCACAGTCATCCCTAGGTTTAGATAACCTAGTTAACCCTACTAAATTCGGGACTTGCAAACCCGGGTCTAGTTAGGGATGCGCGCACAACAAGTACAGTTGCCGGGCCCAAACAGCATGATTACTATTTTCACTTATTATGATATTAGCTTTCAAACTCTTAATCTAATCCAGTGATTATAGTTTAAGATCAGTTTTAGCGCAGTTCAGTTTCAGTTCAGTATCATGCTCCAGTTTAGTTTTTCCCTGTGAATATGCATGATAACTTTATGTGCAGTTGTTATACATGTTTTTATGTTCAGGTTTAGATATGCCATGATTGTATGCTTATATGCCATGCCATGCTAGTTTATTCAGTATATCCAGCATATGTTTTAAACAGCATGATTTAAAATCATATTTGCATCGTTGCATGTTTTTGTGAGGTAGATGGTTTCTTACTAAGCTCTTTAGCTTACAGGTACTACTTTTCTTATACTGCAGATACAGGTAAAAGAAAAGTGGACTAGCGGAGGCTGGAGGACAATGCTATGGAGGTGTGTGTGTGCAAGGGGTTTGGAATAAAGATCCTAGGGGTCTAAACAGCTTAATTCCAGCATTTACGTTGTTAGTTTACTTATGGTTTAGTCCTTAGCTTGTTAAATGTTTTAATCCAGTAGAACTATGCACTATTCAGTTTGTCCAGTTTGGGACTCATGTAGGTTAATGTTAGAATGTTTTTCATGTATCTAGAACCTATGTCTGTGAGTTGTGGCACGTTCGGTGCACGAAAGTTCGGAATCGGGAACTCGATTTCATATCGAGTTGGATCGATGTCGACCGATCCGTTCTGATATCGAGTCTGGATCGGTCGGCCGATCGAGCCTCTGATATGCTCTTGTATGCTATCGATCGATCGTCCGGCCGATCCGACATCGAACGAGAGGCATCCAGCGTCTCGGTTGCACGGATCGATGCAGACCGATCGAACCTGGATCGATGCGGACCGATCCGGACGCACCTGGATCGGTCCGCAGATCGATCCAGCAGGGCACAGAATCGTAGCAAGTTTGATCGATCCGTGGATCGATCAATAGCTAGCTGGGAAGTTAGATTTGAGTTCCTAGCTCAGATGGGAGGTCAAGTATCCTCCTTAGCACATGTACACCAACCGAAAAGGGCCCTGAATCATTCCTTATAACAGCATGGGTGTATCAGTTGTCAGATCAACAGAGTCAGTTAGTGAAATTTTTATTAGCCCAGCTTTCCGCACAGTATAGTTCAGCATAATTGTAGCGACCGGCCTTACAGCCAGTACCCAGAAGGTGGGTCGTTACAGAGGCCGTCAGGAGATTCTAGTCGCTAGCCCCCTTTGTCGCGACGATTTTCGGTTGCAGACTTTGGTATTCGTTTCTATGTCGATATATACCTGTGATGTGGGTTCTTGTACTTTGGACTTTGTGTTGAACATTCGGGTTTGCTACTCTTGTTTTCCGCTACAGATATTTCATTACTTCGTGGATATCATTTCCTTCGTTGTAGTGGAGTAGGATTTACATATATCTGTAATGATTTTTATATCATCTTTTCTTTTAGCTATATTTGTTGTCAGCCGGAGGTTGCATTATAAACTGTATGGATTGATTATAAATTACATAAATTGTTTTATTTCTGTATTGTATTATTCCGGCCGTGTGGGCCGAAGTATGGATATATGTATCTCAGGATTCATATTGTCACCTGTATAGGGGAGATGCTGCCGAAATTTTATCGGTAGGGACTACCTAGGGCGTGACAGTTTTAGCAGAGAGTAGATGGAAAAATAATAAATCGGTTCAACATGGGAAAATTTTTAACTTATTCAAAGTTATTACTTCATCACTTAGACATATCAATTTTATTTAATAACTTACTACTTCATCGAATATATATTACGAAGTAAAATATTAGATAAAATTAGAAGTGAGGTTCATATTTTTTAACCTATGAAGTCTAAAATCATATTTACCGCATCAAATTTATTAGCGAAGTTAATTATCATATATTACTTCATAATTACTAATTACTGAAGTAAACAGTGACGAAGTCTATTACATATTTTCACATAGTGTTTCTTAGGATTCGTGTGAGTTAGAGGGGGTGAATAGCTCCAATCACTTCTCGTCATGATTCATGCTCATCATTTGAATGTGCAACTAAAACTTAAATCAATACCGATGCTACATACACACAACTTCAGGATTTACTTGATATCCGCCTCTTAGCAACTAATCTAAGGCTTACTCCTAGTGATCTCCCTCCACTATGAACTTCTCCTTTTCAGATGCTTTTCGGAGATAGAGAAATCTCTTACAACATGTTCTTACAAAAACACAACAAGAAATAAATACAAAGACAAATCAAATCAAAAATGACTTTACAATGAGGAACATGCTTTGGATGCTTTCTTGTTCCTTGGAAATGCTCCTTATTGATCCAAAAATGCACCAACATTTTACTTCAGAATCTTCAAAAACTAACTCTAAAAACTCTTATAGCAGGGTTGATTTCTTCCTATCAATCGATTGGTATCTTCGATCGTTGAATGACCTCTAAACTTTCTGAAATCTATTTGATTTTATTGATTATTTGAACAATAGTCGATTGATATCATCAACCAAGTTGAATAGTCAAATTAACTCACTTCTGTTTAATTTTTGATGGACATCAGTCGACTGATATCGACTATCAATCAATTGATGCCATCAGTTGAGTTGAATGGTCGAATCGACTTGCTTCTATTCAGTTCCTAAAATCATCAGTAGACTGATATCAAGTAAGAAATATAGATTTCTGAACAAGCTTCATTTCACACTAAAAATTGCCTTGTTCTGATATCCAAATATAAAAATTATAATCTTTGAAAATGCTTTGTAGTTTCTGCATAACTATTAATCGACTAATTGTAAAATACCAATATATATATATATATATATATATATATATATATATATATATAGAGAGAGAGAGAGAGAGAGAGAGAGATTTAAATGATTAAAAATTTGAACTAAATGAAAAAATATTTACATAAAATGGATAATTAATCTGAAATATGTTTATGTGAATTTATAGAATTTAATTTTTTTAGAATTTTAAAATGAATACTTTTAGATTTTTAGGGGATAAATGAGATAAAAGGGAAGCCTATTTTGACTACCTTATTTAAAAGATAAAATGTTTATTTTCTAAAATTCATTTTATTTCTCTCTAACCTAAATTCTAAATTCCACTGCCGCTATCCCGATTTCATGAACGTACGACAACACCTCTCTGCTGAAGCCATATGCTACTACCACCAGCGCTAGCTCTCCTCCTCTCCTCCTTGTGACAAGAGCCCTAAATGTTGGTAGATGGCCTCCCTCCTCACATCGGCTTCGCTGAATAACAACCACCACTGCTCAAACTCATCGTCCTTATGCGCGTATCATCCTCACATTGAACACGGTGCCACATCACTAGCATTTTTTTCCTACACTCCTGTTGATAAAAGGACTCAAAATTAACAATTGAGTTAGTGGATTGCTGAGGTGTCAATGAGTGGTAGTAGTGGTTAAAGAAAAAAGTCTATATTCAATGTATGTATATTTGTGGAGTTAGTAGGGTAAATTGTGGAGTTAATGAATTGTCATGACTTATGTAAGTAGCTTATAAATAGGCTACGTATTTTATAATTTAATTGAAGTGAAAATATTATTGTGTTCCACTTTTCCATCTTGTCCTCTTATCCTCCCAATTTTGTCGAACAGTGGTATAAGAGCATCGGGTTTGACGTATCTTAGTTTGCTCGCTATGGCAATCAATGGAGTTTCTCAACCCCTCATCCCCATTTTCAAAGGAGTGCTATGAATTTTGGAACATCAAAATGAAGACTCTATTTAGATCTTAAGATCTTTGGGATTTAGTAGAGAAAGGCTTTGATGATGAGGATGCTGATAAAAGTCGATTGAATGAGAATAGAAAGAAAGATTTGAAGACACTATTTATTCTTCAACAAGTAGTACATGAGACGATTTTCTCAAGAATTGCAACTGCCTCATTTTCCAAAGAAGCATGGGAAATATTGCAGAAAGAATTTCAAGGCTCCTCTAGAGTGATAACAGTGAAATTCTAGACTCTCAAAAGTGAGTTTGAGGCCTTGCTTATGAAGGATAATAAAACTTTACAAGACTTTTTATTTAGAGTAATTTCAATTATCAGTCAAATGAGATCTTATGGAGAAAAGATCACTGATGCGATTATTATTTTGAAAGTTCTGTGAAGTTTGACTCCTAAATATGATTACATAGTAACTACAATCAAGGAGGCAAAAGATCTTTCGATTTTATCTTTTGATGAACTAATGGGCTCTTTGCAAGCTCATGAGGCAAGGCAATATAGATCTACAAAAAGAATGAAGAATAGGCATTTCAAGCTTCTCAAGTGAAGGGGGAGATAGAAAAAAAAAGATTCAACGGGGACTAAAAATGGAATAAAAGTTCCATTCAGTGTTATGGCTGTGAAAGATTTGGACATATAAAGGCAAATTGCAAAAATAGCTCACAAGCAAATTATGTGAAAGAATAAAATGAGGAAAGTAAGTTATTTGTGGTTCATTCTCATTCTAATGAAGTTCGAAATGATATTTGGTTTTTGGATAGTGGATGTTCAAATCACATGACTGGCAATAAGTTATTATTTAAAGAGCTTGATGAATCACAGAAAATGCTAATAAGACTTGGAGATAATAAGCAGATTATGGTTGAAGGCAAAGGCACAATTGTCGTGGAGACTAGGAATGGTAAAGTAAATTATTTTACAATGTCTATTTTGTTCCTAATATGGCACATAGTTTGTTAAGTGTTGGACAATTGATGATGGGTGACTATACTATTGTATTTGATAACGGAGCTTGTGTTATTTCTGACAAAGATTCTAGATAATCTATTGTTAGCATGCAAATGATAGAAAATAAGATGTTTCCATTGAAGATCTTTAATGTGGGGAACCAAGCTTTTATTGCTAGCGAAGATAATGAATCCAAGATGTGGCACTTGAGATATGGGCATCTCAACATCAAAGACATGCAAATTTTAAATCAGAAAGGTATGGTTTTTAGTTTACCTCAAATTAGTTCTCTTGGTTTATGTGAAAGATGTATTTATGGAAAACAAACAAGGAAGTCTTTTTCAAGTGGGCAATCATGGAGAGCTTCAGAATGCCTTGAGCTAATTTATGCTGATTTATGTGGTCCTATGAGAACTATACTATTTGGTGGGAATAAATATTTTTTAATATTTACTAATGATTTTAGTCGAATGAGTTGGGTATATTTTCAAACAGATAAGTTAGAACCTTTTGAAAATTTCAAAAAATTCAAGGCACTGGTGGAAAATTATAAGGGTGCCATAATAAAGACTCTTCATATAGATCAAGGAGGTGAGTTCTTATTTTGTGAAGAACATGATATTCACAAGAAATTAACAATGACTTATACATCGGAGAAAAAAGGTGGCACCGAACGAAAAAATCAAACCGTTGTAGAAATGGCTAAAAGTTTGCTGAATATCAAAGGACTTCCAAATCTTTTCTGGACTGAAGCAGTGGCCACATCAGTTTACTTATTGAATATTTCTCCAACAAGAGTTGTTTTGAATCAAACACCATATGAAGCATGGCAAGGTAGAAAACCATCGGTAAATCACTTAAGAATTTTTTTGTTGTATTGCATATACTTTGATTAACTCTCAATTTCATCATAAACTTGATAAGAAATATGAAAAATGCATATTTGTTGGATATTGCAATCAATCAAAAGTATATCGATTGTATAATCCTCTTACTGACAAATTAATTATAAGGAGAGATATAGATTTTGATAAAAATTTAAGGTGGAATTGGAATACACAAGGTGAAAGACTCAAGTTCACATCCCAATGGAGAATAGAATTCCAACAACAGAAGGTGTTGAATCATCTCCTTTGGGATCACCAGCTTCCTCACCATTAAATTCAAGAAGTAGCAGTTCATCTTCCTTACAAGAATATTTTGATGAAACATCTCCAGCAAAGGTTAGATCTTTGAGAGAAATTTATGAGTCAAGTGAATTTTCTCTTTTTGTTACAAATCCTACAACCTTTGAAGAAGCGGTAACAAAAGAGGAATGGAGGAATGCAATGAAAGAAGAGTTAATTGCAATCCATAAAAATGGAACGTGAGAGACGGTGGATCTACTCAAAGGCAAGAACGTGATTGGTCTCAAGTGGGTGTTTAAAACAAAATATCATGCTAATGGTTCCATTCATAAACATAAGGCTTGACTTGTTGCAAAAGGATATTCGCAACAACAAGGTATTGATTTTGAAGAAACTTTTTCTCTGGTTGCTAGATTTGAAACTGTGAGAATTATCCTTGCATTAGTTGCACAATTGCATTGGCCTATTTATCAATTTGATGTTAAATCTGCATTTTTGAATGGTGATTTGCAAGAAGAAGTTTATGTAAATTAGCCAAAAGGTTTTATAATTGAAGACAAAGAGACAAAGGTGTATAAATTGTGAAAGACACTTTTTGGGTTAAAACAAGCCACACAGGTATAGTATAGCAAGATTGATGGTTATTTTCGATAACATGGTTTCACAAGAAGTAAAAATGAAGCCACTCTTTATGTGAAGAAACAAGATAGAGATGATTATAGTTTTGTGTGTCTTTATGTCGATGATATAATTTATATGAGTTCTTCTGATTCTCTATTGGCCGATTTTAAATCTAATATGATGAAGAGATTTAAGATGTTAGATATGAGAATATATATATTACATTATTTTCTTAGTTTTGAAGTGAAGCAAGAAGTTGATGGGATTTTTATCTCACAAAGAAATATACATGCAACATATCTTCTGAAAATGTTCAACTTATTCAATTGCAATCTAGCGACTACACCCATTAATATAAATGAGAAAGTGTAACTAGAATATGGTTCAGAAAAAGCTAATTCAAAAATTTTCAGAAGTCCGGTTGGAGGTTTAATTTATTTAATTCATACTAGACCAGATATTGCTTTTTCTGTTGGTGTAATTTCTAGGTTTATGTAAAATCCTATGAAGCATCATCTTGGAGTAGCTAAAAGGATTTTATGCTATGTTGTTGGAACCGTGGATTATGAAATTTATTATACTAAAGTTACAAAATTTAATCTTTGCAGGTTCACTGATAGTGACTGGGTAAGTTCAGTGGATAATCGAAAGAGCACCTCAGCTAATGTTTTTAATATAGGATCATGAGCAATTTCATAGAGTTCAAAGAAGCAGGTTGCTACAACCTTATCGTCTTCAGAAGTAGAATATGTAGTAGCAACTTTAGCAGCATGTCAAGCAGTTTGGGTTAGAAAATTACTTGCAGGTCTTCACCAACAATAAAAAGATGCAACTACTATTTTTTGTGATAACAAGGCAGCAATTGCAATGGTAAAAAATACAGCTTTCCATGCGAGGACTAAGTATATTGATATTCATTTACACTTTATTAAAGACTGAGTTGCAAATAATGAAATTATGTTAGAGCACTGTAGCACACATAAACAAGTGGCAGATATCTTGATGAAGTCACTTCCAAGAGACAAGTTTATTTATTTTAGATTGTGTCTTGGTGTTTGTTATTTTGAATCAAGGGGGAGTGTTGATAAAATGACTCAAAATTAACAATTGAGTTAGTGGATTGATAAAGTGGCAATGAGTAGTAGTAGTGGTTAAAGGAAAAAAGTCTATATTCAATGTATTTACATTTATGGAGTTAGTGGGGTAGAATAGTTGAGTTAGTGGGGTAAATTATGGAGTTAGTGGGTTGTTATAAGTTATGTAAGTAGCTTATAAATAGGCTACATGTTTTATGATTTAATTGAAGGGGAAATATTATTATGTTCCACTTATCCATTTTGTCCTCTTATCCTCCTCCCATTTTTATCTAACACATCCCCCACCTCCGACCCGAAGCCACCCATAGCGTCCAATTGTCGTGGGCAAACGTGCCTAGCATGCGCTGTTGTCACGTCGACTACCATCGCGATCATCATTGTCAGGCGCCCTAGCAGTCATCACTGCCATCATCGCAAACGTCACTGCTGGAGAGGATATCACCGTCGGTCCTCATGCCACAGTGCTGATATTTTAAGGTAACCGTGAAGTTATTTGATTAATTAGGATTAGACAATTGATTAATATTTGATTAATTAAATGTAAGAAATGAATGAACAGTAAATCAGTTGATTTAACTGTGTTAAAGTTAATAATCATATTAATTGATCAATTTATGGTTCAATTAAAGTGTGAGATTGGTTAATAGGTGAAATAATCAATTAGAAGTTAGATTAAACTAATGGATGATTAACTGGTTATTTAATTGCTTAATTATTTAAGAATTTATTAATAATTTCTAGATTGATAAATGGTTGGTTAGGGTTGATTAATTAATTGATTTAGTGGTTGATTAATTGATGAAGAAATTAATAGATGGATTAATTAATTAAGGTTAATCTACTTAGATTATTTTATTGCTAGGATATTCTAGGATTTAGTTTTGCTTCACATTCTATACCTATAGGATTTGAACTCAAGGCTTGCTTTCTGACTTGAAGACGACTATGATATTTTACAAAGAGGTGGTTAATTCCTGCTTTGACCTCTTTAGTTTATTTGATCTTAGTATATGATTATTTATTGTTGTTTATTGATTAGATAATAGTTATTGCTTACCCTGACTTTATTCATATTATTTCTTGAATTAGATACTTATGTTGTTTGACCTTAGAGATGATCCATTTTATATCTATGCAGTCTCATTGTTCTTCATGCTTGATTTTGTTATATATGTATAATATCGTCATACTATAGTGTAGGATGTTGGATATCCTGCTAGACCACTGGTAGATTATTTGAGTTGTACTTATCGTTAGAATGATCATACCGTAGTATAGGATATTTGTTGGTACAATCGACCTCTAAGGTTTTAATGTCTGACAAATATGTTTAAGTAAGTTTAATGGAGCTTGATCATGGGAATCCCTAGTCATGGCTAGGCAAGAGTGGGAAGTCAACCGAGTGACTAGTCCTAATTGCGGCTAGTCAAGGAAAGTCCTAGTTGCAGGGTAGGCAAAGAAAATCTCGGTAGATCGTGGAAGCTAGGTGGATTCGATAGGTCTGGAGGACTTGATCCCTGGCTAGCCAAATGCTGAGGAAAGGAAAATCTCGGTAGATCGTGGAAGTTAGATGGATTTGATAGGTCTGGAGGACCTGATCCCTGGGTAGCCAAATACTGAGTCTTGGTGAGTGAAGCTAGGTGGAGAAAATCCTAGGGGGTGGTAACCTTAGGTTCTGGTGAGTGAAGCTAGATGATGAAAATCTTAGGGGGAGATAACCTTAGGTAGCGAGAAGTCTTGGAGGAGTGAACTCCAAGCAAGGTTGATTGGATGGTTTCCGGTTGACCGCGTGCGGTTGACCGGACCAGCGGATCTCGGTAAATCTAAGTTTAGGTTTACCATAGTATTTTGTATTACTATTATTGTTGTTGGCTAATGTAGTATTGCAGGAAAATTTTTAGTGGATCAGGCGATCAGACACTGAGAAGGTAAAGTCCAAACAGATCTGGAGGATCAACGTTTGGCTGGTAGGTTTAGGTAAGCAACTAGAGGAGCGACAGTGAGATCAGTTGGATCGAGAAGCGCTAGAGGGGGATGAATAGAGGTCGCGTCTATTTTGTTCGTTTCGAAATCGTAAAAACAATCGAGTAAATAAATGCAGCAGAAATATAAACACACAAACAGAAAGACGCAAGAGATTTACTTCGTTCGGAGCCTGTGGCGACTCCTACTCGAAGGCCCGCGATCCTTGATCATTTTCCGTGGGTAACAACTATAAGCTCGATAAGGTTTTACAAGTATTACAATAAGTGCAAGATTGAGAAACAATAATACCGACAACAATAGAATGTAAGCAAAAGCTCCGGGTCGTCGGAAGGTCGCTGCAGCGCTTCAGGAACAGTTTTTGAGCAGAGCACAGAAGAAGAAAGCTTTTCTCAGTTGATGCTTAGGCCACTGCTCAAAACCTCCTTTTAAACAGTGTTTGAGGCACCTCCAAGCTCGTCCGAGGCGCCTCCAGGCCGTCGAGTCACACGCGTGGATCAGCACAGACTTGGTCGAATTTTATCTGGTTCAAGGCGCCTTCATGCTTCTTCAAGGCGCCTTCATCCACCAGTCCAAGGTGCCTTGAGCTTCCTCCAAGGTGCCTCCAAGCTTGCTTCACAGCCAGCTCCAGCTTTGCACCCGAGGCGCCTCCAAGCCCCATGGAGCCGCCTCGGACACTGTTTATCCGAGGTGTACTTTGTGTTTTTGGTACCTGCAAACATGTTAGTTCCGAAATACCTACAACACAAAGTTAGTACACAATAATAGTATGAATATGAAAGTTTGATAGTCTCCGGACTGTCCGGGTCTGACTTCGGATTTTCGACCGGAAACCCTAGGTCGACCCGACGATATGGGGAACGCGTCCTCACCTACTCCACTCAGGAGATTTACTTGTTGCCAGTGCGATCCTCCAGATCGACTGGACTTTAGCTCGGCGCTCGATGCTTTTAGACTTTCTGCTGGACTTCCACTTCCCGGCTGGTCCAGTCTTTCACCTGGTTCGTGACACCAGGACTTTCCACCTAGGGTTACCCCCCCAGGACTTTTGCCTGAAGCACTCGACCTACCAAGACTTTTCACATAGGGTTACCACCCCCTATGACCTAGGGTCACCACCCTCTAGGGTTTTCACTTGCCTAACCACAGCTAGGACTTTTCCTGAAATACTTAACAGACTTGTTAGATCACAACATAACCTTAAATTTGAATCCTTTGCCATTATCAAAACTTAGGTTCGATCGTCGGATGCTTCCCGCACCAACAATCTCCCCCTTTTTGATTATGGCAACCCAAATTAAAAGTTAAGTAAAACAAATGCATAAATATATTTAAAAGGTTTAAGTGAGCAAGCTTAAGTATATAAATTCAAATACAAGCATAACTTAAGCTAACACTTAAACTTTGTGAAGCTCCCCCTTAATACAGGATTTTCTTTTTGAATCAGATTTTTACTTTTGAATTTCCCTACTCTCCCCCTTTGCCATTTATCAAAAATAAGCCAGTTGAAAGCAAGTTTTAAGTTTTTAGAAAAAACAGACTTAGGCTTTGAAAGAAGGTAAAAATGCTTGTGTAACACTTTGCTTATAATTAGATTTTACCGAAAACATTGTTAGCTAAGGGAGAAAGAGGATTTAAAAGGAATATTTTTTCACCTAAGTTAAAAAGGCTAGTTATTTTTGAGAAAAAAATTTGAAGTCTCTTTTTACTTTGCAAAAATCTTTTGAAAGCAATGAGTTAAATTTTGCAAGTAAAGAAATATACTTTTAGCTAAGTATAGAATGAATCTAAGAGGTAACTTAGAAAAGTATTTTAGCAAAAATTTATAAAGGTGGCTAAGTTTGAGAAAGTTTGAAAGTTGCTATATGAATCACTTAGCTAAGCCTTTTGCAAACATTGAATTTTGAAAATGTAGTTTCAGTTTAAAAAGGTACTTAGCTTAATTAAAAAAACTTAATTTTGAAAAAATAGGAGTATGAATTTATTAAATTTTAGGACGAAGAGGGAGTAACTAAATATTTAATTTAGGTTATTTAATCAAATTTAGTTGGTCCTTAAGTCCAAGCATGAGTCAAGTTAAATAGTTGTTAACTTATCCAAATTGTTTTGATCAAGTATTAGAGTCCTAAAGTACAAGCATGCTCAATCTCCATTTCCTTCACCCACTGTCTAACCTTTAGCTACTTACTGATTACCTAGAGGGCAGCAGCTTTCACTCGGTTAGTCAAGTTAAATCGTTTGGTCCAGTTAGATTTTACTAAGACTGGATGACTTAAACTGATTACTGTTAATAAAATATTTGACGCCCAGACTCATAATGATGCACAGATATAAGCATACTGGAGTCCAGGCTATACCCTATGCATCTCATGTTGTTCTATGTATTTCAAACACAAACAAGGTATACCTAGGTGTTTGTGAGATGCTCTGGCTTAAATCTAGGGGAACATGATTTCTAGGGTAGAGTCTAGGCTAAATCCATATTTTGAAAATTCTAAGAAAATGGGATTTTAAAATCATTGCTTTTCCTAGAAATTTTGAAAAGAACAGGATGATTAAATAAAAGTGTGAGTTTGAAAATCAACATCTATTCTACCCAGCACATTCCTATTTGTCTTCTAAGTACACTGAACTCAAGTTCAGGTAAGGGTTTTGTGAAAATGTCAGCTAGGTTTGATTTGGACTCAACATAGTTGAGTGCAAGTTCACCTTTAGCTACGTGATCCCTTACAAAGTGGTGCTTTACCTCTATGTGTTTAGTCCTAGAGTGGTGAATTGGATTTTTTGTTAGATTAATTGAGCTTATATTATCAATTAAGATTTTTATATTTTTGTATTCTAATTGATAGTCTTTTAAGGTATGCATCATCCACAAAAGTTGAGTTGCACACTCTCCTAGGGCTATGTATTCAGCTTCAGTGGTAGATAGAGCAACACAATGTTGCTTTCTGCTTGACCAACTTACTAGGCACTGACCTAGGATTTGGCAGCTACCACTTGTAATTTTTCTGTCTAATTTGCACCCGACATAGTCTGAGTCAGAATAGCCAAAAAGGTCAAAGGTGCTAGTTCTAGGGGTACCAAAGTCCTATATTTAGGGTGCCCTTAATATACCTAAGTATTCTTTTAACATATGTTAGATGTGATTCTTTTTCACAAGATTGGTATCTTGCGCACATACCAACTGTAAATATTATATCTGGTCGACTTGCAGTTAGGTAGAGTAGGCTTCCTATTATACTTCTATAGTATTTTGGGTCTACTGGTTTTCCTTCTGGGTCAGAGTCAATGTTGATGTTAGTGGCCATTGGGGTATTTATGATTTTTGAGTTTTCCATGCCAAATTTTTTAATTAGTTCTTTAGCATATTTAGTTTGGTAAATATAGATTCCATCTTTCGTTTGTTTAATTTGTAAACCTAAGAAAAAATTTAGTTCCCCAACCATACTCATTTAAAATTCATTTTCCATTAATTTAACAAATTCTTTTAGAAATTTAGAGTTAGTTGAGCCAAAAATTATATCATCAACATAGATTTGTGCTATGAAGATGTCTTTTTCTATAGTTTTTACAAATAGGGTCAGATCTATGTGACCTTGGTTAAAGCCTTTGGATGTTAAGTAATTGGATAATCATTCATACCATGCTCTAGGAGCTTGTTTAAGTCCATATAAGGTCTTTTTCAATTTAAATACATGATTAGGGTAGTCTAGGTCCTCAAATCCTGCGGGTTGGTTTACATAGACCTCTTCCTTAATGAACCCATTTAGGAATGCAGATTTTACATCCATTTGGTATAACTTAAACCCTTTATGTGCTGCATAGGCTAACAATATCCTAATGGATTCGAGTCTAGCTACTGGTGCATAGGTTTCGTCATAGTCTAAACCCTCAACTTGACTAAATCCTTTGGCTACTAGTCTAGCCTTATTTCTAATTATTTCACCCTGATCATCCAACTTGTTTCTAAATACCCATTTGGTATCTATTATTGACTTATCTAAGGGTTTAGGTACAAGTTGCCAGACTTGGTTTCTATCAAATTGGGCTAACTCTTCTTGCATAGCAATGATCCAGTCTGGATTAGGTAGGGCCTCTTCTATAGTCTTAGGTTGAATTTTAGAAATAAGGGCAATCTGACTAAAGTTTCTATAAGAGGATCTAGTCCTGACTTCTAGGTTTGGATCACCCAAAATTTGGTCAGGTGGGTGAGAGGTACTTGCTCTAGTTGGTCTTATGTTTGGGTCAGAAATTGGTTCCTCTGGTTTATTGGTGTTGGGATGAATTTCATCGTCTTCAATAATTCTTGGATTAATGTCAACATTTTCATTTAAGTTAGGTAGATTATTTTCTTCATCAAATATTATATTAGTTGTTTCTTCAACTTTTAGGGTATTTTGGTTATAAACTCTATAGGCCCTACTGGTTGTGGAGTACCCTAAAAAGATTCCTTGGTTTGATCTGGGTGTAAATTTTCCTAAGTAATCTTTAGTATTTAAAATATGAACTTTACATCCAAAAACTTTTAAATAGTTTAGGTTGGGAATTTTATTATAATACATTTCATAAGGAGTTTTATTGTGATATTTGTTAATTAGAATTCTATTTTGAATATAATTTGCTGTATTTATGGCTTCGGCCCAAAATTGATAATTTAAGTTATATTCATTTAGCATAGTTCTAGCGGCTTCTTGTAGGGTTCTATTTTTATGTTCCACTAGACCATTTTGTTAGAGGGTTCTAGGACGTGAAAATTCATGTTGGTATCCATTGATTTTACAGAATTGGGTAAACTATGATTTTCAAATCCCCCCCCCCCATGATCACTTCTTATTCTTTTAATTTTAATATCTTTTTCATTTTCTGTTAACTTGCAAAAATTACTAAACTCTTCAAAAGTTTCATCTTTTATTTTTAGAAATTTTACCCAGGTGAACCTTGAGTAGTCATCAATTATAACTAAGCAATACTGGTTCTTGCTTAGTGACTTGGCTCCATGTGAATCAAATAGGTCAAGGTGAAGGAGCTCAAGTAAAGAGTTAGTTCTTTCTAGATTAGTTGATTTGTCGGTTGACTTGTTTTCTTTGTTGACAAGCATTACAGATTGAGTTTTCAATAAATTTTAATTTGGGCAAACCTTTAACTAAACCATTTTGACTCATTTTTTAAATGAGTCTAGTGTGAGTGTGACCCAATCTTCTGTGCCACAACTCAGTTTCCTCTTCTTGTGTTAGAAAACACTTTATTGAGGAAGTGGGTAGATCAATTGAGTACATATTATTTTTCCTAAGCCCCTTAAGTGTGATTTCAAGGTTTTCAATATTTTTAACTAAACAACTAGATTTGTCAAAGGTAACTAAGTATCCAATATCACACAATTGGCTTATACTTAGAAGATTAAAATTGAAGTTTTCAACTAATAGAACTTTTCGAATAATAAAATCGGAACTAAGTTCGATGTTACCTCTTCCGATTACCTTAAGTTTGTCGTCGTTGCCGAATGCAACAGACCCTAAATTCTTTAGTTTGAGCTTTGTGAACTTTAGTTTATCTCTAGTCATGTGTCTGGAGCATCCACTATCTAACATCCACTGATCCAATTCTTTATATTCCTACACATAAATCATTTGAATTGGACTCTATTTGATGAAAAGAAAGTAAAGTGATCATGTTTGAGTATGTATTTGTTGAAACAAAGACCTAACTTTAGGTTAATTTATTTTGAATATTTATTTTAAGTTAATTAATTTTGAAATATAATTTTAAGTTAATTAATTTGAAAAATGATTTTAAGTTAATTAATTTTTGAAAAATAATTTTAAGTTAATTAATTTTGAAAAATATTTTTAAGTTAATTAATTTTTAAAAAATAATTTTAAGTTAATTAATTTGAAAAATAATTTTAAGTTAATTAATTTGAAAAATAATTTTAAGTTAATTAATTTGAAAAATAATTTTAAGTTAATTAATTTGAAAAATAATTTTCAGATAATTAATTTTAAGTTAATTAATTTTGAAAAAATAATTTAAGTTAATTAATTTTTAAGTTAATTAAGTTTTAAAAAATAATTTAAGTTAATTAATTTTAAAAATAATTTTAAGTCAATTAATTTTAAGTTAATTAATTTTGAAAAAATAATTTAAGTTAATTAAGTTTTGAAAAATAATTTAAGTTAATTAATTTTGAAAAATAATTTTAAGTTAATTAATTTGAAAAATGATTTTAAGTTAATTAATTTTGAAAAATAATTTTAAGTTAATTAATTTGAAAAATGATTTTAAGTTAATTAATTTGAAAAATGATTTTAAGTTAATTAATTTGAAAACTAATTTTAAGTTAATTAATTTGAAAAATGATTTTAAGTTAATTAATTTTGAAAAATAATTTTAAGTTAATTAATTTGAAAAATGATTTTAAGTTAATTAATTTTGAAAAATAATTTTAAGTTAATTAATTTGAAAAATGATTTTAATTTAATTAATTTTGAAAAATAATTTTATGTTAATTAATTTTGAAAAATAATTTTAAGTTAATTAATTTTTGAAAAATAATTTTAAGTTAATTAATTTTGAAAAATAATTTTAAGTTAATTAAATTGATTAAACAAATAATTTTAATTAATTTTAATTTTACTTAGTCATCTCACCCGATCTAAATTTTCAATCAGGTAATCCTATAATTGTTGTGAGATGAATTGAGGTTTAATTTAAGAGTTTAGTTTAACTTTGTGTTAGATTCAGGTTTAGTTTTGGGTTCAACAAATAGACGTTCTTTGGATAAACTTTTGGGCTATGGTGAGTCACAAGGACATCATTAAAGTAACCATGCCTTCGAGGTTTTCCAAATAGTCCTACCCATTGAACTTAATACAAAACCTTGGTCTAACTGGTTAGGATCCATAAAGGGTAGATTCGGTCAGTTCCACTTAGCCAAATGCACCAGGTCGAAGCCATATCTTCCTAGACATGCGATGACTAAGTTTTCCCAACGTACTATCATCCAATACTTCACCAGTACCGTGGGTCAAGTTAAACCTAGCTCATTTTAATCTAACCCTATTTACCCGGCCGGGTAGGTAAGGTTTGGTTACCCTGCCGGGTAGATTAAGTTTGGTTATCTAGTCGGGTAGTTTAGTTGGGGGCGCTAGCTATTCTGGATCCTCCTTCTATTTTCATTTGATTTAAGTTGAAATTTATTTTTAATTTTGAATTACTTTAATTTCAAATTTTTAATTGAATTTTTAATTTTTAATTTCGAATTTTTAATTGAGTTTTGAATTTTTAATTTTTAATTTAAATTTGAATTTTTAATTTTGAATTTTTAATTTAATTTTTAATTTTTAATTTTTAATTTCGAATTTTTAATTGAATTTTGAGGTTAATTTTGAATTTATAAATTCTAATTATGTTCGTTTTATTAATATCGTTTTTGTTTTTGCTCCCCCTAGATCATAGCCATGATATGGTCTATAGAGTTAATGTATTTGATCCTTCGGGATCCAATATTGGCTAAGTCCAACTTAATTAATCAATTTGGATTTGGGGACCCATGCTTGGGCTGTTTTTCTATTTGCTCTTTGTACAAGAGATAAATAAGATTTATATTTCTTCTTTGGTTTAAATCCTAGACCAGTTCTATTGTAAACGACTCTTTATGTCCCAAGAATTAGGTCAAGTGTAAAATACTGGAAAGTGGCGAATAATGATAAGGGAATTTTTCGAAATTTTTTAGAAATTTTCTGGGAATTTTTCAAAGCTCGTATGAACGAGTTTACGAGAATAAAAACGGGGCTCGGGAAAAGCCTGTTTGGGCTACCCCATTTAAGAGAGGAAAAGTTTATTTAATTTTTATTCTTTTCCTTTTCTTTTCTTTCTCCCCAACGCCATTTCCTTCTTCCTCTCACCGCGCGCCTTCTCTTCTCCTCCGGTGCCCTAACCGGCGCCGTGGTGGTTTCCTTCCCCTCTCTTCCTTTATCTTCGGTGATACCAAAGTCTTGCCTCCGCCCGACTCTTCTCTTCGTCTTCTTCATTGGGCCAGCCACCACAATCGACGGCGCTGTGCCCTAGATCTGCAGCGCGCCGATCGCCGCCTTGTTCCTTGCTTGAGCAGCCAACTATCGCCGGGGATTCTCCTCACAGTGTCGTGCCCTAGAGCTGATGCCACCACCGCCCTCTTCACAGCAGCCGAGAGCCTCGTGTCTCTGCCCTATAGCATCGTCGCTTCCTCTCTACCCTCTTCCGATCCGGAGGGTTTCCATCGTGCCGGCACAGAGCCACCACAACGAACTTTGGGCCGATTGCTACAGCCAACACCCACCACTTCTCTGGATTTTCTTCGATTCGTGCCCTAGCACTGTTGCCAATTTCATTTCATTTCCTCTGGTTGCCGGTGGTTTGGGAGGTAGGTGTGCTACCTTTGTTGATTCGGTGAATTATTAGTTCATCATGTGGTGATCCTTTTCCAGTTTTAGTTTGGGAAATGAATCGGATCTTGGAGTTCCTTGCTGTTGATTGGGGTTACGAGATTGAAGAGAAGGAGGTACTATGAGTAGATTGTTTCATGAACTTAATTGGTGATAGATTGTGTGTTGAGTTTTGATCTCTTTTGATCTGAATAATTCCAGGGAGACGTTGTATCCAATTGTTTGTTGTTCTGTGAAGGTGATCTTGAATTCCAACAGCATGAGACACACTGGTGATTTCCAGCCATGGGTTACACTCTGATTACGAGGAGTCAATAATTATCATAAGATTTGGTGAGTTTTAAGGTCGAAGTTATTGCTAGGTTTAAAATGGTGAATTGTTGTTTAGAGGATTGATTAAGTTATTGGAGGAATTTTGTGAGTGGATTCATGATATGTTGAAAATTAAGTAAGTGATTGATTCTTATGAGGTAATTGATTTATGAGGGAAATCTTATTGATTGGTTGAGATAGAAGGTCACATGATCATTTTTAGGATTATGTGATTAGTATCATATGATTTGTTATGATGGATTGTTAATCAAATTGATAATTATTTGATCATTAGGTTTGTGTAGATTTATTTGGTTATCTGGATTTGGATCTTATAATTGTTATGTGTAATGGAATTAAGTTTGAATTATTGATCTAATAGTGGATTGGGGATTTGGTAACTAGCCCTAAATTATTTTTAAGGATTTTATTTAGCTATACAGTTGGATTTTAGCTAAATAAAAGTATATTGTTTGACACAGGATTTTAATGCGAGACGAGTATCTCGACGTCGGATTGAGACCGATTGGACCTTTCTTATTAGAGGCGGGTACTTTTGACTTTATGTCTTTGATATGCATAGTAGTGAATTTAACAAGTAGCAATAATTATGTTCTCTTATTTGTTTCGGTTAATCACTACCCGATACCTGTTGCATGATTGGTTGATTGCTTGTTTTGCATCTCATGTATTCCTTACCTGTTGATACATGCTTATAGAGGTAGTGATATACCATGCTTCACCATGTTCAGGACCTAGGTTTTATACTTTCAGTGTACCTTTGATTTGATTCGTTGACCTATGGTGCACTTTTATATATATATGGATTAGCTCAGGATATTTTGTGGTTAGTTCCATGCACCATTTGCATGATTGCATGCTGTGTGATAGTCTGCTCCATTATTGTTGAGCACATCGCCAGTTACATGGATCTGCACACACCACCACTCATGGGTTAGTGGTCGATTCAGGCAGTGTGTGTTGCAGCAGGGACTTTGTTTGGCTCCGTTGGTCCGCTCATGGGTAGCGTGATGCAACGTGTTAGCCAGCAGGGATTCCTCCCCGTCATCGTGTACCGGGAGTTGAGAGCATTGCGCTCCCCCATTTATGATTTGGGGTAGGAGGATAGGTGTACTCCGACAGCATCCCGTCCACTCAGTCACTCATCAGGAGTAGTGATGACAGAGTGCACGGTTGTCATAGCCCTACTCACTCGGCCTCACTATTGTGTGTAAGATAATCGACTGGCGTCAGGGGTGACCAGGATGCATCATTGGCATCATATGCATGATGCATTTATTGCTTGTGTTTGTGCTTGCTGCATTTATATGCTGTATATTGTTTGGACGCCTATGTTTGACATGCATACAGGATTTCTATGCCACTCGGACTGTTTGTCTTTATACCCAGGTCGTGGTTAGTACAGTTTTTCTCCTGTTTACTTCAGTTGCATTTCATCCTTTTATATCCGGAGACTATACGTATTATTAATGCTAGATGTTATTTCCCTACTTTGCATATCAGATGTATCTGCTGAGTGTTGGACTCACCCCGCCTCCATTGTTGTTATTTTTTTCAAGTTGATGCTGTCAGGAGAGAGTTCCAGTTGCTAGTCCCTGCAGATCTCAATGATATTGTTGGTCTTTTGGTTTTCTTACTTAGATTATGCTAAACTTGTTCTGGTTGATGGTATAGACATTGTGTGGATTTTGTGATGTCGATGGATTTTTATTCGATATGTTTTACTACATGCCTGCCTGGACGACAGAAGAGGTGAGTTTGTCGGATTTGTGTTTTATGGGTGTAGTGGAGTAGGGTTGGTTTCGAGTCGTGGTATTACTGTTTTGTTTACTTATATATAAACTGCGTGGATGTTTGTGTGGTTGTATTTTTTTTTATAATTGTTTTTATTCCAGCTGCATGTGGCTGAGGTATATGAGGATATAGAAAAGTTTCAGATTGTCCGCCTTACAGGGGAGATGCCGCCGAAATTTCTTCGGACAGGGACTCCTCCGGGGCGTGACAATTTAGTTGTATCAGAGCGAGGTTTTACGATCCTTTGTTTTAGTATTTTGGATATTTGGGATAACCTGATACCAATTTATTTGGTATCAGAGCGCCAAGTTTGGCGATACTTGTTGTTTTTCGTGTTACGGATTTTTGAGATTTAACTTATACCAATTTATTGGTATCAGAGTGGGTTATGTCACCTGCTTTTGGTGTTCTGGATATTTGGGTTAGCCCAAGTTTGCGAGTCAAACTAGGTAGTTATTTTGGATTGCACGGATTTTCCATTATGTATATGTTATGGATTTCTGTTTTGAATTTATATGGATTTCCGGTGATTTTCATGTTCGGAATTTTGAGGTTAGAAGTTGGGGACTGGACAGCGATGGAACATCTCTAGACAACATATAGGTATGATGTTTAATTTTATAGTTTATGACATGTATTATCATTCTTTATTTATGTAACGACCCGCCTTTTACTACTAGGCTGTAAGGCGAATCGCTACAGTTGCTGTTGTACTAACTATGCGGAAAACTGATCTAATTGAATTTTTTTCTAATCTAATTACTGGGAACGCTGAAACTGAACTCTCTACATGTACCTAATAATTGTACACATGCTAGGGAAGACAATCTATGCCTCCCGGATGGCTTGCTAGCTGTAATCAAGCATTCCAATCGATCCATGGATCGATTGGGCTGTTGGATCGATCCAGGGATCGATCCAGTTTGATACTGGCACGGAAGGAGACTCTGGATCGGTCGGCTGACCGATCCATAGCTTCTGTATGCAGCTGGATCGGTCTACCGATCGATCCAGGAGCACGTTGATCGGTCGGTAGACCGATCAGTGAGCCTCCGTGCTTCTGCCCTCTTCTGTACGAAGCTGGATCGCCTGATCGGTCGGTAGACCGATCAGTGCACTTCATAAGTTTCTGTTTGCCTCTGGATCGGTCGGCTGACCGATCCATAAACTCTCTGTTCGAGTCTGGATCGGTCGGCTGACCGATCCAGTGGCGCAACCCCATTCTTGATCGGTCGGCTGACCGATCAGGGTTTCTGATTTCATATCAGAAACTCTGATTTCAGCACTGATGCGTGCCAAAGATCTCACATAGCAACTAACTAATGCATAATAAACATTCCAATAACCTATAGCTAACATTCCAACATGACATGGAGCATGGTTCATCAACTCATAACCTTTAACTACTAGAAATGCCTAAAAAGCAAAGTATAAGAAAATGTCTTAAGGAAGAACTAGTTTCTAATTTGCTAAACTCTCCAAGGTCTTTTATTCCAGTTCCTGCCACACACACCATCCTTTGCATTGTCCTCCAGCTCCCTCTGCTAGTCCATCTTTCCTTTACCTTTGTCTGCAGTATAAGGAAAAATAGTATCTGTAAGCTTAAAGCTTAGTAAGAAACCATCTACCTCACAAAAACATGCAACGATGCAAATATGATTTTAAATCATGCTGTTTAAAACATATGCTGGATATACTGAATAAACTAGCATGACATGACATATAAGCATACAATCATGGCATATCTAAACCTGAACATAAAAACATGTATAACAACTGCACATAAAGTTATCATGCATATTCACAGGGAAAAACTAAACTGGAGCATGATACTGAACTGAAACTGAACTGTGCGAAAACTGATCTTAAGCTATAATCACTGGATTAGATTAAGAGTTTGAAAGCTAATATCATAATAAGTGAAAATAGTAATCATGCTGTTTGGGCCCGGCAATGCGCGCATCCCTAACTAGACCCGGGTTTGCAAGTCCCAATTTAGTAGGGTTAACTAGGTTATCTAAACCTAGGGACGATGTGGGAGTCCAACCCAATGGATATCAGTACAGTGCCACTGAAAATAAAATACTGAATATAGCTAACTGTTTTAACTTGCTGTTTCTAGGTTATCTGAACCTAGAGCTAGGTTATCTGAACCTAGAGGCGACTGTGGGAGCCCACCCATTGGACCGTAGTCCCATAAACTGAACTAAACTAATGTGCTGTTTTAAATGCTCCTAATGCATTTAACTGAGCTATTAAACATAACTGAGGTGGTATTTAGCTACACTAACATTTTACCGAACACTTGGTGTGCTCCAACTCTTTCCTCTAATAGGGAGATCACCTCTAGGCACCCGACAACGTATAGAATCTCCAACTAAAGGAGACCAACGTGTTCGGCCCGTCTAGAGGTGCTCAACTAGACCCCTAATCCTCGAGGAGGGTTTAAACACACCCTATGTGCCGAAAAAAAACCTGCATATAGCTAAAACTAATGCGTAGAAAACCAAACGGAGCTATTATACTGCAGGTGAGGGGTTTCTTACCTCGTGTGCTAGATTTCTTACAAATCTAATCGCTAGAAATTCCGGTGGAGATGACTTCTCGACGATCCGCTCACGTCTTCGCGTTCCTCTCGCGGAGAAGAACCTCTTTCGTGTTGGAGTCGTCACCGGAAGATGATCCGATGGACCTTGGCTTGGTGCGCCGTGCGTGAGGAAGAGGAGGAGAAGAGGCAGCGTGAGAGCTAGGGTGAGGAGAAGTCACGGTGGAAAATAAAACAAAAATAACTCTTCACCCTATTAATCTTCCTATTTATACTAAATAATTAATTCGGCCAAACCAATTATAAATATAATTGATTCCCTTTCCTTTCAGCACGGCCCTGCTGGGTTCAACCGGTTACTAACATTATCCCTAAACCATGGGTCTCGGGTTCGATTCCCGCCTAAGCTATTTTGCGGTTCTAATTATTTTTGCTGCTTCCGCTACTCAGAAAATTCCGGAAAAATATCTAAAAATTCCAGAAAAATCATAGAATATTTCTAAAAATAATTTGAGAATTTTCGGGTGTTACAACTCCCCATACCTTATAAAAAGTTCGTCCTCGAACTCAGAATAATTCTGGGTACTTCTGTCTCATGCTGGCTTCTGTCTCCTGTGCCAAATAACTTTGACTAATGGTACTTCCTTGTTCCGCAATTTATTAACTGCTCGGTCTATTATCTGAATAGGCTGACTATCATAGCTGAGGTCTTCGCGGATCTGTACCGACTGAGGCTCAATCACCTGGGTGGCATCTGGGGTGTGCTTCTTCAGCATAGAGACATGAAATACGTTGTGGACAGCTGACATTTCTTGGGGTAGCTCTAGCTCATATGCTACCTTGCCCACTCTTCTGCTGATAAGGTATGGTCCCACATATCTGGGACTTAGCTTGCCCTTCTACCCAAAACGCATTACTCCCTTCATGGGAGCTACTCTGAGGAACACTGAATTCCCAACTGAAAACTCTAAGGGTCTGCGCCGCGTATCAGCATAGCTCTTCTGGCGACTCTGAGCTGTCTCTATCCTCTAGCGGATCTGCTGTATGGCTGCTGTGGTATCTGCTACTAGATCTGTCTGAAGCTCCAGTTCTTTCTGTTCACCACTCTCATACCAGCAGATTGGAGATCTACACCTCCGCCCATAGAGAGTCTCATAAGGTGCCATGCCGATAGTGGCCTGATAGCTGTTGTATGCAAATTCTGCTAAGCTCGGATATTTGCACCAACTTCCTCAAGTCTAGGGCACACGTTCGAGCATATCTTGAGTACGATTTACTCGCTCTGTCGACCATCCGTCATGCGGATGGAATCTTGTCTTGAACTTTAACCGTGCCCAATCTTGTTGTACACACTCCCAAGTGTGATGTAATCTCTTGTCTCATGCGAAATAATGGTACGTGGGACTCCATGAAGTCCGACGATCTCCCGGAGATACAACTAAGCTAGCTTCTCCATGGAGTAGGATATCTTGATAGCTAAAAGTGGGCTGATTTAGTCAACATGTCTATTACCCGGATGGCGTCAAAACCATTCGTGGTTCCGGCGGTCCCACTATGAAATCCATAGAGATATCCTCCCATTTCCATGCTGGAACTCCTCCTGGTCGGTGATGTTCGCCTTGACCCTCGGACAGGAGGCGATGCTAACATATCTGGCGATGTCTCTCTTCATCCCGGGCCACCAAAACATTTCTTCGGTCTTGATATATTTTGGTGGAACTGGATGCATCGCATAGGGAGTCTGTGAGCCTCATCTAAAATCATCTCCGTAGCTCCTCCGATCCGAACACAGTCTGCATCACCAAAATACAATACCCTCTATCGGACACTCAATTCTCTACTTTTCTCGCTAACCCTTGCTTGATTTTCTGAATTTCATGCGCTGACTGAATATCACCAAGCAAGGTAGACTCTAAGGTCATAGTAGAGAGGTCCAACGATGAGTTCAAGACCAAAATCTACGATCTCCTTCTAGGGTTGGTGACATGGTCGCTAGAGATAATAAGGTAGCACTGGACTTCCTAAGTGCATCTGCTACCTTATTTGCTTTCCTTGGATGGTAGAGGATGTATATATCGTAGTCTTTGACCAGCTCTAATCATCTGTGCTGTCGCATATTCAGATCCTTCTGAGTGAAGAAGTACTTCAGACTCTGATGATCTGTATACACTCTGCACTGAGCTCCATACAAATAATGTCTCCAAATTTTTAGAGCGAACACCACTGCTGCAAGCTCAAGGTCATGAGTAGGGTAATTCTTCTCATAATCCTTGAGTTGTCTGGAGGCATAGGCGATCACCTTGCCGTTTTGCATCAGCACTGCTCCTAGTCCCAACTTAGAGGCATCACTATAGATGTCAAAGCTACTGGTGTTGTCTGGTAGAGTCAAAATGGGAGCACTGGTCAATCTCCTTTTTAGCTCGCTGAAGCTGTTCTCACAGTCCTCTGTCCACTAAAATTTCCTGTTCTTCCTGGTAAGAGCTGTCAGTGGGGAGGCTATCCTGGAGAAGTCCTCTACAAACTTTCTGTAATATCCTGCTAATCCCAGAAAGCTCCTGATTTCGCTGGCGTTCTTAGGTCTCTTCCAGTTACTTACTGCTTCTATCTTGCTGGGATCTACCATAATACCATCCTTTGAGATGATGTGACCCAGGAAAGACACCTGATCTAACCAAAATTCACATTTAGTGAACTTGGCGTATAGCTGGTTCTGCTGAAGGGTCTGCAATACTAGTTTCAGGTGCTCTGAATGTTCTTCCTGAGTTCCTGAATAGATAAGAATGTCATCGATAAACACAATAACAAATTTATCTAAATACTCCCCGAATACACTGTTCATGAGATCCATGAATGTAGCTGGAGCATTGGTCACGCCAAAGGGCATGACTACGAACTCGTAGTGTCCGTATCTGGTTCTGAAGGCTATCTTCGGTATGTCCCCTTCTTTGACCTTCACCTGATAATAACCTGATCTGAGATCTATCTCAGAGAACACTGCTGCTCCCTTCAGCTGGTCGAACAGATCATCGATTCTGGGAAGGGGATACCTGTTCTTGATCGTGACTTGGTTCAGTGATCTGTAGTCTATACACAGTCGCATGCTCCCATCCTTCTTCTTCACGAACAATACAGACGCTCCCCATGGCGAGTGACTCGGGCGTATGAAACCCTTGTCGAGCAGCTCCTGTAGTTGCTCCTGAAGTTCCTTCAGTTCTGCTAGAGCCATGCGATAAGGCGCTTTGGAGATAGGATTTGTACCGGGAATGAGCTCTATCTCAAAGTCGATCTCCCTGTCTGGTGCTAAGCCTGGTAACACTTAAGGGAAGACTGCTGGGTAGTCACATACAACTCGGACCTCTGCTAGCTGTTGTTTCCTGTCCTGGCTGGTATTGACTACATGTGCTACGTACCCCGTACATCCTGAATCCATCAACTTTTGTGCCTTCATAGCTGAGAGAAATTTCTGGCTTTTCTCTTTGGTTCTCCGATGTACTCGAACTGTGCTTCTACTTCGGGTTGGAACACGACTTTCTGTTTATGGCACTCTATGGAAGCACCGTATCTGATCAGGAAATCCATTCCAAGGATGACGTCGTAGTCAGTCATTTCTAGCAGGATCAGATCACAAAAGAGCTCCCTGTCTGCTATAATGACTGGCACTGCCCTGAGCCAGTGCGTGGACGCCATAACTTCTCCCGAAGGTAGTGTCGTCAGAAACTGACCACTGAGTACCTCTGAGGGTATTTCTAATTTTTCGGAGAACATCCGGGCTATATATGAATGGGTTGCCCCAGTATCAAATAGAACAGTAGCACTATACTGAAAAATGCTAATCTGACCTGTGACAACTGTTGAGGCATTGGCTACGTCCTCTCTGGTGAGTGAGTAGATCTTCACATTCGCCATAGTTGGAGGAGCTTCTAATCTGCCCTGGCTGATGAGTGGACCTTCTAGAGCGGCCTGCATCTGATATAACTGAGCTGGCTGGCCTGCATACTGAATCTGCTGTGGCTGAGGAAGACCGGTCTTGTTCGGGCACTGCTTAGCCATGTGCCCTTCTTGTCCACATTCAAAACATCCTCGTGTGACCTTGCGACAAACCCCTCGGTGGAATTTCCCACAAGTAGCACACTTTGGATAACTGGGTCGCTTGCTAGATGGTCCTCCTTTTGGGTCACTTCCTGATCTGCGCTTGCTGTTGGAGTTTCCTTTCCAGTTAGAGCTGTGGCCTTGCTTTTTTTGAGCGTGAGAGTTTCCTTGGCCTTTGGACTCTGAGGAGACTTGCTTTTGCTGCTTTATGCTGTTCTGGTAATGCTCCGTGGTCAAGGCACTGCTCACTAGCTCCTCTGTGGTTTGTGGCCTATGTATACCACCAGCCACGTTCACTACTATCTCTGGCCTCAGCATCTTGAGCATCAACCGGATTCGTTCCTTCTCTGTGCTGACTAGCTCTGGGCACAGACGAGCCAACCTGTTGAATTTCTTTACGGCTTCCTCAACTGAAAGGTTGCCCTGACGAAACTCGGTGAACTCGTCGTAGTGGCGGTTTGTAACCCGTATGTGAAAGAACTCCTCGAAGAATTCTTTCTCGAAGTCAGCCCATGACATCTGGTTCACTGGGCGCTTCGTTTTGATTCTTTCCCACCACATGCGTGCGTCTCCTGTCAGGCAGAAGGAGGCACACTTCACCTTCTCGTGTTCTGGCCAGTCCAGAAGCTCCATCGTGCTCTCCAGTGTTTTGAACCAGGCTTGTGCATCCCATGGTTCACTAGTGCCTGAGAAGTTCTCTGGCTTGACCCGCTGCCACTGGATCAGATAGGCTTCCTGCTGGGGCTACTAGTGCTGGTGCTGTAGGCTGAGCTGGTGGAACCTCTAAGACTACCGGAGTCGTCAAATTCGGTTCCGGGGTGACTATGGGAGTATTCTGCTGATTAGCCTTTAAGGTGGCTATTTCCTGTTGCTGTTTAGCTAGCTGCTGCTGTAACTGAGCCACTAATGCTGTAAGGTCTGGAGGAGGCACTGAACTGCCTGCCTCTTGCTGGGCTCAGTAGCTAATGCCCTTCTAGCTGGGCGTCCTCGTACCATTTCTAAAGACATAGAGAACATAACATAACTAATGTAATCACAGTTATATAACTACTGATATCATGTTTAAAACTAGCACAGACTAACAGGCAGTAGACATATAAACATGAACTGTAACTAGAAAGCAAGAAACAGTAAAGAGTGTTGAGGTATCCTTACTTGGAAGCTGCAGGTACAATGCTGATGTGTGTGTAGGAATTATGGAACACTGCTCTGATACCACTCTGTAACGACCCGCCTTCTACTACTAGGCTGTAAGGCGAATCGCTACAGTTGCTGCTGTACTAACTATGCGGAAAACTGATCTAATTGAATTTTTTTCTAATCTAATTGCTGGGAACGCTGAAACTGAACTCTCTACATGTACCTAATAATTGTACACATGCTAGGGAAGACAATCTATGCCTCCCGGATGGCTTGCTAGCTGTAATCAAGCATTCCAATCGATCCATGGATCGATTGGGCTGTTGGATCGATCCAGGGATCGATCCAGCTTGATACTGGCACGGAAGGAGACTCTGGATCGGTCGGCTGACCGATCCATAGCTTCTGTATGCAGCTGGATCGGTCTACCGATCGATCCAGGAGCACGTTGATCGGTCGGTAGACCGATCAATGAGCCTCCGTGCTTCTGCCCTCTTCTGTACGAAGCTGGATCGCCTGATCGGTCGGTAGACCGATCAGTGCACTTCATAAGTTTCTGTTTGCCTCTGGATCGGTTGGCAGACCGATCCATAAACTCTCTGTTCGAGTCTGGATCGGTCGGCTGACCGATCCAGTGGCGCAACCCCATTCTTGATCGGTCGGCTGACCGATCAGGGTTTCTGATTTCATATCAGAAACTCTGATTTCAGCACTGATGCGTGCCAAAGATCTCACATAACAACTAACTAATGCATAATAAACATTCCAATAACCTATAGCTAACATTCCAACATGACATGGAGCATGGTTCATCAACTTATAACCTTTAACTACTAGAAATGCCTAAAAAGCAAAGTATAAGAAAATGTCTTAAGGAAGAACTAGTTTCTAATTTGCTAAACTCTCCAAGGTCTTTTATTCCAGTTCCTGCCACACACACCATCCTTTGCATTGTCCTCCAGCTCCCGCTGCTAGTCCATCTTTCCTTTACCTTTGTCTGCAGTATAAGGAAAAATAGTATCTGTAAGCTTAAAGCTTAGTAAGAAATCATCTACCTCACAAAAACATGCAACGATGCAAATATGATTTTAAATCATGCTATTTAAAACATATGCTGGATATACTGAATAAACTAGCATGGCATGGCATATAAGCATACAATCATGGCATATCTAAACCTGAACATAAAAACATGTATAACAACTGCACATAAAGTTATCATGCATATTCACAGGGAAAAACTAAACTGGAGCATGATACTGAACTGAAACTGAACTGCGCTAAAACTGATCTTAATCTATAATCACTGGATTAGATTAAGAGTTTGAAAGCTAATATCATAATTAGTGAAAATAGTAATCATGCTGTTTGGGCTCGACAACTGTACTTGCTGTGCGCGCATCCCTAACTAGACCCGGGTTTGCAAGTCCCGAATTTAGTAGGGTTAACTAGGTTATCTAAACCTAGGGACAACTGTGGGAGTCCAACCCAATGGATATCTGATCCAGTACAGTGCCACTGAAAATGAAATACTGAATATAGCTAACTGTTTTAACTTGCTATTTCTAGGTTATCTGAACCTAGAGGCGACTGTGGGAGCCCACCCATTGGACCGTAGTCCCATAAACTGAACTAAACTAATGTACTATTTTAAATGCTCCTAATGCATTTAACTGAGCTATTAAACATAACTGAGGTGGTATTTAGCTACACTAACATTTTACCGAACACTTGGTGTGCTCCAACTCTTTCCTCTAATAGGGAGATCACCTCTAGGCACCCGACAACGTCTAGAATCTCCAACTAAAGGAGAACAACGTGTCCGGCCCGTCTAGAGGTGCTCAACTAGATCCCTAATCCTCGAGGAGGGTTTAAACACACCCTATGTGCCGAAAAAAAAACCTGCATATAGCTAAAACTAATGCGTAGAAAACCAAATGGAGCTATTATACTGCAGGTGAGGGGTTTCTTACCTCGTGTGCTAGATTTCTTACAAATCTAATCGCTAGAAATTCCGGTGGAGACGACTTCTCGACGATCCGCTCACGTCTTCGCGTTCCTCTCGTGGAGAAGAACCTCTTTCGTGTTGGAGTCATCACCGGAAGATGATCCGATGGACCTTGGCTTGGTGCGCCGTGCATGAGGAAAGGGAGGAGAAGAGGCGGCGTGAGAGCTAGGGTGAGGAGAAGTCACGGTGGAAAATAAAACCAAAATAACTCTTCACCCTATTAATCTTCCTATTTATACTAAATAATTAATTCGGCCAAACCAATTATAAATATAATTGATTCCCTTTCCTTTCAACACGGCCCTGCTGGGTTCAACCGGTTACTAACATTATCCCTAAACCATGGGTCTCGGGTTCGATTCCCGCCTAAGCTATTTTGCGGTTCTAATTATTTTTGCTGCTTCCGCTACTCGGAAAATTCCGGAAAAATATCTAAAAATTCCAGAAAAATCATAGAATATTTCTAAAAATAATTTGAGAATTTTCGGGCGTTACAATTTAGTACCTGTTTGGTTGTTGTAACGCATATTACATGTGATGGGTTAGCCATTGAGCATAGTTGACCTTAATAGAGATCAAGGATTATAGTCTCTGGTGATTTTTCATATCATACCATCAGTAGTTTTAGCTTCTGTTACTACTAGTAGGAGATGGAGGCACATACCAGCCTCTGCTATTGTTAGCTGGCTAATGGATGATACCTACATATTCCTGTTGACTTAGCCAGTAGAGTTTTTATACTCATATCTTTTGGATATTAAGGTACCCGATACAATGAAATTGGTCATTGGGGAGTTATCATGTTTGATCATTGTTGAGAATTGTTTGAGGTTGAGGGATGTTGTGAGATCAGATATTGTGATATGTTGATTTCTAATGATTTATGAGAGTAAATGTTATATGGTTGTCTGATGATCTATTACTAGATATTTGTTTTGATGATCTATTAGTGGATAATTATTTTGATGATCTATTATTTGGGTTGTCGTTGATGGTGACATAGTGAGTGTCATGTATGATATTCACAGGTTTGATGATTATAGTTGGTGATCAGATATAGATCGGGTGCTAGAGAGTTTACGGTTGAGTGTGCCTATGAATTTTAATAAATCTGGTTAGTTGTGGTTAGTTAACAGGATGATAAAATTGATATTTGCTTCCTCTGATATTGGACTATGTGGATAAATAATGATTTGATGTTTTGAATGTTAACTTGCTCTCATGAGGAGTAGAGACTTATTCATCTGATATTATGTGGGTTGATATTTTTGAGGATAAAAATGAGAGTGTCTTGATGTTCTTGAATTCTGACTTTATCTTTTTGGTCGTACACATTTATACATATGACTATTATGAGTTTCTAGTAGATTATACCCGAGTGGCTAGACATACATGTCTGATTATTTATTGGAGGTATTTGTCAATTAAAAACTATGTTGTGGAATGTGCACATATGTTGGAGTGTTTTATTGGATGTATCTTATCGATTTAATCTGAGTTGTGATATGTGCAGATATGTTCGGTGTAATATTTGAGATATCTTGTTTATTATATGATTGTTTTGAGAGTATACTTGTGTCGATTATGATTTGTTGGAAGTATTACGTTGATTATACTCTTGGCATAGGTGTATATATGCCATGTGAGTGTTGTTGAGGTGTATTGTTGATTATACCTATGTTGATATATGCACACGGGTTCGGTAGGTATTGTTGGAGGTATCACACTGATTTATACCTGTGCTATGAGTGTGTTTGGTGTGTACAAATTGGAGGATTATGTTGATCATACATATGTTGTGTGAGCAAGTGTGCCAGGTGTATTGTTGGTAGCAGCATGATGATTCTACTTATGTTGAATGCAGGATGTGGAGTGTCTGCATTATATCATTTGTTGGATTACCCTGTCAACCCATTTTCTTATCAGTGGGCGACTCACTACGATCTTAATAGATTTGACGATGAGTTTGATTTGATTGCTGGATTGTTATACCTTTGGCTGCCCACAGTGATATGTGGTTGAGTGATCTCGTGCAGCCTCTAGTTGGATAGTTAGGTGCCTTGGACACTTATGGATCGTTTGTGGTGGAGCGGAGCTCCCACATATTATAGTTGGTTTATGATAGAGTGTTGCTCTTACATATTTTGGATTGTTGTGGTGGAGCGTTGCTCCCACATATTACGGATTGTTTGTGGTAGAGCGTTGCTCCCACATATGTGGTATTTCTTGTGATGGAGCGTTGCTCTTACACTGGTGGATCTATTCTTTGGTGATTTGTATTGTTGGTGATTATATTTCAGACATATTGTCAGGGATCTTATGGTTAGAAATGTCTGTGATACGGACATTATGTGTCATGATTTTATCATTAGGGTTTGGGAAGCCTTAGATGTTTTCAGAGACCTGATGATTTTGGTATTTCCAGGATGTTTGGATTGATTTCCATTGTCTTGAAGACGATGTTGTGATCTATTTCGGATCCACGGTGAGTCATGCACATCATCTTTGCATAGTTCTAGAGATGTTTCGATGGAAACGTCTAGATGTGAAGATCAGTAGTGCGTATTTTGGTTGTCTTCTGTGAGATGTTTGAGAAACACGGTTACCAGTAGGAGTATACCGTGGTTCCATAGGAGATCGAGGTTGTTACCGTTGGGAGTAGACGGAGTCTATAGAAGAGGCTCGCAACTTCCTTTGTGTGGCTTGATATTTCCGGAGATACGTTGAGGGTTTCTCTCGGATTGCTATGCCACTGACACGCCTTACTAGGAAAGGCGTGAAGTTCACGTGGTCCGAGGATTTGCGAGACTAGCTTTCAGGAGCTGAAGCGGAGATTAGTGTTGCCTCCAGTTTTGGTTTTACCTTCTGGAGAGGATGGATTTGTGCTCTATACCGACGCGTCTCTTCAGGGTTTGGGCGCTGTTCTGATGCAGCACGGCAGGGTAGTCTCCTATGTTTCTCGATAGTTGAAGGAGTATGAGAAGAACTACCCAGTTCATGATCTGGAGTTAGCTGCCATCATCTTTGCTCTGAAGCTTTGGCGGTATCATTTATACGGTATTACATTTGAGATTCTCACTGATCATAAGAGTCTCAAATATATTTTCACTCAGGAGGAGCTTAATCTCCGACAGAGGAGATGGATGGAGTTCCTAAAGGATTACGATTGTACCATTAGCTACCACCCGGGGAAAGCTAATGTGGTTGCCGATGCACTCAGAAGGAAGTCCAGAGCGACTTTGGCTTGCCACCGAGTTTCAGTTACAGACTTGGTACAGGGTTTCTCTGAGTTAGATCTTGAGGAGCAGGGACTGACAGAGTAGGGTATTTTGGTTACCATGGTTGCTCAGTCGTTGATCAGGACGAGGATCCGAGAGGCCCAGGCTGGTGATCAGCATTTGCAGTTCATTAGAAGTCAGATAGCTTCCGGGCAGCAGGCCGAGTTTACACGCGACGAGGAGGGTATTATATACTTCCGAGGCAGATTATGCATACTTCAGTCTCATCCGGTCTTATAGGAGTTACTTCCAGAGGTTCATCACTCATGATTTGCTGTCCACCCAGGCGGTACCCGTATGTACCAAGATTTGAGGCGTTTCTATTGGTGGAACGGTATGAAGAAAGACATCGCATAATTTGTAGCGAGAGGTCTTGCCTGTCAGCAGGTGAAGACAGAGCACCAGATACCTGCGGGATTATTTTAGCAGGTTCCTATTCCTGAGTGGAAATGGGAACATATTACCATGGACTTTGTGATGAGTCTGCCTAGAACACGACGAGGTCATGATGCGATTTGGGTAATCGTTGATCGATTAACCAAATCCGCGCACTTCTTAGCAATCCGGAAGACTGATTCCCTGGATTGATTGGCAGATCTGTATTGCCGGGAGATCATCAGATAACATGGTGTCCCATTGAGTATTATTTCGGATAGAGACCTCCGGTTCAGCTAAGGTTTTGTGTATTGGATTTTGGAGGTAGTTGAGAGGACTACTTGCCATTGGTAGAATTCGTCTACAACAACAGTTTTCATTCGGGTATCCAGTTGACACCGTTTGAGGCGTTGTATGGTAGGTCTTGTCGGATACCCATCCTCTGGGATGAGGTTGGAGAGACCCAACTGTTGGGACCTCATAGAGCTCAGCAGGAGACAGAGTTGGTCCGTATTATCAGACGGAGGATGTCAGAGGCGCAGGACCGCCAGAAGAGTTACGCTGATTGGAGATGCAGACCTTTAGAGTTCTCTGTTGGTGACCATGTATTTCTGCGAGTTTCACCCATGAAAGGGGTGAAGAGATTTGGCCTCAGAGGTAAGCTAGCACCGCGGTACATTGGCCCTTTCGAGATCTTGGAGAGGATCGGAACGGTAGCTTACCGGTTAGCACTACCACCGTCCCTGGCAGGCATCCACGATGTATTCCACGTATCTATGCTGAGGAGATACGTACTTGACCCGACGCATGTGTTGACAGATGTCTCAGTTCCAGTTCAGCCTGACGTCACTTATGAGGAGATTCCGGTACGGATTTTAGACCGGAAGGAGCGTCAGTTGCGGAACAAGACTATCCGGCTGGTTAAAGTCGGATGGCAGCATCATTCAGATGAGGAGGCTACTTGGGAGCTCGAGGATACGATCCGAGCTCGATATCCCCATCTTTATACTTGAGATATATGATTTAATTTACCCTTCAGCATTTATACTTTGCCTGTTGTTAGTATTTGCTGATGGTAGATAACGAAATTTGGGGACCAAATTTTTATTAGTGGGGAAGAATGTAAAATACCGGAAAGTGGCGAATAATGATAAGGGAATTTTTCGGAATTTTTAGAAATTTTCTAGGAATTTTTCAGAGCTCGTATGAACGAGTTTACGGGGATAAAAACGGGGCTCGAGAAAAGCCTGTTTGGGCTACCCCATTTAAGAGAGGAAAAGTTTATTTAATTTTTATTCTTTTCCTTTTCTTTTCTTTCTCCCCAACGTCGTTTCCTTCTTCCTCTCACCGCGCGCCTTCTCTTCTCCTCCCATGCCCTAACCGGCGCCGTGGTGGTTTCCTTCCCCCTCTCTTCCTTTATCTTCGGTGATACCAAAGTCTTGCCTCCGCCCGACTCTTCTCTTCGTCTTCTTCATTGGGCCGGCCACCACAACCGACGCCGCTGTGCCCTAGATCTGCAGTGCGCCGACCGCCGCCTTGTTCCTTGCTTGAGCAGCCAACTATCGCCAGGGATTCTCCTCACAGTGTCGTGCCCTAGAGCTGATGCCACCACCGCCGTCTTCACAGCAGCCGAGAGCCTCGTGTCTCTGCCCTATAGCGTCGTCGCTTCCTCTCTACCCTCTTCCGATCCGGAGGGTTTCCTTCGTGCCGGCACAGAGCCACCACAGCGAACTTTGGGCCGATTGCTACAACCAACACCCACCACTTCTCTGGATTTTCTTCGATTCGTGCCCTAGCACTGTTGCCGATTTCATTTCTTTTCCTCTAGTTGCCGGTGGTTTGGGAGGTAGGTGCGCTACCTTTGTTGATTCGGTGAATTATTAGTTCATCATGTGGTGATCCTTTTCCAGTTCTAGTTTGGGAAATGAATCGGATCTTGGAGTTCCTTACTGTTGATTGGGGTTACGGGATTGAAGAGAAGGAGGTAATATGAGTAGATTGTTTCTTGAACTTAATTGGTGATATATTGTGTGTTGAGTTTTGATCTCTTTTGATCCGAATAATTTCAGGGAGAGGTTGTATCCAATTGTTTGTTGTTCTGTGAAGGTGATCTTGAATTCCAGCAGCAGGGGACACACAGGTGATTTCCAACCGTGGGTTACACTCTGATTACGAGGCGTCAATAATTATCATCAGATTTGGTGAGTTTTAAGGTTGAAGTTATTGCTAGGTTTAAAATGGTGAATTGTTGTTTAGAGTATTGATTAAGTTATTGGAGGAATTATGTGAGTGGATTCATGATATGCTGAAAATTAAGTAAGTGATTGATTCTTATGAGGTAATTGATTTATGAGGGAAATCTTATTGATTGGTTGAGATAGAAGGTCACATGATCATTTATAGGATTATGTGATTAGTATCATATGATTTGTTATGATGGATTTTTAATCAAATTGATAATTATTTGATCATTAGGTTTGTGTAGATTTATTTGGTTATCTGGATTTAGATCTTATAATTGTTATGTGTAATGGAATTAAGTTTGAATTATTGATCTAATAGTGGATTGGGGATTTGGTAACTAGCCCTAAATTTTTTTTAAGGATTTTATTTAGCTATACAGTTGGATTTTAGCTAAATAAAAGTATATTGTTTGACACAGGATTTTAATACGAGACGAGTATCTCGACGTCAGATTGAGACCGATTGGACCTTTCTTATTGGAGGCGGGTACTTTTGACTTTATGTCTTTGATATGCATAGTAGTGAATTTAACAAGTAGCAATAATTATGTTCTCTTATTTGTTTCGATAATCACTACCCAATACCTATTACATGATTGGTTGATTGCTTGTTTTGCATCTCATGTATTCCTTACCTATTGATACATGCTTATAGGGGTAGTGATATACCATGCTTCACCATGTTCAAGACCTAGGTTTTATACCTTCAGTGTACCTTTGATTTGATTTGTTGACCTATGGTGCACTTTTATATATATATAGATTAGCTCAGGATATTTTGTTGTTAGTGCCTTGCACCATTTGCATGATTGCATGCTGTGCGATAGTCCGCTCCATTATTGTTGAGCACATCGCCAGTTACATGGATCTGCACACATCACCACTCATGGGTTAGTTGTCGATTCAGGCAGTGTGTGTTGCAGTAGGGACTTTGTTTGGCTCCGTTGGTCCGCTCATGGGTAGCGTAATGCAACGTGTTAGCCGGTAGGGATTCCTCCCCGTCATCGTGTACCGGGAGTTGAGAGCATTGCGCTCCCCCATTTATGATTTGGGGTAGGAGGATAGGTATACTCCGACAGCATCCCGTCCACTTGGTCACTCATCAGGAGTAGTGACGACAGAGTGCACGGTTGTCACAGCCCTACCCACTCGGCCTCACTATTGTGTGTGAGATGATCGACTGGCGTCAGGGGTGACCAGGACGCATCATTGGCATCATATGCATGATGCATTTATTGCTTGTGTTTGTGCTTGCTGCATTTATATGTTGTATATTGTTTGGACGCCTATATTTGACATGCATACAGGATTTCTATGCCACTCGGACTGTTTGTCCTTATACCCAGGTCCTGGTTAGTACAGTTTTTCTCCTGTTTACTTCAGTTGCATTTCATCCTTTTATATCCGGAGACTGTACGCATGATTAGTGCTAGATGTTATTTCCCTACTTTGCATATCAGTTGTACCTGCTGAGTATTGGACTCACCCCGCCTCCATTGTTGTTATTTTTTTCAATTTGATGCTGTCAGGAGAGAGTTCCAGTTGCTAGTCCCTGCAGATCTCAAAGATATTGTTGGTCTTTTGGTTTTCTTACTTAGATTATGCTAAACTTGTCTGGTTGATGGTATAGACATTGTGTGGATTTTGTGATGTCGATGGATTTTTATTCGATATGTTTTACTACATGTCTGCGTGGACGGTAGAAGAGGTGAGTTTGTCAGATTTGTGTTTTATGGGTGTATGGAGTAGGGTTGGTTTCGAGTCGTGGTATTACTGTTTTGTTTACTTATATATAAACTGCGTGGATGTTTGTGTGGTTGTATTTTTTTTATAATTATTTTTATTCCAGCCGCATGTGGCTGAGGTATATGAGGATGTAGAAAAGTTTCAGATTGTCCGCCGTACAGGGGAGATGCTGCCGAAATTTCTTCGGACAGGGACTCCTCCGGGGCGTGACATCAAGATTCTTGGAACCTAAAGGAAACCGTTCTAGTGTTTTCTCCAGATCCTTGACTTGAGTTTTCAGGCTGGAATTCTCTTCTTCAAGTTTTTGGACTTGAGTTGAGTTTCCAGTCTGAACTGGTTCAATCAAAGATTCGGAGTTAGTCACTTCTTTAAGGACTTCTATTTCCTTTAGAAGTGACTTAACTCTTAGGTTTGATTTAGCTAATTTTCGTAACAAATTATTAACTAAATTATTGAGTCGAGAGATACTTACAAAGGGATCGGGCCCTTCGGAAACGGATACGGATCTGTGGCTTTGCTCGGACTCAGCCTCCGACTCGCTCTCGCTCTCACTCTCGGATAGGTTGATCTGGTCCTGGGCCATCAGCGCAAGTAAACTCGTCTGATCGAGTTCGTCGTCGTCGTCTTCTGAGGAAGATTCATCCCATGTCGCCTTCAGTTCCTTCTTCCTTCTCTGTTTCTTTGCTTCCTTTTGGTTAGTGCAGTTGTCCTTGATATGCCCCTTCTGGTTGCATCCGTAGCAGATCACCTCAAATTTTACCTTAGAATTCGGTTGAGCCTCCTTGGATTGGACCACCTTCTTTAGGTCTCTTTTGTTGAAGCCTTTCTTCTTCTTGTAGAGTCTCTTCACAAGGTTCATGAGTTCAATGGTTAGTTCATTGTCTTCTTCATCTGAGTCAGTTTCTGCTTCCGGCTCCTGTTCGGTTCTTCGTCGTGATCTTGATTCACGAGCTCCACTGGTACCTGCAAGCAAAGCAATTCCTTTCTCGGAAGGCTGTGTATTAGTCTGCTCATGAAGTTCGAATTCTGAAAATAGCTCGTCTAATCTAATTAATGATAAATCTTAGGAGACTTTGTAGGCATTTACCATTGATGCCCACAATGTACTCCTAGGAAAAGAGTTGAGTGCATACCTTATGATGTCCCTATTCTCTACCTTTTGACCGATTGCGTGGAGGGAGTTGAGAATGTCTTGTATACGTGCGTGGAGTTGACAGGCCGTCTCATCTTCCTGCATTTTTAGATTATACAATTTATTAAGCAACAAGTCACGTTTACTTTTGTGTCGGAGGTTCCCTCGTGGAGTTCAATCAGCTTCTCCCAGAGCTCTTTTGCTGATGTGAACGGACCAACTCTATTGAGCACCTCCTTGGTCAGTCCACACTGGAGGGTGCAGGTCGCTTTGGCATCAACTTCCACCTTCTTGATTATGGTTGGTTCCCATTTTTCGTAGGGTGTCGGCTTGCCGTCTTCGTCGGATGAGAGTTGTAGTCCTGTCTTGACGATCATCCATGTCTCGAACTGGGTTTTGAGGAATGTTTCCATTCGCCCCTTCCAGTACCCGAAGTCTTCTCCGGTGAAGAGCGGGGGACGAACGGTGCTATAACCCTCTTGATGGGCCATTTGAAATCCTGCACGACAAAAAGAACGAAAATCTGTTCCAAGACTAAGTCTTGGATTAGTAGTGCGGGAATTATTTAAAAAAAATGGACTCGAGTGGTGTTGCACCAACTTCAAGCAAAAAACTGAATCGAGAAAAGAATTAGAATATAGCTACAAAGCTAAATTCTAATTGACTCCGAAAAAATCTGAAAATACCACGTAAAATTGTTTTGAATGGTGGTTACACCGATTCAAAACGACCCTACTCTGATACCAATTGTTGGATCGAGAAGCGCTAGAGGGGGGGTGAATAGCGCTCGCGGCTATTTCGTTCGTTTCAGAATCATAAAAACAATCGAGTAAATAAACGCAGTGGAAATATAAACACACAAACAGAAAGACACAAGAGATTTACTTCGTTCGGAGCCTTTGGCGACTCCTACTCGAAGGCCCGCGATCCTTGATCGCTTTCCGTGGGCAACAACTATAAGCTCGATAAGGTTTACAAGTATTATAATAAGTGCAAGATTGAGAAACAATAATACCGACAACAATAGAATGTAAGCAGAAGCTCTGGGTCGTCGGAAGATCGCTGCAGCGCTTCAGGAACAGTTTTTTAGCAGAGCACAGAAGAAGAAAGCTTTCTCAATTGATGCTTAAGCCATTGCTCGAAACCTCCTTTTAAACAGTGCTGGAGGTGCCTCCAAGCTCGTCCGAGGCACCTCCAGGCCGCCGAGTCACACGCGTGGATCACACAGACTTGGTCGAATTTTATCTGGTTCAAGGCGCCTTCATGCTTCTTCAAGGCGCCTTCATCCACAAGTCCAAGGCGCCTTGAGCTTCCTCCAAGGCGCCTCCAAGCTTGCTTCGCAGCCAGCTCCAGCTTTGCACTCGAGGCGCCTCCAAGCCCCATGGAGCCGCCTCGGACACTGTTTATCCGAGGTGTACTTTGTGTTTTTGGTACCTGCAAACATGTTAGTCCCAAAATACCTACAACACAAAGTTAGTACACAATAATAGTATGAATATGAAAGTTTGACAGTCTCTGGACTGTCCGGGTCTGACTTCCGATTTCTGACCGAAAACCCTAGGTCGACCCGACGCCTACTGTTCTCTCTAGGGGGAACGCGTCCTCACCTACTCCACTCAGGAGATTTATCAGTTGCTAGTGTGATCCTCCAGATCGACTGGACTTTAGCTCGGTGCTCGATGCTTCCGGAACTTCTGCTGGACTTCCGCTTCCCGACTGGTCCAGTCTTTCACCTGGTTTGCGACACCAGGACTTTCCACCTCGGGATAACCTCCCCCCTAGGACTTTTGCCTGAAGCACTCGACCCACCAAGACTTTCCACATAGGGTTACCACCTCCTATGACCTAGGATTACCACCCCCTAGGGTTTTCACTTGCCTAACCACAGCTAGGACTTTTCCTGAAGCACTTAACAGACTTGTTAGATCACAACATAACCTTAACTTTGAATCCTTTGCCATTATCAAACTTAGGTTCGATCGTCGGATGCTTCCTGCACCAACAGATCGTGTTCATGAAAGGAACAACCTAAGGTCGATGATCTAACTGAAGAAACTGGGAAGGTTTCTAAGTTGAGATCAAGACAGTTGAACTGTCTATTATTATTACTGTGCTAATATCTATTTTGTAGAATTATTGTCTTACACTATTTTGAAGGTTCGGCTTGATCGGTCGATCGAACCCGATAATCAATCGACCAAACAAGGCCAACTCAAAGTAGATATCAATTCAGACCAAAACATTCGATCAAACTAGGGGATCGGTCTACCGAACTAGAGGATTGGTCGACCCAACCCTGATGACTCAACACAGTTCAAATCGAGTAGAAGCAAAGAAGGAAGAGCGACTGATCGGCCAACTAAACTAGGAGATCGGTCGATTGAATAATAATCACTTAATGGCACATTAATTCCAGATCTCAATGAACAAGGAAGGATCTCTGTTCGGTTGATCGAACAAGGGGATCGGTCGACTAAACACTTTAATGTCATTAAATGACAAAGATCGAATCAACATCAGATCTCAGTGAAGATGGAAGGGAGCTGGTTCGGTCGATCGAACATAGGGATCGGTCGATTGAACGTCGATGACTCTTATAAAAGTGAGCTCAAGATCCGAGGCTGGGTAATGAAAATTGATCTGTTCGAAGTTCATCTCTTCGCAAGCTGCTATTCGTTCTACAACTCCACTACACATCCATCAAGCAAGCTACTGTATCATCCAAGAAGTACCGATCAAGCTGCATCTTCTATCTAAGTAATCGATATATTTATTTAGCTTGTTTTATACTTAATCTAAAGTAAGATAGTAGGTTGTTACTATCTTACTCATTTTATTGTATGATCTACTTCTCTCCAAGGTTTTCGGATAAAAGAGTTTTAGTGGATTGCCAAACGGTGCAATCAAGGATTACGGGCCTTGGAGTAGGAGTCGACCTAGGCTCCGAACCATGTAACCGAACTTGTTCTCTACTTTTTCGCTGCACGACTTTGATTTAAACAAGTAAAAGAAAAGTTTTTAAAAGTGCGATATTCACCCCCCCTCCCCCCCCCCTTTTATCACACTCTTATGATCCTACAATATTGAGTATCCTACTAGAGCCTTATTATTATTTAGGCTCATGCCTATACATTAGTGAGGTTAGACCAAGGTGTGGCTATAGAGTGTTATATCGTATGTGATTATACATTTTTTTGCTTGCCATTACGTTGTTATGTCCTAAAGATCATTGTCTCTCATTCGTGGTTGAGAGAGTCATTAGCGACCGTTGGTATATACCCTGTTCTCCCACGGGGCCATCCATGGTAGAGAATTCTCCCGCAGACAGTGACTAGTTACATACCCTAACTGTCCATGGGATCATCCGTGATAGATCGTTCTCCCACAGTCAATGATAGAGAATCTAGATAGCTACCTTATCCTATCCATCCACGGGACCATCCGTGGTAAAGCGATCTCCTATGGAAGTGACTAGTTATTTATCTTGACTGCCCACGGGACCATCCGTGGTAGAGTGTTTCTCCTATAGTCAACACTTGTTATATGGTTGTTATGTGCTGAGTTTATGTAGGTGGATTTTTGATGTACTGTATGTACTACCGATTTATTGGTTATACCTGGTCGAGCATATTAGTGATGAGTTATGTTTTTGGTTGTAGTTTGTTTAGTAGATGGTTTTACGTTGATACTCTTACTTTTGAAGTAAGTATTTATTACTTGAGATTGTATCCTTTTATCTCCTTATATATATAGTATCAAACACTATCTTCTTATAGCCACTGAATTATACTCGTTACCCCTTGTTTTTCCTCTATTTCTAGGATAGCAAGTAGAGGATGTGCTATGTGGCTCAGAGGTCCTGGCTGCTAGTCCCACTCGAATTTAAATTTTTATCGAGTTATTTTATTTTCTGTTCCGCTGTCGTTGTTTCTTATTTTCTTCCCTTCATTGAATCGATGAGGTTTTGCAATAATAGTATAATTGTTATCTTATGTAAATTAGTATGTTCGCATGTTCATACGTATATATACACATTGACATTTGTTCTAGTTGATTTTATATTGCATTGGTGTGTTATTTTTCTTGATCTTAATTTGATATTCTATTTCTCATATTGTCACTAGGGATATCGTTCGGTTTGGCAGACAAGTATACCCTCGAGGTGTGACACTAATATTCATGTTTCAACCTTATCAAAGCTGAATTCTCATCTTGGTCAGTATCTAGTTAACCTCTACCTACTAAGGCTTTCTTTACTCGACAGTCGGTCAACCTTGATCTGCTGAGACTTCCCATTATCTAGTATCAAGTCAACCTTGATCTACCAGGACTTCCTCATTGTCTAGCATCCAGTCAACGTTGACCGCCAAGACTTCATCATTGTATAATATCGGTCAATGTTGTCTTGCTGGAACTTTATTGTTTGACCATCGTGGACCGAATAGAGGGGGGTGAATAGCCTCCTAAAATAAGCTACAACAATTTATATTGCTACTAGTTTTTTAGAAATGACATAATATTAGATAACAACTAATTAACACAAAAAATAATAATATAAAAAGTAATAAGACTAAAAATTTTTACTTAGTTACAACATAGGTGGATGTTAATCTAAGGCAGTTGAAAATCTCTACTAAAAATATCCTTCATGAAAGTAAAGTAGCCTCTTAGAGACTTTGAAAACTAAAAAGCAACTTAGAAGATGAATACAGTGATGGTTATTAAACTCCTAGCTCTAGTGTACTATTTATAGTGTTCTAGAAAAAATTACCATTTGCTGACATGACTTGGAAGTGCCTCCAATATCATCCAAGATGTCCTTAATGGATAAAGTTTTATCCACGCAAGCAATGGTTCTTCGATGGCTCTGCCACGTTGGAGGCACCTTCAATGTGATTGGAGGTGCCTCGCCTACTGTTCATCTGAGATGCCTCCAATAACTGAGGTGTCTCAAGTACTATTCATCCGAGGCGTCTCGAGTCCCATTTGAAGCACCTCTAGTACTATTCATCTGATAATGGTTAACTTCCATTGTGAACCATTCTTCGCTCTACTCACTTGGGTGATGCTCTAGTCGTCTAAAGTTGAGCTCACTCAAATCCAACTCCGACTTTTTCCTTGAACAGACTTCCTCCTTGGCTTCTCATCCCTCGGATGTACTGTACGTGTCTTTTTTGTCCACCGATGTACTCTTCCACAGCTCCCTCATCCCTTGGATGCACCGGGTCCGTCAACTCTCTTCCCATGTCATCCTTCTCGCTCGTTGTGTCTTCCGCTCGACTTCTTGTATTCCTAAGTCCCTACACACTTAGACATAAAATATCAAATCTATAGGATCTAACTTATCTCAGTTGATCACATCAAAACTATCTCAGAGTACTTACATTCATGGCTCATGTTAACTCCTTATTAGACTTCAGACCATTAAGTGTTTGATCAACTGTGACTTACTTGAACTTTTTTCTTACCAACTATTATCTATTGGACTTCCTATCACCAAGTGATCAGTCAACCATGACCCACTTAGACTTTTTGTCTCATATCAACTCCATGTTAGACTTTCGACCACCAAGTGTCAAGTCAACCATGACCTATTTAGACTTTCATATCTTGTCAAGTATCTAGCCAATCTTGACCTATTTAACTTTTACACAACCAACTTAACATATTGATTGACTCAAGTATCTGGTTAACCTTGACTTACTTGATGTCTCATTCGACAAACTAACATATTAATCAAACATTAAAACACTAACTTGAGTCAACTCGAGGTTAGTCAACCTTGATCCAGGGTCAATTGCACCAACACAATTAAATGGAAATACAAACAAACCGATATTCAAAATAAATAAAAATAATTAGCATGATCAATGAAAAAAAACCACTAAATTTTCAAATAGAAAACCTTCAAATGTAAAGGGGAAAATATATAGACTTTTACAACTCAGACTTCCACTATTAAAAATAATGGACACTCTTAAGCCTTCTGTAAAGACAATTTTAGAAGATAACATTCAACTAATAAGCCAAAAGAAGAGATAAATTTTAACAAATTTTATTAAACATAAAAAATTATGTCTAGAATTGAATTAATGATTCAAACCGGTAAAAATGTAGCTTAAATTGTTGCCAACAACGTACTGAAATTTGATTATGATTGAAGGAAGATTTGTCGTTGGATCTTGTGTTACGATATCTCACGCTCAACCATAAACGACAAAATAAAGTCCCAAGGAGATCGAATGCTAAGAGGCAAAGGGACTTTTAGGCATGAAAGACCTAGAGGAAAGGAGCTTCTTAGCATAACAAAGTCCCAATGACTTTTGATATGAAGGTAAACCCTTTAAGTGTGAACTCGGTTAAAATCAAAAGAATTTACATATGTTCATAATGCTATAATATTATTCATTTTTGTCTAAGTTTTTATGAATTTATTTTTAGACACTACCAAAAAGTCTTATATCAATGAAGTTATCTTCTATCTTTATATCAATGATCTTTTCTCTATATATTTAATGTAAAACTTTGATTATATTTTTGGATCTTTAATTACTATTAATCTGCTCCGGGTCTTCCCTCAAATATCCAGTCAATCAAGATCACTCCTCTCCTTTAAGATTTTTTTCGTCACCTAGTGTTTATTCCCTCAACTCCTATTCTCTTAAGAATTTTTAACCACCTAAGATTCACTCCCTCAGGATTTCCGCCAAACATCTTGTCTCATAATTTTCACTTGGACTTTTTACCACCTAGAGTTCACTCTGTTAGGTTTCCACCAAACATCCGGTCACCCTTGATCTGCTTGGAGTTTTTGTTGGTGCAATCATCCTTGAATCAAGGTTGGTCAGTTTGACTAAGCTCAAGTTGGCTCAAGCTTGAGTTTCAATGTCATGCCTTGAGGGTATACTTGTCCGTCAAACCGAACGGTACCCCCAATGACAATACAGTAAACAATCGATATCGAACTCAGATCAAGAAATTAAACATTGATGCAAAATAAGAACGTGCCAACTTTTTTAAATACTAATGCGTGTATGTATACATGTATATGTGAACATACTAATTTACACAAGATAACAGTTATACCATTTTAACAAAACTTCATCGATTCGATGAGGAAAGAAAGCATACATAGTGACAACGAAATAGAAGAATAAAACAACTCAAACAGAATTCCAAACTCGAGTGGGACCAACAACTATGACCTCTGAGCAACATGGCACATCCTCTACCTACTAACCTACAAATTGAGGAAAAACAAAGGGTGGTGAGTACAACAACTCAGTGGGTATAAGTGTTAGCTAGAGCCCTAGAGCCAATCATTTGATGATTGTATTTTTGAACTTGTTGTATCATATTCTATATAAATAAAGGCATTTGATTTTTGGTTATTATACTTGCTTGTATTGGTGCTAAATAAACTAAGTATAATAACGTCCTTGAGTAGAAGGTTCTTACCTATATCAATCGATTGGTTGAATCGATAGTGAGATGATATAGGGAACACTACTCTTAATCATTCCTAGTCGAGTATTAACATTCAGGGACAATGTTAATGCAATAAGACTAGCATGTAGGTCAACTCGATGACTTGATCTCACAAGTCATGGATATAGAGATATCAAGTTGACACATGGGTATGCATTAGAGAATGTATACTGAATGACCCGCCATGAGAAAGTATCATGGATCATTATATGAGTGTTATATACTTTCTCATGTGGCTATTAGTATAACTACTAGTCCTTAGACCTGAAGTCACAATGGTTCCCTACATAAGGAGTTATGTACTTTGGTTTCGTCAAACGTCACCTGTAACTGGGTGGACTATAAAGGCGATTACTGGGTATGTAACAAATTATGCGGAGGGATGTGTGTGATGTAGATGGGATCTATCCCTCCTATATGATGGGAGAGACATCGGTATTCTTGACAGAGTGAGACCACGAAGTGCATGGTCATGCCCAAATGAGTCAATATGAGATATTGAGCTCATTTGATTTAGTGAGTCTACTTGGAGTTCAGGATTTAGATTGATCAGAGGATGACACGGTCTATGCCTCACATTGATCAATCTATATGTCTAGGATAGAAGGACACTTGTCATATTTTGTGAGGAGTCACAATTAGTAGTCACAAAGGTGATGTTGGATCTCAACATTCTTGTAACATTGGGTAGTAATGATGTGTTGCTAGATACCGCTCATTACTTATGCTCCTAAATGAGTTTAGGGGCATTGCCAACATTACAAGAACCTATAGGGTCACACACTAAGGACAATTAGATGGAGATTAGGTTCATACGATGAACCAAGGGGATTAGATTCATTTGATGAATCAAATTGGATTAAGAGTAATCCTAATTGGGCTAATTGAGTTAGACTCAAGTTGATTCATGAATTTAATGAGTCTAATTTGGATTATGACTCATTGAATCAATTTAATTAAATGAATTAGATTCATTATATTAAATTGGCTTGAATTAAATGGTTGGATTAGATCAACCATGAGAGAGATTAAGTCAAGTTTGACTTGACTTGAGAGCAAGATGAAGAGTCAAGTTTGACTTGACTTTATGCCACCTCATTGGTGAGTTGACATTGAGTGGGCCAATGATGATGCTCCACATCATCATGGTTGCTTAAGTGAGATGCCACCTCATGGGAGAGAGTTGTGACTCTTGGCATTCCATGGGAGTTACACACCCTCTTAATGTGGCCGACCACATGAATGGGTTGATAAGTTTTTATTTTGTGAATTAATCTCATTCATTCCTTCATCTTCTTCCTTGCTCCAATTTTGCTCTCCCTCTCCTCTCTTGGCCGAACCATCCAAAGGTGCTAACAAACCTTTTGTGTGGTTTTTCTCCACCTACTTGTTTGTGTGGATACATATAGAGAGTTGTCTACGTTGACAACTTCGAGATCCGGCACCATTTGGATGAGCGGGAACGCGAAGGGCTTCGCTTCAAAGGTATAACCTTTTCTTTTGTAGATCTAAGTGTAGATCTAGGTAGAAACTCGTATTCGTATGTTTTTCAAAAATTTTCTTTGCACGGATCCGTTGGCTAGGGGCTTTCGGGGTTTCCGTGACGCGAAAAAGCAGTTTTCACGGCTCGAAAAATCCAACAATAAGAAGATAGTGTATGATATGTTGGTGCAATAAACATCCGACGATCGAACCAATATTTTGATTATGGCAAAGGGTTCGAGTTAAGGTGTTTTGTTATCTAACATGTGCAAATGAGGTTGCAGAAAAGTCTTAACTGCGGTTAGGCAGGTGGAAAACCTTAGGGGGTGGTAACCCTAGGTCTTAGGGGGTGGTAACCCTATGTGAAGGAAAACCCTAAGGGGCGGTAACCTTAGGTCCTAGGGGATGGTAACCCTAGGTGGAGGAAAATCCTAAGGGACAGCAACCTTAGGTCCTAGAGGGTGGTAACCCTAGGTGGTGAAAATCCTAAGGGGGGGGGGGGTAACCTTAGGTCCTAGGGGGAGGTAATCCTAGGTGGCGAAAAATCCAAGGGGGTGGTAACCCTAGGCAGAAAGTCCAGTCGGTCTGGAGGACAGGACTGCATTAGGTATGCTCTCCCGAGAGGAGTAGGTGAGGACGCATTCCCCGAAAGAGGGAACAGTAGGCGTCGGTTCGACCTTGGGTTTCCGGTTGGAAATATGAAGTCAGAATCGGGCAGTCCGATGACTGTCAGACTTTATATTTATGATATTAAGTGCTAACTTTGTGTTGCAGGGTATCTTTTGGACTAACGTATCTTGCAGGTACAAAGGAGCAACCTTAAGCCTCGGATGAACTGTGTCCGAGGCGCCTCTATGGAGCTTGAAGGCACCTCGAGTGCAAAGGAGTAGAGCTTGCGTGCGGCAGAGATGGAGGCGTCTCAGACTGAATCGGAGGCGCCTTGGACCGCAGATTGGAGACTCCTTGGACTGACATGGAGGCGCCTTCAAATGGATCAGAGGAGAAGATTTCAGCACTAATCCACGCGGCTGACTCGGCAGGTGTGAGGCGCCTTGAATGGACTTTGAGGCGCCTCCAGCAGGTTTTATAAGGGGTTTCGAACAGCAGCCTTAGGAAAATAATACTGAAGCGATCCTCTACTGTCTGCTGCTCAAGAAACGACCCAGAAGTGCTATAGCAACGCCCCGACAACTAGGAGCTTCATATTACTATTTTCTATTGTCGGTATAAGCTTACTTTCTGTATTATTTGTATTGCATTTGTGTAAACTTTTGCGCGATATAGTTGTTTCCCAAAGTAAACGTCAAAGAGCATGGGCCTTCGAGTAGGAGTCGCCCTAGGCCCCGAATCAAGTAAAAATCTTGGTGTGCATCTGTGATTGTTTTTCTTTTCTTTTATTTTTTCGCTGCATTACTCCGTTAGTTTTAAATCAAATGAATTTTATGAATCTGAAACACGTGAAAGCCACGAGCACTATTTACCCCCCCCCCCCCCTCTAGCGCATCTCAATCCAACATGATACTATATATAAGAGGATCAAAGGATGCAGTCTCAGGAAATAGATACTACCAAAGTAAGAGTACCAACATAAAATCAACTACTAAACAAGCCATAACCAATAATGAATTCCTTGTCTGACCTGCTCCATTAGATATATTCAATAAATCGAGAGTACATACAGTACATCCAAAAACCACCTGCATAAACTCAACACATAACAAGCATATAACAAGTCATGATTGCATGCAATAACATGCTACCATGAATGAGTCTCATGGGCAATCAGAGTATCTACTATCTGTAAGTGACAATACATGCTACCACTATCTGGTCCAATGGGAAGATAGGATGAGGTAGCTATCTAGCTCCTCAGCTACTAACTGTAGGCAAAAATACACGCTACCACCAACTAGTCTAATAGGTAATCAGAGCACATAAATGTCACTGTCTACGGGCGACAATACATGCTACCACTACATAGTCTAGTGAGCAGACATGACGTGTAGCTATCTAGCTATGGATTGTGGGCGATAATACACACTACCACTATCTGGTCTAGTGAGCAGTCTAGAGGTAAATGCTTATACACAATAATAACCAAATTAGCTAAAATAATCACATCCAAAGGTAATGCTCTATAAGCTACACTATGATATTGTAAACATATTGACACAAGTATAAATAACAATAAATGACATGGATAGCAACGAGACTGCATGGATATCAAATAGACTAAATGTAAGGACAAGCAGTAAAGTATCAATTCAAGAAGCAAATAGAATGAAGTCAAGGTAAGCAGTAACTGCTGTCTAATCAATAAATGACAATAAATATTCATGCACTAAGATCAAAGAAACTAAAGAAGTCAAAGCATGAACTACCCGAATGCCTTAACTATCTTTAAGTGAGGGGTGTGTCTCGAGCTTGAATCCTAAAAGTATAGGATACGAACAAAATTAAGTAGTATTGTCATTCTAATATTCATAAATAACCCACCTAAGTTAATCATTTATATATTCTCCTTTTCTAGTCATCATTTAACCTTCTTAATCATGGTATAACAAATTCTTATCAAGACCTTTCAATTCTTCACATAACTTATGGTTTAATTATATCAACTTATATTACTTCCAATCACACACTACAACAAAAATATTAAAAGACAATCGATTTTATCCGTTGTCGTAGACCCTTTATAACCATTGTAGTTGGCAATGTTGTTAAATGTGTGGTAAAAGACAATGGTTTAAAATCATTATCTTTGAACACAAAAGATGACAGACATGCAATGGTTTTAAACTGTTATCTTTTAATACCAAAGATAATAGTTTTACAACTATTAAAAATCATTGTAATTGGCAATTTTACAAAAATTTTGATCACACGCAATAGATATTTTCGACAACAAATAAACACCGTTATCTTTCTTCAAGATTTAGTTTAAAACTATTGTCTTTAAATGCTTTTCACAACGATTAAAAAACCATTGTCTATCTTGATTAGAAAATGTATTGTGAATGGATAAAAGTCATTATCAGATAATAGTTTTTTTCACACAATATTTCAAAATTGTTATTTTTGATAAGAAACATCTATGATTATAAACAGTTATGTTTGTATGAAAAACTATTATATATTTACAATATATATATACATTCAATTCAATATACATATACATCTTGTCCCAACCAAAAATTATATCTAAGTACACAACTTATATACATTTACTTCAGAAGTTTAGAAACTTCTACAATTACTACAAGTATCCTAAACATGACCACAAGTATCCAATCATGACAATCACAAAAGATGAGACCACAAAATTAAGTTTATACAGAAGCAAACCACAACCATGCTTTCTTTGATCTCTTTTTGCATATTGATCATCGAATATAGAATTTCAGAGACTGGCAAACCATGCTTTCTCCCTTTTCTACAAAAAAAAAAGATCAAAGTTTTGTGTGCCACAAAAGATCACACATAAGAGCCTCATAAGGAACTTCTTGCACACGATTAAAATTCTATATGCCATCAAGTAATCTACATCATGTAGACAGAAATTTTTTTATTTAGCCTACAACAACAATAAAATAGGATCAATTCATAAGAATCATGATAAATTAAGTTCCACTTCAAAGGGTACTAACTAAACAAGGCAGTTCATCAACTATAAAAAGATATTCAAGTTTGCAACATCTATTTTAACAAGAATCAATTACTAAATAAAGCAACTATTAGTTTGCAAGTAGCTTCACACAACAACCAAAAATGAAACAGACAAGTAACAACTTACTGTTACAAACAGTAGATGTCACTAAAAAGCAAGGGAAACAAATAAGAGCACACAAACATACAGTACATAAACAGGACAAATAAGATACTAGATGTAGAAAGTAGAGCACATGTACAAAAATTTGGCACATATACAGAAAATATAACACATGTAGACAAACATACAGATTCATGGATCCCTATCAAAAAACCGAAATATGAGAAACCTTAACCAACAAATTCTGGTCATGTAATACAAGTTAAAATTACATTAGTAAGGATCCTTTTAGTCTGAGCAACAAAAAGACAATAGTAATTAAAATTCAAAAAATAAGGTAACAAAAAGGCTCCAAATCTACATAATCTGAGCAACAATATGACTACAATTAATATATTAAAAGAATATTGTCAAATTGGAAAGTATCAAATGCCAAGTGAATATGACTACACTTAATGTATTAGAAGGAGTATCCAAACCAATTCCTACATATGAATTATTAATTAAATAAGTTCTAAACTATAAGAGAATATTTTTACAAATTTACCCTTAATGCCTTGATTTTCTTTGCCAAGGCCTTCACCTTCTTCCTAGACCTACAAGAACAATCGAGACAAGTTATTCTACTAAACAAACATTGTGTTCAACTAGATCACTAGTTGATGTTTTAACAATATTGAAGGATTTGCATCTGCATTGTTAACCAAAGCTACTTTATCTAATTTTGAAAATAAAGTAAGCAAGTTTATGTAAAGAAAACAGAATGAATCATTGCAATATGATGGTTAAGAACATGGCATCTCTTATTCAATTCATACATTTTTGCCTAATTGATTGCCAGATGATATGGTGTGTCACGCCCCCAAAAGAGTCCCTATCAAAAAATTTCGACATCTCCCCTGTACCGGTGATAATCTGAAGCATACATACAAATAAAATACATCAGCCACATACGAATGAAATATATACACAACCACATAGTTTATATTCATCCCACTTGGTTGGAACATAATAAAACACAACCACGCAGTTATATATATACAATAAACAACCCACTCGACTATATTAAAAACCAACACAACAAAAAAAATGATAAAGAAGAGCTCATACAAACCAAATCAACACACTGCTAGCCGGCTAGGCTTTATACAACAACCACAACAACACAAATACAACAACTCCAAATACACTAAATACCAAATACAAGTAAAGCATAAACGAAACCCAAAACAATCTTCAGATGTGACGTAGGACTGACATACAGGATACTCCAAGTGACACACCATCCATCTAACTGCTACCTGAAAACATAATGGTATAAATGCGGTGGTGAGTATAGGTAACTCAGTGGGTAATAGTCAGAATAGTGCATGGTTCATAAATAAACATGGAGATCAAAGGTATATAGTCTCAGTAGGGAATAAAGAAAATGATCATACTATCATAATCAATACACCTAAACATATCTGATATTATAATGATACATAATCCTACCGACATAATGAACACATACCCAATCTGGAAATCAACACATACAGTAAAAATGATCAGTACACTCATCGGATCAGCAACATATCTGCTCATAACACCTGTGCAATATATATACGACAAAATATACATGTAGAATAAATGACATATATGCAACATGACGACCAAATGCAACAACCATAACTCAATCAAATGCAACATATCACAATCACATGCAACTAGTATCTACTAGGCATGTATGCAAATATAACTCCACAGATGCACCGCGCGTCATATGCAAATGCGCATGTGCATCATATGCAAATGCGCATGCATGCTCCATGGTCACCCCCACCACCTCTCCAGACATCAGGTCCATGACGACTGTACTACCCTCCAGCCCAATATAGAGTGGTCGAGGTGGCCAGTCCGCTAGTAGTTATCTAACTACATAGCATCAGGGTCCCTAATTGCTCATAATGCTGGATATCACAAGCCTCATGACCGGGTGGCACGACAGGACAAGAGGCAACTGCTCCAGCTACCACTACCCATGAGTGGCCGAGTGTGCGATGTTAAACCAAAACGACTGACGACTCTCTCACACAAGGGAGACAATGGTCGACAACATGCAATGAATGATGAACATGATATATATATAATCATGATGCAGACATCGTCATCATCAATGTAACCTCCAAGTCCACATAAGTACCCCACAACATGAATATAATCGTCATGATGCCTCCACATATCCCACCAAACATATGTACACAACTACACATGTATAATTAACCAAAAATCTTCAATAATTCCACCAGACACATGTACACAGAACATAAGTATAATCAACATGTATCTTCCAGTAAAAACACATCAGATACGTGTATATACACAAATATACAATCAACACAACTCCTCCAATCACCACACCCGACAAATGTATACACGACATACAAATGGACAATCATCTAAGAGACTTCTATGACACATATCAACCTACGTACAATCCATGTTATATGCACAATTGGCTTGGTAATTCAAACAACCTGACAATCCCTATAATACATACTCTACACGTGTAAACATAGCAGAGTAGATATCAAGAGTTGAGACTATATATGATATAACTACAAACCTCAAAGATCAAGCATAAGTATCAAGCAGGAAAGTAACAAACGAACACGATATAAGGTAAAGAATCTTAATCCATCACATAAAAATCATTCACCAAATTCAAGAAAAACTATGTAGAGGCAAAGGAAGAAATACCCGCATTTATCTGTCGACCGTGTTAGATAAACTAATCCCACGTCGAGACGCTCGCCTCGAAACAAAGTCCTGCGATCACATAATATATTTAGCTAATTACATAAGTAGCAAATAGCTAAATAAAACTCCCCAATCTAATTAGGGAAACCCCTAATCGAAATAATTAACCTAATTCCTTAATCCAATTAGGTTTAACTAAATTCACAATCCTTCACTTCAATCCTACTCATAAGTTAATCAATTTAATCATGGTCATCTTCTAAAATCAATACACACTAATCAAATCCAAACATTCATAACATCTCATTAATCAGATCCCATCATATATTCTAATCCATCCCTACACATCACAATATCAATCCAATGAACTCAATTAACGATTATGTAATCATCTCTAAAACTCCCCCAAATCAATAATCCAATTTTATCGAACATCATCGCAATACCTCCCAATTCGATAATCATCCAATCAACCTATCAACCAAATCATCAAACCACAATCAATCACAAACTCCAACATCCCATTATTAATAGTCAAGGGTTAATTCAACCTAAACCAATTAAACCATAATTCCTTATCCCTAATCCAGCTAACTACATCATCCACTAATCAACAAATTCCAAAATCCATAAAATTTGATATCAAACAGTAATTAATCTTGTAATCTAATTTAAGCTTGTATTCAACAACTATACTTCCAATCCAGACACCCCCAACTGATGATACACTACTGGAGAAGGTTGCTGCCGGAAAAGATGACCTGTATGAACCCTAGCAGAAATCCTCCATGCCACAGGGACTCGCCGCAGCTAGGGATCTGTACCCAATACACTCTAAATCAAAAGTAATGCTTCCTCAACAGAGCACAAGATCAAGAACTAAACCCTCACCTTCGGTCACATTGTTGGAGTAAACTGCTTGATCAGAAACTTCATGTCGGACCAAGGATAAAGTCCAGCACCAATCTTGAAGCTAGGTTGGCGATTAAAGTTAGGGATCTGCTGGTCAGCAATGCCAAATCAGGGCTAGGGAATGAACTAGGGGAGATCGGGAGAGGGCTCGGGTTCTCCCCCTTTCAGCTGAGGATCACCCATGCAAGGGCGGTGATATGAGAGGAATATGGATGAAAGACATAGACGATTCGCAGAGAAGAGGAAGCTCGGTAGCTGCACAATGTCAAAGCGATCGGCCGATGATCACCGGGTAACGCAGCATTAGGCATTCGAGCAACGGTAGCACATCATCGGGTAGTGTCTATGACATCGAGTGACTTCGGTAAACATCCGTAGGACGTGATGGTGATCAGGCGATCGACGAGGCGATGGGATCAGGAGGAGTGGAAGAAGAAGCAACGTTGGGGTCGAATTGCTTCGGTGGTGATGAATCAACATCCCTTGCACTCGCATGGCTAGAGGAGAAAGAAGATCGAGCTGTCGGCATTGATGCCCGATGACCAGCGACATATCGAGCACTACGGCGAGATCGGGAGGTGGGAGAGAAGGTTTGGTGCATTTTGGGGGAGGAAGAAAGAATCGGGAGGAATAAGGAGATAAAAGAAATAAAAACTTAGGTTTAATTTAATTAAATCTTAACTTAAATCCTTAATCAACTCTCATATAAGGGGTATTCCAAACAGACCCCCAACTAATCCCGCAAATTCATTCTCTCAAAATGAGTCATACGGACTCCGTTTAATTCCAAAAAAATTTCTAAAAATTTAAAAAAAAAATCCAATATGACTATTTCTCCAATAACCTTATAATTTAATTATTATTCGAGTGTCGTATTTTACATGGTGAATATGAGTTTAGCTTACAAAGAATAAAGTTAGGTAAAAAAAACTCTAGAGATTTTGTAGAAAATGAGAAGAACTACAAGCAGACATTGAACATCATCTTCTCTTTTACATGCCATCTAAAGATGGGAATAGAATGTCAACAGAGTTATCTCTGGCAAACAATAAAAAGACACTAACTCTAGGAAAACATGATAAAACAGATCAACAATTGATGGAGGCATTATCTAATACATATATGATCAACATGGAACTCAATTTCAACTCACATGAATGATCTATCAATTTATCACCAATAAGTAGCAATCAACCTATTTCACTTGCCATTTTTTTAAAAGATGCATCATTTCATATATTTTTAAAGATAGTCTTTTATCTAGTACTATAAATCATCGTCATGTATCCATTTGTAATCCTTGAACAATTATCAAATAGTCTTTAGTTAAAACCTATCAAATCCTAAAATGTACAAATCAAATGGATCGGTATAAACAGGACCAACCAAATAATAGAGTGAAACCTTAGGTGAGATCTACATAGATCTTTCGAAGTACTTCTTAGTCACACCCCTGAGGTTCGAATATAGTATCACATAACATGTAGTTGTTGCTCCCTGTAATCATCCATACAAATCTATTATAATTTTATTTCCTGAAGCATTTAGAAATTTACAAGAAGCAAAAACAATAAAAATAACATATATCTTATAGTGCACATGGAACTTACCTCTAATTGTTCTTGAAGTTGTTTTTGCAAATTCATCTGTATTTTGAGTGCTTTAGTAATTTGTATCCACTAAAATAAGAATATGATAGTCAAAGAGAAGAATTGTTATTTTTTATTTTTTAAAAAATAGATAAAATGAGATTCTGCACAAGTAACACATTAATATGTTAAAATGAGTTAAATGTGTTAAAAAAACAAAACATGTCAGTAACACAACAATAAGAATATGTTGGATCGAAAGCGCTAGAGAGGGGTAAATAGCGCTCGTGGCTATTTCAGACGTTTCAGAATCGTAAAAAGCGTATCGAGTTAAGGCAGCGAAAAGATAAAAGGAATAAGCACAAGCACACAGAAGACAGAGGACACCAAGGATTTACTTGGTTCGGAGCCTAGGGCGACTCCTACTCCAAGGCCCACGGTCGTTGATCGCTTTCGATGGGCAACAACTATAATATCGAAGAAGATGATTATAATTTGAATTACAGTTAAGTGCAATAAAGAAACTATACCAACGAAACGAGAACAAAGAACTTTGGAGCTTTGATTCGTTGGAGTAGTAGAGCGTTGTTGGAGCGTTTGTAGTAGCACACGGAATAGCACAGGTTGTTCTGTTCGAGATCCTTTTCGGTTGCTTCCGAGGCTCCTTTTTATAGCTTCTGTGAAGCTAATCCAGATCCCCAAGCTTCGGGATCAGGCTTGACCTGAGGCGGATCGGTCGACCGATCCTTGCGTTCGATCGACCGATCAGACGGTCTTCTCCCATCCGATCCACTCGCTCTGCTTCGATCTGGTCAAGTCTCATCCTCGGTTCGGTCGACCGATCCCCTCGTTAGGTTGACCGATCAGCTCCTCTGACCCGATCAACCTGGCCTGATCCAGTTGACACTGATCCTTGGTTTGGTCGACCGATACCAAGGTTCGGTCGACCGATTCTCTGGTCGACCATGGTCCAATCTCTGGAAGTTTGATCTGCTGGCTTGGGAGTTTGGTCGACCGATCCCAATGTTCGGTCGACCGATCCCGGTCAGACCTAACCATGCATAAAAATATTAGTTTCCTGCAAAACAGAGTTAGAACACAAATGATAATATATAGAAATAAATTTGGCAGTCTCCAGACTGTCCGGGTCTGACTTCGAATTTCCGACCGGAAAACCCTAGGTCGACCCGACGCCTACTGTTCCCTCTGCAAGGAACGCGTCCTCACCTACTACTCTCAGGAGAGTTACCTGATGCCAGCTCGATCCTCCAGATCGACTGGACTTTTGCTCGGCACTCGATGCTTCCAGACTTTCTGTTGGACTCTCGCTTCCCAACTCGTCCAGTCTTCCACCTGGTTCGCGACACCAGGACTTTCCACCTAGGGTTACCACCCCCTAGGAGTTTTGCCTGAAGCCCTCGACCCGCCAAGACTTTTTGCATAGGGTTACCGCCCCCTATGACCTAGGGTTACCACCCCCTAGGGTTACCACCCCCTAGGGTTTTCCACCTACCTAACCGTAGCTAGGACTTTTGCCTAAGTACAACTTAGGACTATCCTGCAAGCTCCATGAACCTTGTTAGATAACAACATAACCTTAACTTTGAATCTCTTTGCCATTATCAAAACAACGGTTCGATCGTCGGATGCTTCCACACCAACAGAATATTCACTCAAAAAAGAGTTAAGGTAAAAAAGGAGAAAGAAAAAAATGTGAAGGAATAAACTATGTAGTTATGAAAGACAAAAGAAATAATATGAAAGAAAAAAAAAATACTAATTTCGATATATTTTTCCATTCTCAAGTTATGAAGGATAAGTTCTCATATCATATATTCAACCAATGGTTTAGAATATCAGAACAAATATCAAGATGGCTTTATCACGCATTGCAAAAGATTAAATGGTCACAATTAATTTTCATGAGAACAACAAATTGATATATAGCAAAGAATAATAAGAAAACAAAAGATCCATTTTTCTACTTTGTCACTATCGTGTTTTTGGAGGTTCTTACATTGGAGTAAGCAACAGATTGGAACTCATTGATTCCTCCATGTGGTCGAACGTCTTCAATTCTATAGCCAAGGGGGCGAGGAGCTTCATACTGTAACGAACTACTACTACTAGACTTTTCCCCACCTTTTGACTCCATTAATTCATGAAAAAAATTGAAAAAGAAGAGACAAAGCCATAAGTAGATTTAATCAAATGAGAACAAAAAAACTAAAGATATAAAATAAACAAATTTTAATCATCAAAGAGACAAGCAAACATAAATGCTAATCAATTACTACGTCCAAAGGAAAAAGCAGCCACATCAAACGATGATCCAAGACGAAGGATAATACATCAACACAAGTTTACAAAACTAAACAAACGAATAGATTTAACAAATAACAAAAGCAGCAACGTAGAAGCAAATGACAGAAATCCACAAAATAATCAAAATCCTACATGCTACAATGCACTGGAAATAAACCATTGCATAAGAAAAAAAGATCATCACAAATCGCATCAAGAGAAGAAAAAAAAGCTTGGGAAAATAACAAGTTGAGGATTCATGATGTTAATCGAAGAACAAAAGAACGGGTTAGAAAACAATAGAAGAAGATCTGAAGATGAACAAAAGAGCATTGCTTAACTCAAATTTATCATAAGAAAATGTACAATATAAAGGCTTAATGAGTCTGCTGTTGCTTCACCTATATGTTCCCTATCCTCTCGTCTCTAAAGACAAGGAAGAGCCTTTCTGGCTAAAGACTCTTGCAGAAATAATACAAATATAATGTGGACTATAAAGAACAAGGAAACCCTAGAGGCGGATGAACGTGGTGGAAGAAGAGGCCACGAGGCCCCTTGTTGTAGTAGGCAATGTCGAGGAAGGCGACATCGTAGCCGAAGAGGTTGATGGGGGCGATTGTGTCATGGATGATAGACCAAGAGAAGGCAATGAGGAGCCCATCCTTGATGATGTCGGTAACCTTCATGGTGAGCGCAGTGGCCTTCACGACTATCAAGAAGATAGTGAGGTTGAGAGTGAAGATGAAGAAGGAGTTGGTGCCGAAGACGAGAAGATCGGGGTGGAAGTCAGCCTGACCACAGAGGAGGGGAAACTCGATCAAAGACCAGGGAAGGAGGAGGAAGACAAAATAGCAAGGATTCACAACATGAAGAGATTGTATAAGGATAGGGAAAGAAAAATGTCTTAGGGTTCGGAAAGGCTAAGGGGGGAACACGGTGCCAAAAAATTTTGGCGGAGAAGGAAAGAAAAACATGGGTGTAAAAAAATATGTGAAGGGAAAAAAATGATGAAAGAATAAAGTCAAAGACAATGGTTTATAAAACAATATAAAATAATATAAAAACTAAAATGATTTATAAAACTATTATCATAATCCCTATAAAGTATTTAAAAACAACTTTTAGATAACCATTGTAAAATACGTTGTTGATTTAAAATAAAATCGCTTAACGACAACAATTCTCACAAAACTGTTATATTTTGTTTTTTATGGAAGCTCAAAGATAATGGTTTTGTCAAAAACCTTGTATTTTATCAAATTCACAGTAGTTTCTTCCAAAACCATTGTCTTTGTGGTGTTGTTTTTTAACATGTTTATTGCAGTGACATTATTAATTAAGCAATAAGTATAGATAATTAACCTAATTAATCAAAAACAAATCCATTATACTCAGATTAATGATAATCTGATTTAATCAAGATTTATCTAATTCTAGTCAATCTTCTAGAATAATTAGTTAATCATCTAATCATCAATAAATCATATAATCACTTTAATCAACCTAATTAAACTAATTGATCAAATTAACATACAACCCTAATTAACCTTAATTAATATTATCATTAGCGGCAGTCTTCACTAGTGGCAAGCATGAGGAGGTGGGTGGCTACTGGTCGACGACAACGCTTGGCGACGACTCATGGAAGCGGTGGTGTCAAGTATCAATATGATAACACACAGAAGAGTAGGCAATGCCAATAGTATTGGATCGAAAAGAATTTAGATATCTCCACAATGGTATGATATTATCCACTTTGGGCCTGGGCCCTCATGGTTTTGCTCTTGGGCTCTACCCAAAAGGCCTCATGCCAATGGAGATATCTTTTCTCTTATAAACCCATGATCTTTCCCATGTATTTTCAATGTGGGAATATATTTGTAACCTTGCAACCCCAACAATCCCCCCCTCAAACAAAGGACCATAGGCTTCCTATGTCCGATCCTCGACCCACCAGGTCTTCCTTCCCCTTGGTCCACCCGACCTACTAGGACTTTCTTGCCTAGCCGCAACTAGGACTTCCTGCCTAGTGTCTGGTCCTCTTGATCCAAACATAGGAGCCCCCACTTTCTTTGTTCGAGGTTAATATTGTACCCACATGGCTCAATCAAACCATAGCTCTTATGCACAGTCAACGGTTAAACCTTTTAGCAATTCAGTCTCTGATACCAATTGTTGGATCGAAAAGAATTTAGATATCTCTACAATAGTATGATATTGTCCACTTTGGGCCTAGGCCCTCATGGTTTTGCTCTTGGGTCTACCCAAAAGGCCTCATGCCAATGGAGATATCTTTTCTCTTATAAACCCATGATCTTTCCCATGTGTTTTCAATGTGGGACTATGTTTGCAACCTTGCAACCCCAACAAATAGATGCTCGATGGTAAGGTTTGACGGTGACAACATTTCTCTCCCTACCCGCGGTGAGATTACAGCTGCAAATTTTTTTGCCCGACATCGCACGCTGGGGAAAAAAGGAAGGAGGAGATGGTCACTAGACCCACATGGGTAGAGGAGTGACGCCAGCATCAGTGACTAGATGACGTCGACTATTGGTGATTAGGAGACCTCGTCGGTCGGCGAGCAGGTGACGTTGGCGTCGAGCGCACGGCAGTAGGTGGTTGTCGAGCGTGCGGCAACAGGCATCTATCGAGTGCATGGCAGCAGGCGGCTATCATGCTCGTGGGAGAAGGGGAGGCAGACTGCAAAAATTGAACTTAGGTTTAGAAAAAAAAAACTTAGCGAAATTAATCCAATCAACTCCCACATTAAATAGGATATTTTCAAACAAGTTTTATAACTTACCCTTTTATCCCTATAAAATCTAAAATGACTCGTCTAAAACCCAGAAAAAATCCAAAATTTCTATTAATTCATATATACTTATTACCTACTTAATTTCTCACTAAAATATATTTATTTTCATTAAAATAATTTAATTATGTCTAATCTTAATTATTTTAAATCCTTATCTATTTTTTGGTATATTACATTCGATGTTTGACAATATGTGAGAGAGAAGTCAAGAAGGTCAAGGGAGGACCAGATACTTAACTGGAAAAGTCTTAACTGAGAATTATGTAATAGAAAGTCATAACTAGATGTTAGGCAATGGGAAGTCCTAGCAGAGCTAGGAAGTGAAGATCCAGTTGCAACTAGACAGAAAAAGTCCTAGCGGGGCTAGGTAGTGAACACCTAGTTGGAAACTAGACAATGGAAGTCCTAGCGAGGTTAGGGCAGTGGAAGACCTAATTGGAAACTGTTGGATCGAGACGCGCTAGAGGGGGGGGTGAATAGCGCTCGTGGCTATTTCATTTTTCGGAATCGTAAAACTATCGAGTTAAAACACGCAGCGGAATAAAGAACAAACACACACAAAGAGACACGAGAGATTTTACTTCGTTCGGAGCCTAAGGCAACTCCTACTCGAAGGCCCACGATCCTTGATCGCTTTCCGTGGGCAACAACTATAAACTCGTTAAAAGATTACAATTATGAGTACAATTAAAAGCTATAAGTATTATACCGACAACAAGAAATGCTAGATCTGAAGCTTCGGGTCATCGGGCACTTGTAGCAGCACTTCGGAGGGTCTTTTGGAGCAGCACGTTGATGAGAGATTACTTGGTTTTCGTTGTCCTGAAGTGCTGGTCGAAACCCCCTTATAAAGGGTGTTCAAGGCGCCTTGAAGGCTGTTCAAGGCGCCTCCATGCTGCTTGGTTTTCCGCGTGGATCAAATCTGATCTGGTCGAACTTCATCCATTCAAGGCGCCTTAAACCTCACTCAAGGCGCCTTCTGCCTTCTTCAAGGCGCCTCCAATGGTGCTTCACAGCCAGCTCAGCTTTTGCACCCGAGGCGCCTCCAAGCTCCATGGAGGCGCCTCGGACACTGTTCATCCGAGGCTTTAGGTTGCTCCTTTGCACCTGCAAGATACGTTAGTCCCAAACACTATCCTGCAACACAAAGTTAGCACAATAAATATGATAAATGAAGTATAGACAGTCTTCGGATTGTCCGAGTCTGACTTTGGGTTGCCAGCCGGAAATCCTAGGTCGACCTGACGCCTACTGTTCCCTCTACGGGGAACGCGTCCTCACCTACTCCACTCAGGAGATTTACCTGATGCTGGACTTTTGCTCGACACTCGATACTTCCGGACTTTCTGCTGGACATCCGCTTCCCGGCTAGTCCAGACTTTCACCTGGTTCGCGACACCAGGACTTTCCACCTAGGGTTACCACCCCCTAGGGCTTTTTGCCTGAAGTCATCGACCTGCCAAGACTTTCCGCATAGGGTTACCACCCCCTATGACCTAGGGTTACCGCCCCCTAGGGTTTTCCCTTTGCCTAACCGCAGCTAGGACTTACCTGAAAAACTCAAGTAGACTTGTTAGAAAACAAAACACCTTAACTTTGAATTCTTTGCCATTATCAAAACACGAGTTCGATCGTCGGATGCTTCCCACACCAACAATCTCCCCCTTTTTGATTATGGCAACTCAAATTCAAAGTTAAGTAAACAAACGAATAGATAAACATTTTTAACACAGGCAAATCTGCTAAGTATAGATGAACAAAAATGACCAAAGCAAATTCGCTAAGGTGACCTATATGCTCCCCCTTAACTTTTGCTCCCCCTTAGCTATTAATTTGAATTTTACACTTTGCTCCTTACAAAATGACCAAATTTGATAAACTAACCTATATGCTCCCCCTTAACTTTTGCTCCCCTTTAATTAATTTGAATTTTATTTTATATGCTACTCTCCCCCTTTGCCATATATCAAAAATGGGCAATAATTTGATTGACTAGAATTTAACTGTTGGGGAGTGTATCTCTTTGAGTTAAGTTTTGAAAAAAATTATACAGTATTTTACTAAGGTTAACAGGTTAGCTAAGTTCAACAGGGTTTGAAAGTTAAGGTCAATTGGAACTTAGCTTAAATAATATTTTAAGTTTTAGGACAAGGTTATTCATTCAAGTTCAGTTGGTCCTTAAGTCCAAGCACAGGTCATGTTCACTAGATTGATTTACTAGGTATCAGAGCCATAAAGATCAAAATATTCTTAACTAGAAAATTGAGTAGCCTTTGCCAACTGTCTAACTTTTAGTTACTTGCTGATTGTCTACAGGACAATAACTTTCACTTGGTTAGTCAAGTTAAGTTACTTTGGTCCAGATAGACTTGACTAGAGCTAGAGGACTTAACTTGATTAATGTATATTGCGTATTTAACGCCCAGACTCATATTGATGCACAGATATAAGCATTCTTGAGTCTAGGCTATACCCTATGCATCTCACGCCGTTCTATGTCTTTCAATCACAATCAAGGTATACCTAGGTGCTTGTGAGATGCTCTGGCTTAAGTCTAGGGGAACATGATATCTAGGGGGAAAGCCTAGGCTAATTCCAAAATTTTGAACAATCTAACAAAAATTGGAGTTTTGAAAAAACTATTTTTCCTAGAATTTGAAACACAATAATGGTAAGATATCTACTCTACCCAACACATTCCTATTTTCCTTCTAAGTACACTGAACTCAAGTTCAGGTAGGGGTCTTGTAAAGATGTCAGCTAGGTTTGACTTGGACTCAACATGGTTGAGTGCAATTTCACCTTTAGCTACATGATCCCTTACAAAGTGGTGTTTTACCTCTATGTGGTTGGTCCTAGAATGGTGAATAGGATTTTTGGTCAGATTAATTGAGCTAATATTATCAATAAAGATTTTTGTATTTTTATAGTCTAGTTGATAATCTTTTAGTGTATGCATCATCCATAACAATTGAGATGCACATTCTCCTAGAGCTATGTATTCAGCTTCTATAGTGGATAGAGCAACACAATGTTGCTTTCTGCTTGACCAACTTACTAGGCACTGACCTAGAATCTGGCAGCTACCACTTGTACTTTTCCTATCTAACTTGCACCCAGCATAGTCTGAGTCAGAATAGCCATAAAGGTCAAAGGTGCAAGTTCTTGGATACCAAAGTCCTACATTTAGAGTTCCTTTAATATACCTAAGTATTCTTTTAACATATGTTAGGTGTGACTCTTTTGCATAGGATTGGTACCTTTCACACATACCTACTGCAAATAGTATGTCGGGTCGACTTGCAGTTAGATAAAGTAAACTACCTATGGCACTCCTATAGTATTTTAGGTCTACAGGTTTTCCTTCAGGGTCAGAGTCAATATTTATGTTGGTTGTCATTGGAGTATTTATCATTTTTGAATTTTCCATGCTGAATTTTTTAATTAACTCCTTAGCATATTTAGTTTGATAAATGTAGATTCCATCTTTGGTTTGTTTTATTTGTAAGCCTAAGAAAAAGTTGAGTTCCCCAACCATGCTCATTTCAAATTCACTTTCCATTAATTTAATGAATTCTTTTAGAAATTTTGAGTTAGTTGATCCAAAAATTATGTCGTCAACATAGATTTGGGCTATAAAGATGTCTTTTTCTATAGTTTTCACAAACAAGGTCGGATCGATTTGACCTTGGTTAAAGTCTTTGGATACTAGGTAATTAGATAATCTTTCATACCATGCTCTAGGGGCTTGTTTTAGTCCATATAATGCCTTTTTTAATTTAAATACATGGTTTGGGTAGTCTATGTCTTCAAACCCTGGAGGTTAGCTTACGTAGACTTCTTCCTTGATAAATCCATTTAAAAAGGCTGACTTAACGTCCATTTGGTATAATTTGAACCCTTTATTTGTTGCATAGGCTAATAGCATCCTAATGGACTCGAGTCTAGCTACCGGAGCATAGGTTTCATCATAGTCTAAGCCTTCGACCTGACTAAACCCTTTGGCTACTAGTCTAGCTTTGTTTCTTATTATATCACCATGATCATCCAACTTGTTCCTAAAAACCCATTTGGTGTCTATTATTGATTTATCTATGGGTTTAGGTACGAGGTCCCAAACTTGGTTTCTCTCAAATTGTGCTAATTCTTCTTGCATTGCAATGATCCAGTCTGGGTCAGAAAGAGCTTCTTCTATAGTTTTAGGTTCAATTTTGGAAATGAGGGTAATCTGACTAAGGTTTCTATGGGATGATCTAGTTCTGACTCCTAGGTTTGGGTCACCCAGAATCTGGTCAGGTGGGTGATAAGTACTTATCCTAGTTGGTCTTGGCTGTATTTCAAGTACTGGTTTTTCTGTCTCATTAAGATTAGGTTGGATTTCATCATCTTCTGTAGCTCTTGGATGAATGTCAACATTGTCAGTTATATTAGGTAAATTGTTTTCTTCATCAAATATTATATTAGTTGTCTCTTCAACTTTCAAGGTGTTTTGATTATATACTCTAAAGGCTCTACTGGTTGAGGAGTATCCTAAAAATATTCCTTGGTTAGACTTGGGTGTAAATTTTCCTAAGTAATCTTTAGTATTTAAAATGTGAACTTTACAACCAAATACTTTTAAATAGTTTAGGTTAGGAATTTTATGATAGTAGAGTTCATACGGTGTTTTATTGTGATATTTGTTTATTAAAATTCTGTTTTGAATATAATTTGCCGTATTTATTGCTTCAGCCCAAAATTGATGACTTAACTTATATTCGTTTAACATTGTCCTAGCGGCTTCTTGTAGTGTTCTATTTTTACGTTCTACTAGTCCATTTTGTTGGGGGGTTCTAGGGCATGAAAATTCATGTTGGTATCCATTTATTTTACAAAATTTGGTAAACCTATGATTTTCAAATTCTCCCCTGTGATCACTTCTTATTCTTTTAATTTTAGTATCTTTTTCATTTTCCGTTAATTTGCAAAGTTACTAAATATTTTGTAGGTTTCATCTTTTGTTTTTAGGAATTTTACCCATGTGTACCTAGAGTAGTCATCAATTATTACTAAGCAATATTGGTTCTTGCTTAGTGACTTGGCTCCATGTGAATCAAATAGGTCAATATGAAGGAGCTCGAGTATAGTGTTGGTTCTTTCTAGATTGGTTGATTTGTGGATTGACTTGGTTTGTTTCCCTTTTTGGCACACATCACAGATTGAGTTTTCAATGAATTTTAATTTGGGCAAACCTCTAACTAGACCATTGTGACTCATTTTTGAAATGAGTCTAGTGTGAGTGTGACCCAGTCTTCTGTGCCACAGTTGAGTTTCCTCTTGTTGTGTCAAGAGACACTTTATTGAGGATATTGATAAATCAATTATGTAGATGTTATTTTCCTAAGTCCCTTAAGTCTAATTTCAGGGTTTTCTATGTTTTTAACTAGACATCCAGATTTGTCAAAATTGACTAGATATCCACTGTCACATAGTTGACTTATACTTAATAGATTAAAGTTAAAATTTTCAACCAATAAGACGTTTCGAATAATGAAATCGGAACTAAGTTCAATATTACCTTTTCCGATTACTTTAAGTTTACCGTCATTGCCGAATGCAACTGATCCTAACTTTTTGTACTTGAGTTTAGTAAACTTCAACTTATCTCCAGTCATATGTCTAGAGCATCCGCTATCCAACATCCATTGATCCAACTCCTACACATGAAGTAGTTTGAATTGGTTTTTAGTGGATTAAAGATAGCTTATTTGAAGTAGACTCCTTAGATTTTCTATTTTACTCAATTGTATTCAAAGTAATTCAGCAAATATTTAAGCCTATTTTGAGCGTTTTGAAATGATATAATTAAATTTTGACAAGAATAAGTTAGTTAACTTTGGAATGATATTAAAGATAATTTTGAATTTTAAGTTTTTTTTTTTTAAAATAATTTTGAAATTTAAGTTTTAAAATAATTTTGAAATTTAAGTTTTTAAAATAATTTTGAAATTTAAGTTTTTTTTAAATAATTTTAAAATTTAAGTTTTTTTTTTAAAATAATTTTGAAATTTAAGTTTTTAAAATAATTTTGAAATTTAAGTTTTTTTAATAAAAATAATTTTGAAATTTAACTTTTTTAAAATAATTTTGAAATTTAAGTTTTTTTTAAAAAAATAATTTTGAAATTTAAGTTTTTAAAATAATTACTTAGTCATCTCACCTGATCTAAATTTTCAATTAGGGAATCCTATAATTTTTGTGAGATGAAGAATTTTAGGGTAGGATTTAACTTTGTGTTAGATTCAGGTTTAGTTTTGGGTTCAACAAGTAGGCATTCTTTGGATAAACTTCTGGGCTATGGTGAGTCACAAGGAACTCATTAAAGTAACCATGCCTTCGAGGTTTTCCAAATAGTCCTACCCATTGAACTTAATACTAATCCTTGGTCTAACTAGTTAGGATCCATTTAAGGGTAGCTTCGGTCAGTTTCACTTGGCCAAATGCACCAGGTCGAAGCCATATCTTCCTAGACATGCGATGCCCAAGCTTCCCTAACGTACTATCATCCAAAAACTTCACCAGTACTATAGTTCAAGTTAAACTTATCCCGTTTTAATCTAACCTTAATTACTCTGCCGGGTAATCTATTCTTGTTTTACCCATTTCGGGTGAATTAGGTTCAGTTACCCTGTCGGGTAGTTCAGTTGGAGGTGTCAGCTAGTTTGGATCCTCCATCTATTTTTCAATTTTTAATTATAATTTATAATTTAATTTCTAATTTTGAATTTAATTTTGAATTTCGAATTTAATTTTAAAATTTTAATTTAATTTTGAATTTTAAATTTAATTTCGAATTTTGAATTTTGAATTTTGAATTTAATTTTGAATTTTGAATTTAATTTTGAATTTTGAATTTTTAAGATCGTTTTTCTTTTAGATCTCCCTGGATCACAGCCTCGATATGGTCTATCGAGGTAGTGTATTTGATCCTTCGGAACCCAGTATTTGCCAAGTCCAACTTGATTGATCAATTTGGACTTGGGGACCCATGCTTGGACTGATTTACTACTTTGTTTGTTTATTAGGGATAAATAAGATTTATATTTCTTTTTACTTTTGTATCCCAGCCCAGTTTTGTTGTAGACGGCTCTTTGTGTTCCAAGAATTAGGTCCAAATTCTTGGATCCCAGAGAAAATCGTTCTAAAGTATATTTTAAATCTTTTACCTGATTTCTCAAACTAGAGTTTTCTTCCTCAAGTTTTTGAACTTGAGTAGAATTTCCAGTTTGAGTTTGACTAGGTAAAGAATTAGTGTTTGTTACTTCTTTAAGGACGGCTACTTTCTTTAGAAATGATTTAATCCTAAGGTTTGATTTAGCTAGTTTGCGAAGTAAGTAATTAACTAAATTATTAAGCCTTGGAATGCTTACAGTGGAGTCTGGCCCTTCTGAAACGAATGCGGATCAGTGGCTTTGCTCGGACTCAGCTTCTGACTCGCTCTCGATGATCTGGTCCCGGGCCATCAGTGCGAGTAGACTTGTTTGATCAACTTCATCGTCGTTGTCCTCTGAAGAAGATTCATCCCAGGTTGCTTTTAGGCCTTCTTTCTTCTTAGCTTTTTGGCCTCCTTTTGATTGGGACAGTTGGCTTTGATATGCCCCTTCTGGTTGCACCCGTAACAAGTGACTTCGAACTTTACCTTTGAGTTCGGTTGGGCCTCCCTGGACTGAACTGCCTTCTTCAGATCTTTCTTGTTGAAGCCCTTCTTCTTCTTGTAGAGCTTCTTCACAAGGTTTACGAGTTCGCTGGTCAGTTCATCCTCTGAATCTTCTAAGTCGGATTCGTCTTCTGATTCTGTTTCAATTTTTCGCCGTACTCTAGATTCCCGTGTTCGACTTGTACCTGCAACCAAGGCAATACCCTTCTCGGATGGCTGTGCATTAGTTTGTTCATGAAGTTCAAATTCAGAAAATAATTCGTCTAATTTTAAAGAAGATAAGTCTTTGGAGACCTTGTAGGCATCTACCATTGATGCCCACAATGTACTCCTTGGAAACGAGTTAAGAGCATACCTTATTATGTCTCTGTTTTCTACCTTCTGCCCGATTCCATGAAGGGAATTCAGAATATCTTGAATTCGAGCGTATAATGAGCTTGCCGTCTCGCCTTCCTGAATTTTTAAATTGTATAGTTTATTCAGTAACAAATCACGCTTACTTACCTTGGTTTCCGAGGTGCCCTCGTGAAGTTCGATGAGTTTCTCCCAAAGCTCCTTCGCAGAGGAGAATGGACCGACTCTGTTGAGCTCTTCTTTGGTAAGACTGCACTGGATGGTGCAGGTAGCTTTGGCGTCGGCTTCCACCTTTTTGATAAACGCTAGTTCCCAGTTTTCGCAGGATGTGGGCTTACCGTCTGTATTAGTTGGTAGTTGCAGTCCCGTTTTGACTATCATCCAGGTGTCAAACTGGATCTTCAGATATATCTCCATTCGCCCCTTCCAATATCCGAAGTCTTCTCCGGAAAATAGTGGGGGACGAACAGTGCTATATCCTTCTTGTTGAGTCATTTTAGACCTAATTAAGCAAAAACAAAAAGATCTATTCCAAGACTGTGTCTTGGATTAGTAGTGCGGGAGGAAGTAGAAAGAATAACAGGCTCAAATGGTATTGACCAACTTTGAGCAAAAAATCAATTCGAGAAAAGAATTAGAATATAGCTATGAGGCTAAATTCTAATCGACTCCGAACAAAAAGCCACAAAAAAAATGTCTTGAATAGTGGTTGCACTGATTCAAAACGACCCCGCTCTAATACCAATTGTTGGATCGAGACACGCTAGAGGGGGGGGTGAATAGCGCTCGTGGCTATTTCATTTTTCAGAATCGTAAAACTATCGAGTTAAAACACGCAGCGGAATAAAGAACAAACACACACAGAGAGACACGAGAAATTTTACTTCGTTCGGAGCCTAAGGCGACTCCTACTCGAAGGCCCGCGATCCTTGATCGCTTTCCGTGGACAACAACTATAAACTCGTTAAAAGATTACAATTATGAGTACAATTAAAAGCTATAAGTATTATACCGACAACAAGAAATGCTAGATCTGAAGCTTCGGGTCGTCGGGCACTTGTATCAGCACTTCGGAGTGTCTTTTGGAGCAGCACGTTGATGAGAGATCACTTGGTTTTCATTGTCCTGAAGTGCTGGTCGAAACCCCCTTATAAAGGGTGTTCAAGGCGCCTTGAAGGTTGTTCAAGGCGCCTCCATGCTACCTGGTCTTCCGCGTGGATCAAATCTGATCTGGTCGAACTTCATCCATTCAAGGCGCCTTCCAAGGCGCCTTCTGCCTTCTTCAAGGCGCCTTCTGCCTTCTTCAAGGCGCCTCCAATGGTGCTTCGCAGCCAGCTCAGCTTTTGCACCCGAGGCGCCTCCAAGCTTCATGGAGGCACCTCGGACACTGTTCATCCGAGGCTTTAGGTTGCTCCTTTGCACCTGCAAGATACGTTAGTCCCAAACACTATCCTGCAACACAAAGTTAGCACAATAAATATGATAAATGAAGTATAGACAGTCTTCGGACTGTCCGAGTCTGACTTCGGGTTGCCAGCCGAAAACCCTAGGTCGACCCGACGCCTACTGTTCCCTCTACGGGGAATGCGTCCTCACCTACTCCACTCAGGAGATTTACCTGTTGTCAGTGCGATCCTCCAGATCGACTGGACTTTTGCTCAGCACTCGATACTTCCAGACTTTCTGCTGGACATCCGCTTTCCGGCTAGTCCATACTTTCACCTGGTTCGCGACACCAGGACTTTACACCTAGGGTTACCACCCCCTAGGGCTTTTTGCCTGAAGTCATCGACCTGCCAAGACTTTCCGCATAGGGTTACCACCCCCTATGACCTAGGGTTACCGCCCCCTAGGATTTTCCCTTTGCCTAACCGCAGCTAGGACTTACCTGAAAAACTCAAGTAGACTTGTTAGAAAACAAAACACCTTAACTTTGAATTCTTTGCCATTATCAAAACACGAGTTCGATCGTCGGATGCTTCCCGCACCAACAGAAACTAGGAAATAGAAGTCCTAGTGGAGCTAGGAAGTGGAAGACCTAATTGAAGGTAAGGTAATGAAAAGTCCTAACGGGGCTAAGTAAGGGAAAAGTCTAAGTGGATCAAAGGTTAATCGGACACTTGGTGATCAGTTGGATAGCATAGTAATATATAAAATAGAGATTAGCATAGTAATATATAAAATGCATGAGTAAAAATAATAGACAGTTCAACTATCTCCATCTCAACTTGGAAACCTTCCCGGTTTCTTCAGTTGGATCAGCGACCTTAGGTTGTTCCCTTCAGGAATATGACCTCATTGTCACTCCTCTAATTGTTTACCTCAACCTATTTGCCAAACTTTGATTCTCCATATCTGTTTGGACTTTTCACTTAGCCTTGATCGGCTCGCCAGGACTTTCTCTCGTTTTTCGGTCCTCCAGACCTCTCGATCTCACTACCAAGTGTCAGGTCCTCTCGACCCACTTGGTCTTTCCACCTAGGTTCCATGATCTGCTAAGAGTTTTCCTGCCTACCCTCCAATTAGGTCTTTCTCGGTTCAGTAAATAGCTTGCACACTTAGTCAACTTGTTAGATCACAACAAGACTTAACTTGAACCTTTGACAACATTAAGACTTAGGTTTGATTCTGGTGCAACTTGCACCAACAGGTCATCAATGACCGGATACTTGGCATGAGATAAAAAGTCCAAGTGAGTTAAAATTTGACCAGACACTTGATGAAGAAGTCCTGGCAGATCAAAAGTGACTAGATGCTAGGCAGCATGAAGTCCCAATGAGCCATGGATGACTTTACGGTTGGGCAAAGGAATCCTAAACTCGAGTTTAGAGTTTAAGGTTGGGAAATTGATTAGCCCAAGGCCAATAAATTAGAATATATTCCAATTGATTTGGTTGATTGCCTAATAAGTTAGAAGGCTTTTTCGTAAAGCAAAGAAAGGTGATGAATCAATTAAGCTAATTGATTCAGCATGACCCAATCAATTACGGTAATCGATTGGGAGCTTTGTCGTGATAACACAGTAAGTATTGGAATTGATTGGGCAATTAATTAAGAATAGACCAATCAATTAGGGTAATTGATTGAGGGTCTTTTCACGATAGCACAAAAATCCTTGAAATCGATTAGGGCAATAGATTAAAGGTTTCTTAATCGATTGATATGGCTCATCAATTGATTAGCCAAGGGAAAAAACATTCTGTAGGTTTTGAACTATTGAGTTAACATGGTAATCAATTAGGAGTAAGCCTAATTGATTAAGAAGCATTGAAGTAATCTTAGAAAAGGGTTTTTGTGAAGATTTGAAGAACACTTGGTTAAATAGATTCTTGAAAGTTTTGGAGAAAAGTGTTGTTGCATTTCTATCTATCAAGAGCTAGGTGGATATCAAATAAAATTAAGATGTTAGTATTGCTTCAAGTTTTCTGCTGCAAATCAAATTCAAAGAAGTGAAGCAAGCTATACAACCCCTCCTTCTTTTTAGCTCTCTACATGCCCTACTTAACAAGTGGTATCAGAGCCAGATTGGTCTTTACTTGACTAATCGTTAGAAGGAACAAAGAGCTAGAGGAAGAAGAAGAAAAGTCCTAAGTTTCAACAAGTCAAAAGACTAATCATAAAAGGAGATCAAGTTCAAAAATGAATTTTCAAGATAGATTAGAGTTTGACATCTGAGCACCTACATCATTCGGAATGGGAAGCTTTGATCTTTAAGGATCAAGAGTCAAAAGTTTCTTCATGATGAAGATAGAGAAATAGTTTGCTATAATAGAGGGATTTCAACCTCCAACGGATAACAAAGGGAGCTTCTCAAGAAGAAGAAATAAATCGAGGAACAAATCAAGAGATACGAAGTCAATGACAAGGTAACCAAATTGTTGGTTAATTTATTATCAAGCAACATCTTGTGCAAAATTGGATAATATCAAGATGCTAAGAATCTATGGAGCAAGTTGGCAAAACTTCATGAAGATCCGACATCGATGCAAAATAAAGTCAAATTCAAAGAGAGAAACTCATTGGATCAAAAACAAGATGTTCCAGAGGTTGGAGATACTCAACATCCGAGGATGAAGTAGAAAAGGCATCTATCTCATGTTAGTTAGAGCCCTAGAGCTAATCATTTGATGATTGTATTATGAACTTATTGTATCATATTCTTATATATAAATAAAGGCATTTGTTTTGGTTATTATACTTACTTGTATTGGTGCCAGATAAACTAAGTATAATAGCGTCCTTGAGTTAGAAGGTTCTTACCTATATCAATCGGTTAGTTGAACCGATAGTGAGATGATATAGGGAACACTACTCTTAATCATTCCTAGTCGAGTATTAACATTCAGGGACAATGTTAATGTAATAAGACTAGCATGTAGGTCAACTCGATGACTTGATCTCACAAGTCATGGATATAGAGATATCAAGTTGACATAGGTATGCATTGGAGAATGTATACTGAATGATCCGCCATGAGAAAGTATCATGGATCGTTATATGAGTGTCAGATACTTTCTCATGTGCCTATTAGTATGACTACTAGTCCTTAGACCTGAAGTCACCATGGTTCCCTACATAAGGAGTTATGCACTTTGGTTTCGTCAAACGTCACCCGTAACTGGGTGGACTATAAAGGCGATTACTAAGTATGTAACGAATTATGCAGAGGTATGTAACGAATTATGCAGAGGGGTGTGAGTGATGTAGATGGGATCTATCCCTCCTATATGACGGGAGCGACATCGATATTCTTGATAGAGTGAGACCACAAAGTGCATGGTCATGCCCAAATGAGTCAATATGAGATATTGAGCTAATTTGATTTAGTGAGTTTACTTGGAGTTCAAGATTTAGATTGATTAGAGGATGACACGATCTATGCCTCACATTGATCAATCTAGATGTCTTGGATAGAAGGACACTTGTCATATATTGTGAGGAGTCACAATTAGCAGTCACAAGGTGATGTTGGATCTCAGCATTCTTGTAATTTGGGTAGTAATGATGTGTTGCTAGATACCGCTCATTACCTATGCTCCTAAATGGGTTTAGGGGCATTGCCAACGTTACAAGAACCTATAGGGTCACACACTAAGGACAATTAGATAGAGATTAGGTTCATATGATGAACCAAGAGGGTTAGATTCATTTGATGAATCAAATTGGATTAAGAGTAATCCTAATTGGGCTAATTGAGTTGGACTCAAGTTGATTCATGTGTTCAATGAGTCTAATTTAGATTATGACTCATTGAATCAATTAATTAAATGAATTAGATTCATTATATTAAATTGGCATGAATTAAATGGTTGGATTAGATCAACCATGAGAGAGATTAAGTCAAGTTTGACTTGACTTGAGAGGAAGATGAAGAGTCAAGTTTGACTTGGCTTTATGCCACCTCATTGGTGAGTTGGCATTGAGTGGGCCAATGATGATGCTCCACATCATCATGGTTGCTTAAGTGGGATGCCACCTCATGGGAGTTACCAAGAGTTGTGACTCTTGCCATTCCATGGAGGTTACTACATCTCTTAATATGGTCGGCCACATCAATGGATGAATAAGTTTCATTTTGTGAGTAATTCTCATTCATTCCTTCATCTTCTTCCTTGCTCCATTTTATTCTCTCCCTCTCCTCCTTTCTTGGCCGAACACTCTAGGTGCTAGCACACCTTTGTTTGACTTCTCCACCTATTGTGTTCGTGTGGATACGCATAGAGAGTTGTCTACCTTGACAACTTGAGATCCGGCACCTTGGACGAGCGGGATTCGCGAAAGGCACGCATCAAGGGTAAATCTCTTAACATATAGTTCTAGTGTAGATCTATAGGTTAGTAAACTCGTACTCGTAATTTTGTTTTCGAAAGTTTTTACTTCGCACGGATCCGTGGCTGGGGGTTTCGGGGTTTCCGTGACGCGAAAAGCGGTTTTCGTGGCCCGAAAAACCCAACAGTGGTATCAGAGCCACGTGCGAAGACTTGTACGAGTTTATTTTTGATTTTTATGAAAAATATAGCTTCTGTGATTTTCTGTAAATTTAAGTTTTTATGCATTTTTATGAGTAATTTTCTCGTATAAGCGAAGCACAAGTGTTTATACACTTGTAGGCTTCAACTACAGAGAAGATTTTTCCGAAACGGCAAGGTTTCGCCCCAAAACTTTTTGGGACAGAGGACTAAGGCACTGTAGGATCGCTTAGGGACACTCGCAATGGTTAGATCACGGGTAGGGGTGCTGCCCTAGCCCCGCAAGGGGATTCGTTCCGCGATTGCGCCCGAAAACCGCTAAACGAGACCGCCAGGAAATTTTACTTGTAAAAATTAGTATTAAAATTACAGAAAATTATGAAAATTACATAATTTAGAATTATGTATAATTTGTGATTGTCATGGCCCAAAAATACCCAATCTGATTGGATTTGTGTTGTAATTCATAATACGGCCTGCGCGTCGTCATTTGTGTTGTGCGTGTTGTACATTTGATTCACGACCTACACGTCGTGCCTTTCTCTATTATTTATTCTTGTTGTAAATTAGTTTAGACTCGAATGTAACTCGAGTTTCAAAATTGTAATGTACAAAATTGGAGCGGTGGAAGGTCCACTCGAGACGGAGTTACGTGGAGGGCGCGAGCAACACAAAGTGGTCAAAGGGAGGAGCTTAAGAAGCTATTGACCCTAGGTTGACCATCCGATCTTCTCATTGGCTTGAGAAGATCGTAGTAGGGCCATGACTAATCACAAATTAATTTAATTAATTTCTTGTGTATATGTGATGCATGATTAAGTAATTAATTAGTGCCTAACGATTAGATTAGATCTAAGTCATGCACATGATACACCCTTTCGATTAGATTAGATCTATCGAGTATATGATACGCATCATCGTTTAGATTAGATCTAAATCATGTCAACTCTAATGTCTACCGTGCCATGATACCTATCAGTACCTCGATCACATGTGTTGTTGAATCTGCCAAAGCAGAGCAACACATATTATCTTGGTAGGGTACGGAGGGACAATCTTGGTCCCGCTTATCAACACATGGGCGAATACAAACTCAATTAGATTGAGTATTCCTAGTTAACTCGGTTGGATCGAGTACAACTATAGGCATTCTTTCAATGGTTGAAAGATAGGACATAAATCACATTTATATTAATTCTTGGGCGTATTAGCCAAAGCTAACTCAAGTTTTAATATAACTGCGGATAATGATCCTATAAACAAGAGTTGCATAGAGATGTAATTGGTAAATTGTTACCTACCGATCATACTAAATCTTGGGCGTATTAGCCAAAGCTAACTCAAGGGTTAGTATGATGTGGATCTTGTCTCACATGAATTATAGAATTCAGTGGGAGGATCATTTAGTCAAAGGCCTAATTAAATGATTTAAAAGAATATGATATTTATTTTCTGTATTTTTCTGTTGTAGATAACCATGACGTCGAATACGAACACCTTCTCTCTGCGTTCTGTCCTTGAGAAGGACAAGCTCAACGGAGCAAATTTCCTGGACTGGTACAGGAACTTGAGAATAGTTCTCACCCAGGAACGTAAACTGCACGTTCTGGAGCAGCCCATTCCAGAGGCTCCTCCTGCCAATGCCACGCGAGCAGAAAAAATGCTTACAAGAAGCATCAAGATGACGCATTAGATGTGTCCTGTCTAATGCTCGTGACCATGAACTCTGAGCTTCAGAAGCAACACGAGTTAATGGTTGCTTACGATATGGTTGAACATCTTCGTCAACTGTATAAAGGACAAGCGAGGCATGAGAGATTTGAGATCTCAAGGGCACTGTTTCAGTACAAGATGTCAGATGGGGCAAGAAAGGTTTCTCTTTTATAATAAAGGACAAATGTTGTTCTGTTTATTTAAAAGATATGTTCTATTATAGTGCACCTCTGATGAACGGACTCTACATTCTAGACCTTGAAAGCCCTATCTATAACATAAATACCAAGAGGTTCAAGTCAAATGACCTGAACCAAACCTATCTCTGGCACTGTCGCTTAGGTCATATAAATGACAAGCGTTTATCCCAGCTCCATAAGGATGGTTTGCTGGACTCATTTGATTTTGAATCTTATGAGACGTGTGAGTCATGCCTACTAGGCAAGATGACCAAGACTCCCTTTAGTGGGCACAGTGAGAGAGCGACTGACTTGTTAGATCTTATACATAGTGATGTATGTGGCCCGTGATAAAGACACCATATAGGATATGGACTGGGAGAGATGCCCAAGTGTCTTTCATGAGGATTTGGGGATGTGAGGCCTACGTTAGACGTCAAGTCTCAGATAAATTAGGACCCAAATCCGACAAGTGCTACTTTATAGGATATCCCAAGGAAACTAAAGGATATTACTTCTACATTCCCAGTCAGCACAAGATAGTTGTGGCAAAGACTGAAGTCTTTCTAGAAAGGGACTTTGTTTCTAGAAAGACTAGTGGGAGTACATTCAATCTTGCAGAAATTTAAGATGCGGATCCTAGCACTGAAGCCTCGATGGAAGTTGAACTGGAACCACAAAGTGTTGTGGATGATGTTGTTCCACAAAGAGTTGAGGAACAACAACCAGTTCAAGTAGACATACCTCTTCGCAGGTCTGATAGGGTACGTCATCAGCCTGAGAGATACTCATTTCTCTTGTCTGACCATGATGACGTTGTGCTCATAGAGGACGAGCCTACCACCTATCAGGAAGCTGTGATAAGACCAGATTCTGACAAATGGCTAGAAGCCATGAGATCCGAAATGGAATTCATGTACACCAACTAAGTATGGACTTTGGTTGATCCATCTGAAGGGGTAAAACCCATAGGGTGTAAGTGGGTCTTTAAGAGAAAGACTGACATGGATGGACTTATCTATAAGGGTCGCTTGGTAGCTAAAGGTTTCAAGCAGATTCATGGTATTGACTATGATGAAACTTTTTCTCCAGTAGCGATGTTTAAGTCCATTCGGATCATGCTTGCTATTGCAGCTTACCATGACTATGAGATATGGTAGATAGATGTCAAAACCGTGTTTTTGAATGGAAACCTACTCGAGGATGTGTACATGACACAACCTGAGGGTTTTGTAGATCCACAGCATACTAGCAGAGTATGCAAGCTGCATAGGTCCATTTATGGACTAAAGCAAGCTTCTCGGAGCTGGAATCTTCGATTCGATGATGCAATCAAACAATTTGGTTTCATCAAGAACGAAGATAAGCCTTGTGTCTACAAGAAGGTTGTAGGGGATATAGTTGTCTTCCTCATATTGTATGTGGATGACATACTACTCATTGGGAAGGACATCCCTTTGCTTCAGTCTGTCAAGACCTAGTTAGGGAGTTGCTTCTCAATGAAGGACTTAGGTGAGGCATCCCGCATTCTAGGGATACAGATCTATAGAGATAGATCTAAGAGATTGCTTGGCCTAAGTCAGATTACATATATTGACAAGGTACTCCTATGGTTTGCCATGCAGAACTCCAAGAAGGGATTTCTTCCGATGTCACATGGCGTGAGTCTTTCGAAGACTCAAGGTCCCTCTTCTAGAGAGGAGAGAGACCGCATGGATCAGATCCCTTATGCCTCAGCCATAGGATCTATCATGTACGCCATGCTATGTACTAGACCTGATGGCTCGTATGCTTTGATCATGACGAGCAGATACCAGTCAGATCCAGGTGAAAGTCACTGGATAGCGGTCAAGAATATTCTTAAGTACTTAAGAAGGACTAAAAAATATTTCTTGATATATGGAGGCAATGATGAGCTAGCTGTAAAGGGTTACAGTGATGCTAGCTTCTAGACCGACCAGGATGATTATCGATCGCAGTCAGGGTTCGTATTTTGCATTAATGGTGGTGCTGTGAGCTGGAAGAATTCGAAGCAGGACACAGTAGCTGATTCTACGACAGAGGCCGAGTACATTGTTGCATCAGAGGTAGCAATGGAGGCAGTTTGGATCCGCAAGTTCATCACTGAACTTGGGGTGGTTCCCAGTATCGCTGACCCTATTGAGCTCTATTATGACAACAATGGAGCTATAGCATAGGCGAAGGAACCTCGCTCACACCAACGAACCAAACACATACTATGGCGCTTCCATCTCATTCGAGAGATTATCGAGAGAGGAGATGTGAAGATATGCAGAGTACCTACAGAGGCTAACATCGCAGATCCCTTGACCAAGGCTTTGGCACAGAGGAAGCATGATGGTTACACTAGGTCATTGGGGCTTAGAGCCTACACTGATTGGCACTAGTGCTAGTGGAAGATTGTTAGTTAGAGCCATAGAGCCAATCATTTAATAATTGTATTATGGATTTATTGTATCATATTCTTATATATAAATAAAGACATTTATTTTAGTTATTATTATACTTACTTGTATTGGTGCCAGATATGTTGGATTTTTCGGGTCGCGAAAACCGCTTTTTCGCGTCACGGAAACCCCGAAACTCCCTAGCCAACGGATCCGTACGAAGAGTATAAAACAAAAATTTTACATGTACGAATTTACTAACTAGATCTACACTTAGATCTACATGTTTAGAAGGTTACCCTTGATGCGTGCCCTTTTCGAATCCCGCTCGTCCAAGGAAGTGACGGATCTCAAGATTGTCAACGTAGACAATCCTCTAGAAGTATCCACACGAACAAGATGTGTTCTCTAACACACAAGGATGGAGAAGAGAACACCACAAGTGTGCTAGCACTTCTTGATGCTCTCGGATGGGATTGGAAGAAGAAGAAAGGAAAAGAAGAGAACACACTCCTCTAAAAAATCTCTATGTGACTTTCAGTAATCTTTCTTCTTGGATTAGACTCACTCTCCTTTTTCTCCCTTGCTTGAAACCCATGACCAAGAGAAGAGAAGGAGCAAAAAGAGAGCTTGAGGAAGAAGATGATGTAAATGTGAGTGAATTAAAAATTCATTCTCATTCAAAACCAAAAAGGTAACCCCCATTCTCATTAAATGTGGCCATTAAAGAGAATAGATTTGTAACCCCCATGAGGTGGCACACTTTGATGATGTGGCACATCATCATTAGTCCTCCTAATGCCAAATCACTAATGATGTGGCAAATAGTCAAGTCAAACTTGACTCTTCATCTTCCTCTCAAGTCAAGTCAAACTTGGCTTAATCTCTCTCATGGTTGATCTAATCCAACCATTTAATTCAAGCCAATTTAATATAATGAATCTAATTCATTTAATTAAATTGATTCAATGAGTCATAATCTAAATTAGACTCATTGAACACATGAATAAACTTGAGTCCAACTCAATTAGCCCAATTAGGAGTACTCTTAATCCAATTTGATTCATCACATGAATCTAATCCTCTTGGTTCATCATATGAACCTAATCTCCATCCACTTGTTCTTTGTGTGTGACCCAATAGGTTCTTGTAACGTTGGCAATGCCCCTAAACCCATTTAGGAGCATAAGTAATGAGCGGTATCTAGCAATACATCATTACTACCCAAGTTACAAGAATGTTGAGATCCAACATCACCTTGTGACTACTAATTGTGACTCCTCACAATATATGACAAGTGTCCTTCTATCCTAGACATCTAGATTGATCAATGTGAGGCATAGACCGTGTCATCCTCTGACCAATCTAAATCTTGAACTCCAAGTAGACTCACTAAATCAAATGAGCTCAATATCTCATATTGACTCATTTGGGCATGGTCATGCACTTCGTGGTCTCACTCTATCAAGAATACCGATGTCTCTCCCATCATATAGGAGGGATAGATCCTATCTACATCACTCACATCCCTCTGCATAATTTGTTACATACCCAGTAATCACCTTTATAGTCCACCCAGTTACGGGTGACGTTTGACGAAACCAAAGTACATAACTCCTTATGTAGGGATCCATGGTGACCTCAGGTCCAAGGACTAGTAGTCATACTAATAGCCACATGAGAAAGTATATGACACTCATATAACGATCAATGATACTTTCTTATGGCGGGTCATTCAATATACATTCTCTAATGCATACCCATGTGTCAACTTGATATCTCTATATCCATGACTTGTGAGATCAAGTCATCGAGTTGACCTACATGCTAGTCTTATTGCATTAACATTGCCCCTGAATGTTAATACTCGACTAGGAATGATTAAGAGTAGTGTTCCCTATATCATCTCACTATCGGTTCAGCTAACCGATTGATATAGGTAAGAACCTTCTACTCAAGGGCGTTATTATACTTAGTTTATTTGGCACCAATACAAGTAAGTATAATAACCAAAACCCAAATGCCTTTATTTATATAGAATATGATACAACAAGTCCATAATACAATCATCAAATGATTGGCTCTAGGGCTCTAGCTAACAATCTCCTACTAGCACTAGTGCCAATCAATGTAGGCTCTAAGCCCCAATGACCTAGTGTGACCATTATGCTTCCTTTGTGCCAAAGCCTTGGTCAAGGGATCTGTGATGTTAGCCTCTGTGGGTACTCTGCAAATCTTCACATCTCCTCTCTCGATAATCTCTCGAATGAGATGGAAGCGCCATAGTATGTGTTTGGTCCGCTGGTGTGAGCGAGGTTCCTTCGCCTGTGCTATAGCTCCATTGTTGTCACAATAGAGCTCAATAGGGTCAGCAATGCTAGGAACCACCCCAAGTTCAGTGACGAACTTGTGAATCCAAACTGCCTCCTTTGCTGCCTCTGATGCAGCAATATACTCGGCCTCTGTCGTAGAATCAGCTACTGTGTCCTGCTTCGAACTATTCCAACTCACAGCACCACCATTTATGCAAAACACGTACCCTGACTGCGATCGATAATCATCCTGGTTGGTTTGGAAGCTAGCATCACTGTAACCCTTTATAGCTAGCTCATCATCGCCTCCATATATCAAGAAATATTCTTTAGTCCTTCTTAAGTACTTAAGAATATTCTTGACCGCTATCCAGTGACTTTCACCTGGATCTGACTGGTATCTGCTTGTTATGCTCAAAGCATACGAGACATCAGGTCGAGTACATAGCATGGCGTACATGATAGATCCTATGGCTGAAGCATAAGGGATCTGATCCATGCGGTCTCTCTCCTCTCTAGAAGAGGGGCCCTGAGTCTTCGAAAGACTCACGCTATGTGACATCGACAGAAATCCCTTCTTGAAGTTCTGCATGGCAAACCGAAGGAGTACCTTGTCAATATATATACTCTGACTTTGGCCAAGCAATCTCTTAGATCTATCTCTATATATCTGTATCCCTAGAATGCGGGATGCTTCACTTAAGTCCTTCATTGAGAAACATGTCCCTAGCCAAGTCTTGACAGATTGTAGCAAAGGGATGTCTTTCCCAATGAGCAGTATGTCATCCACATACAATATGAGGAAGACAACTTTGCCCCCTACAACCTTCTTGTAGACACAAGGTTCATCTTCATTCTTGATGAAACCAAACTGTTTGATTGCATCATCGAATCCAAGATTCCAGCTCCGAGAAGCTTGCTTTAGTCCATAAATGGACCTATGCAGCTTGCATACTCTGCTAGTATGTTTTGGATCTACAAAACCCTCAGGTTGTGTCATGTACACATCCTCGAGTAGGTTTCCATTCAGAACGCAGTTTTGATATCCATCTGCCAGATCTCTTAATCGTTGTAAGCTGCAATAGCAAGCATGATCCGAATACACTTAAACATCGCTACTGGTGAAAAGGTTTCATCATAGTCAATACCATGAATCTGCTTGAAACCTTTAGCTACCAAGCGACCCTTATAGATAAGTCCATCCATGTCAGTCTTTCTCTTAAAGACCCACTTACACCCTATGGGTTTTACCCCTTCAGATGGATCAACCAAAGTCCATACTTAGTTGGTGTACATGAATTCCATTTCGGATCTCATGGCTTCTAGCCATTTGTCAGAATCTGGTCTTATCACAGCTTCCTGATAGGTGGTAGGCTCGTCCTCTATGAGCACAACGTCATCATGGTCAGACAAGAGAAATGAGTATCTCTCAGGCTGATGACGTACCCTATCAGACCTGCGAAGAGGTATGTCTACTTGAACTGGTTGTTGTTCCTCAACTCTTTGTGGAACAACATCATCCACAACACTTTGTGGTTCCAGTTCAACTTCCATCGAGGCTTCAGTGCTAGGATCCGCATCTTAAATTTCTTCAAGATCGAATGTACTCCCACTAGTCTTTCTAGAAACAAAGTCCCTTTCTAGAAAGACTTCAGTCTTTGCCACAACTATCTTGTGCTGACTGGGAATGTAGAAGTAATATCCTTTAGTTTCCTTGGGATATCCTATAAAGTAGCACTTGTCGGATTTGGGTCCTAATTTATCTGAGACTTGACGTCTAACGTAGGCCTCACATCCCCAAATCCTCATGAAAGACACTTGGGCATCTCTCCCAGTCCGTATCCTATATGGTGTCTTTATCACGGGCCACATACATCACTATGTATAAGATCTAACAAGTCAGTCGCTCTCTCACTGTGCCCACTAAAGGGAGTCTTGGTCATCTTGCCTAGTAGGCATGACTCACACGTCTCATAAGATTCAAAATCAAATGAGTCCAGCAAACCATCCTTATGGAGTTGGGATAAATGCTTGTCATTTATATGACCTAAGCGACAGTGCCAGAGATAGGTTTGGTTCAGGTCATTTGACTTGGACCTCTTGGTATTTGTTGGGTTTTTCGAGCCGCGAAAATCGCTTTTTCGCGTCGCGGAAACCCCGAAACCCCTAGCCAACGGATCCGTGCAAAGAAAAATTTGAAAACATACGAATACGAGTTTCTACCTAGATCTACACTTAGATCTACAAAAGAAAAGTTATACCTTTGAAGCGAAGCCCTTCGCGTTCCCGTTCGTCCAAACGGTACCGGATCTCGAGAGTATCAAAATAGATACCCCTCTAGAAGTATCCACACGGACATGTAGGTGGAGAAAAACCACACAAAAGGGTGTGCTAGCACCTTGTGTGGTTCGGCCAAGTTGAGGAGGAGAGGGAGAGGGAGAGCTAGAGGAAGAAGATGGAGTGAATGAGTCTTGAATGAAAATTCATTCCCATTCATCCTCTTATGTGGCTAGCCACTTGATTAACTCCCACTCATTTAATGTGGCCGGCCACATTAATGGGAAAGGAGGCTTGTAACCTCCATGAGGTGGCACACCATGATGATGTGGAGCATCATCATTGGTCCACATCTTGCCATCTCACTAATGATGTGGCAATTAGTCAAGTCAAACTTGACTCTTCCTCTTCCTCTCAAGTTAAGTCAAACTTGACCAAATCTCTTCTATGGTTGATCTAATCTAACCATTTGATTCCAGCCAACTTAATATAATGAATCTAATTCATTAAATTAAGTTGATTTAATGAGTCATAATCTAAATTAGACTCATTAAATATATGAATCAACTTGAGTCCAACTCAATTAGCCCAATTTAGATTACTCTTAATCCAATTTGATTGATCAAATGAATCTAATCCTCTTGGTTCATCATATGAACCTAATCTCCATCTAATTATCCTTAGTGTGTGACCCTATAGGTTCTTGTAACGTTGGCAATGCCCCTAAACCCATTTAGGAGCATAAGTAATGAGCGGTATCTAGCAACACATCATTACTACCCAAAGTTACAAGAATGTTGAGATCCAACATCACCTTGTGACTATTAATTGTGACTCCTCACAATATATGACAAGTGTCCTTCTATCCTAGACATCTAGATTGATCAATGTGAGGCATAGACCGTGTCATCCTCTGATCAATCTAAATCTTGAACTCCAAGTAGACTCACTAAATCAAATGAGCTCAATATCTTATATTGACTCATTTGGGAATGGTCATGCACTTCGTGGTCTCACTCTATCAAGAATACCGATGTCTCTCCCATCATATAGGAGGGATAGATCTCATCTACATCACTCACATCCCTCTGGATAATTTGTTACATACCCAGTAATCGCCTTTATAGTCCACCCAGTTACGGGTGACGTTTGACGAAACCAAAGTACATAACTCCTTATATAGGGAACTATGGTGACTTCAGGTCTAAGGACTAGTAGTCATACTAATAGCCACATGAGAAAGTATATGACACTCATATAACGATCCATGATACTTTCTCATAGCGGGTCATTCAGTATACATACTCTAATGTATACCTATGTGTCAACTTGATATCTCTATATCCATGACTTGTGAGATCAAGTCATCGAGTTGACCTACATGCTAGTCTTATTGCATTAACATTGTTCCTGAATGTTAATACTCAACTAGGAATGATTAAGAGTAGTGTTCCCTATATCATCTCACTATCGATTCAACCAATCGATTGATATAGGTAAGAACCTTCTACTCAAGGACGTTATTATACTTAGTTTATTTTGGCACCAATACAAGTAAATATAATAACCAAAAACCAAATGCCTTTATTTATATATAGTGTAACGACCCAATTTTTCCAATTTCAAGTTCTAAAAGTCCATAAAAATATTTGGAAATACTTTTAAAATATTCTAGAGATTTTTAGGAATTTTTAGAGTATTTTTACGTAATTTTTGGAGGTCGTTTAGTAGGGTTATAAAAAGAAAGAAGTTTTTAAAAAAAAATGTTGAAGGTGAGATTCGAACCCACGATCTCAGGTTGGACTGACCCAAGCAAAACCGGCCCCAACCAGCTGAGCTAAACGGTTTTGTTAACCTTATATGGTGAGAACTAAGTTTATAGCATAGTTAATGATTAGGGAATAAATTGGGAAAAGTGCGCGGCTGAGGGATTTAAGCCGAGACCCTGGACTCGGTTAAAACCCAGCCAACCAACCGAGCTGCGCTCGATTTGTTAATTAAATATGGGAACAAATTGATTTAAGGTATAGTTCGATTTAAACCCTAGTATAAGAAAAGGAATTTAGGTTTCTTTTCGGAAAATCAACATTTTCTCTCAAAATCTTCTCCTTCTCTTCTCTGGTGCGCGACGGCGCCGACTCACGGGCGGAAACAAAGGAGGACCTAGGGCTTGATCTCCGGCGCCGGCGAAGGGTTTTTTTTCCGGCCGGTCTTCACACCGCCGAGCTCCTCTCGACGAGGAACACACGAAGGCGCACGAAGAGGAACCGGAAGACTTGAGTTGACCGAAACCCTAGAGCTTTTCTTCTTCCTCCGGTTGTAAGTTCAAAACAGCGAGGTGAGTCGCTACTCACCTGCAGTAGGATAGTTCCGGGTTCTTTTCCTTTTGTTTCGAATATTTTGTGAAGATTGTGGATTAGGGCTTACTGCTATGAGAATTCTAAGGAAGAGGGAAAGGGTTTTTGATTGGATTAGGTTCTGAATTCTGCTTATTATTGTGTTCCGAATTTGTTCTGCTTTGTTCTGAAGTTTGCTGCCATGTTGTTTCCTTTTTTGTTAGAGTTCTGTATTATTGAAGTTTTATTAGCATGCATTCTTGGTTTTCTTTCTGTTAAGTTCTGTGACAGCAAGAATTGGTAACCTGTTGCTAGATATGGGTTTTGATTTTGGAACGAAACAAGCTTTATATAGGTTCCAACTTTCCAACAGGTTTAGTTTGGTTTGTGTTAGGAAAGGGGCACCAACAGTCCCATTTCTCTGTGGTATTTGCAGTAGTTAAGAGTAGCTCCAATTGTAGTGGTGAACAATCTCCTTCTTTGTGCATTTTTGCAGACAAGAACAACTTCATTTGGAGTTTAGAACAGCCCCTTTGGAGCCTATTCTAGTTCAAGTTTTCTTTGTGTTCTCTGCAGAAACGTACAGCTCTATTAGAGCATAGGACAGCCTTTCTTTTTGATAACTCAGCAAGTTTAATTTTTAAAGTTTCAATTCGGCAAGCTTGATTCCTTTTTTTTCGTAATTTGTTGTGCAGAATGGTTGCTAGGGATTTAGCTGAGTAGTCAGTGAACATCGAATTTAAGTAGAAGCAATATCCATTTTTCTCTAGCTCATTAGGCATGATTTGGTATAGAATTCAACCTAGTTTTCTTAGGTGTATATATGCCTCAATAGTTTTCTCTCGAGGTAGGAATGTATGCAGAATTTTGTAACATTCACAGTGCAAATTTGTATTAGTCTTATATGCAGATTTTTTTTCTAGTTTTCATTTACTATTATTGAGCATGTGCAGTTTTTAATTGCTATGAGTGGAGTATGATCAGTTTTCTTTATTACTAGATACACATGAGCAGTTTCTTTAGTTTTTATTTGCTATTTTAATAAGCATGAACAACCATGTATTCTAGTGGGAAAATAAGAGTTTTATCAAATTCTTTTAGAAGCATTAACAAGTAAAAAGAAAGAAAAAGAAAAGAAAGAAAAGGCCAAGGCCTTAAGTAAATCTCAAAGTCAAGACTTTAGGGATTTTGGCACACATGATGCTATTAAAATGCCAAGGCATTTAAAGAAGAAGTATTTAAGATAAAAAGTATTTTACTTTTAAGAAGAGGCTAGTACCCGACTTCCAAGGTTGTCGTTAAACAAATCCAGGTGTCCAATTCCAAGGTTTTGGCCCTGGTAGACCAAGGTCTGCTCTTTTAGGATTGGCGGCTCGCTACCCCAACCTATTAGGGAACGCGCATAAGATGATGCCTGGGCCCAAGAGAAGTTGATTATTATTTTCAAGTATTAAAGTATAAATTTTAAACAAGTGAAATAAAAGAATAAGATTAGAGTAAAAGAAGTAAGTTTCACTTTGTTTTAAAGATCAGCAAGTTTAGCTTTCTTTTATGCTAGCAGCTTTTACATGTTTAGTTTCTTACATGTTATTTATTTGCTAGTTGATGAGCATGTTTTGCTTTATATGTTAGCATTCCAGTTAGTTTGCTTTCTTTATTAGTTTATGAGCATGAGTAGTTATACATGTTATCTTTTCTGTTAGTTGATTTCTTTGCTATTTATGAGCATGAGTAGCTTTACATATTAGCATTCAGTTTTAGCATGTTTTTATTTGTATACATGCATATCGAGTTTTTGTGAGTTAGATAGCGCTCACTAAGCTTTATGCTTATAGACTGCACTTTCTCCTACTGCAGATAAAGAAAAAGGAAAGCTAATATGAAGGAAGGCGACAAGGAGATGCAAGAGGGGTGTGTGATGTCTGCACTATGGAAGTTCTAGGGATCCTTGCGAATAAGATGAATTATGATTTGTTCTTTGAGTTAATTAAGTTTTTATGTGTTAAGGAAATTTGATAACTGTTTATAAGGACATTTGATACTATGTTTGCTATTCAGTTGTGGTTGTGGATTAGTTTTCCTTTATTGTTGCTGAGTTAGATTTATTATACTGCGTGGTTGTTAGTTATGTGTTCCAGCCGCTTGTGGCTGAGTATATATACTGCATGTATTGTTGAATATGGTCACCGGTACAGGGGAGACTCTGTCGAAATTTTTCAGTAGGGTTTCCATGTGGTTCTTAATCACACCGGTTAAGTAGAGTTAGTAGTTAAGTAACGGTCATCCTTTGAGAGTAGTAGTAGTAAGAAGGGTGGTCGTTACATATAGAATATGATACAACAAGTCCAAAATACAATCATCAAATGATTGGCTCTAGGGCTCTAGCTAATAGTATTTATGTTATAAATAGGGCTTTCAAGATCTAGAATATAGAGTCCGTTTATCAGAGGTGCACTACAATAGAACATATCTTTTAAATAAACATAACAACATTTGTCCTTTCTAATAAAAGAGAAACCTTTCTTGTCCAAACAAGAAACTGAAATTATGTTCTTAGTTAATGCAGGCACATAACAACAATCATCCAACTCTAATAAAAGCCCAGAGGGAAGAGATAGATAGTAAGTTCCTACAGCAACAGCAGCAACCCGTGCTCCATTGCCTACTCGTAGGTCTATCTCACCCTTCGTCAATGCCCTAAAATTTCTCAGCGCTTGTACATTAGTACAAATGTGCGAAGCACATCCGGTATCTAATACCCACGATGAAGAAATAGAGAGGTTGATTTCTATAACATGTATACCTGAAGTAAAAATCTTATTTCTCTTCTTCTTAAGATCTTCCAGGTATTCTTTGGAGTTCCTCTTCCAATGCCTTGCTTGTCCTTGATATAGGTGACAAAGATGTTCAACCATATCATAAGCACTCATCAACTCATGTTGCTTCTGAAGCTCAGAGTTCATGGTCGCGAGCATAAGACAGGACACATCTAATGCGTCATCTTGATGTTTCTTATAAGCATCTTTGTCAGCTCGCGTGGCAGTGGTAGGAGGTGCCTCCGGAATGGGCTGCTCCAGAACGTACAGTTTACGTTCCTGAGTGAGAACTATTCTCAGATTCCTGTACCAGTCCAGGAACTTTGCTCCGTTGAGCTTGTCCTTCTTAAGGACAGAACGCAGAGAGAAGATGTTTGTGTTTGACATCATGGCAATTCTACAACAGAAAAATGCAAAAAATAAATATCATATTCTTTTTATATCATTTAATTAGGTCTTTAACTAAATGATGCTCTCACTGAATTCTATAATTCATGTGGGACAAGATCCACATTATACTAACCCTTGAGTTAGCTTTGGCTAATACGCCCAAGATTTAGTATGATCGGTAGGTAACGATTTCCAATTACATCTCTATGCAACTCTTGTTTATAGGATCATTATTAGCAGTTATATTAAAACTTGAGTTAGCTTTGGTTAATACACCCAAGAATTAATATAAATGGGATCTATGTCCTATCTTTCTAACCGTTGGAAGAATGCCTATAGTTGTACTTGATCCAATTGAGTTAACTAGTTACTCAATCTAATTGAGTTGTACTCACCCATGCGTTGATAGGCGGGACCAAGATTGTCTCTCCGTACCCTACCAAGATAATATGTGTTGCTCTGCTTTGGCAGATTCAACAACGACATGTGATCGAGCTAGTAGTAGGTATCACGGCATGGTCGGCATTTTGAGTTGTCGTGATTTAGATCTAATATAAATGTCGATGTTGTATCATATACTTGATATAGATCTAATCTAATCGATAGGGTGCATCTTGTACACGATGTAGATCTAATCTAATCGTAAGGGTGCATCTTGTGCACGATTTAGATCTAATCTAATCGTTAGGAACTAATTAATTACTATTTTACTAGCATGCATCACATACACACATAAGCAATTAATTAAATAATTTTGTGATTATGTCATGGCCCTACTACGATCTTCTCAAGCCAATGAGAAGATCAGATGGTCAACCTAAGGTCAACAGCTTCTCAAGCGCCTTCCTTTTGACCACCTTGTGTTGCTCGCGCCTTCCTCATAATTCCGTCTTGAGTGGACCTTCCACCGCTTCAAAATTTACATTACAATTTTGAAACTCGAGTTACATTCGAGTCTAAATCTAATTTACAACCAGAATATAAATAGGGAGGCACGACGCGCAGGTCGCGTATCAAATACAGCACACACAAACACATGACGGCACGCAGGCCGTATTATAAATTACAACACAAATCTAATCATATTGGGTCTTTTTGGACCATGACTATCACAAAAATAATATATAATTATAAATTATATATTTTTCATAATTTTCTATAATTTTTCATAATTTTTACAATTTTATGAGTAAATTTTTCCCGACGGTCCCGATTAACGATTTCGGGCGCAATCGCGAAGCAAATCCCCTTGCGGGGTTAGGGGAAGTACCCCTACCCGCGATCTAACCATCGCGAGTTGCTCCTAAGAGATCCTACAGCGCCTTAGCCCGCTGTTCCAAAAGGTTTTGGGTCGAAACATTGCCGTTACGGAAAAATCTTCTCGGTAGTCGAAGCCTACAAGTGTCTAAACACTTATGCTCCGCTTCTACGATAAAAATACCCTTTAAAACTATAAAATTCATGAAATTACAGAAATTCACAGAAACTATATTTTTCATAAAAATACAAAATAAATTCGTACATGTCTTCGCACGTAACTCTGATACCACTGTTGGGTTTTTCGGACCGCGAAAACTGCTTTTTCGCTTCGCGGAAACCCCGAAACTCCCTAGCCAACGGATCCGTGCGAAGAGTATAGAACAAAAATTTTACATGTACGAATTTACTAACTAGATCTACACTTAGATCTACATGTTTAGAAGGTTACCCTTGATGCGTGCCCTTTTCGAATCCCGCTCGTCCAAGGAAGTGTCGGATCTCAAGATTGTCAACGTAGACAATCCTCTAGAAGTATCCACACGAACAAGATGTGTTCTCTAACACACAAAGATGGAGAAGAGAACACCACAAGTGTGCTAGCACTTCTTGATGCTCTCGGATGGGATTGGAAGAAGAAGAAAGGAAAAGAAGAGAACACACTCCTCTAAAAAATCTCTATGTGACTTTCACTAACCTTTCTTCTTGGATTAGACTCACTCTCCTTTTTCTCCCTTGCTTGAAACCCACGACCAAGAGAAGAGAAGGAGAAAAAAGAGAGCTTGAGGAAGAAGATGATGTGAATGTGAGTGAATTAAAAATTCATTCTCATTCAAAACCAAAAAGGTAACCCCTATTCTCATTAAATGTGGCCATTAAAGAGAATAGATTTGTAACCCCATGAGGTGGCACACTTTGATGATGTGGCACATCATCATTAGTCCTCCTAATGCCAAATCACTAATGATGTGGCAAATAGTCAAGTCAAACTTGACTCTTCCTCTTCCTCTCAAGTCAAGTCAAACTTGACTTAATCTCTCTCATGGTTGATCTAATCCAACCATTTAATTCAAGCCAATTTAATATAATGAATCTAATTCATTTAATTAAATTGATTCAATGAGTCATAATCTAAATTAGAATCATTGAACACATGAATCAACTTGAGTCCAACTCAATTAGCCCAATTAGGATTACTCTTAATCCAATTTGATTCATCATATGAAGTCACCATGGTTCCCTACATAAGGAGTTATGTACTTTGGTTTCGTCAAACGTCACCCGTAATTGGGTGGACTATAAAGGCGATTACTGGATATGTAACGAATTATGCAGAGGAATGTGAGTGATGTAGATGGGATCTATCCCTCCTATATGACGGGAGTGACATCGATATTCTTGATAGAGTGAGACCACGAAGTGCATGACCATGCCCAAATGAGTCAATATGAGATATTGAGCTCATTTGATTTAGTGAGTCTACTTGGAGTTTAAGATTTAGATTGATTAGAGGATGACAGGGTCTATGCCTCACATTGATCAATCTAGATGTCTTGGATAGAAGGACACTTGTCATATATTGTCAGGAGTCACAATTAGTAGTCACAAGGTGATGTTGGATCTCAACATTCTTGTAACTTGGGTAGTAATGATGTGTTGCTAGATACCGCTCATTACTTATGCTCCTAAATGGGTTTAGGGGCATTGCCAACATTACAAGAACCTATAGGGTCACACACTAAGGACAATTAGATAGAGATTAGGTTCATATGATGAACCAAGAGGGTTAGATTCATTTGATGAATCAAATTGGATTAAGAGTAATCCTAATTGGGCTAATTGAGTTGGGCTCAAGTTGATTCATGTGTTCAATGAGTCTAATTTAGATTATGACTCATTGAATCAATTTAATTAAATGAATTAGATTCATTATATTAAATTGGCTTGAATTAAATAGTTGGATTAGATCAACCATGAGAGAGATTAAGTCAAGTTTGACTTGACTTGAGAGAAAGATGAAGAGTCAAGTTTGACTTGACTTTATGCCACCTCATTGGTGAGTTGACATTGAGTGGGCCAATGATGATGCTCCACATCATCATGGTTGCTTAAGTGAGATGCCACCTCATGGGAGTTACCAAGAGTTGTGACTCTTGGCATTCCATAGAGGTTACTACTGTAGGATCGAAAAGAATTTAGATATCTCCACAATGACATGATATTGTCCACTTTGGGCCTAAGCCCTCATGGTTTTGCTCTTGGGCTCTACCCAAAAGGCCTCATGCCAATGGAGATATCTTTTTCTTATAAACCCATGATCTTTTCCATATGTTTTCAATATGGGACTATGTTTGCAACTTTGCAACCCCAACAATCCCCCCCTCAAACAAAGGACCATGGGCTTCCCACGTCCGATCCTCGACCCACCAGGTCTTCCTGCCCCTCGATCTACTCGACCTACTAGGACTTCCTGCCCCTCGGTCTACCCGACCTACTAGGACTTCCTTGCCTAGCCGCAACTAGGACTTCCTGCCCCTCGGTCCACCCGACCTACTAGGACTTCCTGCCTGGTGTCTGGTCCTCTTGATCCGAACATAGGAGCCCCCACTTTCTTTGTTCGAGGTCAATATTGTACTCACATGGTTCAATCAGACCATAGCTCTTGTGCACAGTCAGCGGTTAAACCTTCTGGCAGTCCAGGCTCTGATACCAATTGTTAGGACCAAAAGTAGCTAGAGGGGGGGTGAATAGCTCGTCGCGTGCTCGTTGCTCGGTGTTGCTTGTTTCTTCAAGAATGCGCAGCAGAAAATACAGAAACAAACACAAACACGCTAACACTAGGATTTTACTTGGTATCCACCTCACAAGAGGTGACTAATCCAAGGATCCACACCAACGCACACACCCTCCACTATGAATAACACTCCTTTATGGTAACTACCAAAGGCGGAGAAGCCCTACAACACTCTCAATACAAGAAGAAGAAAGGGAAATACAAGTTAAGCAAAAGCTTACAAGATGTACCGTAAAAACCCTAACCCTAACTTCTTCCTCTTGCAATAGATCCGCCTCTTGACTTGGAAAGCCTCCAAGAACCTTCAAGAACTGGCGATCACGTGCTTGTAGAGAGCTGTGGAGGAGCTGGAATGAATCTGAGAAGAGCTCGTAAAGAGATGCCGAAGACCACGCTCGCCTGCGGCTTTAAACGACGCCAACGGTCGGATCCCGATCGATTCGAATGTTCCCAATCGATCGGGGAGGCTTTGGATCGATCCACGGATCGATCCAGAGCGCCTCTGTGCTCTGGAAACGCGCCTGGATCGATCCACGGATCGATCCAGCGCTTATCGCGCGAAGCAGCATCGTCCCGATCGATCGGCTGATCGATCAGGACCTCTGGATCGATCCACGGATCGATCCAGAAGCTCTCTGTTCGCTGGGAAGAATCTGGATCGATCCACTGATCGATCCAGAACCTGGATCGATCCACGGATCGATCCAGCACTTGGTTTTTGCCCAAAACCAAGTTCCAAACCTCCCTAACCAACATCCGGTCAACCTTGACCTGTTGGTACATCATGCCTCGCATCTGGTCACTCCCTTGACCTGCCAGGACTCCCCACCAAGTGTCCGGTCAATCCCTTTGACCCACTTGGACTTTTACTCGTCGTGCCAAGTATCCGGTCACTCTATTGACCTACTTGGACTTCCACCAGATGTCTGGTCAACCTTGACCCATCTGGACTTCCTTCCTTGCCAAGTATCCAGTCAATCCTTTGACCTACTTGGACTTCCCAGCACCAGATGTCCGATCATCCTTGATCCATCTGGATTTTCCCTTGCCTGGCTTCACTCACCAGGGCTTTCACCTAGCTTCACTCACTAGGGTTTTCCATCTGCCTAGCTTCACTCACTAGGGTTTTCCATCTGCCTAGCTTCACTCACTAGGGTTTTCCATCTGCCTAGCTTCACTCACTAGGACTTTCACCTGGCTTCACTCACCAGGGCTTTCACCTAGCTTCACTCACTAGGGTTTTCCATCTGCCTAGCTTCACTCACTAGGACTTTCACCTGGCTTCACTCACCAGGGTTTTTCTTCTGCCTGGCTTCACTCACCAGGACTTTCATTTTGCCTAACATCCCAGTTAGGACTTCCCAGTCAAGTATCCAGTCAACCTTGACCTACTTGACTCTTCTTCAATCAATATCTTATTGTCAAACATCTAAACCCAAACCAAGACTCAGCTTGGTTACCCAGGTCAACCTTGACCTGAGGGATATTGCACCAACAATCTCCCCCTTTTTGATGTTTGACAATACCACAATAACACTTACAATCCCATATGTAAGTTAGGCTAATCCCATAGCCTCCTTCTTCATGCCACTAGGTAATGAAAGCATAAATTAAGCTCTTCATTCTCCCCCTAAGAGGGCAAACTCCCTCTAGGTAATGAAAGCCTAACTTACTCCCTTTCATGAGTCCTTTCATTCTCCCCCTATGACCTTCCCATAGGTAATGAAGGACTAAGCTTAACCATACATTCTCCCCCTATTGGCACACATCAACCCATCGTTGGACACACATCAACCCATGCTCCAATCTTGGGCACACTTCAACAAATCCATTTGTTGAAGACTCTCCCGAAGAGTTGCTCATCGTTGTTCACAACATCACTGTTGTGATCAACACGATAATGAAGGTCCCATACCCTTCATTTATCCTTAACTTCTCCTCAATGTTGACAAATACCCAACCTTGAGCATTTTCAACCACTTGAGTGTCCACTTGAAATAATGAGGATATCCACTCCCCATTTTTCCCATTTCAAGTTTAAATGCTCAACCTTGAGCAAGTTCACAACAGAAGGTTAACCACCTTCCAAGGTTCATGAAAAATAATTTTCATGTCTTTAAAGAGTCCCTCCCCCTAAAGACATGGTGGTAACTTCTGTCATTGCACCAACAATGACTTGGAATCCCTAAACCTTTAGGAAACCCAAATTTAGAAGTTTTGAGGTTCAAATATTCAAAATTTGAAACAACCTCAACCGAAACTTCTACTTAGTCTTCGTTAACCAATCCATCCTTGTTTTCAACATGAAAACACCCTTTGTATGTATACAAATGTATTTAAGGGGTTTGGAATGGTTACCTAGACTCAAAGAGGTTCAAAGATGCTGAAATCAGGCCTTCCCAGCCAAAATCAGCAACTTGGATCGATTGGAGTTGGGTTCCAATCGATTGAACCTTTCTGAATCGATCCACGGATCGATTCAGACTCCCTGGATCGATCGGCTGATCGATCCAGCGAGCTTCTGCTCGCGGGAATTACCGTTTGAATCGATCCATGGATCGATTCATGGAACTCCAATCGATCCATGGATCGATCGGAGCTCTGATAGTTGCTGAAATTCCATTTCAGTCAACTTCAGAAACCCCTAGAAAATTCTACAAAAATCCAAAAATTATGAAATTTCGTGTAGACATTATTTAGGGCATACTTAATCATGGAAAAATAGCTTTCTATGAAAATACATCATATTTTCAAAGATTGACACAAACTTGAAAGCTTGCAAAAACTTTAGTGTTTTTCTTCAAGTTTGTGTCTAACTATTCAATGGTGATTACTATCAAAAGATAGCCTTCACCAAGGTTTTCCAAAAACATTTTAAAAACATTTTCAAAACCAATATCCCATCATGTTCCTTGGGCATAATGCACATGACTTGTACATTAGCTTTCCCAATGATGGGAAAACACATAACTATGTGTTTTGATGAACTTAAAACTCAAAAGAATGCACTAAATCAACATCTTGAGTTTTTTTTTTTTTTTTCATCATCCTAACATCTCACTTGTATATAATATGCACTAAAACACATACAAGTCACCTTATAGGTCTTTGTGAGATGTAAGATTTTGGTTTTGCCCTATTCTAGGGATCATGCATATCTATCTAGGCATTTTGAGAGGTAGACATCCACAAAGGATGTTACTTGTTGATTTACTTGTTAAACAAATGTCACTTGTTTATTCCACTTGTTGTAAACAAATGCCACTTGTTTAACTAATGCCATATGTCCTTAATTTTTTTTAAGGAAATAAACATAATGCATGATAATGTTATGGCATACATCAAAATAAAATAGCTTTCAAAAGAAAGATTCCTATAACTACATGATGTATGTATGGCATGACATGGTATTTTTGTATTTTTCATGATAAGTCATGAATGCAAAATACAAATAAGATAAAATATGATGTCATGGCATATTATGAGCAAACAATCATGGCAAGGTTTAGCATAAATAAAATATACCTAGATTACCTATCTAAGTATCGTTAATCTTAGCTAATCCTAAGACTTAAACCCTAGCTTGCCCAAAGTGCTTCAAGAAAATGCCAAAGCCTAAGTTTGCATTTCTTATTCCCTTGATTAATTTATGTCAATTAAAATGAACATGTCCTCAAATGTTGGCATATTCCATTTTTCCTCAAGAGCAGCACTTTTAAATTTAAGGCCCGGATTGCCTTAAATTGCCTAAGAACATACCAAAAACCCAACTTGATAGTTCTTATTAATTTTCCAATATGTGCCATTTAAGATTAAAATCAAATCTTCCACCATTAGGCACATTTTACTCTTTCAAGGAGTAAATAATAGGTCCATTTCATTTTCAAAGGTTAACTAAACCTTGAAAATGCTCCTTGAGTGTCAATTTCCTCAAAGTTGGGTTAACTACCCTTCTAATCGGAGTTGACACTCTCTAACCCATCTATGGGGTAGAGAAGATGCTCCTAGGAACCCAACACCTATTGGTGCTCCTTGGATGCTCTAGGTACTCACTAGGATAACTTCCTAGATACCTTCCTAGTGACCTTGTTGGGCTTCTTAGAAGCCTTGGTCACATTTTCTAGGTCAACTCTAGGGATAACCTCCCTTGTGACCTTGTTTGTGACTTTCTCAGACTTCTTAGAAGTCTTAGTCACATTTATTGCAAAAATACTCTTAGGGATGACTTCCCTAGTATTTTTGGCTTGACCTCTAGACCTAGGGTTTGTTCCATAGCTATATGGAACTCTATGGTAAGAGGGCACATCCTTCTTAGCCTTTGGTTTGTATCCCAAACCTCTATGGCCATTAGATGACCTTTGTGCTCCTAGACCTAGGTTATGCTCATTTTGCCCTAATAGGATATTTTCCATCCTTTTTAGGGTCTTTTCCATTTTATCAAGTCTTGACCTCAAGACTTGATTTTCTCTCACTAAGTCCTTAGTATTTGACCCATGAGCATTTTTGTTTCTAGGCTTGTATCTAAAATCCTTAGAGTTTACGCCTAGATTTTTACCTACATTCCTAGCCTTAGGGATAGTAGTTTTGGCATGTAAGGCCACATGCTTTTCCTTAAAGCCCTCATGCTTCCTATTCTTATGGTAAATCGCATTAAAATGATAAAAGTTAGAACCATCATGCTTTTTACCATAATGTAAAGGGGTAGGCTCAATAAATGTTACCTTCTTCTTTACCTTGGAGGCTCCCCCTTGCCTAGTGCCTCCTTGAGCCTTGACCACCTTCTTCCCCTTGGGGCATTGACTTCGGTAATGCCCCTTTTGATTGCAAGAGAAGCATATAATATGCTCCTTGCTCTTCTTTGTGTTGGGAATGATCTCCTTGGGCTTCGCCTTGCCCTTTTGTGCCAATTTAGGACACTTGCTCTTATAGTGCCCATGTTCCCTACACTCAAAACATATTATATGATTTTTATTATTTATTGAAATGTTTATACCTCTGCTTGCAGGGGTGGCATCTTTTTCTTTGGATCCGTAGGTAGAAGCTTCCTCTTGATCGGACCTTGATTCTCCTCCATTTGATTTTTCTTGACTTTTGGAGGTAGAAGCTTCTTCCTCCTCTTCTTCTCTTGACCCGGATGTAGAAGCTTCTTCTTCTTCTTGCTCCGGTGTCACCAAGGATTGCTCCCCCTCAATCCTAGAGGTGGAGGCTTCATCATCTTGAATGTGAAACAAGGAGTATGCTCCCTCCTTGTTCCCTTCGGTGCATTCCCTTGAGGATGAAGCTTCTTGGATTTCCTCTTCTTCGGAGGTTGAGTATCTCTCAACCTCGGAGTCCTCCTCTTGGTCTTGCTCCAAAGAGTCACCCTCTCTGGATTCTTCATTATCTTGTACAGTGGAGGGGATCTCTTCATGAAGCTTAGCCAATTTGCTCCAAAGTTCCTTTGCATCTTCAAATTCTCCAATTTTGCAAAGAATGGTGCTTGGCAATAAATTGACCAAAAGCTTGGTCACATTGTCATTTGCCTCGCACCTTTGGACTTGCTCCGGGCTCCATTTGCTTTTCTTTAGAACTTTGCCCTTTGAATTTCTTGGAGCCTTGAAACCTTCCATTAGAGCAAACCATTGCTCTATCTCCATCATCAAGAAATTTTCAATTCTTGATCTCCAAGAATCGAAGCTTGCCGATGTGTATGGTGGAGCCACCCTTGTGTCAAATCCAAGTCCATCTTGGAATTGCATCTTGAAGTTGAGCTTGATAAAATCTTGAACTTGAAGAATTTGCTCCAACTTCTTCACCCTCTAGCTTTTCTATCCTCGACCCACCAGGTCTTCCTGCCCCTCGATCTACTCGACCTACTAGGACTTCCTGCCCCTCGGTCTACCCGACCTACTAGGACTTCCTTGCCTAGCCGCAACTAGGACTTCCTGCCCCTCGGTCCACCCGACCTACTAGGACTTCCTGCCTGGTGTCTGGTCCTCTTGATCCGAACATAGGAGCCCCCACTTTCTTTGTTCGAGGTCAATATTGTACTCACATGGTTCAATCAGACCATAGCTCTTGTGCACAGTCAGCGGTTAAACCTTCTGGCAGTCCAGGCTCTGATACCAATTGTAGGATCGAAAAGAATTTAGATATCTCCACAATGACATGATATTGTCCACTTTGGGCCTAAGCCCTCATGGTTTTGCTCTTGGGCTCTACCCAAAAGGCCTCATGCCAATGGAGATATCTTTTTCTTATAAACCCATGATCTTTTCCATATGTTTTCAATATGGGACTATGTTTGCAACTTTGCAACCCCAACAACTACATCTCTTAATGTGGCCGGCCACATCAATGGATGAATAAGTTTCATTTTGTGAGTAATTCTCATTCATTCCTTCATCTTCTTCCTTGCTCCATTTTCTTCTCTGCCTCTCCTCCTTTCTTGGTCGAACACTCTAGGTGCTAGCACAGCTTTGTTTGGCTTCTCCACCTATTGTGTTCGTGTGGATACGCATAGAGAGTTGTCTACCTTGACAACTTGAGATCCGGCACCTTGGACGAGCGGGATTCGCGAAAGGCACACATCAAGGGTAAATCTCTTAACATATAGTTCTAGTGTAGATCTATAGGTTGGTAAACTCGTACTCGTAATTTTGTTTTTGAAAGTTTTTACTTCGCACGGATCCGTGGCTGGGGGTTTCGGGGTTTCCGCGACGCAAAAAGTGGTTTTCGTGGCCCGAAAAACCCAACATCTCAAGGATTGAGGGAGAGCATAGTTCATTGACACCGGAATGAAAAGAAGCCTCAACATTCGGATCAAATAATGATCATGTACCGCCCATAAGAGTAAAGAAGATATAAAAATTTTAAGTTGTAAAAATAAAAATCATATAATATGTTTTGAGTATAGGAAAAATAGACACTACAAGAGCAAGTATCCAAGATTAGTCAAGGAGAATACTAAAATAGCACCGAAAGTGATTGAGAAGTCAAAAGAGGTTGACCCCATGATACGAAAGGGAAAGAAGCATAATATGTGCTTCTCTTGCAATCAAAGGAACATTATCAAAACCAATGTCCAAGGGGGAGGATTCCAACCAAAAACAAAAGAGGAAGCTCAAGTCAAGGTGAGCTTCCAAGAGCAAATCTAAGGTACCATTAGTTAATGTTATTCCTTCATATCATGATAAAAAGCATGTTAAAAATATATTTTATGATTTTGGTGTTATTTATCTTGAAAATAAGAAGCATGATAATTCTAGGAAAAATTATAGAGCATATCATGCTAAAACAACCTTACCTAAGGATAGGAATGTAGAAAAGAATATAGGCATGAATTTTGAGGAAGCTAGATATATGCCTAAAAGGAAAAATGCTTTAAGAAATCATGAAAAATTCAAATTTGAGGATTTAATGATAGAAAATTGAGTAGGCTTGAGAAATTAGAGAAGATCCTAAAGGAAATGGTAAATAATGTCAAAAGGTCAAAGAAGCAAAACCTAAGTCAAAATAGACAAGAGTCGTCTAAGGGCAAAAGAGATTTGGGATATAAACCAAAGTCCAAGGAAAAGGTATCCTCATACCATAGAGTTCCATATAGATATGGAACTAACCCTAGGTTTATGAGTCAAGTCAAGATTACAAAGAAGGTTATCCCTAGAGTTGATTTTAAGAAAACTAGTGTGACTAAGGCTTCTAAGAAGCCTAGTAAAGTCATTAGGAAGGTATTAAGGGAAGTTATCCCTAGTGAATACTTAGAGCATCCAAGGAGCACCAATAGATTTTAGATTTCTAAGAGTGTGCTCTCAACCCACTAAATAGATTTAGAGTATGTCAACTCTAATTAGAAGGGTAGTTAACTCAACCATGATAAAGTTGACATTTTAGGACATTTTCAAGGTATTGTGAAATCTTAAAAATGAGAAGCTGATTTTTACTCTTGAAGAGTAAAATTATGCCAATTAAAAATTTTAAAGTATTGAACTTGATCAAATTGGCACGAATAAGATAAAGTTTAAGAGTATGCCAAGTTAGAACTTTGACACTTTCTAGAGAGCTAGAGCAACTTATACTTATTTTAGTATAATAGTTAAGGAATAATACTTAGATGAAAATCAAGGTAGTTTCTTTATGCAATAATTGTCATGTTTTATGTGCCCTATTAAATGTCATGACATCACACTTTACATTCATATTATTATGAAAATATTATATGTCATGTCATATATATAGCATTTATCTATGATAATTTTTCTTTAGAAAAATACTCATTTGATATATGTCATAATTATTATCATGTATTATTTTAAATTTCTTGTAATTAAGGATAATGAAATAAATTGGCATCGTAGGTTGGATGATCAAAGTTAAAATGTCTAAATAAAGATGCATGATCCTTTAGTTTAGAGAAAATCCATTTTACATCTGACAAGAACTACAGAGTTGACTTATATGTGTATTGACACATTAGATACAAGTAAGATGTTAGAAAGAAGAATAAGACTCAAAATGTTGATTTAGTACATCTAATTGAGTTTTAGTTTCATCAACATAAATGATTATGTAAAGTCCAATCATGGGAAAAGTTAGTGTACAAGTCATGCGCATTTAGCCTATTAGGGAATAGAGAGTCTGATGTAGGTGCGTGCTAAAACACGTTTCATAAACATGCAGCAGAAGCTAAAATAAATATAATAACTAATTATTACATCGCAAGAACCATATGCATACAGGGAGACATTCGTGCAAATATAATTGCAATATAAAAGATTATGTAATAGCATTTATCCTGGATATACCTAACGGATGATGCGAAGTGGAAATGACATCATCCAAGCAACACTATTGAGTCGTGCCTTTATCCATATCCACACTAAGCGATTGTTGAGATGACTTCACCAAGTCATGAGCCTTGAGTCCATCTTTGGTACTAGTCGACATATGGAGACAAATCTTCCGAGAGAGACTGTTCCAATGGTTTGGTCTCTGATGACATTACCAACTAAACGATGCCAAATATGGAGGTAAATGAATCACTTCGATACCTGATAGCTTACAAAACTAGACGATATAATATGAAGCGAACAACGACCATGTAACAACGATTGTGATTCCGGACTTGGTGTCTCTTTGGTGTCTATTAGAGTCTCTTGAACTTCCTCGAGTTCAACTTTACTCACACAAGTTTTTGCAAGAGAAACACTTTTTCTAGGAATACAGTATGCCTTGAAATAAACACTTTTTATTCCAAGAGATGATAGAATTGGTAACCCCTTATTTCCTTAGGATAGCCAATAAATAGACAATTTTCAGACTTAACATCTAGCTTATTTAATACAGTCCTCTTCATATAAGCAGGACAAACTCATATCTTCAAATAAGACAAATGAGGTTTTTACCAGTATATTTTGCAAATGGAGTAGTAGATACCACCTTAGTTGGGACTCTGTTTGGCAAGTAAATAGTTGTCTCAAGTGTGTAACCCAAAAAGGATTTGGTAAGACTTGAATGATTCATCATCAATCTAGCAATGTCCAATAAGGTTCAATTTCACATTTCAAAAACACCAATATATTGTGGCATATAAGGCAAGGTCCATTGAGATAATATTCCATTGTCCCTTAGATAATCTTAAAATTCTTAGCTTAAGTATTTACCACCCCAATTGGATCAAAATATTTTAATACTTTTGTTAAGTTGTTTCTCTACTTTATTTATGGATTCTTTGAACTTTTCAAAGGCCTTAAATTTGTATCTTCATAGATACATATACCCAAATCATGAGTGATCAACAATAAAGGTAATGAAGCAGCTATACCTTGATGTAGACCATTTTTCATGTCACATGACACTTCAAATTAGTTAAAATTGAAAACCCTTAAAATTCAAAAATAAGTTGTAGTAAAGAATTCCCAAGTCATATTTTCCAAGGAAACTAGCTAATGTGTTCGTGTTCTAGATTCAAGTTATTCTTTTTGGGTTTTCTTAATGAAATAATGTTTTGTTTCAAAATCTCAAACAAAGGAAAAAAAAGTCAAAATCAAAACAATGAAAAATTCACTAGATATGCTAACTAAATCAGTAATGAAAATTAAATTCATTATAAGGAGATTGCATCTACAAATGGAATTGGAATTGTAACTAAATCAAGTCTATTTATTGAATTCAAATATCAATCAACTGTGCTAGAATTCTAATCTACTCAAGCATATAATAAGTGGAATTTAGCTCATCTTTTTATCTATAGATAACTCTTAGAATGAATAAAGCACTCAAGAACGAATCACAGTCAAATTGAACTAGAGCTCTTCAACAATTTAACTCCATTGGGTAACAATGAATCCCTAATCTTGAGCTTGATCCAGCTAACTTCCATAGATCTAACTACTCTTACTTTTACTCTTAACTAACCCCTTCAGTAACAACAAGTAAATACAAGTGCATGGATTGAAGTGGAGTTAATACATTATGCTGATCACATGTAGCTAATTCAATGTAGTTCAAATCAAATAGTCAATTTCAAGGAAATCAATCAGATTCAATAGTACAGTTGCAGAAGAAGAAATGTTATTTGTAGAATTGTGCAGAACGTCTGAGATCCAAAATTTTCAGATCTTGAACATTGTAAGCAATGCAAGTAGCATGGATAAATTAATCAATGCATTATAGAAGTTATCCCACTATTCTCCAGACTTAAATCTTAATTGCAACACTGATATGAATTTCAGATCCTACAATTAAACTTGATTATAGATTATACACAGAATTCACCAAAAGCAGGGCCCATATTTTCATAGATCTGCATTAATTCAAACAAATGTGCATCAAACATTAAAATCAAGAGTTACTGATTTGAACAGAGAATTGGGGAAAATGTAGTTTCTGAATGTTGAAATTAACAGAAGAAAGATTGCAATTGAAAAGAAATCAAATCCTTCGATATGGTCTAGATGACTGAAAAACTAAATTGCAAGAAACATTCACAAACGCAGATCACGGTTGCAGCTTCTTCCCTCTGTCGTGAAGCAGAATTGTTTCTGGAAAACACCCTTCAAGCAACCAACGGTGAATACCCAAGCTTCCAGTTAGAGCAACCGATGCTCACAGCTCCTGGAAAACACCCTTCAAGCTCACGATTGGCTAGCAATCTCAGCGTGCAAAGAGTTATAGGTTGAATCTGGTATGCGATAAACCCGAGCGATTAATCTTATCGATTCGGGCATCGCTGATGAGATGGAGGTTGGAAACGAATTGGAGACATTGGGAAAACACCGCTAACACCTCTGATGACTGGTGGAAGTCACATATCAAGAAAGCACCTTTGATCTGTGACGCAGCAGATGAACTTAGGAGAAAATGTCATGATGTAGGAAACACCTCTCCATCGTGCTCTGTCCCTTTCAACGATGATCGCTATGTTAGAATTTGAGGGATGTCCTAAGGCAATCACCTTACGATTTTTTTTCTATTTATTTAATAAGTATAGATTCACTATTTGAGTGCATATTATATGTTTGATTATCTTAAACTCATTTACTTAATGTCCGTAATATAATTCATAACATGAGAGAATTTGTGATTGGATCGCAATTAGTGATTATCTCTACATGTGCAATTATGAATATATTAAAATTTCCCTAGTCGTCGAATTAATTATTTAGATATCATCAATTCTGTAAAACTAGCATGGGTTATATTCCTTGGTTTAGCCAAGCAGCTATTTTCTCACTAGCTGGAGACATTGGGATGCTAAGAGTTAAACGTGGATGTTGGTTATGGTAATTAGTTCATTAGAGTAACTCGCTGTAAGACTTCATATGGTTCTCTCTCTATATATAGATATGTCTGTGAAGTTCTTACTGCAACACGAGTGCAGGTTTCCTTCGACTTGAGATATACAAGTCATCTTGGTCATGGAGACTAATACTTTAACATCTTGAGCAAGCATCTCATTGAGGTGTGGACCTAGGATGATTGGGTATAAGTTAAAGTGTCCGAAGTGTTCGGATAGCCCACAAAGAATTCACCGCTCCTTGCGAGGAGACATATACCCTATGGCCACTCGTTAGGATTATTACTCAAAGTCTTTGGTCAAAGCATCACATGTTAAGAGTGTGAGACTCTTGTACACATGTTTGAGTAATTTGAATCCACAGAACAAGGAAGTATTACTTGGGCTAGGTGTGACGTAGTCAGCCTAGTGGGGACAAGACACATAGACCATGTCCTGAATCAAGTATATATAAGACGAGTGAAAGAAATGAGGCACGACTTACTGTAGCTGCTGAAGGGTTTAGAATTAATTATAAAATCAACTATGATTGTTTGACTAATTGGGGATCATGATGTACTACTAGGTGTCACTCATGATCATTCTATAATTAAGTAGTTAATTATAGATGATCAAGATAAATCAAGAACCTATTGGGTCATTCGTACTAACGTGTCTCTAAAAGACGTAAAACAAGTTAAAGAATAGAATTCTTAGATCAACAGATAAATGTTTGGTTGGACTATACATAAGATAAATATGGAAATATTTGTCACAATGGAAGTGCGGATGTGCCACATCTCTTATGGAAGAGTTGAACCATATTTAGTTTAATCATGAATTAGTCATGAACCAACTTAGTTTAGTTGTGAACCAAACCAGGGAGTTAATGGCCTAATTTTTTGTTAAGGGATAATGAGTTGGATTTGGGCTTTCTAATCCAACTCATTAATGAGGGCTATATATTGATATGGTAAATCTCTTCCTTTTGTGCTTCTCTTCCTCTTCCTCTTGATCCATCTTCTTTGCTCGTGGCTAGTAACTTCTGAAAGAGAGGCTTGTACTCAAGGAGTTGTCTTGAAGAGCTCGGCGTGGATACAAATAGAGGTGAGGTTCGACAACGTCGCAACGGTTGATGTCCTTCTTGTTACATGTCATCCGTAAGGTACACCTAGCATAAATTTACTTTCCATAAAAATTTAATTATGCGATCATATTTGGCATGTTGTATCGTTGTATGCGTGTGGTGCGTGTGATATAATAATTTAGGAATTATTATTATTTTATTTTCCGTTGTGCATATTTACGAAACGTGTTTTTGCACACACCGCATCAGGCATATCCCAACAGTGGTATCAGAGCATGATCGTGCTTCGACATGATCATAAAATTGTTTTATGGTTCATAATTTATGTTGTAATTAATTTTGGATTTTTTTTTGAAATTATTAAGATTTTTCTATTTTTAGAAAATTTCCTAAATTGTTACAAAATTCTATTTTTAGAAAGTTTCTTATATAATTTCAAAAAATTAGATTTAGAAATATTTTGTTAATTTATAAATTATAATTTCTGGAATTTTATGAAATTTTAAGAAATATTTTATTTTTAGAAAATTTCCTAATTTGTTAGGTAATACCAAATATGGAAAATTTTGAAATTTTTTTAAAATAAAATCTAGATATGAGATATTCTAAATTAAATTATAGAATTAATCTTTTCTAGAATTTTCATATTTATTAAAATATTATATTTTTGGAAAGTTTCCTAAATTATTAGGAAATACTAAATTTAGAAAGATTTAAAAATTATAAAAAAAATATAGATTTGAATTATTCTGCAATAAATTAATAAATATTAATTATTTATTTCCTAAATGGTTAGGAAATTAATTTGAAAATTTATTTCCAAAATAATTAATGATTCTTGATTGATAGAAAGATTCTAGATGAGATATGTTAATTAAATTTGGAAATTGATTTTCTAATTTGATTAGATAAATCTTGATTTATTAAAATCATATTTATAACATATTTTTATTTCCAAAATAAAATTATAATATATGAAAATTTATGCCATGAACATACCATATTGTATGTCATGTAGATGTATTAATTATGACATGATTAGATTTTGTCATGCATGTGATGTGATTAGATCTTATCATATGTATGATGTGTTATGTTATGCCATGCATGTGATGTGTCATGTTATCATTTATTTCATGCGTGCGACATGCTATGTCATCATTTATGTCATGCGTGTAAGATCATATAGATAGAATTTTGCATGATGTAGATGAGACCTAAATCTCTTACTTAATATTAAAACCTACACCTTCCGTTAATATGGTAAGAACTAGAGTTTAAGTTCTTGATTGAGTTGTTGGCCAAAGTCAAGCTCAACTTGAAATTAAACATGTTCAAACCATAGAGATGTAATCTCATGATTAACGGGTTGGTTTTAAACTTGAAGCATTGATTTGTTGTGCCAAAGTCATGATCAATGTGGATAGAGGTGAAGTTGGGTGATGTGCATTTGATATATACTTGTTAATGTGTTAACAACCCGATGTTTATGCGAAGATCAATTAGTTGCTAGCATAATGTCATAGTTGCATATAAGTGATATGTAATCGGTAAATATGTTATCTACTGCTATAGCTAAGAATGACTTGATGGCCAAAGTCAAGGTTATTCTTATTTATGGTGGATATTAATCCACTTTGAGAAAACCTACCATCTCCCGAATTCAAAATAAGAGTATTTGAATTTGATAAACAAGCATGTTTTTATGTAAATTGTTTACATAAATAAAATTATGTCTCTTATACATTCTCATTTTTGTATTTCTAGGTTAATCATTTAATTATGACTTACATTAATCTACGTTCGATTTTGGACTTGAACAAACTGACTGGGCCAAACTTCTTGGACTAGTTTTAAAATTTGAGAATTGTTCTCAAAGCTAAGAAGCTAGCTTATGTCCTTGATCAGTCTCTTCCCACCAGTCTTGATGCCAATGCAACTACGGACCAACTGTTGGCCCTTCAGAAAATAAGGATGATTTTGTACTTGTTAGTTGCATCATGCTAGCCACTATGACTCTTGAATTACAAAAGCAGCATGCGCATTTGGATACTTATGATATTGTCTATCATCTTTATGAGCTATTTGATAAGTATGCTAGATCCGAAAGGTTCGAGGTTTCCAAGCTTCTCTTTTGCTCAAAGATGCAGGAGGGTTCGACTACAGTATAATACATATTAAAGATGAACGACTACATAGAGCGTTTAGCATCACTCGATTTTATGATGGATCATGAGTTAAGTATTGACTTAATTCTATATAATTAACCAAAAAGTCATTCACAATTTGTGATGAACTATCGGATGAACAATTTGGAATCGACCATCCTCGAGATGATAAATATGCTTAAGACTATGGAGCCTTCTGTTAAGGGTGAACAGAAAACTGTGATGTTAGTAGACTCCTCCAAGAAAGGTTCTAAGAGGAAGCCAAAACATCAAGCTAAAGGGAAAAGCAAAAAGGCCAAGATAGTAGAACCGACACAAAAGGGCCCATGCCATCATTGTGGCAAGGTGGGACACTAGCTAAGAAATTGCAAGATCTATCTTGAGTCAGGAAAGAAGAATAAGGCATCTGATACCCCATCCTCTTCAGGTATTTTCGTTATTGATTATCATGTTATTTCCTCATACACTTGGATATTGGATACTAGGTGTAGCTCATATATATGTAATGATATATAGGAGCTAAGGAATAGTAGAAGACTCATCAAGAGAGAAACAAGTCTGCGAGTTGGGAATGGAGCAAAGATTGCTGCAGTCGCTATCAAAACATATTTGTTAAAGCTTCCTAGTGGACTTGTCTTAAAACTAGATAATTGTTATTTTGTTCCAACATTAATAAAGAATATTATTTCTATTTCTTGCTTAAATAGAAAAGGCTTCCATTTAACTTTTAGTATCAATTGTTGTTATATAACATTAAATGACGTTCTTTATGGCATTGGAACTTTATGCAATGGCATCTACGCATTAGATTATCTAGTGACATACTCAATATCAAAAAGAGCAATAAACGCACTCGAATAGATAATTAATTAACCTCTTACTCGTGGCATTGTCACCTTGGCCATATAAGCAAGAAACGCATGTCCGAATTACAAAAGATTGCAGTTCTCGAATCATTTGAATTAGATACATGTGATTCACGTTTAAAAGGCATGATGACAAAGTTACCCTTTTCTCGAAAGGGTGAACGAGTTGATGAGTTACTTGGGCTCGTACATACCGATGTATGTAAACTAATGACAACTCATGCATTAGGAGGTTGTAGCTACTTCATTACTTTCATTGATGATCACTCTCGTTATGGGTATGTGTATCTAATGAAACACAAGTTCGAAACCTTTGAAAAGTTTAGAGAAATCAAAAGTGAAGTAGAAAAACAACTTGGTAAAAATATTAAGATACTTCGATCCGATCAAGGTGGTGAATATTTAATCCAAGAGTTTCTAGATTATCTAAGGGATAATGGTATATTATCTCAATGGACTCCGCCTTATATGCCACAACATAATGGTGTATCAGAAAGGTGTAATTGAACCTTGTTAGATATGGTTAGATCAATGAGGGGTCGTGCAGATCTTCCCAAAACCTTTTGGGGTTATGCACTTATGACAGCTGTTTACTTGCTAAATAGAGTTCCGACGAAGGCAATCTCAACTACTCCATATGAGATATGGACTAGTAAGAAACCCCTCATATCTTATTTGAAGATATGAGGATGTCCTGCTTATGTAAAGAGGACTATATCAGACAAGTTGGATGTCAAGTCTGATAAGTGATTATTTATTGGATACCTTAAGGAAACTAAGGGTTATCAATTCTATCACCTCTTGGAACAAAAAGTGTTTGTTTCAAGGCATGCTATCTTCCTAGAGAAAGGCTTTCTCTTACAGGAAGCAAGTGGGAGTATGGTTAGACTTGATGAAGTTCAAGGAACTCTAATAAACACTAATGAGATGCCTAGTCAAGAACCACAACTGATTATAACACAACCTCCTTGTAGATCAGGTAGGACACACAATATTCCTGAGAGATATGGATCTCTTGTAAGATAATCAAATGATGTGTTACCCATTGAGGATGAGAAACCTACTGATTACGAAGAGACTCTGAATAATTCATAAAAGGATAAGTGGCTTACAGCCATGAAGTCGGAAATGGATTCCATGTACAAAAACCAAGTTTAGAACTTAGTGGACCCACCTGAAGGCATTACGCCTATAGCGTGCAAATGGGTTTTCAAGAAGAACCCCGACATGGATGGTAATATTATTACCTATAAGGCAAGGTTGGTGGTGAAAGACTATCATCAAAGGCAAGGCATAGACTATGACGAAACTTTCTCATCTGTGGCCATACTTAAATCCATTCGGATACTCCTGGCCATATCAGCTCATCATGATTATGAGATATGGCAGATGAATGTGAAAATAACTTTTCTTAATGGAAATCTGCTCGAGGATGTGTATATAACACAGCCCAAAGGTTTCACATCTATCAACAAGAATAAAGTATGCAAACTTCAACGGTCCATTTATGGACTAAAGCAAGCATCTAAGAGTTGGAATATCTATTTTGATGAGGCGATCAAATAGTTTGATTTCTCATAAAATCTAGACGAACCTTATGTGTATCAAAAGGTTAGTGGGAGTGTAGTCATTTTCCTAATATTATATGTTGATGACATCTTGCTTATAGGAAATGATATGTCAGTTCTATAGCCAGTTAAAGTTTGGTTGTCTAATACGTTCTCCATAAAAGACATGGGAGAAGCAACGTACATCCTCGGGATGAAAATCTATAGAGATAGATCGAAAAGGTTACTTGGTCTTTCACAACCAACATATATAGAGAGAGTGCTAAAATGATTTAGCATGTTTGAATCTAAGAAAGCTTTCATACCTATGAGGCATGGAATTTAACTTTCGAAGTCTATGTGCTCACGCACAAAAGACAAGAGGATTTGCATGGATAAGATACCTTATGCGCCCACAATAGGATCTATCAGGTATGCTATGTTATGTACAAGACCTGATGTATCATATGCTCTGAGTGTTACGAGCAAATACCAGTCTGATTTAGGAATGGATCATTGGGTGTCTATCAAGATGATCCTTAAGTACTTAAGAAGAACTAAGGATATATTCTTAGTTTATGAAGATGGTAATATAACCATACACGGATATACAGATGCTAGTTTCCAGACAGACAAGGATGACTCCAAGTCCCTATCTGGATTCATATTCATATTAAATGTGTTGGTGCAACCTTAGGTCAAGGTTGACCTGGTTGACCCGACTCAAGGTGACTTGACTCGAGTTGTATTTTGATGTTTGACTTGGGAAGATTGTTGGTGCAACCTTAGGTCAAGGTTGACCTAGTTGAGTTGCATGTTGATGTTTGACACTCGTGAGAGAGTTCTATTCTTGATATGGGACAAGAATAGATGTTTGGGAGATTATTGGTGCAACCGTAAGTCAAGGTTGACTTGGTTGACCTGATTCGGGAAAAGTCCAAGCAAGAAGCTTGGCACGCGAAAAGTCCAAGTATGGAGACTTGGCACTGGAAAATTCCAAGTACGGAGACTTGGCACGGGGAAAAGTCCAAGCAGGAGCTTGGCACGCGGAAAGTCCAAGTATGGAGGCTTGGCACGGGGAAAGTCCAAACAGGGAGTTTGGCACGGGGAAAAGTCCTGGTGAGTGAAGCCAGGCAGTCGGGAAATCCTGGTGAGTGAATCCAGATGAAAATCCTAGTGAGTGAAGCTAGGTGAAGGTGAAAGTCCTGGTGAGTGAAGCCAGGCATTCGGGAAAATCCTGGTGAGTGAAGTCAGGTGAAAATCCTAGTGAGTGAAGCTAGGTGAATGAGAAAGTCCTAACTGGGATGTTAGGCAGTTGGAAAGTCCTGGTGAGTGAAGCCAGGCAGTTGTGGAAATCCTGGTGAGTGAAGCCAGGTGAAAACCCTAGTGAGTGAAGCTAGGTGAAAGTCCTGGTGAGTGAAGCCGGGCAAGGGAAAATCCAGATGGATCAAGGGTGATCGGACATCTGGTGATGGGAAGTCCAAGTAGGTCATAGGAGTGACCGGATACTTGGTACGGAGAGAAAAGTCTAAGTGGGTCAAAGGGATTGACCGGACACTTAGCGGGGAGTCCTAGCAGGTCAAGGGAGTGACCGGATGCTAGGCGCAATGTACCAACAGGTCAAGATTGACCGGATGTTGGTTTGGACTTGGTTTGGGCGAAAACCATGAGCTGGATCGATCTGGTGATCGATCCAGTGATACCGAGAATATTCTGATCGGTCTGGTGACCGATCAGTAACACATCAGTAGCATACTGTGTGTTAACTGATCGGTCTGGTGACCGATCAGGAGACGATCAGAAGCCGAACAGGAGCGAGGCGCAAGAGGGGCTGATCGGTCTGGGGACCGATCAGCACAAAGCCTGATCGGTCCCCGGACCGATCAGGAGGTTCCCTGATCGGTCCATGGACCGATCAGGGACGGAACAGAAGCGAAGGAGGAGGGAATGGATCGGTCTGTGGACCGATCCACATGGAGCCTGATCGGTCCACAGACCGATCCAGGCACTAGCCGTTGCGACGCAACGGCTAGATTTCTTCTGTGTTTCTTCGTTTTCTTCGCAGGTTATAAAAGGAGGGCTGCTGCTGCGAGCCTCTATCTTCTTCTTCCTTCTTACTGTGCTTGGTGCTGCTAAGCTTGCTGCTGAGCTTTGTTGAGCTGCTTTGAAGCTTCGCGTGAGCTTCTTCCTTTGGCTGGGACTCCGACTGAGCTGCTGCTGTGGTTGGCGTCTGAGAAGCTGTTGCTTCTTCAACAGTCGACAAGAAGGCAAGGGTTGTTTACATTTGCTGTGTATTTATCTCTTGTTTCTCTTGTATTTGTATTCCTTGTATTCTATCTTGCTGTTGCGAGTTATTGTGGCGAGGTTTCTCCACCCACAAGGAGTATCTATTAGCCGGGTTTCCGGGGACTCATCCACCGACGGATTGATTGGGTTCGTCCACCTTACAGACACGCCGAGGAGTAGGAGCATCATCTCCGAACCTCGTACATCGCTGTGTTAAGGTTTGATATTCTTTCTTTCATTTCTTTGTTGTATTTTCTGCTGCGCTAACGAATTGTAGGAAGAAACGAGCGTTTTGGGGTGGCTATTCACACCCCCCCTCTCTAGCCGCGTACAAAGGATCCTAACAAGTGGTATCAGAGCGAGGTCGCTCTTCGCCGGATTAACACCCGAGGGAGCACAAGCTAGAGATGGATCAACTCGGAGACGACATCACCATTCCACCCTTCTACGTTCGCGATGACTTCGCGTTTTGGAAGGTAAGAATGAAATATTTTCTTATGACTAATCTTGAGAATTGGAGTTGTGTCCAATTAGGTTTCAAGCCTCCGACGGACAAGAAAGGAGAAACCCTAGAGAAGAAGGAGTGGACCAAGGAACAAGTCCACCAATCCCTAGTCAACGATGAGGTATTGAAGATTTTTGAATTTTCTTTACCTAATGATGTTTTGTGTAGGATAGGTGGATACAACAATGCCAAGGAGTTGTGGAACAACTTGGCTAAGTTCCATGAGGGGAACTCCACTTCAAGCCATGAAGAGGAGTCAAGTGAGCCAAGTAGCTCACATCGTGGAGGTGAGGAATTAGAAGTTGAGGGCTACTCAACATCTAAAGAAGAAGAGGAGGTGAGTTCTTCTTCAAGATCGGAGCACGAAGAAGAAGCTTCTACCTCCGGGAGGAATGAAGAAGAGAGCATCCATCCATCCTCGACCCTAGGTAACTCAAACTCTTTAAGTTCAAGTAAATTGCATATAATGTGTTTTGAGTGTAGGGAATTTGGACATTACAAGAGTAAATGTCTAAAGAAGACTAAGAAGACTCTACCGGCGCCAAAGATCAAGGAAGTCGGAGTCCCAAAACGCAAGGGCAAGGAGCACGTGGTGTGCTTCCAATGCAAGCAACGAGGACACTATAGGAGTCAATGTCCAAGGGGGAGGCAATCTCACAAGGACAAAAGACCAAGCACGTGTAAAGGGGGAGCGAAGGCAAACCCTAAGGTATCCTCTAAGGTTCATTCTTGCACTTCTAATAAGATACATGCTAGTAGTCTTATTGCAATTGTCAAGAATGATAAGCATGTTAACCTTAGAAATCAATACATGTGTTTAGGTGCTAAACATGTTAACTTAGATAAGGATAATACTAGGAAGGCCAACTCTAGGATTAACTCATCTAAGGCTAAGGAAAACCTAGGTAGAAATCCCAAGAAGACTAGACACATGCCTAGGAATATCTCAAGAGAAAATGACAAATTAACACTTGAGGTATTAGAGAGGGAAAATCAAGTCTTGAGGTCAAGACTTGATAATTTAGAAAAGGCCCTTAAAAATTTAGAGAAGTCAACTCTAGGGCCTAAGGGTCAAAAGTCCCAGGACAAGAAAGGTTTGGGTCACAAATCTAAGTCCCAAGTGGTCAAGCCCACTTACCACAATGTTCCATTCGATTATGGAACAAAACCTAGGGCTAGGAAGACCACCACCAAGGTCACAAGGGGAGTCACCCCTAGAGTTGATCTTGATGAGTCCCAAATGACCAAGGCTTCAAAGCCTAAGAGGGTCATTAGGAGGGTTGCTAGGGAAGTTATCCCTAGTGAATATTTAGTGAACCCAATGAGCTCAAATAGGTATTGGGTTCCTAGGAGCATCTTCTCTACCCCATAGATGGGTTAGAGAGTGTCAACTCCGATTAGAAGGGTAGTTAACCCAACTTTGAGGAAATTGACACTCAAGGAGCATTTTCAAGGGTTTGAGAACTTTTGAAAATGAAATGGAATTATCATTTACTCCTTTGAAGAGTTAAATGTGCCTAAAGATTGGAAATTTCATTTTTAATCTCAATTGGCACAATTTGGGAAAATCTAGAGAACTCTCGAGGAAAAATGAAATATGCCAAGTTTTGAGGATAAATTTGATCTTTAAGTGGCATGAATTAATCTAGAGTTCAAGAAGTGTCAAAATTAGGATTTTGGCATCTTGGGGCAATCTAGGATTAAATTTGAAGTTAGCCAAGTGGTTAAGGATACTTAGATAGGTAATCTAGGTATATTTATTTATGCTAAATCTTGCCATGATTGTTTGCCCTCACATGTCATGACATCATGTTTAGTTTTATTATCATTTGAAATGTCATGATAATGCTTAGGCTAGTTTTTATGTCATGTTTATTTAAGTTTCAAACTTTATGCCATGACATCATGACATTGGCACATGTTTTCATTTATGATACCATTTTATGCCATGTCATCATCTCTTGCATTATAATCAATGAAATTGATTTAAGGACAAACATATAATTTGATATTGAGATCAAATTGGTGTTTAGAAAATGCATGAGAACTTAGCCTAAGTTGACCTTAATCCATATCTCACATCAAATTGACTTGAATGTGGTTTGATACACCTTAGATGTGTGTGAGATATTAGGATCATGAGTTAGGATCAAGGTGCATAGTCCTTGTACCTAGATGACCCTAATTCAAGAAATTAAGGATCATAGGGAAAGAGTGTACAAGTCATGTACATCTAGCCCTAAGATTATGGTCCTAAATTCAAATGATTTTAAAAGCTTTTTAAAATTGATTTGAAAAACCTTGATGAAGCTTTCCTAGTGATAGTATTGATCATTGAACATTGTGATACAAAGTTGAGTTAAACTTGAACTATTTCAAAGTTTTTGAACTTTGTATCAAGATTGAAAAATGGAAGTTATTTTCATAGAAGACCATTTTTCCATGATAGTGTATGATACGAGAAATGTATCCTCAAAGTTTCGTAATTTTTGGAATTTTCTGTAATTTTCTGTGAGTTTCTGAACTTCTCCCGGAGAGAAAATCAGAAATCTCTGATTTCAGAGGCTGGATCGGTCACCGGACCGATCCAGGGAAGGCTGGATTGGTCTGGGGACCGATCCAGAGGGGTCCTGATCGGTCCGGTGACCGATCAGGGCGTGCCGAATTTCTGATTTTTCAGCAGTTGTCTGAAATTTCAGTTATGGAAGTGGTGTTTTTGGATTTCTAAAGGTTTGGTGTAAAATACCGGAAAAAGGCGAATATTAATAAAGGAATTTTTCCGGAATTTTTGGAAAATTTTCAGGGATTTTTCGGAGCTCGTACGAACGAGTTAACGGGGATGAAAACGGGGCCCGGGAAAAAAGCCTATTTAGGATACCCTATTTAAGTGAGGAAATGTTTATATTTCCTTTTCCTTTTATATTTCTTTTTGCTTTATTCCTTTATTTGTTTTCTTCTCTTCTCCTTCGCCGAATTCTCCCGAGCCCTAACCGGTGCCGAGCAGTTCCTTCTCCCTCTCTTCATTTCTTCTCCTCTACCGACGTCGACCTCCTTCCCCTGTGCCCTAGCCGCCGGCGACGCACGGAGCAGCGCCGACAGCCGATGCTCTTTCTGCCGTGAGATTTCGATCACTGGCCGCCGGTTCTCGGTCCCCAATCGTGACCTCGCCGGCCTTTCCTTCTCCTTTTCTTCGAGCGCCGGCCACCAGGTCCACCGGGCTCTAGCCGCGTCGCCGAGCCTAAACACCGATGCCCTCTCCGACAGCCACCTCTCGCCACCACCGAACCTCCTCCTCTGCCCGTGCCATAGGTTGAGCTCACCGCCGGCCTTGCCTCCTTTTTCTCGGAGACGCCCTATTCACGGCAGAAGCAAGCCCTAAATGAGCCTGCCGATCTTCGGTTGCCAGCCATTGGAATTTTTCCTAGCCGGCCAAACATTTGTGCCCTAGTTCATCACTGCCGGCCCCTCTTCTAGCCTCCAGCCACTGTGCCCTAGTTTTGCTCTTTACTGTGGTTCTGTTTTGTTGTTCCAGTAGCCACAGCAGTTGTGGATTGAGGTAAGCTTCGTTTGTTGATTAGGATTATTGCTTGATTGGGTGTCAATCTATTTCATCTGGTCCGAACAGTGAAGTATGGGTCTTGGTTTCGGCAGCTATTCCATTTGTAGGCATTTTGTTGTCAGTATCAACACTCCCTGCTATGGATCAACAATCACAGCCGTTGATTAAGGTAAGCTATGTTTGGAGTTTCGGTTGTATTTCTATGAGTATTTGGAGGATATGCATTTGTATTGGATTATGTTGGAGATGTTGTAATCTGCAGTTGCTTGGTTAGTTGTGGATTTAGGTAAGTTATGATGGATTCATGTTTAACTTAACCTAAGGTGATTATGGAAGGTTTAATCTATTGTAGTTGGATGAATTAAGTACTGCTGATTTATGTTGGATTAGATTTAATCCTTGGATTCATTAGATATGATCATATTGCTAATCGTAAGTTGATTAGCGAAAGGAAATGATTGTGTTGATTGAGGATTTTTGATTAAGGAGATTAATTCAAGTTAATCATTAATTAGGATTAATTAATGATGGATCGATTAGGGTTTTTCCTAATTAAGTTGGGTTGGATTTAGCTAGTTGTTGTTCATAAAATTAGCTAAATTGTATATCACGTTATCTGCAGGACTTTGATGCGAGACGAGTATCTCGGAGTCAGATTTTGATCATTTTATCGGAGGCGGGTACTTTGACTTATGTCTTTGATATGCATGATAAATTGTTTAACAAATAACAATAATTGTGTTACTCTTTGTTTCGGTTGGTCACTACATGATTATAGCATGTTGTTTGTTTATTTATTCTGCTCTGCATATTATCTAGATGATCATATATGTTTGAGTAGTGACCCAACCACATGATATGCTATGTTCTAGACTTAGGGTTTGTTTGATGCCCTATTTGGGTGTGTACCATTTATTTGACACATCTTTCAGTGGTACACACTTGTATTTATTTATATGGACCATGCCATGTTTTAGTGTCATGCATCATGATTGCATGCTGTACGATTGTCGGCTCTACTATGGTTGAGCCCATCGTCAGTTACATTGTACTGCACACACCACCCATGGATTAGTTGTATATCTGGCTGGAGTATGGCGGTTCTGCTGTTTGGCTCCGTAGCCGGCAGTCAGTTCCGCTCTGTTTGGCTCCGTTGGCATTTAGGATCGCAGCGTGGTAGCCGGCAGATGGTGGACTCTGTTTGGCTCCGTTAGTCAGGAGACAGCGTGGTAGCCGGCAGAGATTTCCTCCCCGTCATTGTGCACCGGGAGATGAGAGCATTGAGCTCCTCCATTTATGATTTGGGGTCAGAGGACAGGAGTACTCCGACAGCATCCCATTCACTCGATCATGCTGCAGGAGCAGTGATGTCAGGGTGCATGGTGATCATATGCACTTATTGCATTTATTGTTTGTGATTGCTGCATTTACTTGCTGCATTTGTATGGATGCATTTGACTGACATGCATACAGGACTATGACTCACTCGGTCTGACGACTAGTTATTTTTATACTTGATCCCGGTGAGTACAGTTATCTTCTGATTTCATTTCAGTTGCATTTATTCTCCTTATATTCAGGAGACTGTACGCATGATTAGTGTTGTATGTTATTTGTTTTATTATGCATATCAGTTGTACCTGCTGAGTTTTGGACTCACCCCGCCTCCATTGTTGATTATTTTCAGGTTGAGGCTGTCCGGAGCAGTTCCAGTCGCTGGCCCCCCATCAGCACGTAGAGCCAGTTCTCTGCTGGTTTGAGTCTTATTGATATTTTGGCTTTTTCCATATAGAACGTTGTCTTATTCTGGTTTTGGATCTTTATTTATGGAATGTGTATGGATTATTTTTGTTTGATGAACTCTTGATGTGATTTTTGGATTCTATTCTACTACGTACCTGCCTGGACGGCAGAAGAGGTGAGTACGTCGGTTTTGAGCTTTACGAGTGTAGTGGAGTAGGGTGGATTTCGAGTCAGAGTATATTTATTTTATGTTGCTATTATCAACTGCGTGGTTGTGACAGCCAGAGGCTGATTTTACATATAAACTGCGTGTGTATGTTTTTATTTACAGTTATGATTCCAGCCGCCTGTGGCTGAGTATTTAGTGCTTGTAGAATTTTTTTGATTGTCCGCCGTATAGGGGAGGTGCTGCTGAAATTTTCTCGAACAGGGACTCCTCTGGGGGCGTGACAATTTAGTGGTATCAGAGCAGGTATACGATACTTGCTATACGTTTTGGATTTTTGAGATTTATCTGATACCAATTTATTTGGTATCAGAGCGCATGTTTTGCGATTCTTTGTTTACATATTTTGGATTTTTGGGAAAATCTGATACCAATTTATTATTGGTATCAAAGCGCCAAGGTTTGGGCGATACTTGTTTTTATTTGTGTGATGCAGATTTTCGAGATTTGGCTGATACCAATTTATTGGTATCAGAGCGGGTTATGATACCTGCTTTTGGTATTCTGGATTTTTGGGTTAACCCAAGTTTGCGAGTCAAACTGGGTAGTTATTTTGGATTACACGGATTTTTCCATTATGTATATGTGTTGGAGTTCTGTTTCGGATTATATGGATTATCGATGATTTTCGTGTTCGAAATTTTGAGGTCTGAAGTTGGGGACTGGACAGCGATGGAACATCTCCAGACGGCATATAGGTATGATGTTTAATTCAATAGTTTATGATAGGTATTAGCATTCTTTATGTAGTACCTGTTTAGTTGTAGTAGCACATATTACATGTGATGAGTTAGCCATTGAGCATGGTTGACCTTAATAGAGATCAAGGATTATAGTCTCTGGTGATTTTTCTTATCATACCATCAGTAGTTTTAGCTTCTGTTACTACTCATAGGGGATGGAGGCACATACCAGCCTCTGCTATTGTTAACTGGGTAGTGGATGATACCTATAGACTCCTGTTGACTTAGCCAGTAGAGTTTTTATACTCATACCTTTTGGATATTTGGGTACCCGATACGATGGGAATTGGTCATTGGGAGTTACCATGTTTGATCATTATTGAGAATGGTTTGAGGTTGAGGGATTTTGTGAGATCAGATATTGTGATATGTTGATTTCTTATGGTTTATGAGAGTAAATGTTATGTGGTTGTCTGATGATCAAATATTAGATATTTGTTTTGATGATCTATTAGTGGATAACTAATTTGATGATTTATATTTGGGTTGTCATTGATGGTGACATAGTGAGTGTCATTTATGATATTCACAGGTTTGATGATTATAGTTGGTGATCAGATATAGATCGGGTGCTAGAGAGTTTACGGTTGAGTGTACCTATGAGATTTTAATAAATCTGGTTAGTTGTGGTTAGTTAACAGGATGATAAAATTGATATTTGCTTCCTCTGATATTGGACTATGTGGATAAATAATGATTTGATGTTTTGAATGCTAATTAGCTCTCATGGGGAGTAGAGATTTATTCATCTGATAGTATGTGGGCTGATATTTTTGGGGATAAAAAAAAAAATGAGAGTGTCTTGATGTTATTAAATTCTGACTTTTGTCTTTTGGATCATACACATTTATACATATGATATTATGTGGGTTGACATTTTCTAGTTTGAGTTGATGTAATTAGTGTTGAATTGACCCATGAACTGATTTAGTTATTTGACAACGTTGTATACCATTTTATCTTAGTTAATTTTCGTCAGTAAATATTGATTTACTCTTGTTAAATCGGTCAGTAGAAGACTGATTTATGTTTGTCGAGTTGGGTAGTTGTGGTTTGATATACCTTAGTTGCTTGTGGAGGATTAAGGTATTCTTGATTAGTTAGTAGATGAATGATTTAGTTTTGTTGGTTGATCAGTAGAGGATGGCCATACTCTATTTTTAGAGGTTCGAACCTTTAGGTTATTTGTGCTTAGTTATGTATCTAGAGCACATTTGAGTACATGTTTTGTACTGACGTGAAAATGAATGATTTAGCCATATATCATTATCGGCTTGGATAGGTTATAAAGGATCGATGTATCCTATTCCATGAAGATTTTGACCGTGGATTGTATATACCTGGTGGGTTAACTTAGAGGGTGTTTGGGATATGTGACCCCGCTGATGTAAGAAAGTGTAGAGCTAATTGCTTAACACTTATGAGATACAATTGTTACTAGTGTATACTGGAAGAGTACATTTGGATTTATGATGATAAAATTTTCCCCATTGGATATAGTCTTGGTAGTGTATGACATTGACTTGCAATGTTATACCATGGTGTGTATATCTTTCTTGTCCGATACTAGTTCCTTTGAACCTATAGCAGGGTTGTTACTGGAGGATTAGGCTGCTCTATTTTGGGTTGCTTTTGATTGATGTATTCATGCTTGATACATATGCATGAATTTGGTTTAGATATACCCGTAATCCATGAGTGTTGGTAGTATAAGGTTGGTCTTTGATTGAGCTGGTATGCTGATTTTGCATGTCTATGTTGCATGCATATTTTGGTTGTTATGTGTTGTAGGAGTCCTGTGGTAGACTGTCCATTTGCAAGTAGTATATGTATCCATGTTCTGATATGATTGAAGGTTTCTTGTGGATCATAGATATGTAGTTTGGTGTATGTATCTGAATGTATTATTGAAGATATCTTGTCGATTAAATCCGAGTTGTAGTATAAGTACCTCGGTGGTGTTTTGATGGAGGCATTTTGTTGATTTAATTTGAGTTATGATACGTACATATGTGTTTGACGTGGTATCTGAAGTATCTTTTTGATTATGTTCGATTTGTGAGCACACCTGGATTTAGTATGCTTTATTGGAAGTATATGATGGTTATACTACATGTTATGTGAGTATTGTTTGAGGTGTATTGTTGACTTGATCTATGATGATTTTGCACACGGGTTCGGTATGCATTGTTGGAGATATCACGATGATTTATACCTATGATGAGAGTATGTTTGGTGTGTATTAACTGAAGGATTATGTCGATCATACATATGTTGTGTGAGCACGTGTGCTAGGTTTATATTGGTAGCAGCATGATGATTCTACTTATGCTTAATACAGAATGTGGAGTGACTGCATTATGTCATCTGCTGGATTAACTCATCAACTAGTTCTACTATCAGTGGATGACCCACTAGGATGCTGATAGAGATGATGATGGATTTGATTAGTTTACTAGGTTGTTATAGCCTAGGTTAACCACAGTGATTTGTGGTAGAGAAATCTTGTACAGTCTCTAGCTGGATAGTTAGGTGCCTTGGGGCACTTATGTATTGTTTTGTGGTGGAGCATTGCTCCCACATATTACGGATTACTGGTAGCGGAGCATAGCTCCTATATTTATTGCGATACATATTTCAGACTATTTGTGGTAGAGCGTTGCTCCCACATATGTGATGTTTCTGTGATGGAGCGTTGCTCTCACACTGGAAGATTTATTCTTTAGTGATTTATGTTATTGATGATCAGATTTTTCGACTTATTATCGTAGATCTTATGTATAGGAATGTCTGTGATACGAACATTATGCGTCTTGATTTTTGCCCTATAGGCTTTCAGTGCCTTAGATATTTTCAGGGACTCGATGATCCTGGTATATCGAGGATGATTGGATCGGTTTCCATTGTCTTTGTGGACGATGTTGTGATCTAATTCGGATCCGCGGTGAGTCACGCACATCACCTTTGCATAGATCTAGAGATGTTTCGATGAGAACATCTATATGTGATTATCAGTAGTGCTGATTTAGTTGTCTCCTATGAGATGTTTGAGACACACGGTCACCAGTAGGAGTATACCGTGGTTCCACAGGAGATAGAGGTTGTTACCGTTGGGATTAGACAGAATCTGTATAGGAAGCTCGCAACTTCCTCTGTTTGGTTCGATATTTTCGGAGATACGTTGAGGGTTTCTCACGGATTGCTATGTTACTTACACGCTTGACCATGAAGGGCGTGAAGTTTACTTGGATTGAGGATTGCAAGACCAGTTTCTAGGAGCTGAAGCGGGGATTAGTGTCGGCTCTGGTTTTGGTTTTACCCTTCGAAGAGGACAGATTTGTCCTCTACACCGACACGTTTTTACAGGATATGGGTGTTGTTCTGATGCAGCACGGTAGAGTATTCTCATATGTTTCTCGATAGTTGAAGGAGCATGAGAAGAAATACCCAGTTCATGATCTGGTGTTGGCCGCTATTATTTTTGCTCTGAAGATTTAGCGGCATTACCTGTATGATATTACATTGAGGTTCTCACTGACCATCAGAGTCTCAAATATCTGTTCACTCATAAGGAATTTAATCTTTGACCGAGGAGATAGATGGAATTTCTGAAGGATTATGATTGTACCATTAGCTATCACCTGGGAAAAGCTAATGTGGTTGTCGATGCATTTAGCCAGAAGTCCAGAGGGACTTTAGCTTGCCACCGAGTTGTGGTCACAGATTTGATTCAGGGTTTCTCTGAGTTAGACCTTGAGGAGCAGGGACAGACAAAGCAGGGTATTCTTGTTACCATAGTTGCTCAGTTGTCGATCAGGACGAGAATCCCTGAGGCTCAGTTGTTGGGACCTCATAGAGCTCAGCATGAGGCAGAGTTGGTCCATATTATCAGACAGAGGATGTCAGAGGCATAAGACTGCCAGAAGTGTTATGCTGACCGGAGTCAGAGACCTTTAGAGTTCTCCATTTGCAACTAGGTATTTCTGCGAGTTTCACCCATGAAAGGGGTGAAGAGATTGGCCTCAGAGGTAAGCTAGCTCCGCGATACATTGAACCTTTCCAGATCTCGGAAAGGATTGGAGTAGTAGCTTATCGGTTGACACTATTGCCGTCCTTGGCAGGCGTTCACGCCGTATTCCACGCATCTACGCTGAGGAGATACGTACCCAATCTGATATATGTGTTGATAGATGTCTCAGTTCCAGTTCAGTCTGACGTCACTTATGAGGAGGTTCCGGTACGAAGTTTGGACCGGAAGGAGCGTCAGTTGTGGAACAAGACAATCCGATTGGTTAAAGTCGTATGACAGCATCATTCGGATAAGGAGGTTACCTGGGAGCTCGAGGATACTATCCGAGCTCGATATCCCCATCTTTTCACTTGAGGTATGTGAATTATTTACCGTTCAACATTTATACTATATATCTGTTGTTAGTACTTGCTGATGGTAGATAACGAAATTTGGGGACCAAATTTTTTATTAGTGGGGGAGAATGTAAAATACCGGAAAAAGGCGAATATTAATAAAGGAATTTTTCCGGAATTTTTGGAAATTTTTCAAGGATTTTTCGGAGCTCGTACGAACGAGTTAACGGGGATGAAAACGGGGCCCGGGAAAAAAGCCTGTTTAGGCTACCCTATTTAAGTGAGGAAATGTTTATATTTCCTTTTCCTTTTATATTTCTTTTTGCTTTATTCCTTTATTTGTTTTCTTCTCTTCTCCTTCGCCGAATTCTCCCGAGCCCTAACCGGTGCCGAGCAGTTCCTTCTCCCTCTCTTCATTTCTTCTCCTCTACCGACGTCGACCTCCTTCCCCTGTGCCCTAGCCGCCGGCGACGCACGGAGCAGCGCCGACAGCCGATGCTCTTTCTGCCGTGAGATTTCGATCACTGGCCGCCGGCTCTCGGTCCCCAATCGTGACCTCGCCGGCCTTTCCTTCTCCTTTTCTTCGAGCGCCGGCCACCAGGTCCACCGGGCTCTAGCCGCGTCGCCGAGCCTAAGCACCGACGCCCTCTCCGACAGCCACCTCTCGCCACCACCGAACCTCCTCCTCTGCCCGTGCCATAGGTTGAGCTCACCGCCGGCCTTGCCTCTTTTTTCTCGGAGACGCCCTATTCACGGCAGAAGCAAGCCCTAAATGAGCCTGCCGATCTTCGGTTGCCAGCCATTGGAATTTTTCCTAGCCGGCCAAACATTTGTGCCCTAGTTCATCACTGCCGGCCCCTCTTCTAGCCTCCAGCCACTGTGCCCTAGTTTTGCTCTTTACTGTGGTTCTGTTTTGTTGTTCCAGTAGCCACAGCAGTTGTGGATTGAGGTAAGCTTCGTTTGTTGATTAGGATTATTGCTTGATTGGGTGTCAATCTATTTCATCTGGTCCGAACAGTGAAGTATCCAGCAAGGAGGTTGGGTTCGGTGGAGGGTCTTGGTTTCGGCAGCTATTCCATTTGTAGGCATTTTGTTGTCAGTATCAACACTCCCTGCTATGGATCAACAATCACAGCCGTTGATTAAGGTAAGCTATGTTTGGAGTTTCGGTTGTATTTCTATGAGTATTTGGAGGATATGCATTTGTATTGGATTATGTTGGAGATGTTGTAATCTGCAGTTGCTTGGTTAGTTGTGGATTTAGGTAAGTTATGATGGATTCATGTTTAACTTAACCTAAGGTGATTATGGAAGGTTTAATCTATTGTAGTTGGATGAATTAAGTACTGCTGATTTATGTTGGATTAGATTTAATCCTTGGATTCATTAGATATGATCATATTGCTAATCGTAAGTTGATTAGCGAAAGGAAATGATTGTGCTGATTGAGGATTTTTGATTAAGGAGATTAATTCAAGTTAATCATTAATTAGGATTAATTAATGATGGATCGATTAGGGTTTTTCCTAATTAAGTTGGGTTGGATTTAGCTAGTTGTTGTTCATAAAATTAGCTAAATTGTATATCACGTTATCTGCAGGACTTTGATGCGAGATGAGTATCTCGGAGTCAGATTTTGATCATTTTATCGGAGGCGGGTACTTTGACTTATGTCTTTGATATGCATGATAAATTGTTTAACAAATAACAATAATTGTGTTACTCTTTGTTTCGGTTGGTCACTACATGATTATAGCATGTTGTTTGTTTATTTATTCTGCTCTGCATATTATCTAGATGATCATATATGTTTGAGTAGTGACCCAACCACATGATATGCTATGTTCTAGACTTAGGGTTTGTTTGATGCCCTATTTGGGTGTGTACCATTTATTTGACACATCTTTCAGTGGTACACACTTGTATTTATTTATATGGACCATGCCATGTTTTAGTGTCATGCATCATGATTGCATGCTGTACGATTGTCGGCTCTACTATGGTTGAGCCCATCGTCAGTTACATTGTACTGCACACACCACCCATGGATTAGTTGTATATCTGGCTGGAGTATGGCGGTTCTGCTGTTTGGCTCCGTTGGTCAGGTGACTCAGCGTGGTAGCCGGCAGTCAGTTCCGCTCTGTTTGGCTCCGTTGGCATTTAGGATCGCAGCATGGTAGCCGGCAGATGGTGGACTCTGTTTGGCTCCGTTAGTCAGGAGACAGCGTGGTAGCCGGCAGAGATTTCATCCCCGTCATTGTGCACCGGGAGATGAGAGCATTGAGCTCCCCCATTTATGATTTGGGGTCAGAGGACAGGAGTACTCCGACAGCATCCTATTCACTCGATCATGCTGCAGGAGCAGTGATGTCAGGGTGCATGGTGATCATATGCACTTATTGCATTTATTGTTTGTGATTGCTGCATTTACTTGCTGCATTTGTATGGATGCATTTGACTGACATGCATACAGGACTATGACTCACTCGGTCTGACGACCAGTTATTTTTATACTTGATCCCGGTGAGTACAGTTATCTTCTGATTTCATTTCAGTTGCATTTATCCTCCTTATATTCAGGAGACTGTACGCATGATTAGTGTTGTATGTTATTTGTTTTATTATGCATATCAGTTGTACCTGCTGAGTTTTGGACTCACCCCGCCTCCATTGTTGATTATTTTCAGGTTGAGGCTGTCCGGAGCAGTTCCAGTCGCTGGCCCCCCATCAGCACGTAGAGCCAGTTCTCTGCTGGTTTGAGTCTTATTGATATTTTAGCTTTTTCCATATAGAACGTTGTCTTATTCTGGTTTTGGATCTTTATTTATGGAATGTGTATGGATTATTTTTGTTTGATGAACTCTTGATGTGATTTTTGGATTCTATTCTACTACGTACCTGCCTGGACGGCAGAAGAGGTGAGTACGTCGGTTTTGAGCTTTACGAGTGTAGTGGAGTAGGGTGGATTTCGAGTCAGAGTATATTTATTTTATGTTGCTATTATCAACTGCGTGGTTGTGACAGCCAGAGGCTGATTTTACATATAAACTGCGTGTGTATGTTTTTATTTACAGTTATGATTCCAGCCGCCTGTGGCTGAGTATTTAGTGCTTGTAGAATTTTTTTGATTGTCCGCCGTATAGGGGAGGTGCTGCTGAAATTTTCTCGAACAGGGACTCCTCTGGGGGCGTGACATTTGGAACTCTCAAAGACATTGTTGGTGCAATGGTCAAAGGGGGAGTTGACCTTTAGGGGGAGTTTTACCTAATTGTCAAGGGGGAGTTGACTTTTAGGGGGAGTTTTTACTCCTTAAGACTTTTGAGGATTAGTGATATGGGATTATCACTAAGTTGATTGTTAAGTTTAGTATCAAGGGGGAAATTAAGAGTTTCAATGAAAGGTATGGGACTTTCATTAGAAAGAAACTCTTGACCTTGATACTCTCCTTTTTCTTTTTGATATGTGTCAAAAAGGGGAGAGTGTTCATTGGAGAATTATTGGAGAACCCAAGTTAGGTTATCGGGTTAACCTAAGGGGAGAATGTCCAGAGAGTGTTCAAGGAAAGAACATTGGACATTGGAAGATGGTTGGAAAACCCAAGTTAGGTTATCGGGTTAACCTAAGCTAGGGGAAGAATGTCAAGGAATGTTCGAGGAAGAACATTGGAATTCTTTTTGATGTGTGTCAAAAAGGGGAGAATTATTGGAGAACCCAAGTTAGGTTATCGGGTTAACCTAAGGGGAGAATGTCCAGAGAATGTTCAAGGAAAGAACATTGGACATTGGAAGATGGTTGGAAAACCTAAGTTAGGTTATCAGGTTAACCTAACTTGATTATGGGTTTTGTCAAACATCAAAAAGGGGGAGATTGTTGGTGCAACCTTAGGTCAAGGTTGACCTGGTTGACCCGACTCAAGGTGACTTGACTCGAGTTGTATTTTGATGTTTGACTTGGGAAGATTGTTGGTGCAACCTTAGGTCAAGGTTGACCTAGTTGAGTTGCATGTTGATGTTTGACACTCGTGAGAGAGTTCTATTCTTGATATGGGACAAGAATAGATGTTTGGGAGATTATTGGTGCAACCGTAAGTCAAGGTTGACTTGGTTGACCTGATTCGGGAAAAGTCCAAGCAGGGAGCTTGGCACGCGAAAAGTCCAAGTATGGAGACTTGGCACTGGAAAAGTCCAAGTACGGAGACTTGGCACGGGGAAAAGTCCAAGCAGGAGCTTGGCACGCGGAAAGTCCAAGTATGGAGGCTTGGCACGGGGAAAGTCCAAACAGGGAGTTTGGCACGGGAAAAAGTCCTGGTGAGTGAAGCCAGGCAGTCGGGAAATCCTGGTGAGTGAATCCAGGTGAAAATCCTAGTGAGTGAAGCTAGGTGAAGGTGAAAGTCCTGGTGAGTGAAGCCAGGCATTCGGGAAAATCCTGGTGAGTGAAGCCAGGTGAAAATCCTAGTGAGTGAAGCTAGGTGAATGAGAAAGTCCTAACTGGGATGTTAGGCAGTTGGAAAGTCCTGGTGAGTGAAGCCAGGCAGTGGGAAATGAAGCCAGAAGTTGTGAAAACCCTAGTGAGTGAAGCTAGGTGAAAGTCCTGGTGAGTGAAGCCGGGCAAGGGAAAATCCAGATGGATCAAGGGTGATCGGACATCTGGTGATGGGAAGTCCAAGTAGGTCATAGGAGTGACCGGATACTTGGTACGGAGAGAAAAGTCTAAGTGGGTCAAAGGGATTGACCGGACACTTAGCGGGGAGTCCTAGCAGGTCAAGGGAGTGACCGGATGCTAGGCGCAATGTACCAACAGGTCAAGATTGACCGGATGTTGGTTTGGACTTGGTTTGGGCGAAAACCATGAGCTGGATCGATCTGGTGATCGATCCAGTGATACCGAGAATATTCTGATCGGTCTGGTGACCGATCAGGAGTCGATCAGAAGTGTTAACTGATCGATCCGGTGACCGATCGAGAAGCCGAACAGGAGCGAGGCGCAAGAGGGGCTGATCGGTCTGGGGACCGATCAGCACAAATCCTGATCGGTCCCCGGACCGATCAGGAGGTTCCCTGATCGGTCCATGGACCGATCAGGGACGGAACAGAAGCGAAGGAGGAGGGAATGGATCGGTCTGTGGACCGATCCACATGGAGCCTGATCGGTCCACAGACCGATCCAGGCACTAGCCGTTGCGACGCAACGGCTAGATTTCTTCTGTGTTTCTTCATTTTCTTCGCAGGTTATAAAAGGAGGGCTGCTGCTGCGAGCCTCTATCTTCTTCTTCCTTCTTACTGTGCTTGGTGCTGCTAAGCTTGCTGCTGAGCTTTGTTGAGCTGCTTTGAAGCTTCGCGTGAGCTTCTTCCTTTGGCTGGGACTCCGACTGAGCTGCTGTTGTGGTTGGCGTCTGAGAAGCTGTTGCTTCTTCAACAGTCGACAAGAAGGCAAGGGTTGTTTACATTTGCTGTGTATTTATCTCTTGTTTCTCTTGTATTTGTATTCCTTGTATTCTATCTTCCTGTTGCGAGTTATTGTGGCGAGGTTTCTCCACCCACAAGGAGTATCTATTAGCCGGGTTTCCGGGGACTCATCCACCGACGGATTGATTGGGTTCGTCCACCTTACGGACACGCCGAGGAGTAGGAGCATCATCTCTGAACCTCGTACATCGCTGTGTTAAGGTTTGATATTCTTTCTTTCGTTTCTTTGTTGTATTTTCTGCTGCGCTAACGAATTGTAGGAAGAAACGAGCGTTTTGGGGTGGCTATTCACACCCCCCCTCTCTAGCCGCGTACAAAGGATCCTAACAAAATGGAGGTACAGTTAGTTGAAAAAGTTTAAAGCAAGGCACTGTTATAAATTCTACCTATGAGGCAGAATACATTGCAGCTTCGGAAGTAGCAAAGGAAACAGTTTGGATCAAGAAATTCATTAGTGAACTTAGAGTGGTTCTATCCTTTTTTGAAGCATTACTTGTTTACTGCAACAACACTGGAGCCATTGCACAAGTAAAGGAACCGAGGTCTCATCAGCGATCAAAACATGTGCTTCGTCGTTATCATATGATAAAGGAGATCCTTAGTAGGAAAGAAATACAACTCGAGAAAATTCCCACTAAAAGAAATCTAACGGATCCTTTGACAAAGGCTCTACCACAAAGCAAGTTTGAGAGTTACAGCTGTGCTTATTGTTTAGGACACTGTTTAGGACACCGTGACAATTGTCTTTAGGTCAAGTGGAAGTATTAGAATTTAAGCGATGTCCTAAGGCAATCGCCTTACAATTTCTTTTCTATTTATTTGATAAGTATAGATTCATTATTTGAGTGCATATTATATATTTTATTATCTTACACTCATTTTCTAAATGTTCGTTATATAATTCATAGCATGAGAGAATTTGTGATTAGATCGCAACTAATGATTATTTCTACATGTGCAATTATGAATATATTAAAATTTCCCTAGTCGTTGAATTGATGCATTTGGACATCATCAATTTTGTAAGACTAGCACGGGCTATACTCCTTAATTCAGCCAAGCAGCTATTTTCTCACTGGTTGGAGACATTGGGATGTCGAAAGTTAAACATGGATACTAGTTATAGTAACTAGTTCATTGGAGTGGCTCGCTGTAAGACTTCATATGGTTCTCTACATATATATAGATATGTCTATGATGCTCTTACTGCAGCACAAGTGCAAGTTTCCTTCGACTTGAGATTTACAAGTCATCTTGGTCATAGAAACTTATACTTTAGCATCTTAAGCAAGCATCTCATTGAGGTGTGGATCCGGGATGATTGGATATAAGTTGAAGTGCCTGAAGGTGTTTGGATAGCCCACAGAGGATTCACCGCTCCTTGTGAGGAGACGTATACCCTATGACGACTCGTTAGGATTATTACTCAAAGTCTTCGGCCAAAGCATCACATGTTAAGAGTGCAAGACTCTTGTACATATGTATGAGTAATTTGAATCCATAGAGGGAGGAAGTATTACTTGGGCTAGGTGTGTAGTAGTCAGTCTAGTGGGGACAAGACACATAGACCATGTCCTGAATCAAGTATATATAGAGGAGTGAAAGGAATGAGGCACAACTCACTGTAGCTGCTGAAAGGTTTAGAATTAATTCTAAAATCAACTATGATTTTCTGACTAATTGGGGATCATGATGTACTATTAGGTGTCACTCATGATCGTTCTATAATTAAGTAGTTAATTATGGACGGCCAAGATAAACCGGGAATCTATTGAATCACACACACTAACGAGTCTCTACAACAACAACAACAACAACAACATCCAAGTCTTTTCCCACTAGGTGGGGTCGGCACACTAACGAGTCTCTAAAAGACGTAAAACAAGTTAAAGAATAGGATTCTTAGATCAAGAGATAAATATATGGTTGGACCATACATAAGACAAATATGGAAATATTTATCACAATGGAAGCACAGATATGCCACATCTCTTATGGAAGAGTTGGATCATATTTGGTTTAATCATGAATTAGTCATGAACCAACTTAGTTTAGTCATGAATCAACTTGGTTTAGTTGTTGTAACGCCCGCCCCTCTGCTAGGGCAGGGTTACGGGAAAACATACATGCATATTAATCTATTTCTAAAGCAGCGGAAGTATTTATTAATATATTCTCTTAAGTTTATAAATTAAATTTTCTTTTTAACACCAATAACTAATTATCTAACCATTTATGATCATATGAGCATGTTAAGCATAATTTGAAATTTAAAAGAAGTCATGATATCAATTCCCAACATAAGCATGAATAAGAATTATGTAATCATGCAAAACATTAACATAAGATAGGTATAGTGCATATCAAGCATAAATTAACATAAGCAGATCTTTTTCCTTAGCCGAGCCACTACCACACACATCTCTTGCCCCTCCTGCTGCTCCCCTTAGTTTATCCATCCTTTACCTTTATCTGCGGTACAAGGAAAATAACTATAAGCGTACATGCTTAGTAAGACCCTTTCCTACTCACAAAAACCGTGTATCATAGCATAATCACATAAACATATAGCATGGAGTCATAAACATCTAAAACATCATATCATGTAAAAGAGCATCATAACATATCATATCATTCTATATACAAAACATCATGTCATATCATATCATAAAAGAGCATCATGTCATATCATATCATATCGTAAAAGAGCATCATGTTATATCATATCATATCATAATAAGCATCATGTCATATCATATCATATCATAAAAGTATATGCAAGATGTCTTTCAAACCATGCGTCATGTCATGTGCAAGATGTCTTTAAAACAATATTATATAATACTTAAATATAATCTCAATATGAGGGCCCGACTATGTACCACATAACATAAATGCGCGCAATCCCTAGGATGGGGTAGCTAATCCCGAACCTACTAGAGATACTAGGTTCGTACTACGTTCGGCGACCTAGAGGCGAACTAAGGAGCCCATCCCTTGGACACTAAGGTCCGGTTCAAGCCACATAAAAAGTAAAATAGCATGTCTTATTTACTTATCATATCATGAAGAGTGCTCTTAGTCCCAACAAGAAGGGAAGCAACTCTTAGGCCTTTACTTGTTATATCATAAAGAGTGCTCTTAGTCCCAACTACTAGGGAAGCAACTCTTAGGCCTTTGCTTGTCATATCATAAAGCATGCATACTTGAGCATATAACCCATCATAAGAGTCATTATCATGCATGATTCATAAGTATATAAAAAGGAGCATATGACATATCATAGGGAAACATAATCATGCATGAAAATCATTAACTAGCATCTCCTAATTCATATCATAGCATGTGAGACACATAGTAAATCATAATTGGGTCTCTAACCCTAATTCCATGAAGTGGCCGAAACTTACAAGGTATTGAATCTAGGTTACAAGTAACATAAAAGCATATGAACTCTAAACCAACTTCATATCATATACCATAAAGAACATCATGAGCATGTTTAGTTTAGGTTCTAAGCTTCCTAGGTCTTTGGTCTTGTTATGGCCGAAAGTAACCAAGCCTAACCCTAGGTTACAAGTAACATAAAAGCATGTGAACCCTAAACCAATTTCATATCATATACCATAAAGAACATCATGAGCATGTTTAGTTTAGGTTCTAAGCTTCCTAGGTCTTTGGTCTTGTTATGGCCGAAAGTTACCAAGCCTAACCCTAGGTTACAAGTAACATAAAAGCATGTAAACCCTAAACCAATTTCATATCATAAACCATAAAGAACATCATGAGCATGTTTAGTTTAGGTTCTAAGCTTCCTAGGTCTTTGGTCTTGTTATGGCCGAAAGTTGCCAAGCCTAACCCTAGGTTACAAGTAACATAAAAGCATGTGAACCCTAAACCAATTTCATATCATAAACCATAAGGAACAACATGAGCATGTTTAGTTTAGGTTCTAAGCTTCCTAGGTCTTTGGTCTTGTTATGGCCGAAAGTTACCAAGCCTAACCCTAGGTTACAAGTAACATAAAAGCATGTGAACCCTAAACCAAATTTCATATCATATACCATAAAGAGCATCATGAGCATGTTTAGTTTAGGTTCTAAGCTTCCTAGGTCTTTGGTCTTGTTATGGCTGAAAGTTACCAAGCCTAACCCTAGGTTACAAGTAACATAAAATCATGTGAACCCTAAACTAATTTCATATCATAAACCATAAAGAACATCATGAGCATGTTTAGTTTAGGTTCTAAGCTTCCTAGGTCTTTGGTCTTGTTATGGCCGAAAGTTGCCAAGCCTAACCCTAGGTTACAAGTAACATAAAAGCATGTGAACCCTAAACCAATTTCATATCATATACCATAAAGAACATCATGAGCATGTTTAGTTTAGGTTCTAAGCTTCCTAGGTCTTTGGTCTTGTTATGGCCGAAAGTTCAAGGAACATGAAACTAAGTCTAAGCAACATACAAGCATAAGAATATCAAGCTAACTTCATATCATATCATAAGGAATACCATGAGCATATTAGATTTGGTTTTTAAGCTTTCTTAGGCCTTTAATCTCATCATGGCCGAAAGTTTAAGGAACATGAATATAAGTTCTAAGCATCATACAAGCATAATAACATTAAACTAATCTTCTATCATAGGGTACATATCATAAGGAAATAGTGAGCATGTTTAGTTTAGATCTTAAGCTTCCTTAAGATTTTATACTTTGGTGGCCGAAAGTTTCAAGAGGCAACCCTGGATTTTTTTTGTAATCTAAACTCATGGAAAAACACATGAACTACTTGTACCACAGGTGAGGGGATACTTACTTCCTCTTGCTTGGTTTTTTCTTAAAAGAAGGTACCCTTGTGAAGAGGAAGAAGAAAGCTTCTCCTTCGAGTTTTCCCGTTTGCTTCTCTTGCTTGTAAGGAATAGATCTTGAAGACTTCTTCTTGTGAATTAGTTTTCTTAGGGAGAAAACCTTAGCTTGGATTCGGAAATGGAATAGGGAAGAGTTCTAGGTCTCGGTGGAGGAGGAAGAAGGAGAAAGAAGGAGGAGGAAGAAGAAGGAGGAGGAAGTAGCCAAACTTTCTTTCCCTTCTCTTCTCTCATTCCTATTTATTCTCAATGAGGATGAAAAATGTCCCAATTCATCCCCTTGACTCCTCTATTCTCTCACCCTCTTCATTCCCACGAAAATAGAAGGAAGGAGAAAAAGACAACTTGTCTTTGTCTTTTACTTGCTTCTTCTCTTAACCAAGAGGAAGAGGAGGAAAGCTACTTGATTTTCTCTTGCTCCATTACTTAATCATACTCTTACTTTTAACTACAATTTCCATTCTTTGCTATTCATATATCATTCATGACTCTAGTGGCTATCATACACCAATTTAGCTTTATCTATTATGAGGGGTTCATGGTTCAAGCCTTAACTTCTCTTTCTTTTTTATTTCTTTTTGGTTCTATTTCCATTTCCCCTTTTATTTTAAAAGAGAATACCCATATGTATAGCTTAAATATTTTGTGGGTGTTACAGTTGTGAACCAAACCAAGGGGTTAATGGGCTAATTTTTGGTTAAGGGATAATGAGTTGGATTTGGGCTTTCTAATCCAACTGATTAATAAGAGCTATATATTGATATGGTTGAGAGAAAATTATACACATGAGATCATTAATTGGCTTGTAAGGTTTTTGAAAAATCTTAACCTAATTTCTCTTCTCCTCCCCCTCTTCCCTCTCTCTTTACTTCTACCAACAAGGAGAAGCCCTTCCCCTTGTTGTTGTGACCACCACAAGGAAGAAATCTCTTCCTTGTGTGCTTCTCTTCCTCTTCCTCTTGATCACTTTTCTTCGCTTGTGGCTAGTAACTTCCGAAGGAGAGGCTTGTACTTAAGGAGTTGTCTTAAGGAGCTTAGCGTGGATACGAATAGATACAAGGTTCGACAACATCACTATCGATGATGCCCTTCTCGTTACATGTCATCCGTAAGGTACACCTAGCTTAAATTTACTTTCCATAAAAATTTAATTATGCGATCATGTTTGGCATGTTGTATCCTTGTATGTGTGTGGTGCGTGTGATGTAATAATTTAAGAATTATTATTGTTTTATTTCTCACTGTGCATGTTTGTGAAACGTGTTTTAGCACACACCACATCGAGCATATCCCAACACGCTGGTAGCTCAAATATCACCGTCGGAGAAGGAACTAGTTTCCAGATCTAGAATTGATGAACGGAGCTTTGCCAAGTGCCCTCAGGAAGAAATTAGCACGATAAACAGTGATGAAGTCACTGTTCACCGTGCTGGTCTTGCATTTTTAAACGTGGGGTCAAATCGGTGCTTACACAGTAGCTCTCATGGTTTGGCAATAGCTGAGCTTGAGTGAACTCGAGTGTTACAATGTGTCCAACTCTTACCTTCAAAACCAACTTAAAACATATCAAGCATAAATCGGGAATTAATAGTAATGAATTGGATTAACTCAAAATATTGCTTGCTTAGCAAAAAAACAACTCTCAAATCAATTCACAAGAAAAATAGTCTCCATAGCTAAACAATTCCAACAAAATAAAATGCCACATAAACACATCATCAAAATCCCCCACACTTATTCTTGCATGTCTCATGCAAGTCAAGAAAACCTAATATCCTACTTTAATGGTACCCCCTAAACAAATTCCTAAACATGATTAGAGAGAATAGAGAAGTAACCATCTAAGATTGTCAAATTCCTATCACTCAAGCATCCATGAACATCAACTTTTGCTCTTGATTAACAACATAATAACTTCCATCGTTCATGAATCAACTAAAAATAATATCACACTCATCCTCACTAGATAAAGTTTTTATGTCTCTCATCCTAATTCAAAGTGTAATCAATAGTAGAGGTCACTCAAGCTACTCATGCTTCTTGCACTACCATAAACTTGTTCATCTTCTATTCTCCACCATGATCATGGATATTAATCACCTTATGATAAGTTCTAGTAGAAGATATGGATACCAAAGAATGCTATCTAATGAATTCCAGCCACTCTTTCCTACTTCTATCCTCCCTTAACTTACGTCCATATGCATCAATCTGTTGAGAAATTTAGCTTCAATTTTATATCAGTAAACCCTTCTTCAAAACTCACTGTGAGCCTTGCTGATTCTTTTATTCCAAAAGCTGAGCTTAAATCTTCTCACATCTGAACCTCTGGAATCATTTCGTTCACTCTCAGTTACTATATACTTAATTTACTATTTGTCATATTCCATTCTTCCAAAAACTTGCCACAAAACCTGCACTCTCAGAATTAAACCATTACTGCATCTCTTCATCTTTACTGACTCAGCTTTAAACTCACTATCAAATTCTTCCCAATCATCTCTCCCAATTGACAACTCATGAAACTATTTCTATTTAAAGCTTTTAACTTTCCTTCCTTGAATTTTCCCTTTTTGTTCTGTTGATTTCTACATTTCAGCAGTTTTCATCACTTCTGATTTTGCCTACTTATTCTTCATTACTAACTCCACAGCTTCCCAATCTCCAATACTTAAAATTGCTTCCATACTTCATAAATAGAGCATCAATTCTAAACCTATTCTATTTCTTGATCAATTCATCAACTACATAATTACTGTGTGTTACATATTCCACATAAGCACTGAATTATTAATGGAACTGATACAGTTTCACATGTCTACAGCTTGTTTCTTCATTTGCCTTTTCTGTCACAGCTCTCTTTCCCATCTGTTACTGACATTTTCAGATTTCATTTGAATTTAACTTCTCCCGAATTTGGACACTCAATTTTTGATACTCAATTTCATTTTCAGATTTCATTTGGATACATCTTTGACACTCAATTTCAAACAACTACACTTGACTCCAGCTTCATAGTTTCAATTTCCAGAATTCTTGATTGCGTTCTGTCAAGTGCAGATTTCAGATTTCAATTTCCTCTCTGCTTGAAATTTCCACTGTTTGCTATACAAACCCATCCACTACTCCTTTTCAAGGCTCAGATTACATCCTGCAATGTTTTCTTGAAATGAGGAGCACTTCACCACTCAAAGTCCTCACCCTCATCTAATCACATCCCTATTTCACAATTCTTGGTTTTCAGATCTAGTGCATTTGAGCAATTTCATCTTGGATCATGAAAGGTTTTTTCTGATTTATCTTGTATCTGCAATCAAACTGGCAAGAACAGATAACACAGTAGCTACGAATTCAGATTTGAATTGTGACTTGTTCTGAACAATTTTGAATTGACTCGAGATAACTTCATAGGCAAAATTGGACTTCAAAGGATTTTGACCAGAAACACCCTGCCAGAAATAATTGACAGCTTTGGTACGTTTAACAGTTTGCAGCTCCTTGTAACTGCAATTTCAAACTCTCCTCATTTCCAGTTTCCGGCTCCTTTGAACTTCCTTGCAGTTACTTCTTCTCTTGATTCTATCTTCACTAATCAATTCCATTCTATACAAAAATAACCGAGCACTGAATCCCAATAGCTGCTAATCCAGCGACACTTCTAGAAACAAAGTGTAGAAATAACAAAGTTTCTCTAGCTTGAAATAATATACTCCAAAATTTAACACTTAAAAGAATCCTGCACAGCTAAGCTTTGAAAAGATTTCCTTAAGACTCTGGATTGTAATCTAACCTCCAGTACCCTCATTAGCAATATGTCCAGATTCTGTCAGCCTTCAGTTCTTCTTAAACATGATCAACAGCAAATTAATTCCTGCTACTAACTTTCCATTCTTGAGCCACTTCATTTCCCAAAAATCCAATCTGCATTCTGCATTGTAACTTGTACTATTCAAAAATTCAAAAACACTCAATCCCTTCCCCACACTTAATCTTTTGTCCGTTTCGGCCAAACAATCCATCACATAACATCCAATGTATCCATATCCAAGAATTCAACATTGAAAAGATAACAAAAGATATGATGGTAAGCAAGAATAATGGCAAGACTTAGTATAGAAAAGATATAAAAAATTAACCTTCATAAATTTAATTCAATCCATTGAATAATAGTTTTGAAAGAATCGAAGCAACTTCTAGAGTTGCAATAACACAAGTGCATCACACAAATGAAGGCTCAAAACTCACTAGGTATAAAAAGTATCATCTCAACTTCTCAATCTAGTGTCCATCATTAAGTAGTAATCTCAAGAAAATAGAGAGTCCAATCATGACATTTAACCTAAAAGTTAATACTCAAAAATAGCTAACATCCTCCCTTTCTAACATATCATAGGAAAATGCCAAGGAGATACCATTTTCTTATTCTGAAAATCAAAATCATGTTCAAAATTAAATCTACCTACAGTAAAAAATTTATTCTTTAAAATCAAAATCACCATTTTCAACTAAAGAATTTATTGAAACAACTAAACATGGATATATGTAAATGCAAAAGAAAAACTAAGTTGGAACTAACTCCCCTTTAACTTGGGTAAATAGCACCAATATTGCTCATTCTTTCCATTACTACTCCCTTGCCATCTTCATGAAATAATTTGAGTCGATGCCTATTAACTTTGAAAATCCGGCTAGTGGACTCTTCCCTAATCTCAATAGCTCCATAAGAAAAAACATTAGTCACAATATATGGCCCTTCCCAACGAGATATCAACGTAGCTTTCATCAATTTAAGACGTGACCTATATAAAAGCATGTTGTCACTAATATAAAATTCCTTCACCACAACGTGCTTATCATGAAAATTTTTGGTCTTTTCTTTATAGATACATGAGTTCTCAAATGTCTCTAGCCTAATCTCTTCAAGCTCTTGAAGTTGTAACTTCCTCTCCTCTCCAGCTGTGCTAGCATCAAAATTACAAGCTTTGACTACCCAAAAAACCCTATGTTCAATCTCCACTAGAAGATGGCAAGCTTTTCCCTACACAATTCTATATGGAGACATCCCTATAGGGGTCTTGAAAGCAGTCCAGTATGCCCACAATGCATCATCTAACCTCTTGCTCCAATCTTTCCTGTCAGGTCTCACAGTCTTTTCAAGAATTAATTTTACTTCTCTATTGGACACCTCAACCTGTCCATTTGTCTGGGGATGATAAGGAGTAGAAACTCTATATGAACCCCGTACTTTCTCAGCATAGCCTTCATGTGTCGATTAAAAAAATGTGACCCTTGATCACTAATAATTGCCCTGGGCACTCCAAACCTACAGAAAGTGTGTGACCTGACAAAACTAACAACAACTGAAGAATCATCAGTCTTGGTGGGAATGACCTCCACCCATTTGAAAACATAATCAACTGCTAATAAAATATATAAAAAATCCAAAAGAGACAGGAAATGGACCCATGAAGTCAATACCCCATACATCAAAAATCTTATAAAATAACATGTAATGTTGAAGCATTTCATTCCTAGGTCCTATATTCCCAGTTCATTGACACATATCACATGTTCTATAAAAAATATAGGCATCATGAAAAAGGGTAGGCTAATATGTCCTCTAGCACACTCTAGCACTTTCCTCACAGTCCTCTGGGATCCAAAATGTCCTCCACACTCAGATAAATGACAAAATGTAGGAACAGATTGAAACTCAAAATCAGGTATGCATCTCCTAATGATTTGATCACTATAAAATTTTCACAAATAAGGATCATCCCACACATAATATTTTGCATCACTTTTTAATTTGTTCTTTTGAGTTTTTGAAAATTATGTAGGAAAAACATGAGCCACTAAAAAGTTAACCAGATCTACATACCAAGGTGACTCCCCATGCATCTGAAAAAATTGCTCATCCTTGAAATCATCATCAATGGTTGTATGATCTGAATCTCTCTTGATCCTGCTCAAGTGATCCGCAACCAAATTCTCCTTCCCGCTCGCTCCTATCACTTATCTCCAAATCAAACTCTTGGAGCAGAAGCATCCATCTAATCAATCGTGCCTTAGCATCCGACTTCTTCAGGAAGTACTTCAAAGCTGTATGATTATAAAATACAACCACGTGAGAACAAAGCAAATAAGATCTAAACTTATCCAAAGCAAAAACAATAGCAAGAAGCTCTTTTTATGTCGTGGTGTAATTTGCTTGAGCTGAATCCAAGGTCTTCGAAGCATAACAGATCACATGTGGTGCTCCATCTACTCTCCGAGTAAGTACAACTCCTACAACATAGTTTGATGCATCACACATCAGCTCAAAAGGTAGAGTCTAATTTGGTGGCATGATGATAGGTGCCAAAATCAAAGCCTCCTTCAACCTATTAAAGGCTTCCTTGCACCTCTAATCAAAATGAAAATCCACATCTTTCTGAAGCAACTGATACAATGGAAGAGCAATCTGACTGATGTCCCTGTAGAATCCTACATGGCCATGGAAAGCTCGAACATCCCGCATGCATGCGAGGTGAGATAAAGAAGATATAGCACTAACTTTAGCAGGAACTACCTTAATACCTCTCCTAGAGACTATGTGACCTAACACAATACCATGCTCAACCATAAAATGACATTTTTCAAAATTAAGTACCAAATCAGTCTCAATGCATCTATCTAAAATCCTAGATAGATTTTCTAGACATGCATCGAATGATGAACCATATACAAAAAAATCATCCATAAAAACTTCCATTAATGCTCTAATAAATCACTAAAAATATTTACCATGCATCGCTGAAAAGTCCTTGGAGCATTGCAAAGTCCAAATGGCATGCGTTTGTAAGTGAATGTACCGAAGGGACAAGTGAAGGTAGTCTTCTTCTAATCCTTCAGATCAATGCAAATCTAAAAATATCCTGTGCATCCATCTAGGAAGTAGTAATGTGACTTACCAGCAAGCATTTCTAACATTTGATCAATAAAAGGTAAGGGGTAGTGATCCTTCCTGCTTGCTTGGTTCAGCTTCCTATAGTCCACACAAACTCTCCAAGAATTCTTTACTCTAGTGGGCACCAACTCATTCTCCTCATTAGCTACCACTGTCACTCCAGATTTCTTTGGAACCACATGGATGGGACTTACCCATTTACTGTCAAAAATAAGGTAGATGATTCCTGCTTATAGAAGTCTAGTCACCTCTTTCTTGACTACATCAAGGATCAGTGGGTTAAGTCTTTTCTGTGGCTATCTCACTGGTTGCACATCCTCCTCTAAATAAATCCTATGCATACAAATAGAAGGACTAATCCTAGGAATATCAGCAAGTATTCATCCAATGGCTTTTCTATGTTGCCTCAAAATCTCTAATAATCTCCTCTCCTACTCTAGCTCCAAATCCCGGGCTATAATGATAAGTAGCTGCTAATCTTCTCCTAAATAAGCATAGTTCAAATATTGTGGCAAAGGCTTCAACTCAATCTGTGACTCATCAAAAGATGGTGATCCCTGGGGTAATGCTTCTTCTAAGCATTCCCCTACACACAGATCTTCCTCTCTTGGCGATCCTTGGGGTATTGCTTTTACTAAGCAATCCCCTACGCATAAATCATCCCTCTCATCTGAAAATAATCCACAAGAACATTCTTCATACTCACCAACACTAGAAATATCTAGAACTGTACCAATATCAGAACAGAAATCCATGCTAGCCAACTCCTCCAAGATATCCACAGTAAGAATAGAATGATCTTCTCTTGGGTGATTCACGGCATCTAAAATACTGAACTAGACCATTGTGTCTCCTATCTCCATAGAAAGTGTGCTCGCATGAACATCAATATTCATCTATGCAGTCTTCAGGAATGGTCTTCTAAGAATAAGTAGGGATCTATTGGCCAGATAGTCTCCCTCCATATCGAGGATAAAAAAATTTACAGGAAAGATAAGTTCTCTCACCTTAACTAACACATCTTCAATAACTCTAACTGGATGAGTCTGACTATGGTTAGCTAACTAAATTACAACTCCTCTAGGCTGTAATGGTCTAATCCCTAAAATATGAAAAACTGATCTTGGCATTACATTTATTGAAGCTCCCAAATCTAGCATAGCATCCTCAAATAAATTGCTCCCAATCTCACAAGGTACAATGAACACTCCAGGATCTTCACACTTCTGAGGAATTGATTGAATAAGTGTTGATATATTTTTACCCATGCTAATCAACTCATTCCCCCTCAAATTCTTCTTGTGAACACAAAGATCCTTGAGAAATTTACAAACTTGGGAATTTGTTTGATCATAGCAAGCAAAGGAACATTGACTTCCACCTTGCAAAAAAGGTTCACAAACTCTTGATACTCTCTAGCCTTTTCCTCCTCTACTCTTTTCCTAGCTTGAACCTTATGTTGAGGAAAGGGTAAGGGAATACTAGGCTCTACTCCTTTATGATCCAAATTTTTCTATACTGAAATTCTTCTGGATTCTGGAATTACAACCGGAATTGGAACTGGTTTAGCTGGAATGGAGCTGTTGGTATTTTCTGGACTCATGCAACTCTTCTCTTGTTCTTGAATTAAAAACCATGGGATCAATATGAATGGGGTTTGAGCTTGAGCTTGGATGGAAGTTAGCTGCTAAAAAGTCCAAATCATGGCTATTTGAAGTTGTTCGGGGGTTGCTGAAATCTGGAAAAGGAACATCTAAAATTTGCCTTCCACTTCTCAAAGTTAATGCACTAACATTACCCTTAGGATTAAGTGTTGATTGAGAAGCCAATTGACTTGATCCTTGAGCTTGCATCTGATTAATGCTTGAAGCTAATTGTCTAATCTACCTCTCAATATTTTGCAAAGCAAAATCAGTTCTTTGCTGGTGTTGCTGTTGCTGCAATAACTGTTGCATCATTTCCTCCATTCGAGCTTGATGTGCATCTGAATTTGAAATGTTGGAGCTTCCTTGTGTCAAACTAAGTCTTGATGGTGCTGGAAGTGCATGTTGGTAGTTCTGTAAATTCTGGAAATTCTGAGAATGGTGATGTTGCTGTTGATTTTGCTGAGAAAACTATTGATAAGGCTAAAATGATTGCTAAAATTGATTTGTAGGTTGATAATGATACTGGAAATGTTGTGAATGCTGTTGGAACCTTTGTTGAGTTGGTTGGAAACTCTAATTTTGCTGGAAATTCTTATTTGAAGGTGGTTGTTGATAAAATGAGTTGTCATACTTCAAATTTGGATGATCTCTCCAACCCGGATTATATGTAGAAGAATGAGGGTCCAATTTTTGTTGGAATTGAGCTCTAGAAAATGCTGCCAATGATTCATCTTGATGAAGATTGGGGAATAATTCTGAAATGTGATCTTGAGTTGAACAAATGCTACAAACTACCCTTGATTGACATGGAAATTGGGCATTTGGAAAAGTAGAAGTTTGATTAGCATTATTCAGTGCCAATTGCTTCACCAAAGATGTTAATTCCAACAGTGTACTCCTTATCTCCTTTTGCTCATTATAAACTATTTGAACCTCTCCAACTCCTCTTGTAGTCAATGACCTACTTCCAAATTGTTGTGAATTCTCTGCCATATTAGAAATAAGCTCTCTAGCTTGTTCTGGAGTCTTGTTCACTAAAGCTCCTCCAACTGCAGCATCTATCATACTCCTGTCCATAGGTAGCATACCCTCATAAAAGTACTGGACAAGTAACTGCTCATTAATTTGGTGCTGAGGACAACTTGAACATAGCTTCTTAAACCTCTCCCAATAATCATAAAGTGTCTCTCCCACCACTTATTGAATTCCACATATACTCTTCCTGATAGTTGCAGTTCTTGAAGCTAAAAAGAATTTCACCAAGAAAGCTTACTTCATATCAATCCAAGATGTAATGTATCCAAGGGCAAATAATATAACCAATCCTTTGCTACTCCTATTAAAGAAAATGGAAAAGCCCTTAGCTTAATATCCTCTTCTGAAATTCCTTGTGGCTTTATGGTAGAGCAAACCACATAGAACTCATGTAAATATCTGTTAGGGTCTTCTCCAAATAACCCTTGAAATTTAGGTAGAAAATGGATAGTCCAGATCTCAACTCAAAATCTCCTGCCAAATCTGGATAAGTAATGCAAGAATATTTGTATGCCTCATCTGGAGCTGCAAGCTCCTTCATAGTCCTATTATGCCCTGCCATGGAAGTATCAAAGTGTGAAGAAGTATTATTAGAAACTTCCAAAGATTTCTCTTAAATTCTCAAAGCCTTGAAAGTTCTCTCAATCTCTGGATCTAACTCAAGTAATTTATCTTTCGAAGTCCTAGTCATGAAAACAAGTCAAAGTAAGAATACAAATAGAGATACAATAAAATCAAGTAAGGTGTAAAATAAGAAAATGAAATTATGCACCATCTAAAACCAAGCGCACAATACTAGTTGTCCCCGTCAACGACGCCAAAATTTGATGTAAACCATTTTGCATGTCGCGTGACACTTCAAATTAGTTAAAATTGAAAACCTTAAAATTCAAAAATAAGTTGTAGTAAAGAGTTCCCAAGTCATATTTTCCAAGGACACTAGCTAATGTGTTCGTGTTCTAGATTCAAGTTATTCTTTTTGGGTTTTCTTAATGAAATAATGTTTTCTTTCAAAATCTCAAACAAAGGAAAAATAAGTCAAAATCAAAACAATGAAAAATTCACTAGATATGCTAACTAAATCAGTAATGAAAATTCAATTCATTGTAAGGAGATTGCATCTACAAATGGAATTGGAAGTGTAACCAAGTCAAGTCTATTCATTGAATTCAAATATCAATCAACTATGCTAGAATTCTAATCTACTTGAGCAGATAATAATGGAATTCAGCTCATCTTTTTCTCTACAGATAACTCTTAGAATGAATAAATCACTCAAGAATGAATCACAGTCAAATAAAACCAGAACTCTTAATATGTACTTGAATTACATAGATCAATCTTCAACAATTTAACTCCATTGGGTAACAATGAATCCCTGATCTTGAGATTGCTCTAGCTAACTTCCATAAATATAACCACTCTTACTTTTACTCTTAACTAACCCCTTCAGCAGTATCAAGTAAATACAAGTGCATGGATTGAAGTGGAGTTAATACATTATGCTGATCACATGTAGCTAATTCAATGTAGTTCAAATCAAATGGTCAGTTTCAAGGAAATCAATCAGATTCAATAGTGCAGTTACAGAACAAGAAATGTTATTTGTAGAATTGTGCAGAACGTCTGAGATCCAAAATTTTCAGATCTTGAACATTGTAAGCAATGAAAGTAGCATGTGTTGGTGCGGGAAGCATCCGACGATCAAACCTTAGTTTTGATAATGGAAAAAGGGATTCAAAGTTAAGTTTAATTGTTATCTAATGTGCTTGAATGAGTTTGTAGGAAAGTCCTAACTGCGGTTAGGCAGGTGGAAAATCCTAAGGGCGATAACCTTAGGTCCTAGGGGGAGGTAACCCTAGGTGGAGGAAAAATCCTAGGGGGTGGTAATCCTAGGTCCTAGGGGAAATCCTAGGGGGGGGGGGGGTAACCTTAGGTCCTAGGGGGACGTAACCCTAGGTGGAGAAAAACCCTAGGGGGTGGTAACTCTAGGCGGAAAGTCCAGTCAGTCTGGAGGATCATTCTGGCATCAAGTATGCTCTCCTGAGTGGAGTAGATGAGGACGCGTTCCCCACGGAGGGAACTCTAGGCGTCGGTTCAACCTAGGGTTTCTAGTCGAAAATTCGAAGTCAGAACCGGACAGTCTGGAGACTGTCAAAGTATTTTGTTTATCATAATTATATGTGCTAACCTTGTTTTGCAGGATATGTTTGTGATTTTTGGACTAACATGTCTTGCAGGTATGAGAGAACAAGGTTTTCCCTCGAATGAACAGTGTCCGAGGTGCCTCCATGGAGCTTGGAGGCGCCTCGGGTGCAAAGGAGTTGAAGTCTGCGCACAACAGAGCTGGTGGTGCCTCAAAGGATATGGAGGTGCCTCAGACTGCTTTGAGGTGCCTTGGACTGGTCATGGAGGTGCCTTCAAGTGGATCAGAGATAAAGAATTCAGCATTCATCCACGCGGCTGACTCGACAGGTTTGAGGCACCTTGGAAGGGCTTTGAGGTGCCTCAAGCAAGCTATTTAAGGAGGGTTCGAGTAGCAGTTGTTTTCATCAATTAACAAGCAACCTGTCTACATCCAGCTGCTAACGAGAAAGTTTCGACAAAGCTACAGCAAGTTCCCGATAACCCGGCACTCCGATTTCGTCAATCTTTTGTCGTCAGTATATTTTATTACTGTTAATTGTGCACTTAATTGTAATCCTTTATTGTATCAAATTTGCGATATTATAGTTATTGCCCACGTAAAGCGATCAACAATCGCGGGCCTTGGAGTAGGAGTCGCCCTAGGCTCTGAACCAAGTAACTCCTTGTGTCTTTCTGTATTGCATTTATTTTTCCGCTGTGTTACTCATTGTTTTGCCAATCCGAAATGCGTGAAAGCCACGAGCACTATTCACCCCCCTCCCCCTCTAGTGCGATCTAGATCCAATAATTGGTATCAGAGTGGAGTAGCTTCGATTTGTTGCAACCACCAATCAAGCACTTTTTCGTGGTATTTTCAGCTTTTCGACGTCGATCGGAATCGGTATTGTTGCCGTCTTCCGATCTAGTTTTTTTCGGAATTGGATTTTCTGCTCGAGGTTGGTGCAACACCACCCGAGTTCGTTTTTTTATATATATCCCACACTACTAATCCAAGATCAAGTCCTGGGGCATTCCTGTGTTCGTTTTTTTTGTGTTAGTAATCAAATGGCCCTTCAAGAAAGCTATAGTGTCGCTCGCCCACCGCTCTTCACCGGAGACGACTTCGGGTACAGGAAGGGTCTGATGGAGGCATATCTCCACACTCACTTTGAAGTCTGGATGATCGTCAAAACCAGGCTTCAACTACCAACTGACGGCGTCGGCAAGCCACTACCATACGAGGACTGGGACACAACTCTTATCAAAAAATTAGAAGCGAACACCAAGGCGACTTGCACCCTTCAGTGTGGCCTATCGAAGGAGGAGCTGAAACACGTCGACCCTTTCTCCAGCGCCAAGGAATTGTGGGAGAAGCTGATCGAGCTTCATGAAGGGACATCCCACACCAAGGTAAGTAAAAGGGATTTAATACTTAATAAACTATATAATATTAAAATGCAGGAAAATGAGACGGCTAGCCAACTCCAAGCCCGGATACAAGACCTACTGAACGGGCTTCATGCGATCAGACAGAAAGTGGAAACCGCGACATATTGAGATATGCCTTAAATGCCTTTCCGAGGAACACCTTGTAGGCATCCATGGTAGATGCTTACAAGGTCTCTAAGGATCTTTCATCAATTAAACTAGATGAATTATTTGTAGAATTTGAGTTACATGAACAGATTAACTCACATCCGACCGAGAAAGGGATTGCTTTGGTTGCAGGTACAAGCAGAACCCGGGAAACTAAAACAAAGTGAAGAACCGAACCGGAATCAGAAGAAGAACCAGATTCGGATGACGATGATGACGAGCTCACGACAGAACTCGTCAACCTAGTAAGGAAACTCTACAGAAAAAAAGGGGCTCAACAAGAAGGACGTCAAAAAGGTAATCCATTCCAAGGAGGCCCAACCAAAGGTGAAGTTCGAGGTGACGTGCTATGGGTGTAACCAAAAGGGGCACATCAAGGCCAACTGTCCAAACCAGAAAGATGCAAAAAAGGAAAGAAGGAAGAAGGCCCTGAAAGCAACTTGGGGTGAGTCGTCTTTAGAGGAGTCCGACGACGAAGAACTCGAGCAAACGAGTTTTCTCGCAATGACAGCCCGAGACCAGATTAACGAATTCGGAAGCTAGAACGAATCGGAGGCTGACTCCGAGAGAAGCCACGGATCTGTATCCGTTTCCGAAGGGCCAAACTCCTCTATAAGTATAAATCGTCTATATAATTTAATAAATTACTTAATGCACAAATTAGCTAAGTCTAATGTTCGGATCAAGTTGCTTCTAAAGGAGGTAACATTCCTTAAAGAAGTGACTAATACCGAGTCCTTGGTTGACCCTGTTCAGACTGGAACCTAAACTCAAGTTCAAAAACTTGAGGAAGCTAGAGAATTCCAGCCTGAAAAGTCAAGTCAAGGATTTGAAGACTACATTGGAACGGTTTACACTAGGTTCCAAGAATCTTGACTTGATTCTTAGAAAACAGAAAGCCATATACAATCGATCCGGACTAGGATATAAAGCTAACAAAAATATTGGTCTTATTTATCGCTTATTAATAGACTGAATAGCAAGATAGTCCAAGCATGGGTACCTAAGTCCAACTTGGTCAATCAAGTTGGACTTGGTCAATATTGGGTCCCCAAGGATCAAGTACATTACCTTGATAGACTATATCGAGGCTATGATCTAGGGGGAGCCAATAGAAAAACTATCTTAATAAATAAATAGAATTGTTTGATGATTGTTTATTTACTTTCTTGTTAATATGCATGGTTAGATTAAGATAGATTAAGGACCTAGGCATAATTTACACTTGTTCAGTTAAACCTAGGGATTTCAAAAGGAAAATTAAATATGACATTTCTTTGAGTGGTTCTGTCTAGGAAGTGGTGGATGATCTCATACCTAAGAAGGCCTAGTGTCTAGCCACGACCTGGGAACCAATCCTTGAAATACATATTTAATTGACTAATTGGAAAACCTAAGTTTAACTCAAATGTAAATTAATCCTTAGAAATAACTTAAATTAAAAATAACCATCTCACGAAATTACTTAAGATTACCTGATTGATAATGTAGAATCGGGTGAGATGGATCTAGGTTGAACTTAGTCTAACAAATAACTTCAATTTAATCAAAATAAATTCAATTTAACTTAATCAAGTTCAATTTAATCAAAATAAATGCAATTTAATTTAATCAAAATAAATTCAATTTAACTTAATCAAATTCAATTTAATCAAAATAAATTCAATTTAATTTAATCAAATTCAATTTAATTTAATCAAATAAATTCAATTATTTTTAACTCAATTTAATCAAAATTAATTCAATAAATTCAATTTAATTCAATCAAACTCAAACAAATTCAATTTAATTAAGCTAACCTTAACTAATTTAATATACCATCTCACAATCACCCATAGGGATACCATGTTTTGATCATTTAGACTAGGTGAGAAGGAAAATTAAATTGATTTCAGTCAAACTACCTTCTAAAATTCAGTAAATTGACCCAAATCAAATATTTTATGTAGGATCATAAAGATTTGGATCAATGGATGCTAGATAGTGGATGCTCCAGACACATGACTGGAGACAGACTGAAATTCACTAAGTTGAAACTCAAGAACCTAGGGTCTGTCGCGTTTGGCAACGACAGAACCCTTAAGATAATCGGAATAGGTAATATCCAATTAAATTTTGAATTTTACATTCGAAAAGACTACAAATTAGAATATCAAAATACTAAAATTTCAATTGATAATATAAGTTCAATCAATCTAACCAAAAACCTAATTCACCACTCTAGGACCAAACATATTGAAGTAAAACACCATTTTGTAAGGGATCACGTAGCCAAGGGTGAAATTGTACTTAACTATGTTGAGTCCAAATCAAACCTGGCTAATATATTCACAAAACCCTTACCTGAACTTGAGTTCAGTGCACTTAAAAGACAAATAGGAATGTACTTAGTAGAATAGGATTTATCTCTATTTGAAAATTTTGTCTTTAAATCAGTTTTAAAATTCTAGGAAAAATAATATTTTCAAAATCCCAATTTCTTAGATTTTCAAAATTTGGACTTAGTCTAGGCTTAACCCTAGAAATCATGTTTCCCTAGTTTTCAGCCAGAGCATCTCACAAGCACACTAGGCTTACCTTGTTTGTGTTTGAAAAACTTAGAATGAGGTGAGATGCATAGGGTACAGTCTAGACTTCAGAATGCTTATTTATGTGCATCAGAGTAAGTCTGGACAATAAATACCAAAATAACAGTAATCAAGTTAAGTTATCCAGACTTAGTCAAACATAACTGGATCACTAGCTTAACTTGACTAACCAAGTGAAAGCTATTGCCCTCTAGGTAATCAGCTAGTAACTAATTATTAGACATGTGGCCAAGGAATTTAAATATTAACCTTTCAGTTACTCATGCTTGAACTTTAGAAATACTTTTTGAAAATGACCTTAGTTAAAATTTTACAAGTTTTTCAAGTTAAGCATTTTTCAAAATAAGTTTAAGATTTAGTTAAGTATTATTCTCAATAAGGAAAAACAATTTTTTTTTTCCAAATTTTGACTAAGTCTCTATATTTCAAACTTAGCATCTAAAGCAATTTCAAAATTTTTTTATGTTAAGTGTCTTTCAAAAGCTTATTAAGTTTACAAGAAAATTAAGTATTTAATCCTCTACTTAAAAGCTTTTATGTTTCTTAAATTTTTTCATCCTCTCTTTAAAAGCTAAGTGTTTATCTAACATCCTAGTTTTGAAAAATAAGATAAAAATTACTTGCAAAACTAACTAAGAAAATTCAAATTGTTTTGATATATGGCAAGGGGGGAGAGTATAGATCAATTCAAATTCAATGAGCTTTTATTAAGGGGGAGTCCATTAAGGGGAGTTGTATTTGTGCTTATCATATTTATGCTTATGCTAAACTTTTGCTTATGCTAGTAACATCTTGAACTTTTGCTTATGCTAGTAACATCTTTATTATCTTTTTGCTTAACTTTGAATTTCAGTTGTCATAATCAAAAAGTAGGAGATTATTGGTGCGGGAAGCATCCAACAATCAAATCTTAGTTTTGATAATGGCAAAAGGGATTCAAAGTTAAGTTTAATTGTTATCTAATGTGCTTAAATGAGTTTCCAGAAAAGTCCTAACTACGATTAGGCAGGTGGAAAATCCTAAGGGCGGTAACCTTAGGTCCTAGGGGGAGGTAACCCTAGGTGGAGGAAAAACCCTAGGGGGTGGTAACCCTAGGTGGAGGAGAAATCCTAAGGGGGGGGGGGGTAACCTTAGGTCCTAGGGGGAGGTAACCCTAGGTGGAGAAAACCCCTAGGGGGTGGTAACCCTAGATCATAAGGTGTGGTAACCCTAGGCGGAAAGTCCAATTGGTCTGGAGGATCGTTCTGGCATTAGGTATGCTCTCCTGAGTGGAGTAGGTGAGGATGCATTCCCCGCGGAGGGAACTCTAGGCGTCGGTTCGACCTAGGGTTTCCGGTCGAAAATCCGAAATCAGAACCAGACAGCCTGGAGACTGTCAAAGTATTTTGTTTATCATAATTATATGTGCTAACTTTGTTTTGCAAGATATGTTTGTGTTTTTTGGATTAACATGTCTTACAGGTATGAGAGAACAAGATTTTCCCCTGGATAAACAGTGTCCGAGGCGCCTCCATGGAGCTTGGAGGTGCCTCGGGTGCAAAGGAGCTGAAGTCTGCACACAACAAAGCTGGAGGCGCCTCAAAAGATATGGAGGTGCCTCACACTGCTTGGAGGTGCCTTCAAGTGGATCAGAGATGAAGAATTCAGCATTCATCCATGCGGCTGACTCGACAGGTTTGAGGCACCTTGGAAGGGCTTTGATGCACCTCAAGCAGGCTATTTAAGGAGGGTTCGAGCAGCAGTTGTTTTCATCAATTAACAAGAAACCTTTCTGGATCCAGCTGCTAATGAGAAAGTTTCGACAAACCTACAGCAAGTTCTCGACGACCCGACACTCTGATTTCATCAATCTTTTTGTCGTTAGTATATTTTATTACTGTTATTTGTTCACTTAATTGTAATCCTTTATTGTATCAAATTGTGTTATAGTTGTTGCCCACTGAAAGTGATCAACGATCGCGAGCCTTGGAGTAGGAGTCGTCCTAGGCTCCGAACCATGTAACTCCTTATGTCTTTCTGTATTGCATTTATTTTTCTATTGTGTTACTCATTGTTTTGCCAATCCGAAATGTAACGAATGACCCAAATTTCCTCATTTTTAGCCCCAAATATAATTCAAAAATATTTAGAAATGCTATAGAAAAATTCTAGAGATTTTTAGAAATTTTTAGAGTATTTTTATGGAATTTTTGGAGGTCGTTTGGTATTTTTACCAAAAGAAAGAAGTTGTGACAAAAAAATATCCAAGCGGAGGCTCGAACCGGCAACCCCTGACCCGAGCAAAACCCGACTAACCAACTGGGCTAGCAGTTGTTACTTAATCAAATAAAGGGAGAATTTTATTTAATGAGTAGAAGTTAATAACAATAATTAATGGACAGAAAATGGTTGCAGCCGAGTTTCGAACCCGCAACCCGTGCCTCAAGCAAAACGCAGCCAACCGACTATGCTAACGATCGTTTGTTATTAAAGAAGGAGAAAAATTCCATTTAAGCTATACTTGGAAACGAAAATAACCTTGAGTATAAGATTTAAATCCTTTTCCTAAAACCTAAAATTTCTCCAGAAATTCCCTTTCTTCTCTCACGCTCACGACGCCGCGCGACGGCTCTCTCTCGGGTGGAAACGAAGACGACTTAGGGCACGTCTCCGGCGGCCGACGAGCATCGTTTTCCCACCGGTCTTCATCCGCGCGTGACCACCTCGATGAGAGGAGCTCGGAAATGCAAAGAAGCCGCCGGGATTCTCATTTATCCGAAACCCTAGATCTTCCTTTTCCGGCTGTGAGTTCAAGGATACAAGGGGTAAGTTGCTACTCACCTGCAGTAGGATAGCTCCGATTGTTTCTTTCTTTTTCCGAAAGTTTTGGGATAAATTGTAGGGGATTTGTGATTTTGTTTCGGATTGTGTTGTGCCGAATTCATATTTGCTAGGGATTTTGATCTCTTTCTTTGCTTCCGGGGTGATGTGCAGAATTGGGTTTTTGCTAGAGGGTTAAGTGTAGTTCTGAGAATTGATTCCTCCTTTGGGTTTCTGTGGTAGCATGCTCAAAGATTGAATAAGTTTTGCATATGTTTTATTTTAAAAACAAACCAGCAAGCACAACTTAGTATTGTGCAATGGAAAGGATAAAAAACAGCTTCTCTTGAAGTGTTTTGTGGAGTTCGGTTGTGCTGGGAAAGGGGCACGAGCAGTTCCCTTTGGGGCTTGCTGTGCAATTCGGATATTGTTGCTGCAAGGCAATGAACCTGTGATGGTTTAGATTTTTGAGCATGTGGTTTAGGTTCTGATTTTCCAGCAAATTCTGTGTTGATTTATGCTACAATAGGGGCACGAATAGTTTCATTTGGAGCTTAGAGCAGCCACATTCCTTTTTGCATGTCTGTAGGCGTGATCAGCTCTGTTTAGAGATTAAAACAACCCCTTTTTGGAGTTCATTCCAGTCCAGATATCTTTGTGTTTGCTGCAGAAACGCACAGCTCTATTTAGAGCTTAGAACAGTCTGTAGTGGCAATGCAGATTTATTTCTTTTCAAGCCTTTATATAGGATTTAAACGGTAGCAAATTTCTAGTTTAGTTCTGGAAGTGTTTAGTTAGATAACAGTGGCTTAGTTGTTTCCATATAGAAGTCCAGTTGTCAAATTTGAATGCCACAGAAGTGGATCTCTAAATTATGTTCCTATCCTTGCTGTTGATCCATATATGATAGTATATGTTAAGCATTTAGTTGGCATTCAATTACATGTTTCAGTTACATGTTGCAAGTTATTGATTCTGTTTATGTAGATAGAAATTCGGTTTCCAAAGGAGTTAATGGTTTGACTTGAAGTTGAAGATATTATTTGATTTGATCTTCAGACAATAAGAGTATATATTTTAGTTATGTTTGCTATGAGTTGAGCATGACTAGTTTTTCATTGCTATTAGATATGCACGAGTATATGGTTTAGTTTCTTTAGAGTGCAGATTTGAAGTTTACTACTTCATTAACGAGCAAGAATAGTTCTTTAATTTAAAGCATGTGTTTCATTAAATCTTTTTAGAAGATTATAAGTAAAGAAAGGACCAAGGTCTTGATAGGATCTCTAAATGTCAGAATTTGGGATCAGCAGCACGCCAAGTGCTCGAATAAATGCCAAGGCATTCTATATTAAAAGAATTAGAAGATAAGAAACATTTTAGTTCTTTCCTTGCTTGTAGAAATTTCTGGTGTAGATTAAGAGGTTTCAAGTATATTCCTTCGTAGATTTGTGAGGTTCTGTTGGGTTAAAGAGATTCTTTACATGATATGATAAGTTTTGAGGAAGTCTTTAATGAAGATCTTATCACAGTAGCTTAGATTTTAGCCTTGTAGTTTAGAATTGAGTAGTTAGGGATTTAGCCCTCTTTCCTTGCTTTCTGATTGTGTTTGTACAGAATTGAGGAAGTCTTGCAGTTTAGAATGAGTTAGATTAATTTGTAGCAGGTTAGTTTCAGATTTCATGAAAACATTTTGGTTGTAGATTTTCAGTTTTAGTCTATATATATATATATGCAATGAACTGCTTTTTATTCCAAGTATATAGTTAGATTTTTCTTTAAGCTTTTAGTTTCTCTTTGTTTTACTATTAGGCAATGAATACAGAATGGCTTGGATTAGGTATTGGTTTATTAGACTAATTGGAGGTTGATTCGACAGTGATTTTTGGTTTATTTATGATGAAGTAGGTAGTGTAATCCCCTTAGTGCAGAAGTGTGGACGAAAGGGTGAAGATGAGCATATGAAATATGATGTTTTGGTGAGTATCATGTATTAAGACTAAAAGATGATTTGAAGTGATGTAATGAATTTAACAGGTAAGAAGTATGTGATTGATTTAGATATGCAAGTAGTAACTTTAGAGTAGAAGTTTAGTTTAGAAGATGAGAAAAGAGATTTAAATGTTACATCAATTCTGAGCATGATTTCTACTCTTTCTTGATGACTCTAAATGTTGGTACAATACTTGTTTAATGACAAAATCTTTCTTCTAGATAGAGTAATGGTTGGTTTAGATAATTCTTTATCATGACTAACTGAGCAAGATTGTAGAATGAGTAGAGTTGAAGTTTATCTCATGTTAGCTGAATTTGTGCAGTTGTGATCCATCGATTTTACGATATTTAAATGTTACAGTACTATTGAGGTTTAATGTAGTTGCTCCACCTAACTGCTTAGGAGGTTTGGAATTATGGAACAACTAAAGCTGTAGTCTTTATTTTTAAAATACAGATAGTTTACATAAAGCATTGTAGAACAAGGCTTTAGATTTCTTTTAAATATGCATGATTGTGTGTTACCTAGTTGATTTCACTTATAGATGCATATTTAAAAATACCCTAACAGTATTTTGGGTTTAAGAAAAGTATAAGAAAGATAAAGAAAAGAAAGAAGAAGACCAAGGTCTTAAATTGATCCTAAATTCCAGAAGTTTAGGATTAAAAGCACACTAAGTGTTTGAATAAATGCCAAGGCATTTTGTTATAAGAGAATTAAAGAATAACAAGTATAAGGAAGTTATAGTTAAAAAGAAAATAAGTATTTTAATTTTTAATGGCATGTACCGGACACAAGGTCCAATGGGTGGGCTCCTAGATCGCCCCTAGGCACAAGATCGCTTAGAAGTACCTTAGTAGTTTCGGGATTAGCTACCTCGACTCATATTAAGGATGCGTGCAAATTGGTACAATGCCGGGCCCAAGAGAAGTTGATTATTATTTTAAAGTAATAAAGTATAAGTTTTAAAACAAATGAAATAAGTTTCGTTTATGCTTAGAATTAGTAAGTTTAGTTCTTTTGAGTTCTAACATGCAGTATTAGTTTTGTTTGTTTTCTGATTTGATATTTAGCATGATTAGCTTTATCTACTAGCATGAAGTTTTATCCTTGTATAGCATGATTAGTTATTGGAATTACATGAGTAGTTTCCTTAGTTTTTCTTGCCATTAGTTTGACATGAGCAGATATGTTTATGCTTTACTTTCTTTTAGAGCATATAGTTTCTAGTTTTTTCTGTATACATGCATATTCATGTTTTTGTGAGTTAGATAGCGCTTACTAAGCAAATTTTGCTTATAGATTGCACTTCCTCTTACTGCAGATACAGGAAAGGAAAAGATATAGAAAGGAAGGCGACAAGGAGGTGTTCGAAGGATGTGTGATGCCAGGACTATGGAAGCCTTGGGACTAAGAAAGAAGTTTTCTTTTAGTTTCTATTGTCTTCTGCTATGTTAGAAGTATTTGAGATAGTACATGATATTTTGATGTGATTAGGACATAGTAGATGAATTGTGATATGGTGTGATGAGTTGTGGTATTGTTTTCTTTATTTTGGATTTATTATACTGCGTGGTTGATTGATATGTGTTCCAACCACTTGTGGCTGAGTATATATTGCATGTATTGTTGAATATGGTCACCGGTACAGGGGAGATTTTGTCGAAATTTTTCGGTAGGGTTTCCATGTGATTTTTAATCATACTGGTTAAGTAGATTTAGTAGTTAAGTAACGGTCATCCTTAGAGAGTAGTAGTAGTAAGAAGGGTGGTCGTTACAGTTGGTATCAGAGCAGGTCCCATTCTCCAGCATCACACATCAACACCATCCTTGCCGTCTTCAAGTAAGAAAGTTTTTAATTTTCTTTTATGCTTTCTTTATTATTTGCAGTATAGAGTATCTGTTTATATGTGCTTAGGAAAGAAGAAAATTCATGTTTTAATTTTCTATGTTATGATACATATGCTTAGAAAGAATGGAGACAATTTTAGTTTTGTTTCTCTTATATTCATATATATATAAGTATGTTTAGAAAGGATAGAGAATATATCATGTATTATTCTTGGCATAACTAGATGTTAAAATAGAGGACTAGACAGTGGGGAGTCAGAAACCCCAGTTAAGTAATTAGAACTAGAAGGACATTGATAACAAGAAAGACCCAAGCAGGAAGATGTTCGGGTAGTCTGTGAATATCCAGAGGTATTTCTAGAAGGGCTACCTGGACTATCTCCTAACAGAGAAGTGTTGGTTGCTACTCGGAAAACCTAGAGGTTCCACTGTACAAAAATTTTGTACAAAGGTCTGAACCTTTTCCTAGCTACCATGTGTTCTTTTAAATTAAATTTTGGATCGCCTGCGGAACTTAACACGTTTGATCCAAAACTTAATCTATTTGTTCTTTTAGGTTTTGACTTGGATCTCCTACGGAACTTAACACGTTCGACCCAAGTCACCTTAAGTTATTAATTCCATTAAATATTAATTTCCATAATTGGTTCCCAGTACTGACGTGGCGAGGCACATGACCTTCTTGGATATGGGAGCAACCACCACCGACTAGACAAAACCTCTTATGGAAAGCTAATATTTAATTTCCTAAAATAACTTTAGGTTAACCGAAAAGAACAATCAAATCACAAGGAAAAGAAAAAAACAAAAGAACACAACATCGAAAAAAATATTCGAAATTCTAGAATCGTAAGCCTCTTGTATTTGGTATTATTTCCATAAATAACTAGTATGATGCGGAAAGAAAAATTACTAGTTATACCTTTTAGAAAGACCTCTTGATCTTCTACCGTATTCCTCTTCTAACCTCGGACGTTGTGTGGGCAACGATCTTCCGAGATGAGAAATCACCAACCACCTTCTTCTCCTCCTAGCTAGGTTCGGCCAACAATAAGGAAGCTTCACCAAGGAAGAAGATCAAAACACCAACCAAGCTCCAAGAGATGCTAGCTTTCTCTCCTTCTTCTTCTTCTTCTTCTCCAAGTAGTATCCGGCCACCACAAGAACTCCAAAAGGGATGAAGTATTCGGCCACCACAAGAGGAAGAGAGGGAGAGGATGATGGTCGGCCACAACACCAAGGAAAAGAGGGAGAGAAAATAATAGAGGTTGTTCCATGAAGACACCCTCACCCCTTCTTTTATATTCCTTAGCCTAGGCAAATTAGGAAATTTAATTACAATAAAATTTCCTCAATTTCCTTGACATGATTTAATTGAGAAAAATAAAATAAAATTTCCCCAATTGAAATCTTATGGCCGGTCACATCAATGAAAACAAATTGGACAAGTTTCAATCAACAATTAAAACTTCCTAATTTGTTTCCAGAAATTTTAAAAAATAAAATTTCTCTTCAAAATCTCTTCATGGTTGATAAAAAGGAAATTTCTATAATTTTAATTTTACAACATGTGAATAATTTTTAAAGAGAAAATAAAATATCTCACCAATCTACAAATAAGGAAAGAGATCTAATCTCATTCTTTAATCTTTTGTAGATCTTTTACAAGAGAGATATTTTAATTTTAATTCTCTTTAATAAATTATATCTTCCACATAATAAAAATTAAAATTAAATTTCTTTTTTAATTTAATTTGGCCGGCCCCCACTAGCTTGGGTTCAAGCTAGGGCCGGCCACCCAATCTTATACCTAGGCCGGCCCTAGCTTGGTTCCCAAGCTAGCTTGGCCGGCCCCCTATTGGTGGGTATAGAAGGTGGGTATAGGTGGGTATAGTACTCTATAAATAAGAGGCTACGATAGGGACCGAGAGGAGGAATTGGTTTTGGTCTCCCGATAAAATTAAGCATCCCGTGTTCGCCCTTAACTTAATTTTATCAATAATAATTCATTCCACTAGAGAACTATTATTGAACTACCGCACCAATCCCAAATTACATTTTTGGGCTCCTTCTTATTATGAGTGTGTTAGTCTCCCTGTGTTTAAGATATCGAATGTCCACTAATTAAGTGAGTTACTGACAACTCATTTAATTAATATCTTAGTCCAAGAGTAGTACCACTCAACCTTATCATCATGTCGGACTAAGTCCACCTGCAGGGTTTAACATGACAATCCTTATGAGCTCCTCTTGAGGACATTATCAACCTAGTATCTCTAGGACACAGTTTCCTTCTATAATCAACAACACACACTATAAGTGATACCATTTCCCAACTTATCGGGCTTATTGATTCATCGAACTAAATCTCACCCATTGATAAATTAAAGAAATAAATATCAAATATATGTGCTTGTTATTATATTAAGATTAAGAGCACACACTTCCATAATAACCGAGGTCTTTGTTTCTTTATAAAGTCAATATAAAAGAAACGACCTCAAATGGTCCTACTCAATACACTCTAAGTGTACTAGTGTAATTATATAGTCAAGATAAACTAATTCCTAATTACACTACGACCTCCCAATGGTTTGTTCCTTTCCATTTTGGTCGTGAGCTACTGTTTATAATTTATAAGGTACTGATAACATCATCTTCTATATGTGACACCACATACTATGTTATCTACAATATAAATTAATTGAACAACTACAAACAAATGTAGATAAATTGACCAAATGAGATTCTTTATTTAACATAAATGTTTACAAAAGCTTAGGCTTTCAGTATACACTCCAACAATCTCCCACTTATACTAATGACTAAGCTGCCATATCTTCTACCATACATCTGATTCCCTTTCCCTCCACATGCCGATCAAAAGCTTTCGCCGGAAGGGCCTTAGTGAAAGGATCTGCCAGGTTATCTGCTGATGCAATCTTGGCGATGACAACTTCTCCTCGCTTCACGATATCTCGTATCAGGTGGTACTTGCGCTCTATATGTTTACTTGCCTTATGAGCTCGTGGTTCCTTTGAGTTTGCAACTGCACCGCTATTATCACAATAAATTGTGATAATTTTGGGCAAACCAGGAATCACATCTAAGTCCATTAGAAAGTTCCTGAGCCATACTGCTTCTTTAGTTGCCTCAGAGGCTGCTACATACTCAGCTTCTATGGTTGAGTCCGATACACATTTCTGCTTAACACTCCTCCATGAAATGGCTCCACCTCCTAAAGTAAACACATAGCCTGATGTAGACTTACTATTATCCCTATCTGATTGGAAATCTGAATCCGTGTAACCCACAGGGAGCAAATCGTCTGCTTGGTAAATTAGCATATAATCTCTAGTCCTTCTCAGGTACTTTAATATATGCTTTACTGCAGTCCAATGTCCAGGGTTACTCTGATATCTGCTGACCATGCCCACGGCAAAACAAATATCAGGTCTCGTACATAGCATTGCATACATAAGGCTTCCTACAGCCGAGGCATAAGGAACTGCTTTCATGTCTTCTATCTCCTTTGATGTCTTAGGAGACATCTCTTTAGATAGAGCTATTCCATGCCTAAAAGGTAAGAAACCTTTCTTGGAATCCTGCATACTAAAACGAGCAAGGATTATATCTATATATGAAGCTTGGGACAGACACAACATTCTTTTCTTGCAATCCCTTATCACTTTGATTCCAAGAATGTGTGCACACTCTCCTAAGTCCTTCATATCAAATTGTTTGGACAACCATACCCTTACGTCTGATAATACCTTGACATTGTTGCCAATTAACAAAATATCATCTAGGTATAGTACAAGAAATACCACCACGTTTCCGTTACACTTCTTGTATACACAAAACTCATCCGGACACTGAATAAATCCATACGACTGGATTACTTCATTAAACCGGATGTTCCAAGACCTTGAAGCTTGCTTTAGTCCATAAATGGACCGATTGAGCTTGCACACTAGATGCTCTTTGACCTTTTCAATGAACCCTTCTGGTTGCTTCATATGGATGCTCTCTTTAAGACTTCCATTAAGGAAAGCTGTCTTGACATCCATTTGCCAAATCTCATAATCCATATGAGCAGCAATGGATAAGAGTATCCGGATGGACTTAAGCATGGCTACCGGTGAAAATGTTTCCTCATAATCGATTCCCTCTTTCTGAGTGTACCCTTTCGCAACAAGCCTAGCTTTGAAGGTTTCTACCTTCCTGTCTGTCCCTCTTTTCCTTTTGTAGATCCATCTTTTACACTATCAGGTGGTTTTTCAAGCTCCCAGACCTTATTAGAGTACATAGACTCTATTTCAGAATTCATTGCCTTTTGTCAAGATGCTGCATCTATATCTTGGAGTGCTTCGTCATATGTTCGTGGATCAGGTTCATGTTATCCGGGATCAAGTCTGAAGACTCACCCAAAAACATGAATCTTTCAGGCTGCCTTACAACCCTCCCACTACGACGAGGCACTGTCTGTGGTAGTGTATCATGTGTGACACGTGTTGCAGTCTCTTGTGGTACTTCATCTTGTACTGTTGATACTGAAGTAGACGTGTCCTCTCTAAGTTCTTCTAAAACAACTTTGCTACTGGTCTTGTGATCCATTATATAGTCTTCTTCTAAAAACTGGGCATTGGTGCTAACAATGACCTTCTGGTCTTTAGGACTATAAAATAAACCACCTTTCGTTCCTTTGGGATATCCTACAAACACGCGAACTTCTGTACGGGATTCTAACTTATCAGCATCTGGTTTCAGCACATGTGCTGGACTACCCCAAATCCAAATATGTCTTAGACTGGATTTTCGCCCATTCCACAATTCTATGGGAGTAGAAGAAACTGATTTAGAAGGTACTAAGTTCAGAACATACACTGCTGTTTCCAGAGCATATCCCCAAAAAAAATTTTGTAATTCTGAATAACTCATCATCGATCTAACCATCTCCATAAGAGTCCTATTCCTTCGTTCTGCCACACCATTCTGTTGGGGTGTACCAGGTGCGGACAGTTGGGATTGAATCCCGACCTCTGATAAGTAATTCCTAAACTCTCCTAAGAGGTATTCGCCACCACGATCTGACCGTAGTGTCTTGATACTTTTACCTAGTCGTTTCTCCACATCAGCCTTGTATTCTTTGAACTTATCAAAGCACTCGGACTTGCGGCGCATTAGGTAAATGTATCTATATCTTGAATAATCGTCTATGAAAGAGACAAAATATTTAAAACCTCCTCTTGCCTGGACAGACATAGGACCACACAAATCAGAGTGAACCAACTCTAACACTTCTTTGGCTCTATACCCCTTGGCCTTGAACGACCTCTTGGTCATTTTTCCTTCCAAGCAGGATTCACAAGTTGGAAAATTTTCCAACTCTAATGAACCCAAAAGTCCATCAGCTATAAGCCTCTGAATCCTACTTAAGTTAATATGACCAAGCCTTAGATGCCAAAGATATGCTTGGTTCATTTCCGAAGGTTCTTTTCTCTTATTAGAGTTAGAAGATGAGTTATAAATTTTCATGTTTTGCTTTGTGGAAGAAATTGGATTTAAAGTATACAAATTGCCAACTAATGCACCAGAACAGATAATCACTTTATTTCTTTTAATAACTACATCGTTACTGAAAGAAACTGAATATCCATCTAAAAATAGTTTAGAAACTGAAATTAAATTCTTTCTAAAACTGGGTACATAAAGACAATTTCTTAAAACCAAATCCCTATTTCTACTAAAAAATAAGTAGACGTCTCCCACTGCAACAGCTGCCACCTTAGTAGCATTGCCCATGTAGACGGTAATTTCTCCTTCAGATAGTCGTCGGGTTTCCTGGAACCCCTGCAAGGAATTACAGACATGATCAGTGGCTCCTGTATCTACACACCAAGTGCTGGTAGATAACACCGCTAAACATGTTTCAACAACTAGAGCATGAGAGATATACCTTTGTTTTGGTTCCTATGAGGATAGTCCGCCTTCCAATGTCCTGCCTGCTTACAGATGAAGCACTTGCCTTTTGGCTTCTTCACTCCAGCTTTAAATCCTATACTCTGAGACTTATTCACTTTCTTTGCTGAACTAGCTTGTTTCTTCTTCTTCTTTCCTCTCGGTTTAGAAGTAGAACCATTTTCAACATAGTGAATTTGAGCATTGTGACGAAATAATCCTTCTGCTGCCTGAAGTTCTGTCAGTAGTTCCGCCAATGAATATACCCTTTTGTTCATATTGTAATTCAGGCGGAATTGCTCAAAACTTCTAGGTAGTGTTTGGAGGATCATATCGATCTGGGTTTCCCCATCAATTTCTCGTCCAAGGATCTGTATCTCGTTCAGATAAGCCATCATCTTTAGGATATGATCCCTCACAGGAGTACCCTCTTGCATGGTGGCTGTCATTATCTTTCTCATGGCTTCTTGCCTAGAAGCCCTATCCTGATGACCAAAGAGTTCCTTGAGATTGTTCATAATATCATAGGCTGTTGGTAAATCTTGATTCTGATGTTGCAATACATTTGACATTGAAGCTAAAATGTAACACCGCGCCATCTCATCTTCTTTTACCTATTTCCTATGATATTCAATCTCCTCTTGGGTAGACTGCATCAGGACAAGGCTCAGTCAGTACAAATTTATAGCTTTCAGCAGTAAGAACAATGTCTAGGTTTCTTTTCCAATCTATGTAGTTTGGTCCAGTAAGTTTATTCTGTTGAAGTATGATGGACAGTGGGTTGAAAGTCATCCTAAGAATCACAAATAACTTTTGGTCAGAACTCTAAATTTAGAATAATATTGATTCCTCAAACAATACTATTTTAAATTAACCAACACCTCAAAACACCGTGAATTTTGTATCCCACGTTAGTGTGGACGTATACAAATTCAACATTTGTAAAAGGAGGGTTTTATCCCATTAATTTTATTCTTGTCAACCTAACTTTTTGACAAATAAAATTAATAGTTGGTGTCTTTTGGTCACACAAATAATAGCAGTGACTCCGATGGGGAGGATACTATTAGATGTGTCTAAGTGTATACCATTACTTGACACTAAGTTCATTAATAAGATTATGCCCCTTCCGTTGGGGAAGATCACACGCTCTTAATTAACTTCCTATAGTCATCCAAAAATGGAAGTCTGTTCTAGTGATCCACAAACAAGCTCATCCGTTATGGAGGAAGGCACTCAGAGCCAACGCGCAAGCTTGTTTGCATCTGCATCACTTACAAACCAGTAATGGAGACCATGAGATTTATTTAAAAATCCCTCTCCCACTTAGTTATTTATAAATGAGGAATTTTAACTATGCTAGCCTACTAAGCATGTAAACTAACACATACACACAACACAATATAAAAGCAATAAATAGAAAATCTAATTTTCAACTATTATGGCTTTTATCTCTAGTTGTCCTCCGTGTGTTGTCATCCCAAGCTGCTGCCATATTTGGCCACCGCCACCGGGTCTAGCTGTCGCATCCATCTTGCTCCTAGTTCCGCTGCGCCTCTGGTCCTCACGCTTTGCAAGATTCGATCCGCGACATAAATAAAATTTTACATTTTTGATCCTATATTCCATAAAAGGAATGTACATGTATCTAGATCAAAAATTAAATACTAATAAAACTAAATACAGCTCCTGCTGTATTTTAATACAATCATGCACACACATATAAATGCCCTTGACATGTCCAAGGGTCCAATCACACACATAATAACTAAAAGCCATAATAGTTGGATCCTGCATCCACAAAGTTAGCACATCCTACTATTAACCTGCCTAAATTATGTATGACATGTGCATAATTAAACTAATACCAAATACACAGAGGCAAAACCCTAGCTCTGATACCAATTGTTGGTTGCTACTTGGAAAACCTAGAGGTTCAACTGTACAAAAATTTTGTACAAAGGTCTGAACCTTTTCCTAGCTACCATGTGTTCTTTTAAATTAAATTTTGGATCGCCTGCGGAACTTAACACGTTTGATCCAAAACTTAATCTATTTGTTCTTTTAGGTTTTGACTTGGATCTCCTGCGGAACTTAACACGTTCGACCCAAGTCACCTTAAGTTATTAATTCCATTAAATATTAATTTCCATAATTGGTTCCCAGTACTGACGTGGCGAGGCACATGGCCTTCTTGGATATGGGAGCAACCACCACCGACTAGACAAAACCTCTTATGGAAAGCTAATATTTAATTTCCTAAAATAACTTTAGGTTAACCGAAAAGAACAATCAAATCACAAGGAAAAGAAAAAAACAAAATAACACAACATCGAAAAACATATTCGAAATTCTAGAATCGTAAGCCTCTTGTATTTGGTATTATTTCTATAAATAACTAGTATGATGCGGAAAGAAAAATTACTAGTTATACCTTTTAGAAAGACCTCTTGATCTTCTACTGTATTCCTCTTCTAACCTCGGACGTTGTGTGGGCAACGATCTTCCGAGATGAGAAATCACCAACCACCTTCTTCTCCTCCTAGCTAGGTTCGGCCAACAATAAGGAAGCTTCACCAAGGAAGAAGATCAAAACACCAACCAAGCTCCAAGAGATGCTAACTTTCTCTCCTTCTTCTTCTTCTTCTCCAAGTAGTATCCGGCCACCACAAGAACTCCAAGAGGGATGAAGTATTCGGCCACCACAAGAGGAAGAGATGGAGAGGATGATGGCCTGCTACAACACCAAGGAAAAGAGGGAGAGAAAATAATAGAGGTTGTTCCATGAAGCCACCCTCACCCCTTCTTTTATATTCCTTGGCCTAGGCAAATTAGGAAATTTAATTACAATAAATTTCCTCAATTTCCTTGACATGATTTAATTGAGAAAAATAAAATAAAATTTCCCCAATTGAAATCTTATGGCCGACCACATCAATGAAAACAAATTGGACAAGTTTCAATCAACAATTAAAACTTCCTAATTTGTTTCCGGAAATTTAAAAAAATAAAATTTCTTTTCAAAATCTCTTCATGGTTGATAAAAAGGAAATTTCTATAATTTTAATTTTACAACATGTGAATAATTTTTAAAGAGAAAATAAAATATCTCACCAATCTACAAATAAGGAAAGAGATCTAATCTCTTTCTTTAATCTTTTGTAGATCTTTTACAAGAGAGATATTTTAATTTTAATTCTCTTTAATAAATTATATCTTCCACATAATAAAAATTAAAATTAAATTTCTTTTTAAATTTAATTTGGCCGGCCCCCACTAGCTTGGGTTCAAGCTAGGGCCGGCCACCCAATCTTATACCTAGGCCGGCCCTAGCTTGGTTCCCAAGCTAGCTTGGCCGGCCCCCTATTGGTGGGTATAGAAGGTGGGTATAGGTGGGTATAGTACTCTATAAATAAGAGGCTACGATAGGGACCGAGAGGAGGAATTGGTTTTGGTCTCCCGATAAAATTAAGCATCCCGTGTTCGCCCCGAACACACAACTTAATTTTATCAATAATAATTCATTCCAGTAGAGAACTATTATTGAACTACCGCACCAATCCCAAATTACATTTTTGGGCTCCTTCTAATTATGAGTGTGTTAGTCTCCCTGTGTTTAAGATATCGAATATCCAATAATTAAGTGAGTTACTGACAACTCATTTAATTAATATCTTAGTCCAAGAGTAGTACCACTCAACCTTATCATCATGTCGGACTAAGTCCACCTGCAGGGTTTAACATGACAATCCTTATGAGCTCCTCTTGAGGACATTATCAACCTAGTATCTCTAGGACACAGTTTCCTTCTATAATCAACAACACACACTATAAGTGATACCATTTCCCAACTTATCAGGCTTATTGATTCATCGAACTAAATCTCACCCCTTGATAAATTAAAGAAATAAATATCAAATATATGTGCTTGTTATTATATTAAGATTAAGAGCACACACTTCCATAATAACCGAGGTCTTTGTTTCTTTATAAAGTCAATATAAAAGAAACGACCTCAAATGGTCCTACTCAATACACTCTAAGTGTACTAGTGTAATTATATAGTCAAGATAAACTAATTCCTAATTACACTACGACCTCCCAATGGTTTGTTCCTTTCCATTTTGGTCGTGAGCTACTGTTTATAATTTATAAGGTACTGATAACATCATCTTCTATATGTGACACCACATACTATATTATCTACAATATAAATTAATTGAACAACTACAAACAAATGTAGATAAATTGACCAAATGTGATTCTTTATTTAACATAAATGTTTACAAAAGCTTAGGCTTTCAGTATACACTCCAACAATCTCCCACTTATACTAATGACTAAGCTGTCATATCTTCTACCATACATCTGATTCCCATTCCCTCCACATGCCGATCAAAAGCTTTCATCGGAAGGGCCTTAGTGAAAGGATCTGCCAGGTTATCTGCTGATGCAATCTTGGCGATGACAACTTCTCATCGCTTCACGATATCTCGTATCAGGTGGTACTTGCGCTCTATATGTTTACTTGCCTTATGAGCTCGTGGTTCCTTTGAGTTTGCAACTGCACCGCTATTATCACAATAAATTGTGATAATTTTGGGCAAACCAGGAATCACATCTAAGTCCATTAGAAAGTTCCTGAGCCATACTGCTTCTTTAGCTGTCTCAGAGGCTACTACATACTCAGCTTCCATGGTTGAGTCCGATACGCATTTCTACTTAACACTCCTCCATGAAATGGCTCCACCTCCTAAAGTAAACACATAGCCTGATGTAGACTTACTATTGTCCCTATCTGATTGGAAATCTGAATCCGTGTAACCCACAGGGAGCAAATCGTCTGCTTGGTAAATTAGCATATAATCTCTAGTCCTTCTCAGGTACTTTAATATATGCTTTACTGCAGTCCAATGTCCTTGTCCAGGGTTACTCTGATATCTGCTGACCATGCCCACGGCAAAACAAATATCAGGTCTCATACATAGCATTGCATTCATAAGGCTTCCTATAGCCGAGGCATAAGGAACTGCTTTCATGTCTTCTATCTCCTTTGATGTCTTAGGAGACATCTCTTTAGATAGAGCTATTCCATGCCTAAAAGGTAAGAAACCTTTCTAGGAATCCTGCATACTAAAACGAGCAAGGATTGTATCTATATATGAAGCTTGGGACAGACACAACATTATTTTCTTGCGATCCCTTATCACTTTGATTCCAAGAATGTGTGCACACTCTCCTAAGTCCTTCATATCAAATTGTTTGGACAACCATACCCTTACGTCTGATAATACCTTGACATTGTTGCCAATTAACAAAATATCATCTACTTATAGTACAAGAAATACCACCACGTTTCCGTTACACTTCTTGTATACACAAGACTCATCCGGACACTGAATAAATCCATACGACTGGATTACTTCATTAAACCGGATGTTCCAAGACCTTGAAGCTTGCATTAAACCTTTAGATTTTCCACCTTTGAATCAAATTTCTCTCTTCAACTCAAATATAAATATATTTCTTAATGAGTTTGTATCCAAATTCAGAAACCCATATCCATTAACCGGTTAACCCAATCTATCAACTTAAGTTTGGTTTAAAACTAAACCATGTTGGTTCAAGACTAGATCACTTGGTTCAAAAACCAAACCATGTTTAATTAGAACCAAACTAATTTAATTCATAATTAAATCAAATAAGATCCAAATCATCTTCAAAAGACATGGTTCATCCATGCTTTATTTCTCAAAAAAATATCTTCCATATTTATTTTTCGTCTGGTCCAATCAGATTTAATCTCTCTCGACTTAAGAATTTAATTCTCAAACTCATACTTATGTCTCTCTGACATACAACTATTGCGTGTGACCTAATAGATTTTCAGTTTATGTTGGTCATCTATAATTAATCATTAATTATGAATCAATCATGATTGACATCTATTAGTAAATCATGATCTCTAATTAATCAAAAAATCAACGATTGATTCTGTTTGATCATGAGCACATGAGGGGGGGGGGAGTAAATCATGTGATTTTGAAGTCATTATTTTCTTTTAAAATACCGAGTTTGTAGTGGAAATAAAGCTAAAGAGAAAGAAGGAAGAAAGAAAGAGAAGTGCTAACATAAATAATTGTTTACTTGTTTCAGAGCCTTTGACGACTCCTACTCCAAGGCCTGCACTCATTGAGTGCTTTCATTTGGCAAACCACTAATAGTTCAAATGTTACAAAATTGAAGTATAATAACTATAAGGAAAAGTTACTAATAACAAAGAAAATAAGCAAAACTTGATTGTCAGTTGTTGGAGGAGCGTTATAACGTCAGAGGAGCTTTTTCGGAGTAGCACATAAGAATGAAAGTCGGAGTACTTTATGTCTTGAAGCTATTGATCAAAGGCTCCTTTTATAACCCCATCTGGGCGTCTGGATCCCCTCCCGGGCACCTAGACTATGCTGATATGGTGAGCTCTCATTGAAACTTCATCCTCAAAGTCTATCCACGTTCGGGCACTTGGACCCCCTCCCGGAGCCTGGACCACTGACATAGGTCACCACTCCTCACGCTCCAACTCAGCTTCTGGATGAACTTTGCTGGTTCAGGTGTCTGGGCAGTCTGGGTGCCTTCTTGGTCTCCCTCAAAAGTACTGACCCGGGCGCCCCGAGCTACTTCGAGCGCCCAGACCTCTAAGCATCTAAACATCTGTTTTCAGCTATTTTGCCTCTTTCATTCCCTGCAAAATATGTTAGTCCAAGCAACAAACTTACCCTATAAAATAGAGTTAGTATATTAAAAATATGATCAAATTATGACTTACATCCTATCTTCCCAAGACCATGATCTAGTCATCATCTAAACTTAGATTTTCCAAATGGCTCTAAGCTTGACTACACCTAAAGTCCCACTGGGACTCATCCTCACTGGATCTCTCTCCTTCAGTGACTTGCCTCACTTACCAATCGCAACCTTCCTTGATATTAGGTCCCTTGACACACTAAGACTTCCTGTCAGATCTCAATCAATCCTTTAGCCATTTGTTAACTCAACTAGACTTCCTTTTGTCATATCTCAACCAATCTGAACTTCTTTCTGCCAAATCTCAACCAATCTGGACTTCATGTCAGTTATCAATCTAGCTGAATTTCAACTTGATTTTTTGATCCTCTAGACCCATCAAGTCCTACACACTTGATAAAGGTTAGACAAACAACACATCTAACTTTAACATATTTGTCATATAATAAAACCTGATTATTAGTACAATCTACACCAACAATCTTCTCCTTTTTGATGTAATGACAACCTAGGTTAAAGTTAGAAAAAATAAATGCAAATAAGCATTAAACATGTAATGCAAAATTAAGTTAAAATTTGAGTAAAGTGTTGATTTTTCTAACCTAACCCACTATCCTCCCCCTTTAACATATATATAAAAAAAATAATACAATGCATTAAACACAAGTAAATGCAATCATGGATATTTCAAAAATAATTGCATCAATCAAGTAGTTGTTCTGTTAACTAATTTGAAGCTAGTTTTTGAAGAACTATTTAAAAAATTCCAATTTGAATTATTTATAAAAGTTAGCAACTTGACAACTTTCAAAATATTAAAATAAAGTAACAAAAGTTGCAAATATTTCAACCAATTTTTTGACAAAATTTTAAAATTTTTTGAACATCTTAAATAAAGTTTTTGCAAGATAAATAGATTTTGCAAATCAATTTTTTCAAATAAATTTTCAAATAATGATTTTTTCAATTACAATTTGAAAAAAAAGTATGATGTCAAAATAATGTTCTGAAATAAGTTTTTTTTTTTAAAACAAACACTTTTCAATCACACTTTTGGTGTAATGCCCAAAAATTCTCGAAATACTTTTATAAATATCCTAGTATTTTTCTGGAATTTTAGGATATTTTTACAGAATTTTTAGAGTAGCGGAAGTAGCAAAAATAAATAGAATCGTAAAATAGCCTACGCGGGAATTGAACCCGAGACCTATTGGGTCCTACGACTTATGGTGAACTCTAGTAACCAAGTGAACCCAACAGGGCCGTGCTGAAAGAAGAGGGAATCAATTAGATTTATAGTTAAGTTGGGCGAATTAACCACTTAATATAAATAGAAAATAATTAAGTGAGGAGTTAATTTTTGATCGTGATTTCTCTTCCCAAACCCTCACACACCGCCGACTTCTCTCTCCCTCACCCTCTCAGCGCCCAAGTCCAAGGAAGCCTAGGGTTTCATCCCAAGGGCTATAGGAGCACCTTCCGGCAACGACTTCGGCTCGAGAACGCTCCTCTCCGAGAGAAGAGCACGTAGACGCGAGGAGATCGACGAAGGGATCTTCTCCACCGAAAATCTAGCGATCAGATCGTAAGGAAATCTAGCGCAGGAAGTAAGAAACCCCTCACCTGCAGTATAAGTAGCTCTCGTGTGATTGCATGCTTTAGTTTAGTAGTATATGGATTTTTAGCACATAGGGTGTGCAACAGCGCACGCCAAGTGCTCAATAGTATGTTCAGCACAATTTAAAATGCGACTTAGGCATTTTAATAGTTAAACTAAATGCGATAAAAGCATTTATTTAGTATATGTAGTTTTACTACAGCTTATATGAGACTACGGTCCAATGGGTGGGCTCCCACAGTCGCCTCTAGGTTCAGACAACCTAGCTCTAGGTTCAGATAACCTAGAAATAACAAGATAAGAAATTTCAGCTATGATCAGTATTTTACTTTCAGCAGAGGCACTGTACTGGACTAGATGTCCATTGGGTTGGGCTCCCACAGTCGTCCCTAGGTTTAGATAACCTAGTAAACCCTACTAAATTTGGGACTTGCAAACCCGGGTCTAGTTAGGGATGCGCGCATAGCAAGTACAATTGTCGGGCCCATCAGCAACATGATTATGTATTTTAATCTACTATGATAAATAGTTTTCAAAACTCACAAATCAGTTGTGTGTACAGTTTAATTTCAGTTCTAGCTTAGTTTTAGTGTAGCTCAGTTCATGCTTTAGCTTAACTCTTTCTTATTGATACCTGTGATAGTTCTATGATCAGTTTTGATTCTATGTTTTGTATGATAATATGTCATGCCATGCTTTAACATGTTCAACGTAGATTTCAATAGCATGTCTTAAAAGCATACATTGCATCGCTATGCATGTTTTGTGAAGTAGATGGTTTCTTACTAAGCGTAAAGCTTACAAATATTTCTTTTCCTTATACTGCAGATAAGGGTAAAGGAAGGATGGATTAGTGGAGGCTGGAGGACAATGCGATGAAGATGTGTGTGGAAAAAAAGGAACTTGGAATAACGATGTTTGGGCACTAGCCCACTTAGAACATAGCATTTTCTTTATGTCATTGCTTTCCTGCACTTTAGTTGTTTAAGTGTTCAGAATTATGACAGTTATGCATAGATTGTTAGTTGTCATGATATTATCTAGCTAACCATAAGTAATGTTATGCCTAGTAGTTCTATTTGATGCTTATAGAGTTGATACATGTGATTTTGGCACGAACCAGTGCTGAAATCAGACTTCTGCTATGAAATCAGAAACCCGATCGATCGGCCGATCAATTGGGGGACTTCAATCGATTAGCTGATCGATTGGTGATCTTGTTCTGTGAACAGTAAGCTTCTGGATCGATCAGTCGATCGATCCAATCACTCTCTGTCGCGAACAGGAAGTTGCCGGATCGATCGACCGATCGATCGAGGAATCAGGGAATTTGCTCCCGCGAACAGAGAGCTCTGGAATCGATCACTGGATCGATTGACCAGTCTGGATCGATCAGCCGATCGATCCAGAATATTACCCCAAGCACAGTAGCAATCTGAATCGATCCATGGATCGATCCAACAACTTGTAATCGGTTGAGTTCAATCTGGATCGATTGGGAAGTTGGGTTTTGACCAAGAGACCTTGTAATTCAGCTCCTTGACCATAGGGGATGTAGGATATGCCAGGTATACCTTAGATTGCATCCCTCGGCACATGTAAGACCAAGAACTTGTATTAGTTTAGCAAAATTTTAAATTGGTACAGCTTTCCGCACCTAGACTTAGTGATGGTCATGGATATAGTTTAGCACAGCATAATGTGACGGTCCGGCCTTACATCCTAGCCAGTAGAAGGCGGGTCGTTACATTTGGAAATAGACTATTCAAATTTAAAAACAAATAGAATTTTGAAAACATACAAATTTTTCAAATGACTTTTCAGTTAAATTTTCAAAAATATTTTGAAACAAGGTTTTGAAAACAAACTTGTTAGCAATTTAGTATTTCATTAAGATGATCAAGTAATTAAAAATTTGTAAGTATTTTTTAAAACATTTTTCTAAATAAGTAATTGTAACACGGTGAAAAAAAAGTTTTCAAATATTGTTAAAATAATTTTCAAAAATATTTTTTGAAAGAGTAATTTTAATTAGTTTTTAAAACAGATATTTGAAAAGTAGAGGTGTATGTTTTTGAAAATTATTTCTAAAGTCATTTCCAAAATAATTTCAAGACAATTATTTAAATAAAATTTTGAAACTTGCAAGAATTTTGTAAAATATTTTCAAAGAATTTAAGCAAATTAGTTTTGAAAACATTTTCAAAATATTTAAAGTTCAACAAAGTTAAAAAGCATGTTACAAGGATTTTTCAAATTTATGTTTAAAGAAAATTTTAATAAAAGTTCCAATTATTTTCAAGGGCATTTTTCAAAAATTTGTAAGTTACTTTCAAAACATAAAGCTTTGAATGAATTTTGTAAAATATTTTTCAAAGTGTTTTTAAAAATAAATTTTAAAATATTTTTAAGTTGCCTAAGCAAATCCTCCCTCTTAACCTAATATCTATTTTAAAAGTATTAATCTAAAAATTATTCTTAAATGTCTAACATTTAGTTATTAACTATCTACCAGAAGATAGCAGCTTTCATTGAATTAGTCAAGTTAATAATATTATTCAGTTAGATATTTGCTGAAAAGGACTACTTAACTTGATCAATATGCTATGTTATTTTTTCCCCATACTTATATTGATGCACAAATATAAGCATTTAAAGTCTAGGCAAAAGACCTACGTATCTCATGCTATTCTAAGTTTTTTTAATACACAATCAAGATAGACCTAGTGTACTTTGTGAGATATTAGCTACTAGAACTAGCGGTTCATGTTTTCTAGGGGGAATACTTATGCTACGTCCATAACTAATTTTTAAACATTAATAAAATAGAAGTTTTGAAATATAAGTAAAAATTATTTGAAATATAACTAATTATTTGAAGATTCTAGGCAAAAGTGCGACTCATGGCTCGATTCGGCTTTCAGATTCTCGTCCGTATGCCATTAGCACGAGGTAGTTGATGTGCTTTGATTAGTCGTTGTTCGATTCCTCCATGAATGATTCGTCCCAATTCGTCTTGAGGGCTTTCTTCTTCTTGAGATTCGGGCAGTCGTTCTTGTAATGCCCCTTCTTATTACATCGAAAGCATGTGACCTTTGTTTTGTTGTTATTGGGAGTAGACTTGATCTTTTGTAGATCCCTTTTAGTAAAGCCTTTCTTTTGCCTAGAGTGTTAGAATGTATACTAAAAGCCTAGCTTTTGGTATAAATATTTATCTAGAAATAAGAATCACATTGGTCAAATGTCTACATTTATGATAAATATAGTTGTTCAATTAATTTATATTGTAGATAACATGGTGTGTGGTGTCACACACAGAAGATCATGTTATCAGTACCTTATAAATTATAAACAGTAGCTCACGACCAAAATGGAAAGGAACAAACCATTGGAAGGTCGTAGTGTAATTAGGTATTAGTTTATCTTAACTATATAATTACACTAGTACACTTAGAGTGTATTGAGTATGACCATTAGAGGTCGTTTCTTTTATACTGACTTTATAAAGGAACAAAGACCTCAGTTATTATGGAAGTGTGTGCTCTTAATCCCAATATATTAATAAGCACATATATTTGATATTTATTTCTTTAATTTATCAATGGGTGAGATTTAGTTCGATAAATCAATAAGCCCGATAAGTTGGGAAATGATACACTTATAGTGTGTGTTGTTGATTATAGAAGGAAACTGTGTCCTAGTAATCTTAGTTGAGAATGTCCCCAAGAGGAGCTCATAAGGATTGTCATGTTAAACCTTGTAGGTGGACTTAGTCCGACATGACGATGAGGTTGAGTGGTACTACTCTTGGACTAAGATATTAATTAAATGAGTTGTCAGTAACTCACTTAATTAGTGGACATTCGACATCTTAAACACAGGGAGACTAACACACTCATAATAAGAAGGAGCCCAAAAATGTAATTTGGGATTGGTGCGGTAGTTCAATAATAATTCTTTAGTGGAATGAATTATTATTGATGAAGTTAAGTTGTGTGTTCGGGGCGAACACGGGATGCTTAATTTCATCGGGAAACCAAAACCAATTCCTCCTCTCGGTCTCTATCATAGCCTCTTGTATATAGAGATTTATACCCACCACATACCCACCTTCTTACCCATCCTATAGGGGCCAGCCAAGCTAGCTTGGAGACTAAGCTAGGGTCGGCCATGGTTTGGTTCATGGGTGAATTCATGTGGCCGGCCCTAGCTTGAACTCAAGCTTAGGTGGCCGGCCCTATTAAAATAAAAAGGAATTTTAATTTTAAAAATTTTTCTTATGTGGATAACATGATTTAAAAGAGAGTTTAAAAATTTAAATCTTTCCTTTTATAAGATTCTACAAAAGATTAAGAGAAGAGCTAAATCTCTTTCCTTATTTGTAAATTAAAAGGTTGATTTTAATTTTGGTAAAAACTTTCCTATTAATCATGTTTATTATTTAAAAGAAAGTTTAAAAATTAAAAATTCTCTTTTATTAGTTTCTACAAAAGATTAAGAAAAGATTTAATATCTTTCCTTATTTGTAGATTAAAAGATATTTTAATTTTAGAGATATTTTCTTTTTATCCACATGTTAAAAGAAAGATTTTAATTTATAAAATTTCCTTTTTATTAACCAATCATGAAGGGAAAAATTATTGGAGAAATTTTTTATAAATTTTCGGAAGCAAATAAGAAAGTTTTAATTTGTGTTTAAAATTTTATTTGCTTGGAAATTTTATGGTGTGGCCGACCATTGTAAATTGAAAAGAAAAATTGTTTTTAATTAAATAAATTTTCCTTTTCAATGGCAAAAGAATTAAGGAAGTTTTTATTAAATTTTCCTTATTTGCCAAGACCAAGGATTATAAAAGAGGGGGTAGAGAAGGCTTCATTGCGAATAACTCTATTCTATTTTCTCCCTCTTTTTCTTCCTTGGTGTGGCCGGCCATCCTCTCCTCCTCTCTTCTCTTTGATGACCGAACTTCATCCTTCTTGTGGAGATTCATATGGTGGCCGGATCAAGTTTAGAGAAGAAGAAGAAGAAGGAGAGAAAGAAAGTTTTGTTTCTAGCATCCCTTGGAGCATGGTGGTGGTGGCCGAACCTCTTCATCCTAGGAGAAGTTTTGATGGCCGAAACTTGTAAGGAAGAAGAAGGTGCTTTGTGGTTCTCATCTCGGAAGATCGTTGCCCACACAACGTCCGAGGGTAGAAGAGGAATACGGTAGAAGATCAAGAGGTCTTTCTAAAAGATATAACTAGTATTTTTCCTTTCCGTATCATACTAGTTATTTTTGGAAATAATACCAAATACAAGAGGCATGTGATTCTAGTATTTCGAATTTGTTTTCGATGTTGTGTTCTTTTATTTTTTTTCTTTTCCTTGTGATTTGATTGTTCTTTTCGTTTGACCTAAAGTTATTTAAGGAAATTAAATATTAACTTTCCTTAAAAGGCTTTGTCTAGTCGGTGGTGGTTGTTCCCATATCCAAGAAGGCCATGTGCCTCGCCACGTTAGTACTGGAAGCCAAATTTGGAAATTAATATTTAATAAAATTAATAACCTAGGTGATTTGGATCGAACGTGTTAAGTTCTGCAAGAGATCCGAGTCTAAACCTAAAAGAACAAATATATTAAACTTTGGATCAAACGTATTAAGTTCCGCAGGCGATCCAAGTTTAATTTAAAAGAACACATGGTAGCTAGGAAAAGGTTCAGACCTTTGTACAAAATTTTTGTACAGTGGAATCATTAGGTTTTCCGAGTAGCAACCAACATAGAGAACATCTTTCTTACCAAGTTCACTAGGTGTTCTTGATCGTCTGTGTAACACCCATGAATTTCTTAAGCTAAGTATGTGAAGATTTTCTCTTAGAATAAAAGAAGACAAGATGGAACCAAAAATATATATATAAAAAAAAGAGAATTGGTCAAGGATTGAACCTTGAACCTTCTTAAGCTAAGGATTTTGGAATTACCACTAGACCATCATGAGTTATTGTTGAATAGAGAATGGATATTGTAGATATAGATAAAACCATGATTAAGAGAAGGAAGCAAGAAACATCAAGTAACTTTCTTCCTCCCTCTCTTGATTAAGAAGCAAGACAAGTTGTCTTTTCCTTCCTCACTCTTTCCCATTTTCGTGAAGATCCAAGAGGGAAGGAGAGGAGAGGGAGTAAGAGGATGAATGAAGACATTTCTTCATCATTAAGAGAATAAAAGATGAGTTAAGAAGAGGGGAAAGCAATGTAACGACCACCCTTCTTACTACTACTACTCTCTAAGGATGACCATTACTTAACTACTAACTCTACTTAACCGGTATGATTAAAAATCACATGGAAACCCTACCGAAAAATTTCGGCAGAGTCTCCCCTGTACCGGTGACCATATTCAACAATACATGCAATATATACTCAGCCACAAGTGGCTGGAACACATATCAATCAACCACGCAGTATAATAAATCCAAAATAAAGAAAACAACACCACAACTCATCACACCATATCACAATTCATCTACTATGTCCTAATCACATCAAAATATCATGTACAGCCTCAAATACTTCTAACATAGCAAAAGACAATAGAAACTAAAAGAAAACTTCTTCCTTAATCCCAAGGCTTCCATAGTCCTGGCATCACACATCCTTCGAACACCTCCTTGTCGCCTTCCTTTCTATATCTTTTCCTTTCCTGTATCTGCAGTAAGAGGAAGTGCAGTCTATAAGCAAAATTTGCTTAGTAAGCGCTATCTAACTCACAAAAATATGAATATGCATGTATACGAAAAGAACTAGAAACTATATGCTCTAAAAAGAAATAAAGCATAAACATAACTGCTCATGTCAAACTAATAGCAAAGAAAAGCTAAGGAATCTACTCATGTAATTCTAATAGCTAATCATGCTACTCATCTAATAGGTAAACATGAAAACTACTCATCCACTAAATAAACATGGTAGAATAAAGAACTAAACTTACTGATTTTTAGAACTATATGAACATTATTTCATTTGTTTTAAACTTAATCTTTAATACTTTATGTTTATGTAAAACTCGTTTTACTTGTTCAAAAACCTATACTTATAATACTTCAAAATAATAATCAACTTCTCTTGGGTCCGGCAACTGTACTTGCTTTTACTTTTGTAACGACCCGACCCATTTGGCGGCCCATTTGGCGACCCTCAGGTCGTCGACCGTCGACCGTCGACCGTCGGCCGTGCCGTTACTACTAGGTTATCTGAACCTAGGGACGACTATGGGAGCCCAGCCCAAGGACAACTGAGAGTCCAGTACAGTGCCACTGATAAAAGTAAAATACTTGTTATCTTTTAATACTTCTAATATATAATGCCTCGACATTTCTTTTAACACCTTGTGTGCCAAAATCCCTAAAGTCTTGACTTCGGGATCTACTTAAGGCCTTGACCTTTTCTTTCTTTTCTTTATCTATCTTATACTTGTTAACACTTCTAAAAGAATTTAATAGAGCTCTTATTCTTCCACTAGAATACATGGTTGTTCATGCTTGTTAAAATACTAATCTTAAAGCCAATCATGCTCATGGAATTAACAAGTAAAAACTAAGCTACAAATTACACCATGCATATTAAGCTTAACTAAAATCTGCATACTAAGCTTATCTAAGATCTGCATACTAAGCTTAACAAAATCTGCATCTTAATACTTTAAAAAAATCTACATTGATCAACATGTAAATCTCTTTTCTCATCTTCTAAACTAAACTTCTATTCTGAACTTATTACTTGCATAACTAAATCACCACATACTTCTCACCTTTAGACTAAACTAACCTCAATAATCGGTACAGGAGTTATCTTCCTAAATATAGAATCCAAACTTACATCAAACGGATTTCATCTAAACCTTTCTAAAACAGTTCATAGCTATTTCAGTTAACAGGAGCATATAAGAACTTAAATCCTATTGCTTCACACAAGAACTTCACTCCAACGTGAGGATTTCTAAATCTTCCAAAGCAACTAAACTGTATAGCAAACTCTAATACAATTCAGACTTCACAGAACTCTTCCAAGGCAACTAAACTGTACAGCAAATATAAACAACCATTCATGTTCTTCTTTGAAACTTATGGCAACAACTTAACATTCCTTCCGAATCTAAACAAATTTGCATAAAGTTTCATAACAGCAAGTATCAAATAGAACAAGCCGAAACCTCTACTAATCCCCTGTTCAGTAACCCGGCAAGGAAACCATTGCAACTAGTAAAGGGTTTGCTACTGGAAAACAAAACAAATACCATTCCTCATGCTCAGATTTAACAAAAGAAATTCTGGAATTTAAAACTATACTACACAATCAATGGATCAAACACTGTATGCTTAAAAAAAACTAATAACAAAAGAAATCTATTCCAGAATCTCTACAAGCTGAAATGCTAAACTACATGCTCATCTGATCAATTTGTTCATTTTCCAAACCTAAACAAATCTGAAATTGAGATTCACGGCAGAAGTCTCAAGACTAAAAATCTTACTACATACTTCGAATTCAAGGAGAATAAGATCTGGAACTATTCTTACCAAAATTCAGTTATGAAAACCTAAAACCTCCATAATGAATAGGATCAAGCTCCTTCGAATTAAACCCAACAATTCAGTGGAAGCCATGCAAGGAACATAATTCAGATTCAAAACTTCTCAAATCTGTTCTATCGAAATCAAAACCGCTATACCCAAAACGAAGCCGCAACAGAACCTACACTAACTTCCTTCAAAACAGATTATTCACAGTATAAATCCACATAAACCAATGACAACAAATTGATTTCAAGCAAGTTCTCCAATATCTATACCAAATCCTTCCTATATACTCATGCTATCTCAAGGAAAGTAATGAAGGAATTTCTACTGTAACAATTTGCTACTGGAAACCTAAAACCCTAATTGTTCTTCATGCTCATTGCTTAGAACAGTAAATTTTGAACTGCACAGCAACTCACAGCAGCAATATAAATTCCTTGCTCCCTACTTCATGCTTCGGAAAATAAACCACATGCCTAACTATACATCCTGATCAAATCTGAAACAAGCAACTCACGGCAAAAACCCTAAACCGACAATCATCACAGAAAAAAAACTCGAAAACAAAGGAGATAGAAATCCGGAACTATCCTACTGCAGGTGAGCAGCGACTTACCTCGGTTTCTTGAACTCACAGCCGGAAGAGAAGGACTCTAGGGTTTCGAAGAAGCTCGCGATCTCGGCGTTCCCTTCGTGTCCGCGCGTCCTCCTCAACAAGGTGACCTTGCTTCTTCGCTGTCGTCGCCCGAGAGGAGGAGCCTTAGCCTTGGCTGCGCCTTCGCCCGAGAGGAAATCACTTGGAGAAGGAACTCGGCGCCATCGCGAGAGGAGAAGGAACTCGGCGCCGTCGCGAGAGAAGGAAATTTAGAGAGAAATTTTAGGTTTTCCGGAAAATAAAAACCTAATTTCTTTTCTTATACTCGGGTTATAATTATAACTATGCTTTAAATCTAATTCTCTCCATATTGGGTTAACAAAACGAGCGTAGCTCGGCTGATCGGCTGCGTCCGATTAGAACCTGGTTCGGGTCTAAGGTCTTGGGTTCAAAACCCGGCTTCAACATATATATTTTTTTATTATTTTTTTTAAACTTCTTCCTCTTGGTAAAAATACCAAACGAACTCCAAAAATTACGTAAAAATACTCTAAAAATTCCTAAAAATCTCTAGAATATTTTAAAGGTATTTATAAATATTTTTGAATTATTTTTGGGGCTCAAAATGAGGAAATTTGGGTCATTACAAGCAAAGTCTCTTTTTGCTTCTTACTTCCACCTAGCATAAGAGGAAAAACCAAGAAGGGATTTCATTTTTCTTCCCTTCCCTCACCATTGCCGTGACCTAGAGCATCCTCTCTTCTTTCCTGAAAATCCAACTAAGGTTTTCTACCTAAGAAAACCAAACCAACAAGAAGGAACCCTCAAGATCTACCTTTCACAAGCAAGAGAAGCACAAAGGAGCACTAGGAGGAGAAGCTCTCTTCTTTCTCTTCACAAAGGGTACCTTCTCTTAGGAAAAGACCAAGCAAGAGGATGTGAGTATCCCCTCACCTGTGGTACAAGTTGTTATATGGTTTTTATTCGAGTTTAGATGAATTTACAACCTAGAGTTTCCTTTAGAAATTTCGGTCATGATACTTGTAAAGTTTATGGAAGCTTAAAATCAAAACCAATATGTTTAAGTTTTTCCTCATGATATGCTATGAATATGACCTTGATATTTCATGCTTGTACAAGGCTTGGAGTTAGGTAATACCCTACCTTAGGGTTCGGCCATGAAGAGGCTTAAAACCTAGGGAAGCTCAATTTAAAAACTAACATGCCTATGATCTCTTCTATGATGATATATGAATATTTTCCTTGATGTTTATACTTGTATGTTGCTTAGAACTAGTAGGACCCTACCTTAAGGTTTCGGCCATGAAGGGATTTAATACCTTAAGGAGGCTCAACCTCAAATCTAGCTTGCTTATGTTTTACCTTATGAAAAGATATGAGAATACCATAATGCACTTAAGATTTCATGTTGCTTAGGGTTAGGTTTCACATGATAAACTTTCGGCCAACATAAAATGTAAGACTTAGGCAAGCCTAAACTCAACCCTAACATGTTTATGTTCCTCCCCATGATATGCTATGAAATTCATAAGGTACTCACATGCTTGTAAATTCTAGAAGAAGTATCAAGTATGAAGTTTTCCATAATATGTTGTGAATGTTCTCTTGATGTTTTATACTTGTATGTTGCTTAGAACTAGTAGGATCTTACCTTAAGGTTTCGGCCATTAAGGGATTAAATACCTTAAGGAGGCTCAACCTCAAATCTAGCTTGTTTATGTTTTACCCTATGAAAAAATATGAAGATAACATAATGCACTTGAGATTTCATGTTGCTTAAGGTTAGTTTTTTTTCCATGATGAACTTTCGGCCAACATGAAATGTAGGGCTTAGGCAAGCCTAAATTCAACCCTAACATGTTTATGTTTTTCTCTATGATATGCTATGAAATTTATAGGGTACTCTTGTGCTTAGAACTTATGCTTTTGTAGCATTCGGCCACTTACACTTGGTGAACTTAGGAAGCTTGGACTTTAACCTAATATGCTCATGTGAATGCCTATGATAAATGCATGGAAATTGATTAGGATTCACATGTTTACATGCTATTTGTAACCAAGTTTTGGACCTTGTATATTTCGGCCAAGATGGATTTTAAAACCTAGGAAGCATAGAACCTAGATCAAATATGCTTATGATGTTCCTTATGATAAATGTTATAGGAATGAATGTGGGTTCATATGCTTGTATGATTTCATGTAACCTAAATGAGCCTATGCATGTTTCGGCCACCCTTAGTGGGTTGTGGATTTAGACTAAATTGTGACCCAATATGTACTTTCCTTGCCATGATATGAATTAGAAGAAGTTAACTTGTGATCCATGCATGATTATGTTTCTTTTTCTTTCCATGATGTATTATATTGCTCGTTTAAATATGCTTATGAACCATGCATGAGAATGATATCTAAAATGGCTATGTGCCCAAAATATGATGGCTATGTGCCCAAGACAAGTATGATGGCTATGTGCCCAAGTATGCATGGCTATGTGCCCATTTATGCATACCTTATGAATGACATGAATGACATGAACATGATATGCTATGAATGACATGAACAAAATATGCTATGAATGACATGAACATGATATGCTATGAATGACATGAATATGCTATGCTATGAATGACATGAACATGATATGCTATGAATAACATGAATAAGATATGCTATGAATGACATGAATGTGTTATGAAATGATAGAGATATGATATGGCATGTATTTTATTTTGAATGGCTTGTACCAATAGAGTGGGCTCCTTATGCGCCCCTAGGTCGAATTACGGGCCTAGTAAAGGGTGGGCTCCTTACGTACCCCTAGGCCGAGCTACGGGCCTAGTTTCCTAGTAGGTTCAAGACTTGCTACCTTGGGTCTACTTAGGATGCGCGCATTATGTATGTATGTGGTACTAAGTCGGGCCCCTTCATGTTGAGATCATTTTTAAGTACTATATGATATTGTTTTAAGACATCTCACCCATGACATAAACCATGTTTTGAAAGGCATATTGCACATGACATTACCCATGTTTTAAAGGACATCTTGCAACCCATGCTTACGAAATGATGTGAAAGGATGCTTACTGTTATGCTATGATATGATGTCTTGATGTTATGAAAGGAAATGTCATGATGTTTTCACTTATGCTATGATGTACACTTATGTTATAACATGATCTATACCATGATATGATGATTTCCCATGTTATGATATGACCTATGCCATGATATGATGATTACTTATATTATGACATGATTTATGCTATGATATGATGTTACTTATACCATGATATGATGATTACTTATGTTATGATATGAGTTATGCTATGATATGACGTTACTTATACCATGATAAGATTTATGCCATGATATGATATGTTTTAATTATATGATATGAGTGTCATCTATTCCATGATGTATGATATGATGATTTTAAATGATATATTGGTTTTTGTGAGTAGGAAAGGATCTCACTAAGCCTTGAGTGCTTACAGATACTTTTCCTTGTACCACAGATAAAGGTAAATGATGGATAAACTAGAGGAGCAGGAGGAAGGGGCAAGAGATGTGTGATGGTGACTTGGCTAAAGAAATAAAATGACCTGCTGAAGTGAACTTAGAATAATATGCTATGTTATGTGATGTCTTTTATGATTCCCTATGCATGTATTAGAAATGAATACTATGACTATTTAAGTTGAACCATGTATTTCATACTCATATGCTTAGTATGTTATTCTATGCTTAGTATGATTCTAGGCAAACATAGATATGCTTCCGTTGTATGTAGGTATGAATGTTTAAGTTTACTAAGTCTAAGGGTAAGAAAGTAACCCCGCCCTCACTAGGCAGGAGTGTAGTAAAGGGGAGGGAGTTACAGTCTGAGTCTGGGCCAGACTCATCTTCTGGTTCTGGTTTAAGTTTGGATTTTTCTTTTGATGATCTTGCAACAAGAGTAATACCTTTCTTGGGTTTGGCATTAGTCTGTTCGTGCAAATCTAATTCATAGAAAAGTTTATCTAATTTTAATTTTGATAAATTCCTCGAGATTTTGTTGGCATCCATGATAGATGCCCACAGTGCATTTTGAGGAAATGCATTTAGAGCATACCTTATTAGATCTTAGTTCTCCATCTGATGATCGATTGTGTAGAGATCCTTAAGGATGTCCTTTATCCTCATGTGCGACTGACTAGCAGACTCTCCTTCCTACATTTTGATGTCAAATAATATATTTAAGAACAAGTCCCTTTTGTTACCTTTGCTTCGTTGGCTCCCTCGTATAGTTCTATGAGCATATCCTATAGTTCCTTTGTATTTTCATGTGGGCCGATGTGGTTAAATTCCTCCTTTGTTAGTCCACATTGGATTGTGTTGAGGGTTTTGAAGTCAATTTGGGTCTTCTTCTTCATCTCCGGATTCCAATTTTTCGGGTCCATTGGAATTCTGGTGTTATGGTCGACTGGCGCGTTGTATCCTTTGGTGGCGTTAAACTACTGGTCGAAGTCGGTCTTCAAGTATACTTCCATTCATCTCTTCTGGTAGGGGAAGTCATCTCCTTTGAAGAGAGGAGGGTGAGCAATGTTGTATCCCTCAATCTACGCCATTTATCACTGAAATTGAGAACTAAGAGGAGGTACCAAGACTTGATCTTGGATTAATAGAGTTTGAGAAAAAAATATCAAAGAACTCGAGTGGTGTTACACCAACTTTGAGTTAAAACTGAACAAGAAATAATTATCTAAAGAGGTAAATTTTACCAATTCAAATAAGATATGAAAGAACAAAAAAATGATTCCCCCGGCTTGATTTATGGTTGCACCAATTCAGAGCAAAACCTGCTCTGATACCACTTGTTGGGTCGAGATGCACATGAGAGGGGGGGGGGGGGGGGGGGGAATCACGTGACTTTCAAAAATCTTATTTTTTTTGGTTTTGAAATCAAAGTGCACGGTGGAAAACTAAGTTAGAAGGCGAAGTAGAAAAATAAGCAAAAGAACACACAAATTCGGTTGGTTTACTTGATTTGGAGCCTTCGATGACTCCTACTTCTAGACCCAGGTTTGGCGGATCTATCGAAATGTAATTCACTAAGAGCCTCTTCTAGAACCACTGGAAGAAGGGATGGAGTACAAAATAATCGAAAAAGTGTAACACACTAACTTCTCGTATGTAGAAATTATGTTACCGAACACTTTCGTAGATGGTCTGCCTAAGCTCGGTGTTTGGATGGCTTCTCGATGATAGTTAGGGTGTAGTAAAATCATAGTAGGGCAGCAGCAGCAAGACAGAGCAGTCAGAAAGCCAGTTAGATGCGTAGAAGCTTGAATGGAAGTTTTATCTTGAATAGCTCCTCGAGATACCCTTTTAAAGGGTGTAGAAGGTGTCTTCCATAGCCTTAAAGGCGCTTTCAATAGCCAAAAATTTATCCCAAATAGCTTGCTCCTTATCTGTGATGAAGTTGAGATTTTATCCCTTTGAAGATGTCTTCCATAGCACCGAAGGCGTCTTCAATGAACAGTACGAAGGCGCTTTTCAATACTTGAAGGCGTCTCGGGTACTGGTCACCCGAGACCTTTTTTGCTCATTTTACCTTATAAGTTAGGTTAGTCCAAGATGACAATATCTAACCTGTAAAACAAGTTTCAGTACAATCATAATAAGAAGTATTAATTAGTTCCTATCCTTCCGGGATCAAGAACTAGTTAAGGTCTCAGTTTAGAGATCCAAAATGGACCTAGACTAGACCGACATCTATTATCCCTCAATCGGGACGCATCCTCACTGAGTCACTCTCCTCCAATGACTTACCTTCACTTACCAACTTGTAGTCAGTTGACTAGCCTCTCGACCAACCAGGTCTTCATGGCAGTTGTCAGGTCCTTAGATCCAACTAGATTTCGACTAGCTGTCAAGCCCCGTAGAGCTAGACTTCCTACCAAATATCAGGTCATCCCTTTGACCTATCTAGGCTTTATATTAACTATCAGGTCATCAGACCTAGTTGAATTTCATCCTGGTGTCAGGTCCTCTAGATCTGTCAATTCCTGCACACTTGGTAAAGTAATTAAACCACAATAACACCTAACATAACTCAATTGTCATTTATCAAAATCTGAGCTAGACCGTTAGTGCAAATTGCACCACCAATCTCCCCCTTCTTGATATAATGACAACCTGATTTATAGTTAGGAAAAAATAAAAATGACTTTAAGAGAATAAAGATCAACAGGTAAATATTTATTCTCTATATCATTTTAAGGTTAACTTTTTTATTTTCTTACTTAAACCCTAACCCTCCCCCTTTTGAGATTGATAAAAAAAATACGTAGATAAATGAACCAAATTATGAAAAAATTACCACTAAATTTGAAAGAGGTATTCAAAATTTATAATAGGTTTGGAAAGCTAAGATAGGCAAAATTTTAAAAATAATAGCCCTAGTCTAAAAAGGAACTTCTTAGATTAGCAAATAGATAGGCAAAAAAATAGTTAAAGGTGTAGATCAAGTCAATCAGATATACAATATATAACAGTGCACTAGACATAGTCAAATCTAGTCATCATCGATAGATGGAGGTGGGGGCTACTTAGGTGCTCGGTAAACCTAAAGAATCTGCTGAAATCCGATGGACATCTCCCCGAATAGGGTTGAATCTATTCGAGACTTACTACCAGAGTTGTGCAAAAGACTCCTCGGGTCGAGCTAGTCAGTCCTCAATGGATAGTGAGGTCGAGGGTTGGGTCAGAGTCAGAGGATGTCCAAAGAGCTCATCGGATGTGAATGTCAGCAACTCCTCTCCCTCGGCCGGAATGATAGGTGGAAAATCGTCCTCAGCCTCGCTTGAAGCGTCTAGCTGTGGTCCCTCTCTCCAAGCTAGTTGCCCCTGAGTAGTAACATCTATATGCACTAATGCAAGTTGATGCTGACCAATCTCGTCATACGCACTAAGGGAATTGGTTGTACCCTGGGTCATATCTACCCGACCCTATAGTCGAAAATATATATGTTAAAATGTGACAATAGGGCATATAAACCTGACGCCTAGTGACAAGACTGAATGTATGAATGACATTCTAGAATATGTGTAATGTAATGTCAATGTAAAGGCACTGACAAAGTGCATGTAGGAAGAAGGAATGGAAGGGTCGCATCATCACAACATCGCGTGATGTGATCGGCAAAATGCAGGTGGTTAGGACTCGATACAGGCCATAGTCTTGTACCCTAAGGGAGAGTGACCTAAAGTCAGTCACAGTAGATAGTTTCTCCTCCCCAAAAAAATACATGTGGATAGTATTCAATGTAATATGGGAGTAGGGTTTGCCAAATGGCAAATCCATACTAGGGTAATAAGTCCTAAGCTATCATACAATAGAGTAGGGGAGAAGCTAAAGTCCTTCCCACCAACTCTAGTGGAGTATGTCAGATCGTCGATCTTAAGTAGGTTGTTGTAAAATTATGCACATAGGTCTAGGTTTACTGAATGACTACAGTAAACTAACCTATCTAACTGGTAATAGTCAATGATCTCAATGATAGGTGCACAATATCTGGTGAAAAAGGACCTACTCAAAAACCTAAATTTAAGTGCAATGTATGTATGATGTAGAAAGTCTAACCTAAGTCTCTCAGTGGGAAATCTAGCATCAGTAGATGGGGTGCTGCTCGAGGTAGGAGCAACATTTCATCATTTCCTAAAGTAGCACAATATCGTATGTAAACACATATTTTTAAAGGAAACTTACAAACAACCAAATATTGACTAGATATATTAAGTTAGAGTATACCTAGAAGGTATTGCTGAAGTTTAGAGGTAGAAAACTTGAGGAAATGTGGAAATTAGTCGTAGAAAGGTGCCATGCCGTGAGTAAAATCACGAATAGAGTTGTGCTCTGTTTGATGGAAAAAGTTGAATTGAAGACACCTTCAACTTGATGGAAGGAGTCTTCCACATGCTATGGAAGGCGCCTTCAGTCGATTGAGGCTGAAATTTTCCTGCCCTTCGGAGGACGCCTCCGATAGTATAGGAGGCACCTTTGGTGGCAAATTTTTTTATGTTTAAGTTTAATTAAGTTTTAATTTTAATTTAATTTATTTTTATTTTAATTTATTTTAATTTGATTTATTTTATTTTAATTTAGTTTATTTTAATTTAATTTAATTTAATTTAATTTAATTTAATTTTAATCCTTAGTCATCTTATCCAATCTATATTTTCAATCAGAGAATTCTATGTTTTTGTGAGATGAGTTAAGTTAAAATTTTAGGGTTTAGTTTAATTTTATATTAGATTCAAGTTTAGCTTTGGGTTCAACAAATAGACATTTTTTGGATAAACTTCTAAGCTGTGGTAAGTCACCCAAACATCATTAGAGTAACCACGCCTTTGAAAATTATTAAATAATCCTGTCCACTGAACTTAGTATAAAACTTTAGTTAGCTAGTTAAGATTAGTAAGGGGTAGCTTCAGTTAGTTCCACTCAGCCAAATGCACCAGGTCAAAGTCATATCCTTCTAAACATGCATAGATGAAGCTTCCCTAACCTACTATCATCTAAAACTTCTCCAATACCATTAATCAAAATAACTTTTGTCCTTATTTAACTTAGTCCTAATTACCTGGCTGGGTAAACTATTGCTTTAGAGGTGCCAACTAGTTTGGAGTCTCCTCCTGAATTATTGAACTTTATGTTTTAGGTTTGTGTCGATTTGTTTTATAGTTATAATAGCTTGGTTATAGTTTAGATTAAATTTATTTAATTTAGGTTTAGTTATTGCTTTGTTAGATTTTATTGAATTTAGCTTAGATAGTTTAATTTTTTAGATTAGGTTTGAGATTTTTGGTTTTTTTGGTTTATTTAGTTTAAGATAGTATATATAATATTGATTGATTCCTACTTGCGTGGTTAGGCATGCTTTTGGAACCCAGACTTTGGTTTGATTTTTATTTTGATTGACTATAGATATAAATGTTTTATTAGTTGAGCTAGACTTGTATCTGAGTTCGGACTTATTGTACATAGCTCTTTGTGATCCAAGTATCATATCAAGGTACTTCGATTGAGTTGTGAATTTTTCTAGTAGTTGCTTTAGTTCAACTACTCCTTTTAATCTGACATTGTCCTCTTCAAGTTTTGCAACTTGAGTTGGGATTTCAGCTTGAATTATCTCGGTCATTGAGATTGATTTTAGTTGTTCATTAAGTGTTTTATTTTATATACTTAGTTCATTTATTTGATTGTTAGACATAGTTAATTCCCTATGTAAACATGTAATTATTCTAAAAAACTTTTTATTTAAAATAAATTGTACCTCGTCGGAACCTTCAGAAACGAGGTCGAACTCATGGCTCGATTATAATTCGGACCCGTCTTCTAATTCACTTTTAGATTATAGTCCATATGCCATTAGCATAAGATATTTGGTGTGCTTTAGTTCATCGTTGTTGGATTCCTCTGCGAATGATTCGTCCCAAGTCATCTTGAGGGATTTCTTCTTCTTGAGATTCGGGTAGTCGTTCTTGTAATGTCCCTTCTTATTGCATCCAAAGCATGTGATGTTTGTTTTGTTGTTGTTGGGATTAGACTTAATCTTCTACAGATCCCTTTTAGTGAAGTCTTTCTTTCTCCTAGTCAACATCTTTCTTACCAAGTTCACTAGGTGTTTTTCATCGTCTGAGTCTGGGTCAAACTCATCTTCTGGTTCTAGTTTAGGTTTAGATTTTTCTTTTGATGATCACGCAACAAGAGTAATACCTTTCTTGAATTTGACGTTAGTTTATTCGTGCAGCTCTAATTCCTCGAGATTTTGTAGGCATTCACGATGGATGCCTACAGTGCATTTCGAGGAAATACGTTTAGAGCATACCTTATTAGATCTTGGTTCTCCATTTGATGGTCGATTGTGTGGAACCCGTTGAGGATGTCCTTTATTCTCGCATGCAATTGACTGGCAGACTCTCTTTCCTACATTTTGATGTTAAATAATCTATTTAAGAAATAAGTCTCTTTTTGTTACCTTTGCATCGTTGGTTCCCTCGTGTAGTTCTATTAGCTTGTCCCATAGCTCCTTTGCATTTTTCATGTGGGCCGACGCGATTCAGTTCATCCTTTATTAGTCCACACTGGATTGTGTTGAGGGCCTTGAAGTCAATCGGGGCTTTCTTCTTCATCTCCAGATTTTAAGTTTTCGGATCCATTGGAATTCTGGTATTATGATCGACTGGCATCTTATATCCTTTGGTGACATTGAACCACTGGTCAAAGTTGGTTTTCAATTATACTTACATTCGTCTCTTCTGTTGGAACAATCTAGGTTCCCTAGGTTTTGATGTTTGGGTAAAGGTTTAAGTTAGGTTTATTTTTGTATTTGATATGCATTGTGAATGTATAGGATACAGATACAACAAGGAGAGTCCAAGTGTGATCTTGGCAAAGGAGGAAAGTCCAACCGTGAGTCTTGGTAATGTAAGTCCAAGCATGTAGTCTTGGTAACGTAAGTCCAAGTGTGACTTGGAAATGGATGAAGTCTCGGAGTTGGGGCCTCTTGGAAAAGGAAGACCCGACAACAAGGGCAAGGTCGATGGAAGCTCCAGAAGGCAAGACGTGATGGATAGGGAGGCATCCGAGGGACGCGAGACTGATGGAGGTGGCTAGAAGGCTAGGTCTAGGTTGTACGGGCAAGGATGAGTGCATGAGAGACTATACCTAGGGTAAAATTTTAGTGTGTACTATAGCAGCACTGTAGAGTTATTGTAGTAGTACTATAGCGTTATCGTAGCATTACTGTAGTGTTACTATAGCAGTCGACTGGTGTTTTCATCAGTCGACTTGTAGCCGACCGTTGGCTTATAATGGTCGAATTTCACTTAAGACTAGTCGACTGGTGATTATACCAGTCGATTGGTGGTCGGAAACACAGCTAGGTGTTTTCCCCCGAACTCTATTTAGGAGAGCTTGGAGTGCTTGGCCATGATTGACGAAAATAGAGGTGGTTAACTCCTATTAGAGTCTCCAAGATCTTCTTGAGTGATCAAGAGCTTCTGCGAGTTTATGATGAGATTTCTCCACCCACAAGGAGCTACTCGAGGTAGCCGGAGGTTTTCCAGGGAGTCATCCACCGACGGATCGGGATCATCCACCTTACAGACAACCATGGAGTAGGAGCTTCATCTTTAAACCACGCTAAACGTGTTAGGTTTGCCTTTTTTTTGTTAGTGTTTGTCTTGTATTTCCACTGTGCACACTAATCATTATAGGAAGCGACATTTTGGGTGAGATGCTATTCACCCCCCCCCCCCTTCTCTAACGGGCATCAAGGTCCCAACATCTTCCAGTAGGGGAAGTCATCTCCTTAGAAGAGAGGAAGATGAGCAATGTTGTATCCCTCAATTTGGGTCATTTATCACTGAAATAGAGAACTAAGAGGAGGTACCAAGACTTGGTCTTGGATTAGTAGAGCTTGAGAAAAAAAAATATTGAAGAACTCCAGTGTTGTTGCACCAACTTTGAGTTGAAACCAAATGAGAAATAATTATCTTAAGATGTAGGTTTTACCAATTCAGATAAGATATGAAAGAAAAAAAAATGATTCCCCTGGCTTGATTTGTGGTTGCACCAATTCAAAGTAAAACCTACTCTGATACCACTTGTTGGTTCGAGACGCGCATGAGGAGGGGGGGGGGATCACATGGATTTTAAAAATCTTATTTTTCAGAATCTCGGTTGGTTTACTTGATCCGAAGCCTTCGACAACTCCTACTCCAAGACCCAGGTCCCATGAACCTATCGACGTGTAATCCACTAAATACCTCTTTTAGAACCACCGAAAGAGGGGATTGAGTACAAAAGAATCGGAGAAGTGTCACATACTATACTTCTCGTTTGTAGAAATTAAGTACAATAATTTATATTACCGAACACTTTCTGTCTTGAATGCTCCTCGAGATACCCCTTTAAAGGGTGTGGAAGGTGCCTTCCATAGCCTTGAAGGCACCTTCAATGGTCAAAACTTTATCCCGGACCGCTCTCTCCTTATCTGCGATGAGGTCTAGATTTTATCCCTTTGAAGGTACCTTCCATAGCACCAAAGGCACCTTCAATGAACAGTGCGAATGCCCTTCCAATGCTTGAAGGTGCCTCGGGTACTGTTCACTTGAGCCCTTTTTTGCTCCTTTTGCCCTATAAGTTAGGTTAGTCCAACATAACAATATCTAACCTACAAAATAAGTTTTAGTACAATCATAATAAGGAGTATTAATTAGTTTCTATCTTTCCAAGATCAGGAACTAGTCAAGGTCTCAGTTTAGGGATTCGAAATGAACCTAAATTGGATCAACGTTTACTGTCCCTCAACCGGGACGCGTCCTCACCGAGTCACTCTCTAGTGACTTACCTGTTAATACAGTCTGACCTGGCTGTTGTTTTGATGTTGACACTGATTTAAGTTTGTATCAGATATTAATTAAACTCAGACTGATTAATGATCAAGGTTGATCATGTGGAGAGGAAAAGTCCAAGTACGGATACTTGGCACGCGAAGTCGAAGAGAGATCGGTAGCTCGTTCTCTGGACTAGGTCAGAGAGGGCTCGGTAGCTCGTTCTCTGGACCGGACGAAGTCGGAGAGGGCTCGACAGCTCGTTCTCCGAACTAGGTCAGAGAGGGCTCGGTAGCTCGTTCTCTGGACCGGACGAAGTTGGAGAGGGCTCGGCAGCTCGTTCTCCAGACTAGGTCAAAGAGGGGTCGGTAGCTCGTTCTCTGACCCGGACGTGGAAGTCGGAGAGGGCTCGGTAGCTTGTTCTCCAGACTAGGTCAGAGAGGGCTCGGTAGCTCGTTCTCTGGACCAGGAAGACGTTAGGGTTTAGGGCTGGGAAGCTCTAAAATCAACAGAGGCATTGGATCGGTCTGTTGACCGATCCAGTGATACTTTGACTGTCTGGATCGGTCTGTCGACCAATCCAGTGATACCTTAGTTATCTGATCGGTCTCATGACCGATCAGTAACCACACAGTAGCTCTCTGTGGGTTATCTGATCGGTCTGGTGACCGATCAGAAAGAAATGATGAGATTCAGAATAACAGGGGAATCGGTCTGTGGACCGATCCACCTATAGGCTGATCGGTCCACAGACCGATCAGCATCATCCCAGACCGATCAGGATGTGTCCTGATCGGTCCAGAGGGCTGTGGATCAGTCTGTTGACCGATCCACAACGATGTCGTTTGTCTTCTGCTATTTCTCTGCGATTTCTGATTCATCTGATCTAACCATCTGCTGTAAGCTTTTTGAGTTACAGGTTGCAGGTGTCGTGCCAATGCTTAAATTCAAATTAAGCTCCATCAGAAGAATAAGACCAAGTGCTCTTTCTGTTGTGTTTCGCTGCAAATGGTGCAATTGGAGCGTCAACGTTCACTGGCTGCGATCAGTTGGCAACAGCTTGACTCTTGCTTATTGGTTCGAGCTCAGAGACACCAGTGAAGACCATGGATGGTATTGGTGTGAGTTCAGAGAACCAGATGAGGAGGAAGAGTGATTGGCGACGCTTGAGTTGGTCGCAGTGATTCGATACAGGTGACAGTGATTCGGCTCTGGCTGAAGACAGTGAGAAAGCAGAGGAATAAGAAGAAGGAAGAAGAGAGGTTTGAGTGAGGATTTTGAAAAAATCTCTGTCGATCAAGCAAGAGTGCTGTGTTTTTGAGCTCTTGGCTGAGGAACTTCTTCTGTCTTTGCGCTTTGCTTTCATCGTGGCTGTAAGTTTATTGTTCATTCCTTTTAGCCACTAAATTCTGTAAGTCTTGTGCTTCATTTCAAATCTTTTCTGAGACTTTGTGGAGAGGTTACTCCACCGAGAAGGAGAAATACTTAGCCGGAATCTGTCCAGGGTGTGATCTACCGAAAGATCAAGGGATCATCCACCTTACGGATACGCCGAGGAGTAGGGGCAAGTTATCCCCGAACCTCGTACATCCTTGTTGTGTTAGTGGTGGGTTGTTTCTTTTCCTTGCATCAATTTTCCTTTTGCTTATTTCCGCTGTGCTAACAAATTTTTGTGAGGAGATTAATTGAGTTTTTAGAGGAAGCTATTCACCCCCCCCCTCTCTAGCCATCCGATGGTCCTAACATTACCTTCACTTACGAACTCATAGTCAGTTGACTAGCCTCTTGACCCATCAAGTCTTCATGCCAATTGTCAGGTCCACAGACCCAACTAGACTTCGGCCAGTTATCAGGATTTGTGAACCCAATTGGACTTCTTGCCAGATATCAAGTTAGTCCTTTGACCTATTTGGGCTTTGTACCAACTATTAGGTCCTCAGACCTAGTTGTGTTTCATCTTATTGTCAGGTCCTCCAGACCTGTCAATTCCTACACACTTGATAAAGTAATTAGACCACAATGAGACCTAACTTAACTTACTTGTCATTCATCAAAACTCGATCTAAATCGTTAGCGTAAATTTCACCAATAATAAGGAGCACAAAAGGCCTTAGGTGAACAGTACTCAAGATGCCTTCCATGGTATGGAAGGCGCTTTCGTACTGTTCATAGAAGGTGCCTTCAAGGCTATGGAAGGAGCCTTCTGTAGGATAAAATTTAGACTTCATCGCAGATAAAGACTGAGCTGTTCAGGATCAAATTTCACGTCCGATTGTCTTTCTGACTACTGTGGCTTTCTGTTGCTGCCCTACTATGACTCTACTATGCCCGACTGCCACCGAGAATGTAAAATACCGTACAAATAGGCGAATATTAATAAGGGAATTTTCTGGAATTTTTGGAAATTTTTCGGGAATTTTTCGGAGCTCGTACGGATAAGTTCACGGGGACAAGAACGGGGTCCGGAAAAGCCTGTTTAGGCTACCCGATTTAAGCGAGGAAAAGATTATATTTATATATCCTTTTCCTTTTATTTCCTTTATTTCTTTTCATTTTCTTTTGTCGCCGTTTCTTCCTTGCCGAGCCACCCGCGCGCCCCTCTTCTCTCCCCGTCGCAATCTTAGCCCTAACCGACAGCGATTTTTCTTTCTTCCTCGCATACCAATCCGTGGCTGAGGGTTACATCTTCGTCTCCTCTTCATCGAGTCGCCCTTTTCTTTGGATCGCGCCGCCCCTTTCTTGCGCATCCTTGCCCTAGATTTACCTCCCGTTTGCCACTGGCTACTGCCGCCGTCGATCGGCCGGCACAGCCTAGTACCGCCGGTACCCCTGGCGCAGACGTCGACCTTTAGTTTTCCAGCTGCCCCTAATTCCCGATCGGAGTGGTAGCCTCAGCACGGGCTGGTCCTCGGCCCAGGGAAGGGATCCAACCCCTAGCTTGAATCCACCACTGCCATTACCAGGGTTGAGCATGTCATTGCAGACGTGGCTACCTCGACCGGTTCCTTTTCCCTTGAGTTGCTTCGACTCGTGCCCTAGCACTGTTGCCGATTATTCTCCACGTTGTCACCCAACAATCATCTTGGAGGTTAGTGCTCTGCCCTAGTTGTGGTTTGGGGTGTTCGATACCTTTCATAGCCTGAGTTGGGGTGATGATGGAAGGCAGTGGCTACATTAGGTTTCAGCCACCACAACGTTGGTAGAGGATTTTTCTTCTACGCCGGATCCTTGGTCACTACAGACAATTGGAGTGGAAGAGGTAAAGGGGAACAGTTTATTTCTAGAATTCAATTGTTAATAGTTTGTTTTGTGAATGTTTTTGATCATTCTTCTTGATCTGGTCAGAGTAAATGGCTCCGACAGCCACTTTCCAGCAGCTGTTTCTTTTGGGCAGCAACTTTCTGACTTTCAGCAGAGGTTGAATTAAGGTAAGGATTTGGTACATATATAGATTGTTATGTGTTTGATTTGGGTTCGTTAATTGTGTAGGAATTGGTCTCCGTTGTAGATGGTTTCTAGATATGTTAGCAATAGTTATTAATTTAGATTTGGAATAAATCTAATGGTGTAATTAGGGTTAATGAAACTAACCCTAGATGGTTGGTGGATTTGGAAGTTGTTTAGCTATTTGTTTATAGTTAACTTAGCTAAACTGTACGATTTATTACAGGACTCTGATTCGAGACGGTATCTCGACGTCGGATTGGACCTTTCTATTTTGTCGGAGGCGGGTACTTTTGACTTATGTCATTTGATATGCTTAGTAATTAAATTAACATGTTGCATTAATTGTGTTTCTTATCTGTTTCGGTTAATCACTACCCAAATCTTACATGCTTGATTGATTGATTGGTTTTGCATCTCGGGTATATTTTACCTGTTTATACATGCTTATAGGGGTAGTGATATGCCATGCTTGACCATGTTCAGGACCTAGGTTTTATACCTTCTGTATACCTTTGGATTGTTTTGGATTCGTTGACCTATGATGCATTTTTATATATATGTGGATTAGGTCAGGATATTCTTGTGGTTAATGCCATGCACCATTTTCATGATTGCATGCTGAGCGATAGTCCGCTCCATTATTGTTGAGCATATCGCTAGTTACATGGATATGCACACACCACCACTCATGGGTTAGTGGTCGATTCAGGCTGAGTGTGTTGCAGCAGGGACTCTGTTAGGCACCGTTGGTCCGCTCATGGGTAGTGTGACACAACGTGTTATCCGGCAGGGATTCCTCCCCGTCACAGGAGATGAGAGCATTGCGCTCCCCCATTTATGATTTGGGGTAGGAGGATAGGTGTACTCCGACAGCATCCCGTCCACTCGGTCACTCATCAGGAGTAGTGACGACAGAGTGCACGGTTGTCACAGCCCTACCCACTCGGCCTCACTTTTGTATGAGATGATCGACTGGCGTCAGGGGTGACCAGGACGCATCATTGGCATCATATGCATGATGCATTTATTGCTTGTGTTTGTGTTTGCTGCATTTATATGCTGCATATTGTTTGGATACCTATGTTTGACATGCATACAGGATTTCCTTATTTTGACCTTATACTCAGGACCTGGTTAGTACAGTATTCTCCTGTTTATTTCAGATGCATTCTTATCTTTCTTATCAGGAGACTGTACGCATGATTAGTGCTAGGTGTTGTTTCTTTACTTTGCATATCAACTGTACCTGCTGAGTGTTGGACTCACCCCGCCTCCATTGTTGATATTTTCAGGTTGATGCTGTCAGGAGGGAGTTCCAGTCGCTAGTCCTCACTGCACGTAGTGCTGGTCCTGCAGACCTCCAGGATATGTTTGGTTTTCTTTGGTTTCTTTCTGTTCTAGACTGTTTGAACTCGTTATATTCTGGATTTATTTGCTTATGGACATGATATAGATTTTATTATATTGATGGATTTGGATTTGGTTTTTATTCTACTACATGCCTGCCTGGATGGCTGAAGAGGTGAGTTCGTCGGTTTTGAGCTTTACGAGTGTAGTTGAGTAGGGTGGTTTTTGAGTCAGAGTATTATTACTGCGTGGTTGTGTCAGCCAGAGGCTGAATATATATATAAACTGCGTGGTGATTGATTTTTATTATTGTTATGATTCCAGCCGCCTGTGGCTGAGTATTTAGTGGTTGTAGAAAATTTTTGATTGTCCGCCGTACAGGGGAGATGCTGCCGAAATTTTCTCGGACAGGGACTCTTCTGGGGGCGTGACAATTTAGTGGTATCAGAACGAGGTTATGATACCTGCTTTTGGTGTTCTGGAGATTTATCGGATACCTGTTGTGGTATTCTGGGTATTTGGTTAGCCAGGTTTGCGAGTCAAACTGGGCATTTATTCTGGATTTTCGGATTTTCGGATTTTCGATATGGTTATGTTTCGGATTTCCGTTTCGGATTTATATGGATTTCCGGCGATTTTCTCGTTCGGAATTTTGAGGTCAGAAGTTGGGGACTGGACAGCGATGGAACATCTCCAAACGGCAAATAGGTATGATGTTTATTTTATGATAGTTAGTGCATCTATTAGCACTTTATCTTTATTACCTGTCTGATTGTTGTAGCCATATTACATGTGATGGGTTAGCCACTGATCTTGGTCGACCCTAAAAGAGATCAAGGATTATAGTCTCTGGTAATTTTTCATATCATACCATCAGTAGTTTTTGCTTCTGTTACTACTAGTAGGAGATGGAGGCACATACCAGCCTCTGCTATTGTTAGCTGGGTAATGGATGATACCTACATATTCCTGTAGACTTAGCCAGTAGAGTTTTTATACTCGTATCTTTTGGATATTAGGATATCCGATACGATGAAAATTGGTCATTTGGGGAGTTATCATGTTTGATCATTGTTGAGAATGATTTGAGGTTGAGGGATATTGGGAGATCATGTATTGAGATATGTTGATTTCTAATGATTTATGAGGATAAATGTTATGTGGTTGTCTGATGATCAATTACTAGATATTTGTTTTGATGATCTATTAGTGGATAACTATTTCGATGATTTATATTTGGGATGTCGTTGATGGTGACATAATGAGTGTCATGTATGATATTCACAGGTTTGATGATTATAATTCGTGATCAGATATAGATCAGGTGCTAGAGAATTTACGGTTGAGTGTACTTGTGGATTGTAATAAATCTGGTTGGTTGTGGTTAGTAAACAGGATGATAAAGTTGATATTTGCTTCCTCTGATATTGGACTATGTGGATAAATAGTGATTTGATGTTTGGAATATTAATTTGCTCTCATGGGGAGTAGAGACTTATTCATCTGATATTATGTGGGCTGATATTTTTGAGGATAAAAAAATGAGAGTGTCTTGATGTTCTTGAATTCTGACTTATCTTTTGGGTCGTACCCCTTTATACATATGATTATTGTGGGTTTCTAGTAGATTATACCCGAGAGGTTAGACATACATGTCTGATTGTTTATTGGAGGTATTTGCCAATTAAAAACTATATTGTGGAATGTGCACATATGTTTGAGTGTTTTATTGGATGTATCTTATCGATCTAATCTGAGTTGTGATATGTGCAGAAGTGTTGGGTGTAATATTTGAGGAATCTTGTTTATTATATGATTGTTTTGAGAGTATATCTTGTGCCGATTATGATTTGTTGGAAGTATTACGTTGATTATACTCTTGGCATAGGTGTACATATGTCATGTGAGTGTTGTTGAGGTGTATTGTTGATTATACCTATGTTGATATATGCACACGGGTTTGATAGGTATTGTTGGAGGTATCACATTGATTTATACCTGTGCTGTGAGTGCGTTTGGTGTGTACAAATTGGAGGATTATGTCGATCATACATATGTTGTGTGTGCATGTGTACCAGGTGTATGGTGGGTAGCATCATGATGATTCTACCTATGTTGAATGTAGAATGCTGAGTGTCTACATTATGTTATTGGTTGTATAACCCTGTCAACTAATTTTCCTATTTAGTGGGTGACTAACCCACTAGGATGATGATAGAGTTGACTATGGATTTGATTTGTTTACTAGGTTGTTTATACCTCTGGCTGCCCACAGTGATATGTGGTTGAGTGGTCTCGTGCAGCCTCTAGTTGGATAGTTAGGTGCCTTGGACACTTATGGATCGTTTGTGGTGGAGCGGAGTTCCCACATATACATATTTCGGATTTCTTGTAGCGGAGCATTGCTCCTATATCTATTGCAGATACATGTTATAGATTATTTGTAGTGGAGTGTTACTCCTACATATTGAGGATTTATTGTGGTAGAGCGTTGCTCCCACATATATGGTATTTTCTGTGATGGAGCGTTGCTCTCACACTGGAGGATCTATGCTTAGAGGATCTATATCATTGATGATTATATTACAGATTTATTGTCAGGGATGTTATGGTTAAGAAGGTTTGTGATACAGACATTATGTATCTTGGTTTTATCATTAAGGCTTGCAGAACCTTAGATGTTTTCAGAGACTGGATGATTTTGGTATTCCCAGGATGTTTGGATCGGTTTACATTGTCTTTGTTGACGATGTTGTGATTTATTTTGGATCCACGGTGAGTCACGCACATCATCTTTGCATAGTCCTAGAGATGTTTCGATGGAAATGTCTAGATGTGAAGATCAGTAGTGTGTATTTTGGTTGTCTTCTGTGAGATGTTTGAGACACACGGTCACCAGTAGGATTATACCGTGGTTCCACAGGAGATCGAGGTTGTTACCGTTGGAAGTAGGCGGAGTCTATAGAAGAGGCTCGCAACTTCCTTTGTTTGGCTCGATATTTCCGGAGATACGTTGAGGGTTTCTCTCGGATTGCTATGCCACTTTCACGCTTGACCAGGAAAGGCGTGAAGTTCACTTGGACTGAGGATTATGATATCAGCTTCTAGGAGCTGAAGTGGAGACTAGTGTCAGCTCCGATGTTGGTTTTTACCTTCTGAAGAAGACGGATTCGTGCTTTATACCGACGCGTCTCTACATGGTTTGTGCGTTGTTTTGATGCAGCACGGCAGGGTAGTCTCCTACTTCTCGACAGTTGAAGGAGCATAAGGAGAACTACCCAGTACATGACTTGTGGTTGGCTGCCATTATTTTGCCTTGAAGATTTGGCAGCAGCATCTGTTCGGTATTACATTTGAGATTCTCACTGATCATAAGAGTCTCAAATATATATTTTTACCCAGAAGGAATTTAATCTCCGATAGAGGAGATGGATGGAGTTCCTGAAGGATTATGACTGTACCATTAGCTATCACCCGAGAAGAGCTAATGTGGTTGCTGATGCACTCAGCAGGAAATCCAGAGGGACTTTAGCTTGCCATCGAGTTGTGGTCACAGACTTGATTCAAGATTTCTCCGAGTTGTGCCTTGAGGGATAAGGATAGATAGAGCAGGGTACTCTGGTTACCATGGTTGCTCAGTCGTTAATCAGGACGAGGATCCGAGAGCCTTAGGCTGCTGATCAGTATTTGCAGTTTATTTGCAGCCAGATAGCTTCCGGGTAGCAGACCGAGTTCACACGAGACGAGGAGGGTATTATATACTTCCGAGACAGATTATGCGTACCTCAGTCTTATCCGGTCTTACAGGAGCTACTTCAGGAAGCTCATCGCTCTCGATTTGCTGTCCACCTAGGCGGTACCCATATGCACCAAGATTTGAGGTGTTTCTATTGGTGGAACGATAGGAAGGACGACATGAAGGAAGACATCGCGGATTTTGTAGCTAGATGTCATGCCTATTAGCAAGTGAAGGCCGAGCACCAGAGATCTGCCGGCTTTCTTCAGCAGATTCATATTTCTGAGTGGAAATGAGAACATATTACCATGGACTTTGTGGTAGGGTTGCCGAGGACACGACGAGGCCATGACGCGATTTGGGTAATCATTGATCGATTAACCAAATCCGCACACTTCTTAGCGATCCGGAGGACTGATTCGCTGGACCGATTGGCAGATCTGTATTGCCGAGAGATCATCAGATTATATGGTGTTCCGTTGAGTATCATTTCGGATAGAGATCCACGGTTTACGTCCCGTTTTTGACAGAGTCTGCAGCAGGCCTTGGTGCACGCAGCTCTAATTTAGTACAGCTTTCCATCCGCAGACAGATGGACAGTCAGAGCGGACCATTCAGACTTTAGAGGACCTGCTGAGATCATGTGTTATGGATTTCGGAGGCAGTTGGGAGGACCATCTGCCGTTAGTAGAGTTTGCCTACAACAACAGCTTTCATTCGGCTATCCAGATGGCACCGTTTGAGGCGTTGTATGGTAGACCTTGTCGGACACCCGTCCTCTAGGATGAGGTTAGAGAGGCCCAGTTGTTGGGACCTCATAGAGCTCAGCATGACGCAGAGTTGGTCCGTACTATCAGACGGAGGATGTTAGAGGCGCAGGATCGCCAGAGGTGTTATGTTGATCGGAGACGCAGACCCTTAGAGTTCTCTGTTGGTGACCATGTATTTCTACGAGTTTCACCCACGAAAGGGGTGAAGAGATTTGGCCTCAGAGGTAAGCTAGCTTCGCAGTACATTGGCCCTTTCGAGATCTTAGAGAGGATCGGAGCGGTAGCTTACAGATTGGCACTACCATCGTCCCTATCAGGTGCGCACGATGTATTCCAAGTATCGATGCTGAGGAGATACGTGCCCGACCCGACACATGTGCTGGCAGATATTCCAGTTCCCCTTCAGCCTGATGCTACTTATGAGGAGGTTCTGGTACGGACTCTCGACCGGAAGGAGCGCCAGTTATGGAACAAGACTATCCAGCTGGTTAAAGTCGGATGGCAGCATCATTTAGACGAGGAGGCTACTTGGGAGCTCGAGGACACTATCCGAGCTCGATATCCCCATCTTTTCACTTGAGGTAAGTGATTCAGTTTACCGTTCAGCATTTATACTTCCTGTCTATTGTTAGTACTTGCTGATGGTAGATAAGGAAATTTGGGGACCAAATTTTTATTAGTGGGGGAGAATGTAAAATACCGTAAAAATAGGCGAATATTAATAAGGGAATTTTCCGGAATTTTTGGAAATTTTTCGAGAATTTTTCGGAGCTCGTACGGATAAGTTCACGGGGACAAGAACGGGGTCCGGAAAAGCCTGTTTAGGCTACCCGATTTAAGCGAGGAAAAGATTATATTTATATATCCTTTTCCTTTTATTTCCTTTATTTCTTTTCATTTTCTTTTGTCGCCGTTTCTTCCCTGCCGAGCCACCCGCGCGCCCCTCTTCTCTCCCCGTCGCAATCTTAGCCCTAACCGACAGCGGTTTTTCTTTCTTCCTCGCATACCAATCCGTGGCTGAGGGTTACATCTTCGTCTCCTCTTCATCGAGCCGCCCTTTTCTTTGGATCGCGCCGCCCCTTTCTTGCGCATCCTTGCCCTAGATTTACCTCCCGTTTGCCACTGGCTACTGCCGCCGCCGATCGGCCGGCACAGCCTAGTACCGCCGGTACCCCTGGCGCAGACGTCGCCCTTTAGTTTTCCAGCTGCCCCTAATTCCCGATCGGAGTGGTAGCCTCAGCATGGGCTGGTCCTCGGCCCAGGGAAGGGATCCAACCCCTAGCTTGAATCCACCACTGCCATTACCAGGGTTGAGCATGTCATTGCAGACGTGGCTACCTCGACCGGTTCCTTTTCCCTTGAGTTGCTTCGACTCGTGCCCTAGCACTGTTGCCGATTATTCTCCACGTTGTCACCCAACAATCATCTTGGAGGTTAGTGCTCTGCCCTAGTTGTGGTTTGGGGTGTTCAATACCTTTCATAGCCTGAGTTGGGGTGATGATGGAAGGCAGTGGCTACATTAGGTTTCAGCCACCACAACGTTGGTAGAGGATTTTTCTTCTACGCCGGATCCTTGGTCACTACAGACAATTGGAGTGGAAGAGGTAAAGGGGAACAGTTTATTTCTAGAATTCAATTGTTAATAGTTTGTTTTGTGAATGTTTTTGATCATTCTTCTTGATCTGGTCAGAGTAAATGGCTCCGACAGCCACTTTCCAGCAGCTGTTTCTTTTGGGCAGCAACTTTCTGACTTTCAGCAGCGGTTGAATTAAGGTAAGGATTTGGTACATATATAGATTGTTATGTGTTTGATTTGGGTTCGTTAATTGTGTAGGAATTGGTCTCCGTTGTAGATGGTTTCTAGATATGTTAGCAATAGTTATTAATTTAGATTTGGAATAAATCTAATGGTGTAATTAGGGTTAATGAAACTAACCCTAGATGGTTGGTGGATTTGGAAGTTGTTTAGCTATTTGTTTATAGTTAACTTAGCTAAACTGTACGATTTATTACAGGACTCTGATTCGAGACGGTATCTCGACGTCGGATTGGACCTTTCTATTTTGTCGGAGGCGGGTACTTTTGACTTATGTCATTTGATATGCTTAGTAATTAAATTAACATGTTGCATTAATTGTGTTTCTTATCTGTTTCGGTTAATCACTACCCAAATCTTACATGCTTGATTGATTGATTGGTTTTGCATCTCGGGTATATTTTACCTGTTTATACATGCTTATAGGGGTAGTGATATGCCATGCTTGACCATGTTCAGGACCTAGGTTTTATACCTTCTGTATACCTTTGGATTGTTTTGGATTCGTTGACCTATGATGCATTTTTATATATATGTGGATTAGGTCAGGATATTCTTGTGGTTAATGCCATGCACCATTTACATGATTGCATGCTGAGCGATAGTCCGCTCCATTATTGTTGAGCACATCGCCAGTTACATGGATATGCACACACCACCACTCATGGGTTAGTGGTCGATTCAGGCTGAGTGTGTTGCAGCAGGGATTCTGTTAGGCACCGTTGGTCCGCTCATGGGTAGTGTGACACAACGTGTTATCCGGCAGGGATTCCTCCCCGTCTTTGAGCACCGGGAGATGAGAGCATTGCGCTCCCCCATTTATGATTTGGGGTAGGAGGATAGGTGTACTCCGACAGCATCCCGTCCACTCGGTCACTCATCAGGAGTAGTGACGACAGAGTGCACGGTTGTCACAGCCCTACCCACTCGGCCTCACTTTTGTATGAGATGATCGACTGGCGTCAGGGGTGACCAGGACGCATCATTGGCATCGTATGCATGATGCATTTATTGCTTGTGTTTGTGTTTGCTGCATTTATATGCTGCATATTGTTTGGATACCTATGTTTGACATGCATACAGGATTTCCTTATCCCTCGGACTGTTTGACCTTATACTCAGGACCTGGTTAGTACAGTATTCTCCTGTTTATTTCAGATGCATTCTTATCTTTCTTATCAGGAGACTGTACGCATGATTAGTGCTAGGTGTTGTTTCTTTACTTTGCATATCAACTGTACCTGCTGAGTGTTGGACTCACCCCGCCTCCATTGTTGATATTTTCAGGTTGATGCTGTCAGGAGGGAGTTCCAGTCGCTAGTCCTCACTGCACGTAGTGCTGGTCCTGCAGACCTCCAGGATATGTTTGGTTTTCTTTGGTTTCTTTCTGTTCTAGACTGTTTGAACTCGTTATATTCTGGATTTATTTGCTTATGGACATGATATAGATTTTATTATATCGATGGATTTGGATTTGGTTTTTATTCTACTACATGCCTGCTTGGATGGCTGAAGAGGTGAGTTCGTCGGTTTTGAGCTTTACGAGTGTAGTTGAGTAGGGTGGGTTTTGAGTCAGAGTATTATTACTGCGTGGTTGTGTCAGCCAGAGGCTGAATATATATATAAACTGCGTGATGATTGATTTTTATTATTGTTATGATTCCAGCCGCCTGTGGCTGAGTATTTAGTGCTTGTAGAAAATTTTTGATTGTCCGCCGTACAGGGGAGATGCTGTCGAAATTTTCTCGGACAGGGACTCTTCTGGGGGCGTGACAGAGAATCCAACCAAACACCAAGCTCGAGCTGACCATGTATGAAAGTGTTTGGTAACTATAATTTAATTACTATACTTATTTGTTGTAAGTGGGAAGTGTAGCTTGTTACACTCTCCCAATTCTCATGTATTCGATTCCCTCTTCTGGCGGTTCTTGTAACACCCCTAGAAAGCCTAGATAAGAAAGTAAGGATAATGAGAGTTTGAAGGTAGTGAAAAGAAGGTGTAAATATTCTAAGTTGAATATTAAGATGGGAAGGATTTAGATGATTAAAACTTTATGAAAGAAAATAAAGTTGAGAATATATATCATCTATATTTATAATACATGGAATTAATATAAACAAAAGGAAGGAATATGAGATAATATATATGTGTATGAAATATTTATGCATAATGCATAATATGGTGATATATGAATTATTATGTACAAAAGAATATCAATAATATGTTAGAAGAGAAATAGGATTGAACCTTGGACCTCTTGTAAGGAACATGTATAGGATATCAAAGGGGATAGGATAATTATTGATAAGGAGAGAAAGGACTAAGTAGTTAAGAATAAGAAAGGATTCTTTTTACTTAAAAGGAAAAGGAAGTAAAAAGAAGTAAAAATATACATAACCAAGTTTTGATCCTTGGTTCTCTTGTGGATGCATGCATATGTTAACCAAGTGTGATAGGAGAGGATATTGTAAGAGGAGAGATAGGAATTTTAATTAAAGGAAAGAAAAGAGAGAAATTAAAGGAAAGAAAAGAGAGAACTCAAGAAGCATTTCTCTAGAATATTCTTATCATTAAAGAGGAGAAATAAATAAGGAGGATGAATCAAGTCAAGTTTTCCTCCCTCATTTTAGTATAAATAGGCATGGAGGGGTGGCTTCATCCTCAACTCACTCTCCTCCTCTTCTCCTAGAGGTGCCGAGACACTCCCTCTTTCCTTTCTTTCTTTTTGTTGCCGAGCAACACAAGAGGAAGAAGCCTCCTCTTCTTCCTCCTCCTCTCCACCAAAAGACCTAGCCACTTCTTCCTCCATTGGTGCCGAGCAAAGCAAGCAAGGAAGAAAGGTCCACAAGCAAGTTCTCAACTCTAGGAAACTTAAGCAAAGAAGGTAAGCTTCCCCTCACCTGTGGTACAAGGCTTTTATGTGATTTTCGGATTTATAAGGATTAGAAAACCTAGGAAAGAATTTAAGAAAATTCGGCTAAAGAAAAGGTTTTCAAATCTAAGATGATTTAAACAAGACCTCATTTCATGATAAGATTTTCTATGCTATGTAGAAGGATTCTTTTCCATGATTTTATACTGATATGATGTATGATCAGAGGAGTATCTAACCCTAGGATTTAACCAAAAATATTTTAAAGAGGCTAGGAAGATTATTGTCTAACCAAACTAGTGCAAGGTTCCTTCTATGAAATGCTAAGGACCTTTCTATAGTTTTCTTGCTTGGAAATTAATTGGAACCAAAAGAAAACTCACTTGTATGCTTCGGACCAGAAAGGTTAAGGGTTAGAAAGACCTTCAAAAAAAAATTTAAATAAACATGCTCCTATGATAGGATATAAAGTTTCTTAAAGGGTGTTCACATTGCTAGAAACTCATGAACTCTTTTTAGGGTTTTTCGGCCATGATAAAAGGGATAGCTTAGATTAGCCTAAACAAAAATATTAATATGCTCAAGACCTCTGTGATATTATGATATGAAAGTTGATTAATGCTCTCATGTTTAATTGGAATGTAGAAAATTAGTTACATGATATAAGACATGTAAGATCACAAGAGTCCTAGCTTGTTTATGATCCAATTTTGTGTATGATGTTCTTAGTAACTTTTGCCATGATATTTACTTAGGCTTTCCATGCTTTAGGCCACTTAAGAAACCTAGCTTAAGGACTGGTAGGTTTCGGCCATGAAGGAAAATAAAAGAAAAAGGGAAAGAAACCTAGGAAATGCTATACATAATGAGAAGAAATGAAATTATGTTATGTAATATGCCATGATATGTTATAGCATAGGAAATGCTATACATAATGAGAAGAAATGAAATTATGTTATGTAATATGCTATGATATGTTATAGCATAGGAAATGCTATACATAATGAGAAGAAATGAAATTATGTTATGTAATATGCCATGATATGTTATAGCATAGGAAATGCTATACATAATGAGAAGAAATGAAATTATGTTACGTAATATGCCATGATATGTTATAGCATAGGAAATGCTATACATAATGAAAAGAAATGAAATTATGTTACGTAATATGCCATGATATGTTATAGCATAGGAAATGTTATACATAATGAGAAGAAATGAAATTATGTTACGTAATGATATGTTATAGCATAGGAAATGCTATACATAATGAAAAGAAATGAAAAAGGAAATGCATGAAAGATTGTTAGGGACATGATATGATAGTTATGCATGATAAGTTTTTTTTTTTGTATGGTTTGTACCAAGGGTGGGCTCCGTAAATGCCACGGGGTCGATGGAGTAAGACTCGGGCCTCGTCAGTAATGGGCCTCTGAATGCCCTAGGTCGATGGAGTAAGACTCGGGCCTAGTATGTATGCATGGTAGGGTTCAAGACTTGCTACCTTGGACCTACCTATGAAGCGCGCGCATTATGTATGTGGTACAAACCGGGATCCCCTCTAATGATGATATTAATTTCAAGTACTTATAAGTATAAGTTTTCAAATTCATGATGCATTGCCTACATATGTGCTTGAATTATCTGATGATTAGATATAATGTCATGTGATATTATGATATGAATATGAATATGATACCCTTGTATGTCGTATGCTTATGATACCTCGCATGATATTGATATGCAATGATATGAATTCGGTTTTAGTGAGTAGGAAAGGAACTTACTGAGCCATGAGTGCTCATAGCTTACTTTCCTTGTACCGCAGATATGGGGGACGGATATTCGGAACGACGGAGCAGCAGGAGGAGCAGATAGTGATGTGTGTGGTGGTGGCTCGGCAAGAACGATTCGGACAAATTAATATTTTTAGTTATATGATCAATATATGCACATTCGAACTAATCAGAATATGTGATATCATGCTTATTTAAATAAAAGGAATGATTTAAAATTTTCCGCTGTTATAGTATAACTAAAGCATGTACGTAAGTAGTATAAGATCGTAGCGCTGCCCTTGGGTAAGAAGGGTGGGCGTTTTACAGTTCTAGAGGAGATTTTCAGTGGATTATCCATCGATAGGTATGTGTGACCTGGGTCTTGGAGTAGGAGTCGCTAAAGGCTCCGAACCAAGTAAATTTTTATATTCTTGCTTTTTCATTTTTGTCTATTTCTTTTTCCATGGCATACTCTTGTTTTAAAAATTAAAAAGACAAGTTTTAGAAAACCACATGATTTATCCCCCCCCCCCCCCCCCTCACATGCATCTCAATCCAACAACTTGGCACGAGATAATAAGTCCATGTGGGTCAAAGGTTGACCGAACACTTGGTGAACAAGCTCGGGCAAGTCAAGGGTGATCGGATGCAAGATAATGGGAAGTCCTAATGAGTCACGATGACTTTAGGGTTGGGCAAAAAAAATCCTAAACTTAAGTTCAGAATTTAGGATTGGGCAATCTATTTGCTCAATCGATTTGCCCAAGGCCAATCGATTAGGAAGAATGTCTAATTGATTGGAAGGCTTTTTCATGAAGCACGAGTACTAAATTGATTACACCAATCAATTCAGTATAGCCCAATCAATTAAATTAATCGACAACATGGTCCAATCAATTAGACTAATCGATTTAGAATGGTATAATCGATTCAGCATAGCCCAACATGGTAGTGATCGAATCGATTGAGAAATCGATTAATTCCAAACAAATCGATTAGAGTTATCGATTGGGCAATCCATTATGGCCAAACCAATCAATTCGGGTAATCGATTGAGAGCCTTTTCACGATAGACAAAGCTTCGGAATCAATTGGGGCAATCAGTTAGAGGTTTCTTAATTGATTGGTATGACTCACCAATTAATTAGCCAGGGAAAAAGAGTCATTCTGCAGGTTTTGAACGGTCAAGCTAATGTGGCTATCAATTAGGGGCAAGCCTAATCGATTAGGAGGCATCGAAGTAACCTTAGAAAAGGGGTTTTTGTGAAGATTTGAAGAACATTGGTTCAGCTGGTTCTTATAAGTTTTAGAGCAAAGTGTTGTTACATTTCCATCTACCAAGAGACAATCAAAAGCAAGAAAAGAGCAAGCAACGCAAGGTTCCTCATTGTAAACCCTAAAGTCATTCTCTATTGCATTTTGCATTTGTCTTCTTGTTTTCTTATTGTATTCTCGTGTTTGATCTTGTATGAGGCTTCTCTGCTTTTGGAAAGGAGGTTTTCATAGTGTATCTGTGAGAATGACGAGTGGACCCTTGGATAAGTCACATCAAAGAGGTAGATACTAAGTAAAATTGAGATGTTAATATTGCTTTAAGTTTTTCACTGCAAATCAAGTTTAAAAAATCTAAGCGAGCTATTTACCCACCTCTGTCGCCGCTCTCTACATGTCCTAACACTTTTTTCTTAGAGTTTACTCATCTGAGAGCCCCCACCTCCTTCATTCAAGGCCATCATACTATCCACATGACTTGCTTTGGACTATGACTCTCACACCACTTATTAGAATCAAAAGAATTTACATATCTCCACAATGGTATGATATATTATCCACTTTAGATTTAAGTGTTCATAAATTTATTTTTAGATTTTACCCAAAATACCTCATATCAATAAGGATATATTCTATTTTTATAAACTCATGCTCTTTTTTGTATATTTTTATTGTATAACTTTGATTCTATTCTCAACAAACTCAAAATTAGAAATGATTAAGATATATTTTATTTTTATAATGAAAAATGATATGCACATAGAAAGAATCTCAGGGAAATACTTAAGGATGGACGCATAACATAATGAGACCCATAAAAAGTGAAATTGTGGATCATGAATTTATGTGTCTATCCCTAAGTATTTTCTTAAGATTTTTTCTTATACATATCATTGCTCTTTTATAAATTTATGATTTTTTTTTATGTATTTTCATTGTGAAACTTGATTATATCCTAAATAACCTAAAATGATTGGAGTTGGAGTACTAATAGACCGATTTGAGAACTTAGTTGACAAGTAGGTTAGTCAATTGAGGAGTTAGTTCAAAATCCAACAAGACATTCTATATGTTACTACTCTAGAAAGCGTAGAATGGTTAGTCAATTATTGGGCAAACAGTAGAATGGTTAGTCGATTGTTGGGCAAATAGTTTACTGCTCAATGATAACAAATTAAGAAAATCAATAGAGTTGACATTTTAATAAAAGACGATTAAATATGGTAAAAGATAATTCGTTCATTGTTAGTGTTTCTGTCAATCTGTTTTTATATTAATATGAAAGAGGTAAATTATGGATGACTACTAGCTATCAGTGCAGTGGTCAAAACATGAGGGAATGATAACACTCAAATGAAGAAGAGTCAAAGAAAACACCTGATAGCACTTAGATGAATAAGAGAAAGATAGCAGAGAATTAATGTACTATTGGTTTAAATACGGATATATTCTATCTTAATTATGACTTGATTTAAATAATACAACATAGCCTCCCTTAAACCAAGTCACAAATGTTAGCCATCCCAATTGCCTTCTTCAACTTGAGAAAAATCTCTGTCTTCATTGGTTTTGTAAAGATATCTGCAACTTGACATTCACTAGGACAATACTCGATGTTGATTTGTTTTTCCGCAACCCATTCTCTGATTTTATGATACTTGATATCTATATGCTTGCAGCGGCCATGAAATACTGGATTCTTAGATAATGCAATTGTTGACTTGTTATCACAAAAAATTGTCGTAGGACCATCTTGTTTGTGTTGTAGAAAATCTAAAATCTTTCTTAGCCAAATTGCTTGCATAGCACAATTTGTTGCCGCTATATATTCTGCTTCTGTTGTTGAAAGTGCTACCACCGGTTGCTTTTTAGAAGACCAAGAAAATATAGCTGAACCAAGATGAAAAGCATATCCCGATGTACTCTTTCTAGTCTCAACATCTCCAGCCCAATCACTATCTGTATATCCAATAAGTCCCACAGTTTTATTAGTAGAATACAAAATTCCATCATTAATTGTACCTTTGACATATCTAAGAATTCGCTTTGCTGCGGCCCAATGCGAATCCTTTGGTTTCTCCATAAACCTGCTAAGTACTCCAACTCCAAAAGAAATATCTGGCCTTGTAGCAACCAAATATCTTAGACTCCCAATCAAACTTTTATAAGCAGTAATATCCATACTCTTACCAGTTTCATCTTTAGACAACTTTATCTTTTCAATCACTGGAGTAGGAACTGGTTTGGAGCATTCCATCCTAAACCTTTTCAAAATATCAGAAGCATATTTCTTTTGTGAGACAAAAAACCCATCATCCATCTGAATAACTTCAAGCCCTAGGAAATAACTCATTAGACCCATATCTGTCATTTCAAATTTACTAACCAAGGCTTCCCTGAATTCTATGATTAACTTTAAGTTATTTCCGGTAAAAATCAAGTCATCAACATAAAGACAGACTATGTGTGTATCACCAGATTCAATATGCTTAACATACAAAGTATGCTCATAAGGACATCTCAAAAAACCATTTTCAATAAAATAAGAATCAATACAACTATACCATGCCCTTGGTGCTTGTTTTAAACCATATAGAGCTTTCTTCAACCTGTACACCTTATTCTCTTCCCCTTTCTTCACATATCCTGCAGGTTGTTCGACATATATTTCTTCTTCCAAGAAGCCATTCAGAAAAGCAGATTTTACATCTATTTGATACAGTTTCCAATTATTTTGAGCAGAAAGTGAAATAAGCATGCGTACTGTATCAAGTCTACTTACAGGAGCAAAGACCTCAAAATAATCAATACCTGCTTTTTGCTTGTAACCTTTTGCAACCAACCTCGCTTTAAAACGATCAATTTCACCATTTGGCTTATACTTTGTCTTGTATACCCACTTTACTCCAACTGGTTCTTTTCTTGGAGGTAATTCAGTCAATTCCCAAGTACCATTAGTTTCAATGGCTTGAATTTCCTCGTCCATTGCCTTCAACCAATGAGTCTTTTTAGCAGCATCTTCAAAAAATATAGGATCACAATCTGAAAAAAGAGCAAACTGAACAATTTCTTCATCAGACAGATCATTATCATTACTTAACACATAATCTTGCAAGCGAGCTGGTAATCGGCACTCGCGTTGTGATCTTCTAGTTGGTGCTTCAGATTGTACAGAAACTTGAACATTATCTTGAGTAGGCTGTTCATCCAGAAAGTCGTCAGGAATATCAGGAACAATAATAGACTTTTCTTTTTCTATACACCAATTCCAACTACCATGTTCATCAAAGACCACATCACGACTAATAATAACTTTCTTAGTTTCAGGGTTATATAGCTTATAAGCCTTTGATGTATCACTGTAACCAATAAAAATACACTTCTCGCCTTTATCATCAAGTTTCTTCCTCAACTTATTTGGTACATGTGCATATGCCAAACAACCAAAGATCTTGAGATGTTTGACAGTCGGCTTTCTTCCACTCCAAGCTTCCTCAGGTGTCTTATCATGAACACTTCTTGTTGGACACCTGTTCAACACATAAATAGCACAAGATACAACTTCTGCCCAGAAATGCTTAGGCAGATTTTTTGATTTCAACATACATCTTACCATATCCATAATAGTTCTATTTTTTCTCTCAGCCACTCCATTTTGTTGTGGAGTATATCTAGCTGTCATTTGATGTTGAATACCATGCTTCTTTAAAAAATCATCACACACAATATATTCTGTACCTCTATCAGTTCTTAAGATTTTGATTTCAAGTCCACTTTGTTTTTCAACAAATAATTTAAATTGCTTGAAAATATCACATGCTTCTGACTTGTGATGTAGAGGATAAACCCAAGTTTTTCGACTCAAATCATCGATAAAAGTAATAAAATACTTATTACCTCCAAGTGATGGTACTTCCACTGTGCACAAATCTGAATGTATAAGTTCTAACTGTTTTGTGGCTCTCCATGACTTGCCTACAGGAAAAGGTTCTCTATGCTTCTTGCCAATTAAACAAGTCTCACAAACATGATTAGACTTCACAATATCAGGCAACTCAAAAACAAGCTTCTTTCTTGCTAAATAATTTAATCCAGAAAAATGAAAATGCCCAAAGCGCATATGCCACAACCAATTATCATCCAAAATCTCAGAATTAAAGCAAGAAAGAAATTTATGCTGAATTTTCAAAGGAAATAATCTATTCTGAGACATTTTTACCTTTGCTATCAACTTCCCATTTCCATCTGTTATGATGCAATACCCCTGAATAATGCATATTTTATAACCCTTTTCTGATAATTGTCCCATACTTAATAAGTTTTGGTGAAGTTCTGGAACATAAAAGACATCAGATATAAAATTTTGAGAACCATCCTTCAACTGGATATAAATTTTACCTTTTCCCAATATTGGTACTTTTGTCTTATTTCCAAAAGTAACCTCTGATTGAATTGATTCATCTAATTCCGAGAATAACTCTCTTCTTCCACACATATGGTTACTACATCCAGTATCCAAAAACCATACGTTCTCATTTGCAGGTAAACTATTACTAGCCAAAAGTAAAGTCTCAGATTCATTAGAGTCCTCACCATAATTTCCAGCAATGTTTGCCTGGTTGCCATGATTGTTGAATTTCTTGTATCTACAATTTGCAATTTTGTGCCCATATTTTCCACAATTATAGCAGTGAGCCAAAAACCTCTCTTGCATGGCATTATCTCCACTTCTTCCTTGATTTGAGTAGTTACCTCGACCTCTTCCTCTATATCCTCTTCTTGCTCTTCCTCGACCTCTATTGAATCCTCCTCCTCTTTGACTAGAGTCAGTCGTGTTAAGAGTAACCTGACTCTTTAAAGCTTCTTCATTTGCTGGTGTTTCCGTCTTTGCTTCGATCCTGTCAATATGGCTTTCTATCATACCTTTTAATTCTGCAATTGTCAGCAGTTCAATGTCATGTGATTCTTGAATTGAGGCCACCACATGATCATACTTCAATGGTATGGTTCGAAGAATCTTCTCAACAACAGCATCATCTCCAATTTTATCACCATATAATCTCATTTTATTGACAAGATCAGTAAGACGTGAAAAATAATGCTCAACTGTTTCTGTAGATGACATCTCGCATCGATCGTATAACCTTCGTAGCGACTGCAACTTGGATTTTTGTGCTCGATCAACTCCTTTGTATGACAATTTTAAGGTGTCCCACGCCTCCTTTGCCGTCTTGGCATTTGCAATCAAACCAAAAATTGAATAATCAACTCCTTGATGAATTTGTCCCAACGCAAGTTGATCTCGACGTTGAGAGTTTGCATCGGCTCCTTCTGAAAGACCTGAATCAATAGAGCTCCAAAGATTTTGAGCTTTTAAATGTGTAGACATCATTATCTGCCAATAATTATAATCGAGCTTCCCATCTAATTTGGGACCAGACCAAACAACATTAAAATTGTTTGTCATATTTTACTACAAAAAAAAACGAGCTAGAAGGTTACCGGCTCTGATACCACTTTGATAACACTCAAATGAAGAAGAGTCAAAGAAAACACCTGATAGCACTTAGATGAATAAGAGAAAGATAGCAGAGAATTAATGTACTATTGGTTTCTCATTAAAAGTTCATACAAAGCATAGGCTATACATATGTCTTTATATAGCAGTAAGAAAAAACAATCCGATCCTAAAATTATGCATCTAGATCTAGCCTTAGCCTTTCATTTATTCAAAGCATATCCATTAAATACGGATATATTCTATCTTAATTATGACTTGATTTAAATAATACAACAGGGAAGGTTACATGAGGGAAGGTATATTTAGACGTGCTGATTTTAACCCTATGACCTAATATAGTAATATCCTATGTCTTAATTACCGCACTGCCCCGAGAAAATTAAAAGAAGATGATTAAACAACTATACCGATAAGCTAAATAACTAACTGATGATGAAAGAGCAATTGATTGATCAATAAAAAACCGAAAGAGTTTGAAGTTGAAGTTGTGGTTATATGTATGGTCTTATGACAACTTGTGGACAGTTTAAGATATAGAATTGGGTTTGAATTGGACACTACTGCATCCACCAAACTAATTTACAATTATAAGAAGTAAAGATTAAGGAATGGTTAATTTATTGTTATTAGGTTCTTCTCAATTTACAGAAAATTGAAAGAGCATCATTTTCCACGCTTTTCTTTTAAAAATTATTAAAATAGAACCTCATCTAAATATATTAAAATATCCTATTTGGACCTAAACTTGATGTCAACCATAAAATTGCTACTATGTGACGAGTAAAATAGTCTCCAACAAAATGTCAATTAATCCAATGAGATCCAATCTTTTTTTTAAACCCCACATTGTGGACTATCTTTTATCCAATTTTGACCGAAACAACACCATACCTGAGAGACACTTCATTCCCCTTTTATATTTTTCTTTCCACCTAATGCACGAAACTCTTATTCCATATTTCATTGTCCTTTAGTCTTTTAACTCACCTCACCCTAAACCTGCAAGTCATTGTATTCAAATAAACTGACTCAAGTCTTATTTTAAATTTCTACATACTCGATGATTATGTGAGAAACAAGAATTAAATATAATTTAAATTATTTGTCAAACATATTAATTAAATAATATAATCAAACGGTACTTGAGAGCATTAGAATTCAAGAAACATTGCATTATCTCAAAATCCTCAACAGAAGTCAAGTACCGTGACATTGTATTAAGAATATTAGTGGTAGTGAAAGTGCAAATATAATTAGGGTGTGTTTGGTTGAATATTATTTTTGATAATATTAATTATCTATTTAAAGTTATCAATGAAAATAATGTTTGGTTTAAGTAATCGATGATTCTCGAGTAATGTTTCATACCCGATACGTCAGTAAAAGGGGCATGTAACCCAGAATCGGAAAATCTCGGAAAATTGAAATTTTTCTTGATTCCGCGATTAACAAAATTTTTTTACTTAAAATATTCTCGAATAAAAGAAAAATGTGATAAAAATAAAAATCTAAAAAAATAATGTAAAAAAATATTAAAAAATATTAAAAAATTTTAAGAAAATTTAAAAATAGAAAAAACATAAAAAATAGGAAAAAATAAAAAAATAAAAAAACATTAAAAAATAGAAAAAATGTAAAAAAATTTAAAAAACATAAAAAATAATAAAAAAATGTAAAAAATTTAAAAAATATATATAAAAAAGGAAAAATAGGAAAAAAAATTTAAAAATTTAAAAACCATAAAAAAATAGAAAAAAAATAAAAAACGTAAAAAAATAAAAAATAAAAAATAAAAACGTAAAAAGATTTTAAAAAATTTTAAAAATAAAAAAAGCAAAAAAAATAAAAAAAAACTTTTAAAAATGAAAAAAATAAAAAATAAATAAAATATGAAAAGAAATAAAAAATAAAAAATACATAAAAATAAAGAAAAATGTGAAAAAAAAATTAAAAAAAACGTAGAGTTTAAAAGATATATATGGTTGATTTTATAAAAATTAAGTTATTCATTAAAATCTTCGAATAAATAAGTTTTTATTGCATTACCTAGGTTGAAGCAAACAACATTTGGTTATGTTTTATTCTCTATAACTTTAGTTATGTGATTACTTGGTAATCACATAACCAAGATTATATATGATAACTTGAACCAAACTCGCCCTTATAGTATTTTAAGTGTTGATAAAGCATATTTGAAGTCGGCTGTCATTTATTTGGAAAAATAAATAAATGGACTATTTTTCATTCATTTATTAAATATTTATCATAATTTTAACGCTAACTGATATCTTAACGTAACTTTCTTTTTTTATCCCAGTTTGGGACTGGCTATGACTAAGTCTTCACAGGTAGAGTTAAGATGGATGTGTGGACATACGATAACGGACAAAATAAGAAATAAGAACATTAGAGAGAAAGTCAGAGTTGCATTTATTGAGGGAAAACTCTGAGAGACATATTTAAGATGGCATGGGCATGTACTTAGATGACCAATAAATGCTCCAGTTAGGCGATGTGTGATGGTTCTCGTAAAAACCTAAGCAGTATGAATTCTAGATAATCAAAATAAGAATTCGTATAGGAAAAAACAAGAACATATGAGCATGGATCTTCATTTCATCGAAAACATGACATAAAAAAGTAAATAATACATAAACATAATGACAAAGAACCTGATTGAAGAGTCATATCTTTGTCCTTTAGCGTCATCAAGAGATCCTGTAGAAGAAGAAACAGCGGAAGGAAAAGGTAGATATTTCGGAGGAGTTAGGGTTGATGGCGCCAAATTCTCTTCGTCAACGGGGAACGAAGAGATGTCTCAAGATTACCTTAATCCTCCGAGGACCAACCCATTATTATCAGCCCATCGATAATAATAAATGCGGGACTATAGGTTCTACACATATGAGATCTACATCCAATTACCCGAAACCCACTAGACATAAGTTAGATCACTTTAAAGGGTTCGGATCATATTCACGTGTGCAACTTACAAATAAGCCCACATAATAGGGATAATTATATCCAACAATCTCTCACTTGAGTTATATGTGAGTTGTATGTGAAATACAAGTAAAACTTTAGTTGATATTAAACTTTATTAGTACAAAATACCCGTGTAAATAATCTGGTCCATTAATTTCATTGGTATAAGACTAAAGAGGTCATAGCTTGTAACGACCCAATTTTTCCTATTCTGAGTTCCAAATGTCCATAGAAATATTTAGAAATAACTTTAAAATATTCTAGAGATTTTTAGAATATTTTTGCGTAATTTTTGGAGGTCGTTTAGTATTTTTACGAAACAAAGGAAGTTTAGGCAAAAATCGTTGGAAGCGAGGTTCGAACCCACGACCTCGGGTCGGACGGACCCAAGCCAAAACCGACTTGACCAACTGAGCTAGGAGATTTTTGTTAACTCTATGTAGAAAGAATTAAGGATATAGTATAGTTTGGAATAAAACCCTAGTTATTAAAGGACCTAGTTCTTTTCCTTCCCGAGCCGAAAACCCTGCCTTCTCCCCGATCTCAACTCCGCGCGGCGCTCCTGCTCGGGCGACAACAAAGAAGAAGTCAGGCGTGGTCTCCGGCGCCGACGAAGTTTCACCCGACCATCCTTCATCCGCGGGTGGTTGTCGCGACAGAGGAGAACTCGGGAGCACGAAGGAATCGCCGGGAAAAGTTAGCTACCCGAACACTAGAAGCTTTCTTCCTCTCCTTTCCAGTTGTAAGTGCAAGAAACCCTAAGTAAGTACTACTCACCTGTGGTAGGAGTAGCTTCGGGTGTTGAGTTTTGTTCTCCTTGCTCATGGATTCCATTGTGCCGAATAGATGGTCCTAGGGTTGTTGTGCATCCTTTCCTTTAGTTGTTGCTAGGTATTTTTCCATGCAAATTTAGGTTTCGATTTGTTACCTTGCTTCCCTATTTTCGGATCGTACCGTACAGGTTGCCACTTCATGGTTGTTGCCGATGGTTTTGAATGCATAGAGGTGTTCTGTGAACAACTCTTTATTCATTCGTTTAAGGATTTTGGTTTAGGTGTTCTTGTGATTAGAACTGCCGAGAGTTTTCAAGGCTTAGAGGTGTTCGGTTGGGGAAATATAGCACTCCCTGTTGGTGCCATTAGTTCCTTGATTATGATATTGGTTCATGCTGTTAGTTTAAATTTATGCTATTACAGAATTGAAGCTCTTTATACCGGGTAGATTAGAGCATCTCTTGCATGGAATTTCTGTTTTGAATTCTTGTTAAACCGGACAGCCCTGATTTCAGCCTATGGTTGTCTTTTAAGCGTGCCTTTAGTTCTTAAATGTGGTACCCGTGTAAGTCTAATTGCTGCCATAAATTCCAGCAAAAAGGGGTTCCTTTGCCCTGTTTTTACAGCATGATAGAAAGTGTAAAGTTGCATTCTTTTGCTTTTATTACAGCATACTTAGAAAGCCCCAAAATTAGCTTCCTTTTTGCTTTATTTTATAGCATGTTTAGAAGGCCCAAAGTTACTTTCTTTTTCCCTATTCTATAGCGTGATTAGTAAGTTCAGATGTGCTTTCTTTTCCTTTATTTACAGCATGTTAGAAGTTCAGATTTTGCTTTTCTTTTGCCTTGTTTGATAACATGCTTAGAGAGAGTTTAGATTGGTTTCCCTTGTGTTGTTTTATATAGCATGTTTAGTTAATTGTAATCCTATACTTGTTAGGTATATCTAAAGGATTCCAACAAATTCTAGTAAAAAATTATGAGGAAAATAAAAGAGTAAAGAAAAGACTAGAGACTAGTTAAAAAGAGATAACTAGTAAATTAAAGTAAGAGGCTAGTACCCGACTTCCAAGGTTGTCGTTAAATAAATCCAGGTGATCAATTCCAAGGTCTTGGCCTTGGTAAGACCAAGGTCTTTACCTCATAGGACTAGAAGCTTGCTACCTCAGTCACTATTAGAGAGCGCGCAAAACAAAGATGATACTAAGCCTGGGCCCAAAGAAAAGAAAAGAAAAGAAAAGTAAAGAAGAAAGAAAAGAACAAGAAGAAGAAAGTAAAATAGAAATTAAAAGATTAATTTCTAGAATAAGGATATAAGAAAATGAAGTAGGTTTTATGCTTAGAATCAATAAAAGTTTAGTTTCTTTAATTCTAAGCTTACAGTGTTAATTTCCTTATTATCCTGTCAGTTAGTGAGCATGTTTAGTATTCAGTTTTATTTCTGTATACCATGAGTACATGCGGCTTTGTTTTAGCATTTCAGTTTCAGTATTTTTTCATTACTTTTATGCACTTTAAGTTTTGTGAGATAGATTAGTACTTACTAAGCGTTTTCGCTTATAGTTTTGTTTTCTTTCCTCCTACTGCAGATAAAGGAAAAGCTAAAATATAAAAGGGAGGCGACAGGGTGGTGGTGATGATGAAGGTGTGTGGTGACTGGACTATGGAGAGATCCAGAGTTAATTGACAATATTGTCAAAAACCTTCTGTTTAATTCTTTAGTTTTCCTTAAGTGCTATTATGAGTTGAGACTGTATTTGAGTTTATTCTACACTTGTAATTGGTTTACTTGTGTTATTTGTGGAGTACCGTAGTTGGTTATTTATGCAAGAGTAGTTCTTTCTTTTCACTGTTATTTTATAACTGCGTGGTTGTGAAAAATGTGATCCAGCTGCCTGTGGCTGTGTATATATCTTATGTATCATGGATTTGGTCACCGGTACAGGGGAGACTCTGCCGAAATTTTTCGGTAGGAATTCCTCTGAACCGTGATAAATCTAACTGATTCTAATAATAGCGTCAGTGACACTAATAAGTAGAGTAGTAGTTAGGTAATAATCTCCCTTAGAGAGTAGTAGTAAGAAGGGTGGGTTGTTACAGTTGGTATCAGAGCAGTGTTCCATTCTCCAGCATCACACACACACATCAGCATCATCCTTGTCGTCTTCAAGTAAGAAAGTATTTAATATCTTTCCTTATTGCTTTCCTTTATTACTAATTGTAGTATAAAGTAATTGCTTATAAGTGCTTAAGTCAGATAAGAGTTTTTGCTGTTTTCTTTATTCCTGTATAAATGTGTATGTTAGAAAGGATAGAGAAAATATCAAGTCTTTTTCCTTGCATGAATAGATGGCAAGAAGAGGACGTCCCCGTACCGTTCGTGCTGAGGACCAAGCTCAAGAGAACGAAGTTCCCAGAGCAACTGAGCCCAATCTTTCTGAAGTGGTTGCTCAGCTCCAGAGACAAGTAGCAGAGCAGCAGCAAGTGATTGCCAATCTAATGGCAAACCAGCAAGCAGTTCCCCCCATCCTCCAGCTGTCATTGTAGCGAATCCAGTGGTAACTGAGACTCCACCAGCTGCCCTGGGAGCCGTCACAGCACCTCAGAGACCAGAAGCTTACCTTATACAGTGGCTAAAGCTGAAACCAGAGAGCTTCTCAGGCACGACTGAGCCCTGGGATGCCCAGGCTTGGTTTAAAACACTGGAGAGCACTATGGAGCTTCTTCACTGGCCAGAAGTCGAGAAGGTCAAGTGCGCCTCTTTCTGCCTGTCTGGAGATGCTCGTATGTGGTGGGAGAGGATAAAGACCAAGAGAGCGGCTGATCAGATGAGCTGGGTTGATTTTCAGTCCGAGTTTTATGAAGAGTTCTTCCACCTGCAGATCACCAACAAGCACTACGAGGAGTTTATAGAGTTCAAGCAAGGTGACCTGTCAGTGGAGGAAGCAGCCAAGAAGTTCAACAGACTAGCTCGTCTCTGCCCAGAGCTAGTAAGTACAGAGAAGGAGCGAGTCAGGCTGATGCTCAGAATGCTGAGACCCCAGATAGCACTGAATGTGAGCAGTGGAGCTCATCGGCCCCAGACTGGTGAAGAGTTGATCAGTAGAGCATTAATTGCTGAACACTACCTGAACAACATCAAGGCACAACGAGCGCAACATAAGGTAGTGAAGACAGAGGACAAGACAGCAGGAAGCCAGAAATCACAGTCAAGTAAACAGAACTGGAAAGGCAAAGGTAAAAGGAAGCAGTGGAACACAGGAGGTAGCCAGAAGGGAGGACCAGCAAATAAGCAAACCAAGTTTCCTCCCTGTCCCAAATGTGGGAGAACACATCCAGGAGCCTGTCTTTTGGGTAAGACTGGATGTTACTCCTGTGGTCAGGAAGGACACATGGCTAAGGAATGCCCTAATAAATTCAAAGCACCTCAGCCACAACCATTGCAATATGGAGGCCAGCCTGCACAGTTGCACCACATGAAAGCAGCATTGGAGGGACCCTATATCAGTCAAGGAAGGTTAGAAGCCCCACCAGTTCCAGCCTTTGATGGTGCCAGAGTATTCTCCCTCACCAAAGAAGAAGCTGCTAGTGCCTCCACGGTCGTAACAGGTCAAGTAGTTATTTTCTAGCACATAGCTACTGTACTATTTGACACTAGGGCGACCCATTCTTTTGTATCGATACCTTTTGCCAGTAGTTTACAAGTACCTACAGAGAGTACGAACTCCAAGTTCCTGACGACCCTACCTTCTGGGGAGGTCATGGAATCCAATCAGTGGCTCCGAGCCGTACTGGTCAGAATTGCAGACCGAGAGCTATACGTAAATCTGATAATTCTCGCCATGCAGGATTTCGATATCATTTTTGGTATGGATTTCCTCAGCAAGTACAGTGCTTCAGTGGACTGCCGTAGAAGGTGAACCAACTTTTGAGTTCACAGGAGTGCCAAGGAAGAAGACCCAGAAACTTCTCTCATCTCTAGCAGCTCACCAGATGTTAGCTAAATGGTGTGCAGGTTTTCTTGCATACATAGTAAAGGCAGAAGAGCAGAAGGGACTCAAGCAGGAGGAGGTCTGGGTAGTATGCGAGTATCCAGAAGTATTTCCAGAAGAGCTACCTGGACTACCTCCCTGTAACACCCCAAATTTCATGATTTAGAGTTCTAAAAGACCTTATTAAAATCTAGAAATGTTTTAGAAAAATTCTAGAGATTTTTAGGAATTTATAGAATATTTTTATGCAATTTTTGGAGTTCGTTTGGTATTTTTACCAAGAGCAAGAAGTTTAAAAATAAAAGAAGAGATAAAAAGTGTTAAGATCGGGTTTTGAACCCAAGATCTCGGACCAAACTAGACCCTAACCAAAGTCAGCCAACCAACTGAGCTAAGCAAGTTTTGTTAATCATATATAGAACAAATAGTATTTAAAGAGTAGTTGGTAACAGAAAATAATTAAAAGAAAAAGGGAGTTCCGGCTAAGGTTCGAACCCGCAAACCCCCAACCCGGTCCAAGTCTTAAGCGAACGAGCTAGCCAAAAGACCAAGCAAGTATTTTGTAAACAAATTTATAAGGAATTGGTCTTAAGCCATAACAGAATATTGGATTATAAAAGAGGAGAACTTAGGGCTTGATGGATTACCGCGATCTAAAGTTTCCTTTCTCCTCTCCTCGCGTCTCTCTTCTGCGCGCGACGGCCGTGCTCGGGCGGAAGGCGAGGCAAGTTAGGGTTTTCACCTCCGGAGGCCAGCGAGGGAGCTAACGTCGGGAGCTCTTCACCATTTCGGGATCCTCTCGTCGAAGGGAAGCTGTGGACGCGAGGAATCGCCGGATTTGGAGTGTTGCCGAAGCCCTAGAAGCATTAGAAGGTTTCTCCTTCGGCTGTGAGTCAAGGGAACAAAGGTAAGTCGCTACTCACCTGCAGTAAGGGTAGCTCCAGGGTTTTTATTTCTTTTCTTTGCAATCCGAAGCATGCATGAACCCTAGTTTTCAGTTTGGTTTTGATCTTGTATTCTGTTCTTGTAGAATAGCTTCGAATTTTGGTTTTTCGGATAGGAATGAGTAAGCTAGTTCTGAGTTCTTGTTGAGATCGAATTCGTTGTTGTATTTGATCCTTTCTTTACTCCCGAGACCTAGCATTCTCGGTCCCTTTTTGGTTTTCTGGCAGTGGCACTGAACAGGAGTTTTGGGAAGTTTCGGTTTGTGCTTTGGAATGGGCATGAATGGTTTGGAGTTTTTTGGATAGGATTGAAGTGCTTAGAGATGTTTTTTTTTTATGTGTTCAGTTCATGAGTTGGTTGAGCAAATGTTGGATCGGATTCAAGGTTGATTAGAACCCTTAATGATGCTTTCAGATTTTAAGCTTAGGTTTGAGTTTTAGTTTCCTTCTTTGATTCAGATTAAGCTGTACCTACCTTCTTAGTTTCGGTTTATCTTGAAGTTTGCTGCCATGAAACCAAAAGTTAGTTATTTAGATTTGGAGAAGAGTAAACCTTTTGTGCTATAAGTTGAACAAGGATAGCCCATTAAACCTATCCTAGCTTTAGAGCTTGCATTGCAGATTTTTGATTGTCTAGCATGGCAGATTTTGAATGGTTAGCATTGTAGATTAGCATTTCAGATTTTACAAGAGCAGATTGTTATTAAGCTTAAATGCAGAGTTGTTGTTAGCTTGAATATGCAGAATTTTTAGTATGCAGATTTTGTTAAACTAGTATGCAGATTTCTGTTAAGTTATTATGCAGATTTTTATTAAGCTAGTATGCAGATTTCTGTTAAGCATTAGTGCAGATTTTGATAAACATTGTATGGGTAGATTTCTTTTGTATTCTGTGCATGATTATGTGTTACATAGTTAGTTTCATTCATAAATGCATACGAAAGATACCCTAATAGTATTTTGAGTTTAAGAAAAGCATAAGAAAGATAAAGAAAAGTATAAGAAAGATAAAGAAAAGAAAGAAAAGGCCGAGGCCTTAAGTAGATCCCAAAGTCGAGACTTTAGGGATTTTTGGCACACAAGGTGCCTATTAAAATGCCGAGGCATTTAAAGAAGAAGTAAATAAGCTAATAAGTATTTTACTTTTAAGAAGAGGCTAGTACCCGACATCCGAGGTTGTCGTTAAACAAATCCAGGTGTCCAATTCCGAGGTCTTGGCCCTGGTAGACCGAGGTCTGCTCTTTTAGGATTGGTGGCTCGCTACCCCAACCTATTAGGGAACGCGCATAAGATGGTACTACGCCTGGGCCCAAGAAGAAGTTGATTATTATTTTGAAGTATTATAAGTATAAGCTTTTGAACTAATAAAACAATGTGTTTACAAAAGTTTACAAGTATTAAAGAATAAGTTTTAAATAAGTAAAATAAAAGAATAAGTTTTTAAGTAAGTTTAATAAGAATCAGAAAGTGTTTAGAATTTAGTAAGTTAAATTCTTTATGCTAGCATGATAGTATAGACTTGTCTTACATGTTTAGCCTTTCAGTATGTTTCTTTACTATTAGAAGAGCATGAGTTAGCTTACTGTTATTTGCTATTTATGAGCATGAGTAGCTTTACATGTTAGCATTCAGTTTTAGCATGTTTTTATTTATATACATGCACATCGAGTTTTTGTGAGTTAGATAGCGCTTACTAAGCAAATTTTGCTTATAGACTACACTTCCTCTTACTGCAGATACAGGAAAGGAAAAGATATAGAAAGGAAGGCGACAAGGAGGTGATCGAGGGATGTGTGATGCCAGGACTATGGAAGCCTTGGGACTTAGTTTAAGAATTTATTAAGAACATATTAGATGAGTCATTTAGTCTTCCGCTGTTAGTTAACTGTATGTTTTTATTTTGTTTCCGCTATTTATTACTTGCATGCTTTGATTTCATCAAACTGCGTGGTGATGTTATTCCTTTTGGTTGTGAAAATATATGTTCCAGCCGCCTGTGGCTGAGTATAGTTTGTTTGTATTGTTGATTTGGTCACCGGTACAGGGGAGACTCTGTCGAAATTTTTCGGTAGGGTTTCCATGTGATTTTTAATCATACGGTTAAGTAGAGTTAGTAGTTAAGTAACGGTCATCCTTAGAGAGTAGTAGTAGTAAGAAGGGTGGTCGTTACAGTTGGTATCAGAGCAGTTCCCATTCTCCAGCATCACACATCAGCACCATCCTTGCCGTCCTCAAGTAAGAAAGTATTTAATTTTCTTTTATGCTTTCTTTATTATTTGCAGTATAGAGTATCTGCTTATATGTGCTTAGTAAAGAAGACAATTCATGTTTTAATTTTCTATGTTTTGATACATATGCTTAGAAAGAATAGAGACAATTTTAGTTTTGTTTCTCTTATATTCATATATATATAAGTATGTTTAGAAAGGATAGGGAAGATATCAAGTCTTCCAAAGACCACTAATGGGTACGATGCGAGATAAATGATAGAGGACCGAGAAGTTAAGAGATTAAAGAACAAAGAGTATCATTAGTGGGAGTCATTTAGAATCAGAAGCATGAGGAAGTTACTTAGGAACGTGAGGATAGTATGAGATAGAAATCTTCGGAATTATTCTAAGTTCGAGGACGAACTTTTTATAAGGGAGGGAGAATTGTAACACCCCAAATTTCATGATTTAGAGTTCTAAAAGACCTTATTAAAATCTAGAAATGTTTTAGAAAAATTCTAGAGATTTTTAGGAATTTATAGAATATTTTTATGCAATTTTTGGAGTTCGTTTGGTATTTTTACCAAGAGCAAGAAGTTTAAAAATAAAAGAAGAGATAAAAAGTGTTAAGATCGGGTTTTGAACCCAAGATCTCGGACCAAACTAGACCCTAACCAAAGTCAGCCAACCAACTGAGCTAAGCAAGTTTTGTTAATCATATATAGAACAAATAGTATTTAAAGAGTAGTTGGTAACAGAAAATAATTAAAAGAAAAAGGGAGTTCCGGCTAAGGTTCGAACCCGCAAACCCCCAACCCGGTCCAAGTCTTAAGCGAACGAGCTAGCCAAAAGACCAAGCAAGTATTTTGTAAACAAATTTATAAGGAATTGGTCTTAAGCCATAACAGAATATTGGATTATAAAATAGGAGAACTTAGGGCTTGATGGATTACCACGATCTAAAGTTTCCTTTCTCCTCTCCTTGCGTCTCTCTTCTGCGCGCGACGGCCGTGCTCGGGCGGAAGGCGAGGCAAGTTAGGGTTTTCACCTCCGGAGGCCAGCGAGGGAGCTAACGTCGGGAGCTCTTCACCATTTCGGGATCCTCTCGTCGAAGGGAAGTTGTGGACGCGAGGAATCGCCGGATTTGGAGTGTTGCCGAAGCCCTAGAAGCATTAGAAGGTTTCTCCTTCGGCTGTGAGTCAAGGGAACAAAGGTAAGTCGCTACTCACCTGCGGTAAGGGTAGCTCCGGGGTTTTTATTTCTTTTCTTTGCAATCCGAAGCATGCATGAACCCTAGTTTTCAGTTTGGTTTTGATCTTGTATTCTGTTCTTGTAGAATAGCTTCGAATTTTGGTTTTTCGGATAGGAATGAGTAAGCTAGTTCTGAGTTCTTGTTGAGATCGAATTCGTTGTTGTATTTGATCCTTTCTTTACTCCCGAGACCTAGCATTCTCGGTCCCTTTTTGGTTTTCTGGCAGTGGCACTGAACAGGAGTTTTGGGAAGTTTCGGTTTGTGCTTTGGAATGGGCATGAATGGTTTGGAGTTTTTTGGATAGGATTGAAGTGCTTAGAGATGTTTTTTTTTTATGTGTTCAGTTCATGAGTTGGTTGAGCAAATGTTGGATCGGATTCAAGGTTGATTAGAACCCTTAATGATGCTTTCAGATTTTAAGCTTAGGTTTGAGTTTTAGTTTCCTTCTTTGATTCAGATTAAGCTGTACCTACCTTCTTAGTTTCGGTTTATCTTGAAGTTTGCTGCCATGAAACCAAAAGTTAGTTATTTAGATTTGGAGAAGAGTAAACCTTTTGTGCTATAAGTTGAACAAGGATAGCCCATTAAACCTATCCTAGCTTTAGAGCTTGCATTGCAGATTTTTGATTGTCTAGCATGGCAGATTTTGAATGGTTAGCATTGTAGATTAGCATTTCAGATTTTACAAGAGCAGATTGTTATTAAGCTTAAATGCAGAGTTGTTGTTAGCTTGAATATGCAGAATTTTTAGTATGCAGATTTTGTTAAACTAGTATGCAGATTTCTGTTAAGTTATTATGCAGATTTTTATTAAGCTAGTATGCAGATTTCTATTAAGCATTAGTGCAGATTTTGATAAACATTGTATGGGTAGATTTCTTTTGTATTCTGTGCATGATTATGTGTTACATAGTTAGTTTCATTCATAAATGCATACGAAAGATACCCTAATAGTATTTTGAGTTTAAGAAAAGCATAAGAAAGATAAAGAAAAGTATAAGAAAGATAAAGAAAAGAAAGAAAAGGCCGAGGCCTTAAGTAGATCCCAAAGTCGAGACTTTAGGGATTTTTGGCACATAAGGTGCCTATTAAAATGCCGAGGCATTTAAAGAAGAAGTAAATAAGCTAATAAGTATTTTACTTTTAAGAAGAGGCTAGTACCCGACATCCAAGAGCTTGTCGTTAAACAAATCCAGGTGTCCAATTCCGAGGTCTTGGCCCTGGTAGACCGAGGTCTGCTCTTTTAGGATTGGTGGCTCGCTACCCCAACCTATTAGGGAACGCGCATAAGATGGTACTACGCCTGGGCCCAAGAAGAAGTTGATTATTATTTTGAAGTATTATAAGTATAAGCTTTTGAACTAATAAAACAATGTGTTTACAAAAGTTTACAAGTATTAAAGAATAAGTTTTAAATAAGTAAAATAAAAGAATAAGTTTTTAAGTAAGTTTAATAAGAATCAGAAAGTGTTTAGAATTTAGTAAGTTAAATTCTTTATGCTAGCATGATAGTATAGACTTGTCTTACATGTTTAGCCTTTCAGTATGTTTCTTTACTATTAGAAGAGCATGAGTTAGCTTACTGTTATTTGCTATTTATGAGCATGAGTAGCTTTACATGTTAGCATTCAGTTTTAGCATGTTTTTATTTATATACATGCACATCGAGTTTTTGTGAGTTAGATAGCGCTTACTAAGCAAATTTTGCTTATAGACTACACTTCCTCTTACTGCAGATACAGGAAAGGAAAAGATATAGAAAGGAAGGCGACAAGGAGGTGATCGAGGGATGTGTGATGCCAGGACTATGGAAGCCTTGGGACTTAGTTTAAGAATTTATTAAGAACATATTAGATGAGTCATTTAGTCTTCCGCTGTTAGTTAACTGTATGTTTTTATTTTGTTTCCGCTATTTATTACTTGCATGCTTTGATTTCATCAAACTGCGTGGTGATGTTATTCCTTTTGGTTGTGAAAATATATGTTCCAGCCGCCTGTGGCTGAGTATAGTTTGTTTGTATTGTTGATTTGGTCACCGGTACAGGGGAGACTCTGTCGAAATTTTTCGGTAGGGTTTCCATGTGATTTTTAATCATACCGGTTAAGTAGAGTTAGTAGTTAAGTAACGGTCATCCTTAGAGAGTAGTAGTAGTAAGAAGGGTGGTCGTTACACTCCCAACAGAGAGGTGGAATTTGAGATTGAATTGGTTCCTAGAACCGGTCCAATTTCAAAATCTCCGTATCGCATGTCTCCAGCAGAGCTGAAGGAGTTACAAGAACAACTACAGGAGTTACTTGACAAAGGCTTCATTCGCCCCAGTCACTCACCTTGGGGAGCTCCTGTGTTGTTTGTCAAGAAGAAAGATGGATCAATGCGGATGTGCATAGACTACAGAGCTTTGAATCAAGTGACAATCAAGAACAAGTACCCCCTTCCCAGGATCGATGATTTATTTGATCAGTTAAGAGGAGCAACAGTGTTCTCAAAGATAGACCTGCGCTCTGGGTACCATCAGCTGAAGGTGAAAGAAAGAGATATACCCAGAACGGCGTTCAGGACCAGATATGGACACTACGAGTTTGTGGTCATGCCTTTTGGAGTGACTAATGCACCTGCGGTCTTCATGGACTTAATGAACAGAGTGTTCAGAGAATATCTTGACAAATTTGTCATCGTATTCATCGACGACATTCTGGTCTATTCAAGGACCCCAGAGGAGCATGACACGCACTTGAGGATGGTACTGCAGACTCTGCAGCAAAAGCAGCTTTATGCTAAATTCTCAAAGTGTGAGTTCTGATTAAATCAGGTGGCGTTTTTAGGTCACATTATTTCTAAAGAAGGTATTTAAGTGGATCCAGCCAAGGTGGAAGCGGTCAACAACTGGAGTAGACCCAAGAACGTCAGAGAGATTAGAAGCTTCCTTGGTTTAGCTGGGTACTACCGGAAGTTCGTGGAGGACTTTTCCAGGATAGCCTCTCCACTAATAGCCCTCACCAGAAAGAACAAGAGATTCGAATGGTCAGATAAATGTGAGCAGAGTTTCCAAGAGCTAAAGAAGAGATTGATCAGTGCTCCCATTCTGACTGTTCTACAGAGCGATAAGGGTTTCGACATCTACAGCGATGCTTCCAAGATGGGCTTAGGAGCTGTACTCATACAAGAAGGGAAAGTCATAGCTTATGCTTCCAGACAACTCAAAGACTATGAGAAGAACTACCCTACTCATGATCTTGAGCTGGCAGCTGTGGTTTTTGCACTTAAACTCTGGCGACATTATTTGTAGGGAATTCAGTGTAGAATTTTCACAGATCATCAGAGTCTTAGGTACTTCTTCACTCAGAAGGACTTAAACATGAGACAGCGCAGGTGGCTAGAGTTGGTCAAAGATTACGACTGTGAAATTCTCTACCACCCAGGCAAAGCTAACAAAGTGGCAGATGCACTCAGCAGAAAATCTAGTGCATCACTGATGTCTTTGTCATCACTAGCCCTGCCACTGCTGAAGGAGTTGTCAGATTTTGGACTTGAAATTATTGAAGGGCAACTCTCTGCATTGACCTTAGAGTCCACATTGCTTGAGGAGGTACAGAGAAAGCAAAGTGAAGATCCAGACATCCAGAAAATCAAGCAAGGGTTACAGAAAGAAGACAAATCAGAGTTTCGAGTAACAGATAGCGGGATTCTTTATCAAGGGAGTCGCATTTGCGTGCCCCATGATGAACAACTGAGGAAGAAGATCTTAGAAGAAGCTCACAGTACACCATATTCCATGCATCCTGGTTCTTCCAAGATGTACCAAGATGTGAAACAGAGGTTTTGGTGGTCAAGACTCAAAAGAGATATAGCTAAGTATGTCAGTACCTGCTTGACATGCCAGAGAGTCAAAGCAGAACACCAGAGACCAAGAGGAGTTCTTCAGCCTCTTCCAATACCAGAATGGAAATGGGAAGACATATCCATGGACTTCATAACAGGTCTTCCAAGAACTACCAATGGATATGATGCGATATGGGTAATAGTAGACCGATTGACCAAGTCTGCTCACTTCTTAGCCATCAAGGTGTCCCACTTCATAGAGCAGTTGGCCCAACTATATGTTAAAGAGGTAGTCAGACTTCATGGAGTTCCTAAATCTATCGTTTCTGATAGAGATGAGCGCTTCACCTCACACTTTTGGGAGTGCGTTCAGAATGCACTAGGCACCAAACTCAAGTTCAGCACAGCTTTCCATCCACAGACTAATGGACAGATAGAGCGAGTGAATCAGATTTTAGAAAATATGCTCAGAGCTTGTGCACTGGATTTCAAGGGAAGTTGGTGCAAGTATTTGTGCTTAGCTGAATTCGCCTACAACAATAGCTATCAGGCCACCATCAAGATGTCACCTTATGAGGCACTATATGGCAGGAAATGCAAATCACCCATATGCTGGCAAGAAGCAGGAGAGAGAAAAGAAATGGAAGTAGAGCTGGGTATTCAGACAGAGCTGATAGACGAGACCACTCAGGCGATCCAGAAAATCAGACAGAGAATTGAGACTGCCCAGAGCAGACAGAAGAGTTATGCTGACACACGCCGTAGGCCATTGGAATTCCAAGTAGGAGATTCAGTTTTCCTCAAGGTCGCTCCTATGAAGGGAGTGATGAGATTTGGCAAGAAGGGCAAATTAAGTCCTCGCTATGTAGGACCTTACCTGATCATAGAGAGGATTGGGAAAGTAGCCTACAGGCTGGACTTACCATAAGAGATGTCAGCAATACACAATGTATTTCATGTCTCCATGCTAAAGAAGTGTCAACGTGACTAGAGCCAAGTGATTCAGCCTCAGTCAGTGCAGATCCAAGAGGATCTTAGTTATGAGAGCAGACCTACACAGATAGTGGACAGAGCAGTTAAGAGATTGAGAAATAAAGAAGTATCACTAGTGAAGGTCGTCTGGCAGAACCAGAAGCACGAGGAAGTCACTTGGGAGCGGGAGGGCAGCATGAGACAGAAGTATCCAGAGCTATTCTAAGTTCGAGGATGAACTTTTTATAAGGTATGGGAAATTGTAACGACCCAATTTTTCCTATTCTGAGTTCCAAATATCCATAGAAATATTTGGAAATGCCTTTAAAATATTCTAGAGATTTTTAGAATATTTTTGCGTAATTTTTGGATGTCGTTTAGTATTTTTATGAAACAAAGGAAGTTTAGGCAAAAATCGTTGGAAGCGAGGTTCGAACCCACGACCTCGGGTCGGACGGACCCAAGCCAAAACTGGCTTGACCAACTGAGCTAGGAGATTTTTGTTAACTCTATGTAGAAAGAATTAAGGATATAGTATAGTTTGGAATAAAACCCTAGTTATTAAAGGACCTAGTTCTTTTCCTTCCCGAGCCGAAACCCTACCTTCTCCCCGATCTCGACTCCGCGCGGCGCTCCTGCTCGGGCGACAATGAAGAAGAAGTCAGGCGTGGTCTCCGGCGCCGACGAAGTTTCTCCCGACCATCCTTCATCCGCGGGTGGTTGTCGCGACAGAGGAGAACTCGGGAGCACGAAGGAATCGCCGGGAAAAGTTAGCTACCCGAACCCTAGAAGCTTTCTTCCTCTCCTTTCCGGTTGTAAGTGCAAGAAACCCTAAGTAAGTACTACTCACCTGTGGTAGGAGTAGCTTTGGGTGTTGAGTTTTGTTCTCCTTGCTCATGGATTCCATTGTGCTGAATAGATGGTCCTAGGGTTGTTATAGATCCTTTCACTACAACAAAAATGGCTTTTCGCAGCACGCAAATTCACTTTTCGCAGCGCGCATTACGCGCTGCACAGTTAAAAGCTGTTGAAAGTCATAAATTATTCGCGGCGTGCTTTTGCGCGCTGCGAATAGTATTTTCCGCAGCGCGCAAAGCACGTCGCGGATACTATTATCCGCGGCGTGCTTTGCGCGCTGCGGATAGTATTTTTCGCAGTGCGCAACACACGCCGCGGACAACAAAAATGGCTTTTCGCAGCACGCAAATTCACTTTTCGCAGCGCACATTGCGCGCTGCACAGTTAAAAGCTGTTGAAAGTCATAAATTATTCGTGGCGTGCTTTTGCGCGCTGCGAATAGTATTTTCCGCGGCGTGCTTTGCGCGCTGTGGATAGTATTTTCCGCAGCGCAGAAAGCACGACGCGAATAATAGTATCCGCGGCATGCGTTGCGCGCTGCGAAAAATACTATCGATAGCGCGCAAACGTATGCTGTTAATGGTCTTAACTATATTAAAAAAAATTGACAAAAATAATAAATTAAAATTTTACAACAAATTTAGTACAAATCAAATCCATACAGAATTAATAAAAGTCATAGCTTTTCATTATACCACAAAAACTCAAAACATCTAAAACAATATATGAAATCTCTAACAAACTAGCAATTACATAACAACAATTCAACTTACAATCTAAACAAATTAGTATAATATGTATCAATCACACAATACTATAAATTTAGATAATCATGCGACCGTGCTTCCTATTGCATCATCGAGAAACTGCATTTCATCATTTGGTCAAATTAGGTCCACCTGAAATTGAACACATGTATCAACTCACAAGTAAAAAACAGCTTGAACACATGTACAAGGAGGTACAAAAAAAACATTTTAGGCTGTATAAATAGAGATTTTAAGTATAAATTCTTATGAAAAACAAGATCAGTGAAATAAAATACTAAAGGAATCTAAAATGAGTGGACATGCTTACTATTTTCTCTCCAACAGCTTGAGTACTAGGCTCCCCATTTTTTTTCTTGTGACCTTCAATCCAAACTTGCAATCTTGTAATTTTTGTATCTACCGGACTTGTCTTTTCCTTAAATATAGAAATATATACAAAATCATTACAACACAATTCAAAAGATACATATATCATTATTTATTACTTAAATTATAAAAAATTAAAAATAATTACCATAATGTGAGTCAAACGAGCATAACCTACCTGAATGGAGAAGTCTCAAATCCTGTTAAGGCACTACCACAACAAAACTACTGATATTTTGAGCTGGAAAATCCAAATTGGATACGTTTCAGCTGTTACCGATAAGAATTAAATCCACGTAATTATTTAACAAAGAACATACAAGAAACTAAGACGGAAAAGTGAAACTGTTCGACCAGAAGGAACAACAATTACATAATATCTTTTCGATCTTGTAGCAGCAAATCAAACTCGGAAAAGCAAGTAGCATGGAAGTTCCATCTCAGATATGCTCGTTGAGAAGAACTACCTTAGCACAAATCATGGAGCTTTCTAGATATGTAGCAAGACAACAGAGACCAAGCCAACACTCAGACGCCATCACAATGCAAGACTAAACACTACTGTGCGGAAAAGAATTAGTGCTATCAATTCAACAGTACATTAAAGACATGAATCTAGTGGCAGACTTATATATAACATGCTTGCGAATATAAGTAAATACCTCTTCGTTCAAAACACAATTTGAAGATTATCTAGGTCTATGTATGTCATCTTAGGGTCCTCTGCCATTTTAGTATCAAATAGAGGAGTAGCCAGCTTGGGAGGGTTCTAAACAAAGGTGAATCACTCATTAAGACAAAAAATCTCCAAAACAATCAAACATGCAAGTTAACTTTTTGATTACCAAGAAAGAAAATCACATATAAAAAATTGATTCCTACATCATTATATTTTAAACAAATAAATATCATGTATTATTCACACAAGTTTTACAAAACTTGTAATTACAAAACTTGAAAAAACCTATCATTATATTTTAATAGGTAGAGGTAACTGACAAAGTTTTTCCTTGGTATTATGTCCTTCCATCATGTAATTGCCACAAAGTTAATTTTTTTTATGGATAACAGTATATAAATATGATCATTCTTTGGCCTGTGCCAAACAGATTTGCTATTGTTATAAGAGAGATAGTTCAATAAACTAGATTGCAAATGAATCATAGAGATTGCAGGAACCTAAGTTGAAAGAAAACGTTTAATATGTCATCAAGATAATATACATACTAAACCTAGAACTCTATCATAGAACAAAACAAAAAAGATATTAAAAAAAAAAAAGAAAATAAAGTATGGAAAACCTAGAACTCTATCATAGAACTCTTATCCTAATTGTTAGAAAAAGAGGTAGAAACATGGGAGAATTAGGATATACACAAACCTAAGAGGAGATGAACTCTTATCCATTAGATTAATTCTAAACTAAATAAATCTACACACAATCAACAACTAATTACAACATGTATCAACTAATGATATACCAATCATACTAACTGATCTAGTAATCCAATTAACCCTAATTCCTACACCTTACCTCAAATCACAACTACTGTTGATGCTGGAACAAGTAGAGCAGAACCAAGAACACCTACAGTACACAGAACCTCACCTCACAGTCGTGCTTGTTGATCCACAGCACTCAACCTTATTGGAATCAATCGGATCACAACAGGAGGTCAAGAAGGGAGATCACTGATCAATTAACCATCCTTCTAGCCTCTTCCCGGCAGCTCAAGAACACCTCCCTGATACCAACATCTCCAAATCTGTAACCTAATTCAACCAAAAAGAAGAAGAGGATCGGTAACAGAGAAGAAGACCTAAGCTTACCTCAATCGGTTGTCTCCAGAAGGTATCACCCAATCCGATCCACTTTGAGGAGCCACGGATCGTTATGTGAACAGCTCAAGAAGGAGGAAACGAAGGGTCAATCGATCGGAAACAACCAAAACCAAGCCCTCCACCGTGCCCTAGCCACCTAGCCATCGTCGCTCACGCGTAAGAACCGGCCGAGGAAGGGATCGCTCCATCGGAAGAGCTTGGACAGCGTCAGCACCTTCAAGAATCTAGCGACGGTCCTCAAGCGACGCGAAGAGGCCCAGATCGTCGGAAAGCAGTTGCCCTCTATCGGCGTCGGGTGCGTCGGATCTTCCGCGTGAGAGAAGAGAGAGATCGGACTGAGAAGGAGAAGGGCTTCGGCTGGATCTGAGCTTAAGGGTCGATTCCGACAGAGAAAAGATCGCCGGAGCTGAAGCCTTGCTCCGTCGGCGTCGATCGTCCACGAGAGAGAACAGAAAAGAGAGGGAAGTCGGGTCGCGAGGGGTTGGGGAAGAAAGGTTCGGCGTTTGGGAAATTGGGAAAGAAAATAAGGAAAAAGGATTATATAAATAAAACATTTCCTCATTTAAATGGATATCCCAAACAGGCTTTATCCGCGCCGTCAATTTGTCCCCTTAAAACCCGTCGTACGAGCTCGGAAAAATTTCCAAAAAATTTCTAAAAATTCTGGAAAAATTTTATAAGGCTATTTCCCAAATAACCTTATTATTTAAATTTTCCGATATCTTACAGCGTGCAGCGTGAGAAGTTTTTCGACGCCGTAGGGAAAAGTGCGGAGGGTGTGACAAGTGCGGACGAGGGTTTGGACTTTTGCTAAGGCTAATTATTAATAGATTAAACTAATTATTAATGGATTAATAATGACATTTATTAGAAATGTCAAGATAAAGGATCTAACATGATATTTTATTTTACTTTTGTATTATTTTTAAATAAATGTCATTATAAGGTATTTATTATGACACTTAGAAATAAGTGTCATTAAGATAATATCACAATAGATCAATTTTCCTATAGTGGGAGAGGAAGCGGCGATGGCTTCGACGGCTTTGATCCGGTTTATGTTTTTAACCTAGCATTTTTTTATTTTAATTGTGTTTTTTTACTTATTACATTTTTATTTAATTACTTACTTTAAGTTTTTCTTTACTTATTTTTTTTAACCATGTTTATTATTGATCGGCTTTTGGGGTTGGATGTATTTTTTTATTATTTACATATTTTTGTTTAATTTATTTTTTTTAAAGATAACTATCTTTTAAACTATAATTTAAAAAAATAAATAAAGTTGGTCAAAACATGCTGGGTCAAAACACATTCCTTTTAATCATGGTCGTAAATAATAATTTTTTATTATTATTATTTTTTAAACTAATCGCAGCATGCTGCATGCCGTTAATAATTTTAAAAAGTATTCGCAGCATGCTTATTTTTGCATGCCGTTATTGTTATTAAATATTTATAGTATTAACGGCATACTTTTAATGTGCGCTGTTAATATCTAGACGTAATTTTAAGTTTATACTATTAACAGCGCGCATCAATATGCACGCCGTTAATAATACTATTAACGGCGTGCTTTTAATGTGCGCTGTTAATAGCAAGCTGCGAAAAGCTATTTTTGTTGTAATTTCCTTTAGTTGTTGCTAGGTATTTTGCCATGCAAATTTAGGTTTCTGTTTGTTCCCTTGCTTCCCTGTTTTCGGATCATACCGTACAGGTTGCCACTTCATGGTTGCTGCCGATGGTTTTGAATGCATAGAGGTGTTCTGTGAACAACTCTTTATTCATTCGTTTAAGGATTTTGGTTTAGGTGTTCTTGTGATTAGAACTGCCGAGAGTTTTCAAGGCTTAGAGGTGTTCGGTTGGGGAAATATAGCACTCCCTGTTGGTGCCATTAGTTCCTTGATTATGATATTGGTTCATGCTGTTAGTTTAAATTTATGCTATTACAGAATTGAAGCTCTTTATACCGGGTAGATTAGAGCATCTCTTGCATGGAATTTCTGTTTTGAATTCTTGTTAAACCGGACAGCCCTGATTTCAACCTATGGTTGTCTTTTAAGCGTGCCTTTAGTTCTTAAATGTGGTACCCGTGTAAGTCTAATTGCTACCATAAATTCCAGCAAAAAGGGGTTCCTTTGCCCTGTTTTTACAGCATGATAGAAAGTGTAAAGTTGCATTCTTTTGCTTTTATTACAGCATACTTAGAAAGCCCCAAAATTAGCTTCATTTTTGCTTTATTTTATAACATGTTTAGAAGGCCCAAAGTTACTTTCTTTTGCCCTATTCTATAGCGTGATTAGTAAGTTCAGATGTGCTTTCTTTTCCTTTATTTACAACATGTTAGAAGTTCAGATTTTCCTTTTCTTTTGCCTTGTTTGATAACATGCTTAGAGAGAGTTTAGATTGGTTTCCCTTGTGTTGTTTTATATAGCATGTTTAGTTAATTGTAATCCTATACTTGTTAGGTATATCTAAAGGATTCCAACAAACTCTAGTAAAAAATTATGAGGAAAATAAAAGAGTAAAGAAAAGACTAGAGACTAGTTAAAAAGAGATAACTAGTAAATTAAAGTAAGAGACTAGTATCCGACTTCCAAGGTTGTCGTTAAATAAATCCAGGTGACCAATTCCAAGGTCTTGGCCCTGGTAAGACCAAGGTCTTTACCTCATAGGACTAGAGGCTCGCTACCTCAGTCACTATTAGAGAGCGCGCAAAACAAAGATGGTACTAAGCCTGGGCCCAAAGAAAAGTAAAGAAGAAAGAAAAGAACAAGAAGAAGAAAGTAAAATAGAAATTAAAAGATTAATTTCTAGAATAAGGATATAAGAAAATGAAGTAGGTTTTATGCTTAGAATCAATAAAAGTTTAGTTTCTTTAATTCTAAGCTTACAGTGTTAATTTCCTTATTATCCTGTCAGTTAGTGAGCATGTTTAGTATTCAGTTTTATTTCTGTATACCATGAGTACATGCGGCTTTGTTTTAGCATTTCAGTTTCAGTATTTTTTCATTACTTTTATGCACTTTAAGTTTTGTGAGATAGATTAGTACTTACTAAGTGTTTTCGCTTATAGTTTTGTTTTCTTTCCTCCTACTGCAGATAAAGGAAAAGCTAAAATATAAAAGGGAGGCGACAGGGTGGTGGTGATGATGAAGGTGTGTGGTGACTGGACTGTGGAGAGATCCAGAGTTAATTGACAATATTGTCAAAAACCTTCTGTTTAATTCTTTAGTTTTCCTTAAGTGCTATTATGAGTTGAGACTGTATTTGAGTTTATTCTATACTTGTAATTGGTTTACTTGTGTTATTTGTGGAGTACCGTAGTTGGTTATTTATGCTAGAGTAGTTCTTTCTTTTCACTCTTATTTTATAACTGCGTGGTTGTGAAAAATGTGATCCAGCCGCCTATGGCTGCGTATATATCTTATGTATCATGGATTTGGTCACCGGTACAGGGGAGACTCTGCCAAAATTTTTCGGTAGGAATTCCTCTGAACCGTGATAAATCTAACTGATTCTAATAATAGCGTCAGTGACACTAATAAGTAGAGTAGTAGTTAGGTAATAATCGCCCTTAGAGAGTAGTAGTAAGAAGGGTGGGTTGTTACATAGCTACTGTATATGATTGTAATAAGCCCCAACAGTAATTACAATACCAATGTCATTAATGACATAGATCAAGATGTGGATGTATAGAGTGGAAATTACATGAAATGTGATCAATACATGTCAATTTCCAACTGATCATAAGATGACCTCAAAAGAGGTCAGATCATATTTGCAAAATACTTTATGCTAAACTGCAATAGCAAATCATGATCAACTTTATGATTCCAAAAGGAATCTTTATCATATTTACAAACATCAAATGTTAAACAACAGTAGTAAATGATGATATCACAGTTAGAGTGTCAAACAAACATATAAATTCCCATTAGTGTTTTGAACTTTAAGTACGTACAATAATCAAAATAAAATGTGTCTTTATTATCAAATATAGACCAATAAGATAAATACAGACTACCACTAGATGAGTTCTTCTTCCATAAGAAGGACTCCCATATCCATAACATGTGCATGAAACACCTTAGGCACCAAGCCTTTGGTGAGTGGATCGGCCAACATGGAATATGTGATGATGTGCTCTACCATAATCTGACAACTCTGAACTCTTCCGCTAGAAACTTGATGTCGATATGCTTGGACTTCGACGAACTACGGTTGTTCTTGACATAAAGTTCTATGACTTTATTATCACAGTAGATCCTCAGTGGCTTGTCAATGCCATCAACAATCTGTAATGCTGTGATGAAGTTCCACAGCCAAATCCTGTGATTGGATGCTTCGTAGTATGCTACTAACTCTGCCTCTATAGTAGAAGTGGCTACTAGCGTCTACTTAACGCTCTTCCAAGATATTGCCCCTCCAGCAAGCATGAAGATATAGTCCAAAGTGGACCTCCTGCTATCCAAGTATCGAGCAAAATCAGAGTTTGAATATTCAATCACCTCCAAGTGATCTGATCTCCGATATGTGAGCATATGTCCTTTAGTTCTTTGCAAATACCGCATCACTCTCTTTACCGCTTTCTAGGGTGGCGGTCCTGGGTTACTAACATATCTGCCTAACATCCCCACTATAAATGTTATATTTAGTCGAGTACAAACTTGTGCATACATGAGACTTCCCATTGTTGACGCATATGGGAATAGCTCCATCTCCTTTATTTCAAGTTCAAGTTGTGCACATTGTTGCAAGCTAAACTTATTACCTCTTAAAACAGGTGTGTCACTGGGTGTACAATTCTGCATACCATATCTTATAAGTACCTTTTCAATATAGGTCTATTGTGAAAGTCCAAGAATACCTCTTGAACGATCACAATAGATCTGTATGCCTAAAATAAAAAATGCTTCACCAAGACATTTCATTTCAAAATTACCAGATAGAAATGACTTAGTTTGAAATAGCATATCCTTATTATTGCTCACAAGCAATATATCATCCACATACAAAACAAGTATAACAAACTTGCTCCCACTGAACTTGACATATATGTACTTATCAACGGGGTTCTCTTTAAATCCAAATGAGGTAACCACTTGATCAAATTTCTGGTACCACTGATGGGACGCCTGCTTTAAACCATAAATGGACTTCTTTAATCTACATACTAGGTACTTTAAGTCCTTAGACTCATAGTTCTCTGGTTGCACCATATATATAGACTCCTTTATATCTTCATTGAGGAATGCAGTTTTTACGTCCATTTGATGTAGCTCTAAATCATAATGAGCTACAAGTGACATGATTACTCTAAGTGAGTCTTTCATCGACACAGGGGAGAAAGTCTCCTTATAATCAATGTCTTATTTCTGAGTGAATCCCTTAGCAACAAGATGAGCCTTATATTTTTCGACGTTACCCCTTGAATCTCGCTTGGTTTTAAATATCCATTTACAACCAATGTACTTTTTACCTTTAGGCAATTCGACAAGTTCCTAAACGTCATTGTCCGCCATAGACTTCAACTCTTCTTGCATGGCGTTAATCCACCTTTCAGGATCAAAGCATTGTTTGACTTCTTAGAAAGATGTAGGATCACCTTCCAACCCTATGTGAAAATCATGCTCTTGGAGATAAATGTAATCATGAGAATTCGTGCTTCTCCGTTCCCTTGTGGATCGTCTTAAAGGCACTTGTGTTTGAGGTGGTTGAGGTACTTGCTCATTAATATGAGACAATACTTCAATTTTAGTGGCAGGTTCCTCCAATTGTATTGGAGATGTCATGGGAATATCTTGATTCACTACGTTTAATGGATATGTGATACCCATAATGTGTGATATGGTAACCATACCGCTACTGATCACACTAGTAGTAACCACAAGAGGATTGCCAATGCATTTCTCAAAAGATATTTCCCTGATTTTATCACTCCCACTGTCCTCAATAAACTTGGCATTTCCCGTTTCGAAGAAGTATCTATTAGAGGGATCATAAAATTTATACCCTCTTGACTTCTGAGAGTATCCTACAAAATTACAGCTAACTGTTCTTGAGTCCAGTTTCTTTTCATTAGGCTTATAAGGCCTAGCTTCAGCTAGACAACCCCAGACGTGTAAGTGTCTAATGTTAGGCTTCTTACCCGTCCACATCTCGAATGAGATTTTAGTTACTGCCTTACTAGGTACTCTATTGAGTAGGTAAACTGCAGTCTTGAGTGCTTCACCCCATAAGGACTCTGATAAAGAAGTGAAAGTCATCATACTTCTCACCATGTCTTTTAGGGTTCGATTGCGACGCTCAGCTACACCATTCTGACTGGGTGTATCAGGCATGGTATATTGAGGCACAATTCCACACTCAGCAAGGTAATTCGCAAAAGGTCCTAGAGGTTGTTCACCTGATCCATCATATCGACCGTAATATTCACCTTCACAGTCAAATCAAACAACTTTAATTTTCTTACCTAGTTGAAGTTTAACTTCGGCTTTGAAAATTTTAAATGTGTCAAAAGATTGTGATTTCTCATGAATAAAGTACAGATAGCCAAATATGGAATAGTCGTCTATAAAGCTAATAAAATATGTGTGTCCATTCCAAGATGCCTTAGGAAATGGTCCATAATAATCTGTATGTATTAGCTCCAGAACATCACTACAATGGCTAGCCCCCTTATTCCTTTTGTTAGTGGTCTTCCACTTGAGACACTCTATGCAGACATCAAAGTTTGATATGTCAAGGGAATCAAGAATTTCATATTTCTAGCCATTGTTTTGATATATATCCTAAACGCCTATGCCACAACATAGAAGAATTCTCATTAGTTAATTTACGTTTCGTACCTATACTATGCATTATCACGTTGTCAACGGTAGAAGTAAAGATATTCAATTTATAAAGCTTATCAACCAAGGAATCATTGTCAACCAACACTGAATTAAAGAAAATACTAAAAATTCCATTTCTAAATGAACAAGAATAACCTGATTGTCTAAACAAGAAATTGAAATTAAATTCTGTCGAAAAGACGATACAATAAATTTATTTTCTAAATCCAGAAAAATATTGGTTCCTAAACAAAGACTAAAAATATCAATCGACTCGACTTTAGCCTTCTTTCCATTTCTTGTATAGATGTATCTTTCACCATCAAGCGGAGGTCGACTCCTGAAACAACCCTGCATAGTGACACTTATGTGAGTAGTAACACCAGTATCTATCCACCAAGTGTTAGTGGGTATAATAGCTAGATTGACTTCCAAACTAACAAAGTTGTGAAGTTTACCTTTCTTTACTTGCCAATTAGCGTACTTGAGGCAGTCTTTCTTTATATGACCTTTCTTCTTACAAAAGAAACAAGTGGATTCCTTATCCTGCTTCTTGTGCTCCTTATGGTCATTGCCTCCAGAATCTACAGTTTGTTTTCCTTTTCCTTTCTTATTGATCCTCTTTCATTTCTTGCTCGTACTTTGAGAACCAGAAGCTAAGTGAGCACTCTCAGATGTCTCAATCTTTAGTCTCTCCTCCTAATGCATATATTGGGCAATAAGCTCATTCAATGTCCACTTTTCCTTTTGAGTATTATATGATATCTTAAAAGGAGTGAACCGTGTAGGCAAAGACATCAAGATGAAATACACTAACATATCCTCAGACATATCGAGTTTTAGTACTTTCAGACTTGTCGCTATATTGGACATCTCCATAATGTACTCCCTTATGTTTCCTTTACCATTATACTGCATGGTTACCAACTTTGTAAGAAGTGTGGTACTCTCGACTTTTTTCATTTGAGGTGAATCAGTCTGCTAATTGGTCCAGGAAATTCTTAGCATCTTCTCCCTCCGTTATTGAGCCCTTTATTGGTGCTAGTATGGAAAGCTTCATGATACTCAGACACATATGATTTAATTTCTCCCATAGTAGAAATTCAGTCCTTTGCTCTATAGTGCTAGCACTGGTCAGGGGTACGGGGCGATCATTCCTTAATGCATAGTCTAAGTCCAGGCAGCCTAAGACTATGGTTACGTATTCTTTCCATTCAGCAAAATTCGAACCAGTTAGTGTTGGGATGTTATTAATGCTGGCAGTTACAGATTGCATTGAAATTAAAGAGAAAAAATTATTTAAGCTCACGATTTGACTAAAGCCAAGAACATATAAGTAATATGAAATTATGCAAATAAAATAAAATTTTAAATTCATATAAATGGGCTATTTATGAGATATCAAGTACAACATAATGTGTCTTCCTTTGGGCCGACATATTATTTGTTAGCGATACTCTTTAATATAACTCAAACTTTAATTGGCCACACAATGTGCCTTCCTTTGGGTCGACCCTGCGCATAATATGATACTTTATATGAGTTATATTTTGGTCCATAGCTTACAACAACCTTAATCGACTACATAATATGTCTTCCTTTGGGCCGACATATTTTGTGCATGATTTAAACAAAATAATATTTTGTTCTATAGTTGTAAGCTACCTTATGCATATATTTGGTGATCCCGTTCGGAAGCTGAGTCGGACAGAGGCTGGTCGTGCTGTCACTGGTGTTGACGGAAAGTCATGGAAGCGCCTGGGTGACCTGGTACCTCCTAGAAAGGTTCTTACGGTATCCATACCCCACTAATCAAAGGGGCAAGAAACGATGGGCATCTTTAGCATTGAGGTGGGCATATCTGTCAAATTTTGATGTTTCTGGCAGGATAAGCAAGTGTTCACTAATTGCTGGGCATCCTTTTGTAGGGTAGTCTAGAAATAACCAGCCAGCAGCATCCTGCGAGCTAACATTCGACCTCCAGCATGACTGTCGCAACACCCCTGATGTATCTCTCGCAAAGCATGCTCCGCCTCTTCCATGCTTAAACACTTGAGTAAAGACCTGAAAAATGTCTGCTTATATAACTGATCTCCTATCATGGTATAAGCATGGGTCTTTCTCCTGATCAGCCGTGCTTCCTCTGGGTCTATCAGTAGAATACCTTGCTGTAGATAACTAATCATTGGTGCTCTCCAATTAATCAGCTCGTCCCTGTTGTTCTGAAGGTCTATCTGAGCTATGAGGAAGGTCTGTGCTATTGACTTATCTAATACTCACGTTGTTAGAGAACTGGCCATTTTGGCTAGCTCATCAGCTCGGCCATTCTCTGCTCTTGGAATCTTGCTCACCGTGACCTCCTTGAATTCTTCTTCCATTTTCTCATAGGCTTCTCGGGATACTTGTAGCTTGTCACTATTGATCTCAAAGTTGTCGGCTACCTGTTGGGTTACTAACAGAGAATCCAAGTATATGATTACTCAGGCAACCCCCACATGCCGAGCTGCCTACAACTCTGCCAATAAGGCCTCATATTCTGCTTCATTATTAGTGGCTCTGAAGTTTAACCGCACGGCTAGCTGCAAGATGTCTTCTTGGGGGATATCAGAAGAACTCCAACACCACTTCCCTGTCGTGTGGTCGATCCATCCACATATACTTTCCATGTTTCTTCCAAATCAGTTTGATGAATCTCAGTCAGAAAATCAGCTAAGGCCTGCGCTTTAATAGCCGTTCGAGGTTGATAAGCTATATTATACACTCCCAGTTCTGTCGCCCACTTGATAAGCTGGCTAGCAACTTCTACATTGGTGAGGGTTTTACCCATGGTGCTATTGGTCAGGACTGTGATGGGATGTGCTAGAAAATAAGGTCTTAAATGCCGAGCCATGAGCACTAATCCATAGACTAACTTTTCCAAGACTGTGTATCTAGATTTAGCCTCCTTCAATAGATGACAAAAAAAGTACACCAGTCGTTGTACATTGTCCTACTCTTTTACTAACACCGCCCCCACGGCCTCAGGAGTGGCTAACAGGTAGACTCAGAGCGGCTCTCCTATAATAGGCTTGAACAAGGAAGGCAGGGTCTCTAGATACTTCTTTAACTCCTCAAAAGCTCGCGTGCATGTTGGTTGGTCCTAGGAAGATCGTACAGGTTCCACTGTACAAAACTTTTGTACAAGTGTCGAACCTTTCCTAACAACCTATTGTGTTATTTAGAAATTAAATTAGGAATCGCAAATGGAACTAAATATTATTGATTCCAAATTTAACTTATCTATTCTTAATGATTTAGACTTGGATCGCAAATGATGCCTAACATTATTGATCCAAATCCACCTATGTTATAAATTCAATTAAATATTAATTTCAGAAATCGACTTCCAGGTTAAACATGGCGAGGCACTAGGCCTTCTTGGATATGGGAGCAACCACCACTTCCTAGACAAAGCCTTTCAATGAAATCTAATATTTAATTTTCTTATATAACTCTAGGTTTAACCAAAAAGAGCAATCGAATCACAAGATCGAAAAACAAAGAAACACAAACTCAAAACAAATCCGAATATCTAGAATCTCTAGCCTCTTGTGTTTGGAATTCATACAAAGAAGAACTAGTATGATGCGAAAAATAATTACTAGTTATACCTTTCTTTGTAAGCAACAACCTCTTGATCTTCTGCCATATTCCTCGCCTCCTCTTGAACGTCGTGTGGGCAACAATCCTCCAAAATGAACACCACCCAAAAGCTCCTCCTTCTCTAAGATTCGGCCACCACCACCACCAAGGAACAAAAGAGAACAAGGGGAAAGGGAAGGGGAGAGGGCCGGCCACAAGAGAATAAGAATTGATACAATCCCTACTTCTCCTCTTCTTCTCCTTCTCTTTATATCCGGCCACACAAAGCAACCACAAGAGGTGGCCGGCCCTAGCATGAAGAGAAGCAAAGGTCGGCCCTTAGGAGAAGACTAGAGAGAAGAGAGAAAAGAATAGAATACTTCATGAGGCCTCTCCTCCCCTTCTTTTATAATACTTGCTCAAGGCAAATAAGGAAAGATTTTTACAAAAAATTAAAATCTTCCTCTTATTTTCCTTTCCTCCTTTTTAATTCCTTTTTCTCCTCTAAATTGATTGAATGGTCGGCCCCTTGCTTGGGCACCAAGCAAGGGTGGCCGGCCCTTAAAAGAAGAAAAATATATCTTGTAAACATTTTATAAGCAAAGAAGGAAAGCTCTTATAAAATTTTACAAGCTCTCTTTTAATTTTCTAATGTGGATGTTTAAAAACAGGAAAATTTTAAAACAAGTTTTAAGATTTAAAACTTCTCTTTTAAAATTTCCTTTTTTAACATGGTTAAAAAAAAAGAAAAGTTTTAAATTTAAAACTCTCTTTTATAAAAAACCATGTGGATGGGTAAAAAAGGAAAGATTTAAAACTTTTAAAACTTTCTTTTAAACCATGTGGCCTAATTCAAATAAGGAAAGTTTTATAATTTTAAAATCTCTCTTTTAAAACTTGTAGATATCTACAAAGAGAAGATTTTAAAAATTCAAAACACCTCTCATACTTTGAATTATGTGGTCGGCCCCCTTCTTACTTGGGCACCAAGCAAGAGGCTGACCCCTTTGAGGAGGAAGTGGCCGGCCCCATGGCTTGGTCACCAAGCCATGGGTCGGCCCCCTCTTGGACACCAAGATGGGCTTTTCCTGAGTGGATATGAGGCATTAATGAGGCTATGATAGGGACCTAGAGGAGAAATTGGTTTTGGCCTCCCGATGAGCTCAAGTATCCCGTGTTCGCCCTGAACACACAACTCAAGTTCATCAATAATAACTCATTCCACTAGAGAGTTATTATTGCACTACCGCACCAATCTCAAATTACATTATGGGCTCCTTCTTATCATGAGTGTGTTAATCTCCCTGTGTTTAAGATGTCGGATGTCCACTAATTAATTGAGTTACTGACAACTCACTTTAATTAATATCTTAGTTCAAGAGTAATACCACTCAACCTTATTGTCATGTCGGACTAAGTCACCTGTAGGGTTTAACATGACAATCCTTATGAGCTCCTCTTGGGGACATTATCAACCTAGATTACTAGGACACAATTTCCTTCTATAATTAACAACACACACTATAAATAATATCATTTCCCAACTTATTGAGCCTATTGATTTATCGAGCTAAATCTCACCCTTTGATAAGTCAAAGAAATAAATACTAAATATATGTGCATATTATTATATTAGGATTAAGAGCACCCACTCCATAATAATAGAGGTATTGTTCTTTTATCTAGTCAGTATAAAAAAAACTACCTCAAATGGTCCTGTTCAATACACTCAGAGTGTACTATTGTAATTTTATAGTTAAGATAAACTAATATCAAATTACACTACGACTATTCCAATGGTTTGTTCCTATCCATCTTAGTCGTGAGCTACTGTTTGTAATTTATAAAGAACCGATAACATGATCTTCTGTGTGTGACACCACACGCCATGTTATCTACAATATAAATTAATTGAACAACTACACTTAGCATATAAATGTAGATATTGACCAATGTGATTTTTAAAAGTTTATACAAAAAGCTAGACTTTTAGTATACACTCTAACAATCTCCCACTTATACTAAAAGACTATACTGCCATATACCCTGCCATACATCTGACTCCTTCAATATGCCCATCAAAAGCTCTTTGCCTTAAGGGCCTTAGTGAAAGAATCTTCAGGTTATTACCTGATGCAATCTAGGCGGCAACAACTTCTCCTTGTTATACGATGTCTCTTATTGGGTGGTACTTGCGCTCTATTATGTTTACTTTCCTTATGGGTTGTGGTTCCTTCGTGTTTGCTATTGCACCATTTATTATCACAATTCATTGTAATAATTTTGGGCAAACCAAGAATCACATCTAAGTCCATCATGAAGTTTCTGAGCCATACAGCTTCTATGGTTGCCTCAGAGGCTGCCACATTCTCAACTTCTATGGTGGAGTTCGGAAAAGCACTTATACTTAACACTCCTCAATAGTTATGACTTCACCTCCTAAAGTAAACACAAAACTCTGAGGTCGACTTACTATTGTCCCTATCTGATTGGAAGCCAGAATCCGTATAACCCACAGGGATTAAATCATCTGCCTTGTAAACTAGCATACAATCTCTAGTCCCTCTAAAGAACTTTAATATATGTTTTACAGCAGTCCAATATCCCTGTCCAGGGTTACTTTTGATATCTGCTAACCATGCCTATGGCAAAGCAGATATCCGGTCTCGTGCATAGCATACATTAGGCTTCTGATAGCCGAAGCATAAGGAACTGACTTCATGTCCTCTATCTCCTTTGATGTCTTCGGAGACATAAAGTTCTCCATTTCTAAAAGGTAGAAAACCTTTCTTGGAGTCTTGTATGCTAAAACGAGCTAGGATCATATCGATATATGAAGCTTGGGATAATCATAATATTCTTTTCTTGCTATCCCTTATTACTTTGATCCCAAGAATATGTGCATTCTCCCAAGTCCTTCATATCAAATTGTTTGGATAACCATACTCTTACTTCCAACAACACTTTGATATTGTTTCCAACTACCAAATATGTCATCTACGTATAGTACAAGAAATACCACAACGTTTTCATCACATGTACACAAGACTCATCCGGACACTGAATAAATCCATAGGTATGGATTACTTCATTAAACCGGATGTTCCAAGTGTTGGGACCGAAAAGTAGCTAGAGGGGGGGTGAATAGCTCGTCGCGTGCTCGTTGCTCGGCGTTGCTCGTTTCTTCAAAGATGTGCAGCGAAAAATACAGAAACAAACCACACAACGATAACAAGGTTGGTTTACTTGGTATCCACCTCACAAGATGTGACTAGTCCAAGGATCCACACCTACACACACACCCTCCACTAATAAAACTCTCCTTTATGGTAACTACCAAGGGAGGAGAAGCCCTACAAGACTCAATACAAGAAGAAAGGGAAAGGTAATGAAATACAAGCTTACAAGCTTACAATGAGAGCAAAATCTCTAACCCTAGTTTCTTCTTCTTGCTTTGATCCGCCTCTTGACTTGGAAGAACCTCCAAGAGCCTTCAAGAACTGGCGATCTCGAGCTTGAGAAGAGCTGTGGAGAAGCTGGTGAAGATCTGAGATGAATCGGTGAAGAGATGCGGAAGGAAATGAACGCCTGCGGCTTAAATCGACGCTAACGGTCGAATCCCGATCGATTGGAATGCTCCCAATCGATCGGGGAGGCTTTGGATCGATCCACGGATCGATCCAGAGCGCCTCTGTGCTCTAGAAAAAGGCCTGGATCGATCCACTGATCGATCCAGCGCTTATCGCGCAAAGCAGTAGCGTCCCAATCGATCCACTGATCGATTGGGACCTCTGGATCGATCCACCGATTGATCCAGAGGGGTTCTGTTGCCAAGGACTCACCGGATCGATCGGCCGATCGGTCCAGATGTTCTGGATCGATCCACTGATCGATCCAGATCTACTGGATCGATCCAGGGATTAATCCAGATCTGCTGGATCAATCGGCTGATCAATCCAGATCTTGGTTTTTGCCCAAAACCAAGTCCAAAGCCCCCTAAACCAACATCTAGTCAACCATGACTTGTTGGTACATAAGACCTAGCATCCGGTCACCCTTGACCAGCTAGGACTCTCTCACCAAGTGTCTGGTCAATCCCTTTGACCCACTTGGACTTTTCTCTTCTTGCCAAGTATCCGGTCACTCCCTAAGACCTACTTGGACTTTTCTTCCTCGTGTCAAGTATCCGGTCAATCCCTTTGACCTACTTGGACTCTCACCAGATGTCTGGTCAACCTTGACCCATCTGGATTTCTCTTGCCTGGCTTCACTCACCAGGACTTTCCCAATTGCCTAGCTTCACTCACTAGGTCTTTCACCTGGCTTCACTCACCAGGATTTTCCTCTTGCCTAGCTTCACTCACTAGGACTTCCTAATTGCCTAGCTTCACTCACTAGGTCTTTCACCTGGCTTCACTCACCAGGATTTTCCTAATTGCCTAGCTTCACTCACTAGGTCTTTCACTTGGCTTCACTCACCAGGATTTTCCTCCTGCATAGCTTCGCTCACTAGGTCTTTCACCTGGCTTCACTCACCAGGATTTTCCTCCTGCCTAGCTTCACTCACTAGGTCTTTCCTTCTGCCTAACATCCCAGTTAGGACTTCCCAGTCAAGTATCCGGTCATCCTTGACCTACTTGACTCTTCTTCAAACAACCTTGCATTGTCAAACATCGAAACCCAAACCAAGACTCAAGCTTGGTCAACCGGTCAACCTTGACCTGAGGGATGTTGCACCAACAATCTCCCCCTTTTTGATGTTTGACAATACCAACACTATCACTTACAATATCACATGTAAGTTAGGCTAATCCCATAGCCTAAACCTTCTTCATGCCACTAGGTAATGAATACATAAGTTAAGCCCTTCATTCTCCCCCTAAGAGGGCAAACTCCCTCTAGGTAATGAAGCCTAACTTACTCTCTTTCATTCTCCCCCTATTGGCACACATCAAACCATGCCCCATTTTTGGGCACACATCAACAAATTCACTTGTTGAAAACTCTCCCCCTGAAGAGTTGCTCATCGTTGTTTACAACTTCACTCGTTGTGATCAACACGATAATGAAGGTCCCATACCCTTCATTATCCTTAACCCTACATTCTCCCCCAATGTAGGCAAATGTCCATCCTTGAGCATTATCCACTTGAAACCATTTGAACAATGAGGATATCTACTCCCCATTAAGGTTCAAACGCTCAACCTTGAGCATGTTCTTAACGGAAGGTTAACCACCTTCCAAGGTTCATAAAAAAAATAATTTTCATGTCTTTAAAGAGTCCCTCCCCCTAAAGACATGGTGGTAACTTCTGTCATTGCACCAACAATGACTTGGAATCCCCAAAACTTTAGGAAACCCAATTTAGAAGTTTTGAGGTTCAAATATTCAAAATTTTAAACAAACCTCAACCTAAACTTCAACTTAGCCTTCCTTAACCAATCCATCCATGTTTTCCACACGAAAACACCCTTTTTATGTATACAAATGTATTTTCAGGGGTTTGGAATGGTTACCTAGACTAAAATAGGTTCAAAATGCTGAAAATAAGCTTTCCCAGCCAAAATCAGCATCTTCAATCGATTGGAGTTGGGTTCCAATCGATTGAACCTTGCTGAATCGATCCACTGATCGATTCAGTCTTCTTGGATCGATCGGCTGATCGATCCAGCGAGCTTCTGCTCGCGAGAAATGCCTTCTCAATCGATCGGCTGATCGATGGAGGCACTCCAATCGATCCACTGATCGATTGAAGGCCTGAAATTGCTGAAATTCAATTTCAACCAATTTCAGAAACCCCTAAAAAATTCTACAAAATTCCAAAAATCATAAAAAATTTGTGTAGACATTATTTAGGGTATAATTTATCATGGAAAAATAGTTTTCTATGAAAATACATCATATTTTCAAGGATTGACACAAACTTGAGAACTTGCAAAAACTTTAGTGTTTTCTTCAAGTTTGTGTCTAACTATTCAATGGTGATTACTATCAAAAGATAGCCTTCACCAAGGTTTTCCAAAATCATTTTAAAAATATTTTCAAAACCAATATCCCACCATGTTCCTTGGGCTTAATGCACATGACTTGTACATTAGCTTTCCCAATGATGGGAAAGCACATAACTATGTGTTTTGATGAACCTAAAACTCAAAGGAATGCACTAAATCAACATCATGAGTTTTATTCATCTTCCTAACATCTCACTTGTATCTAATGTGTACCAAAACACATACAAGTCACCTTATAGTCTTTGTGAGTTGTGAGATTTTGGTTTTGCCCTATTCTAGGGATCATGCATATTTATCTAGGCATTTTAGAGATATTAGACATCCACCTAGGATGTCACTTGTTAATAAGTGTTGTTAAATGTCATTTGTCCTTAATTACAAGGAATTAAACTTAATGCATGATTATGTTATGGCATACATCAAAAGGAAATAATTTTCAAAAGAAAATGTCCTATAACTACATGATGTATGAATGTCATGACATGGTATTTTTGGATTTTTCATAATAAAACAAAAAAAATAAAACATGATGCCATGGCATATAATGGGCAAACAATCATGGCAAGGTTTAGCATAAATAAAATATACCTAGATTACCTTTCTAAGTATCCTTAACCACTTAGCTAACTCAAAATATACCACTTATTTTAACTTAAAACGTTAAACCTAGATTGCCCTAAATGCTTCAAAGAAATGCCAAAACCTCAATTGACATTTCTATTTCTCTTGATTTGTTTATGCCACTTAAAAATTAAGCATATCCTCAAATGTTGGCATATTCCATTTTTCCTCAAGAGTAATCACATAAATCAAGGCCCGGATTGCCTTAAATTTCTAAGAGAATACCAAAATCCCAACTTGGTACTTCTCTAGGTTTTCCCAATTTATGTCATTTTAAGATAAGATCAATTTTCAACCATTAGGCACATTTTACTCTTTCAAGGAGTAAATAATAATTCCATTTCATTTTCAAAGGTTAACAAAAACCCTGAAAATACTCCTTGAGTGTCAATTTCCTCAAAGTTGGGTTAACTACCCTTCTAATCGGAGTTGACACTCTCTAACCCATCTATGGGGTAGAGAAGATGCTCCTAGGAACCCAACACCTATTGGTGCTCCTTGGATGCTCTAGGTACTCACTAGGGATAACTTCCCTAGATACCTTCCTAGTGACCTTGTTGGGCTTCTTAGAAGCCTTGGTCACATTTTCTAGGTCAACTCTAGGGATAGTCTCCCTTGTGACCTTGTTAGCGACTTTCTTAGACTTCTTAGAAGTCTTAGTCACTTTGGTTGCAAAGATACTTTTAGGGATATCTTCCCTTGTATCCTTGACTTGACCTCTAGACCTAGGGTTTGTTCCATAACTATATGGAACCTTATGATAACTAGGCACATCCTTTTTAGCTTTGGGTTTGTATCCCAAACCTCTATGGCCATTGGATAATTTTTGTACCCTTAAACCTAGGTTATGCTCATTTTGCCCTAATAGGATATTTTTCAATCCTTTTAGGGTATTTTCTAATTTATCAAGTCTTGACCTCAAGACTTGGTTTTCCCTCACTAAGTCCTTAGTATTTGATTTTTCATTTGATCCATGAGCATTTTTATTCTTGGGCTTGTATCTATTATCCTTAGTGTTCCTGCCCAAATATCTATCTACCTTCCTAACCTTAGGTAGGGTAGTCTTGGCATGTAGGGCCACATGCTTTTCCTTAATGCCCTCATGCTTTCTATTCTTATGGTAAATTGCATTAAAATGATAAAAATTAGAACTATCATGCTTTTTACCATAACGTAAAGGGATAGGCTCAATAAATGTTACCTTCTTCTTTACCTTGGAGGCTCCCCCTTGACTAGTGCCTCCTTGAGCCTTGACCATCTTCTTCCCCTTAGGGCATTGACTTCGGTAATGCCCTTTTTGTTGACACAAGAAGCACACAATGTGCTCCTTGCTCTTCTTTGTCCAGGGGGTGGTCTCCTTGGGCTTCTCCTTGCCCTTTTGTGTCACTTGACCCTTCTTCTTGGCCAAGTTGGGACACTTGCTCTTGTAGTGCCCACTTTCCCTACACTCAAAACATATTATATGATTTTTATTATTAATTGAAATTGTTATACCTTTTCTTGTAGGGGTGGCATCTTCTCCTTTTGATCCGGAAGTAGAAGCTTCCTCTTGATCCGAAGATGATACTCCTCCATTTGATTTTGCTTGACTTGTGGAGGTGGAAGCTTCATCATACTCTTCTTCTTTTGACCCGGATGTAGAAGCTTCTCCTTCTTCTTGATCCGGTGTCACCAAAGATTGCTCCCCCTCAATCCTAGAGGTGGAGGCTTCATCATCTTGTACATGGAACAAGGAGTATGCTCCCTTCTTGTTCCCTTCATTGCATTCCCTCGAAGATGAAGCTTCTTCTTGAACTTCTTCTTCGGAAGTTGAGCATCTCTCAACTTCTGAGTCCTCCTCTAGATCTTGCTCCAATGAGTCGCCCTCTTTGGATTCCTCTTGATTCGGTACAGTGGAGGGGATCTCATGAATTGATGCCAACTTGCTCCAAAGCTCCTTGGCATCCTTGAATTCTCCAACTTGAGCCAAAATATTGCTTGGCAATAAGTTGACCAAAAGCTTGGTCACTTTATCATTTGCCTTGCTCCTTTGAACTTGCTCTTGACTCCATTTGCTTTTCTTGAGAGGCTTGCCCTTGGAGTTTGTTGGAGCTTCAAATCCTTCCATGAGAGCAAACCATTGCTCTATCTCCATCATCAAGAAATTTTCGATTCTTGATCTCCAAGAATCGAAGCTTGTGGATGTGTACGATGGAGCCACCCTTGTGTCAAATCCAAGTCCATCTTGGAATTGCATCTTGAAGTTGAGCTTCTTGAATTCTTTGACTTTGATGAATTTGCTCCAACTTCTTCACCCTCTAGCTTTGCTTGTTTTGTTTGCCCCTTCCGGCGATGATTCCAGTGAAGAGCGGCCTCGCTCTGATACCACTTGTTGAGACCTAAAAGTAGCTAGAGGGGGGGTGAATAGCTCGTCGCGTGCTCGTTGCTCGGCGTTGCTCGTTTCTTCAAAGATGTGCAGCAGAAAATACAGAAACAAACCACACAACGCTAACAAGGTTGGTTTACTTGGTATCCACCTCACAAGAGGTGACTAGTCCAAGGATCCACACCTACACACACACCCTCCACTAATAAAACTCTCCTTTATGGTAACTACCAAGGGCGGAGAAGCCCTACAAGACTCAATACAAGAAGAAAGGGAAAGGTAATAAAATACAAGCTTACAATGAGAGCAAAATCCCTAACCCTAGTTTCTTCTTCTTGCTTTGATCCGCCTCTTGACTTGGAAGAACCTCCAAGAGCCTTCAAGAACTGGCGATCTCGAGCTTGAGAAGAGCTGTGGAGAAGCTGGTGAAGATCTGAGATGAATCGGTGAAGAGATGCGGAAGGAAATGAACGTCTGCGGCTTAAATCGACGCTAACGGTCGAATCCCGATCGATTGGAATGCTCCCAATCGATCGGGGAGGCTTTGGATCGATCCACGGATCGATCCAGCGCCTATCGGATCGGCGGATCGATCCACGGATCGATCCAGGCGCTTATCCAGGGCAGCAGCAGCGTCCCAATCGATCCATCGATCGATTGGGACCTCCGGATCGATCCACCGATCGATCGAGGAGTGTTCGCGAGGACTCACCGGATCGATCGGCCGATCGATCCAGATGTTCGGATCGATCCACCGATCGATCCAGATCTCTGATCGATCCACGGATCAATCAAACTCCGGATTCTGTGATCGATCCGGATCTTGGTTTTGCCCAAACCAAGTCCAAAGCCCCTAAACCAACATCTAGTCAACCATGACTTGTTGGTACATAAGACCTAGCATCCGGTCACCCTTGACCAGCTAGGACTCCCTCACCAAGTGTCTGGTCAATCCCTTTGACCCACTTGGACTTTTCTCTTCTTGCCAAGTATCCGGTCACTCCCTAAGACCTACTTGGACTTTTCTTCCTCGTGCCAAGTATCCGGTCAATCCCTTTGACCTACTTGGACTCTCACCAGATGTCTGGTCAACCTTGACCCATCTGGATTTCTCTTGCCTGGCTTCACTCACCAGGACTTTCCCAATTGCCTAGCTTCACTCACTAGGTCTTTCACCTGGCTTCACTCACCAGGATTTTCCTCCTGCCTAGCTTCACTCACTAGAACTTCCCAATTGCCTAGCTTCACTCACTAGGTCTTTCACCTGGCTTCACTCACCAGGATTTTCCTAATTGCCTAGCTTCACTCACTAGGTCTTTCACCTGGCTTCACTCACCAGGATTTTCCTCCTGCCTAGCTTCACTCACTAGGTCTTTCACCTGGCTTCACTCACCAGGATTTTCCTCCTGCCTAGCTTCACTCACTAGGTCTTTCCTTCTGCCTAACATCCCAGTTAGGACTTCCCAGTCAAGTATCCGGTCATCCTTGACCTACTTGACTCTTCTTCAATCAACCTTGCATTGTCAAACATCGAAACCCAAACCAAGACTCAAGCTTGGTCAACCGGTCAACCTTGACCTGAGGGATGTTGCACCAACACCAAGACCTTGAAGCTTTGCTTCAGTCCATAAATAGACCGATTAAGCTTACATAATAGATGCTCTTTACCCTTCGCAATGAACCCATCTGGTTGCTTCATAGGATGCTTTCTTCAAGACTTCCATTAAGGAAAGTTGTCTTAACATCCATTTGCCAAATCTCATAATTCATATGAGCAACAATAGATAAAAGAATTCGGATAGAATTAAGCATGACTACCGGTAAAAGGTTTCCCTTTTTCAACAAGCCTTGCTTTGAAAGTTTCCACCTTCCCGTTTATCCCTCTTTTTCTATTGTAGACTTATTTTCACCCAATGGTTTTTACACCATTTGGTGGTTCTATAAGCTCCCAAAATTTATTAGAATACATGGATTCTATATTTGAATTCATCGCTCTTTGCCAAGATGCTGCATCTTTATCTTGGAGTGCTTCGCCATATTTTCGGGGATCGGGTTCATGTTCACCAGAGATCAAGTCCAAAGACTCTCCTAAAATATGAATTTTCAGGTCGCCTAACAACCTTCCCACTACAACGAGGCACTGTCTGTAATTGTGTATCATTTGTGATACTTGTTGCAGTTTCTTGTGATATCTTTTCTTATACAGTTGGTACTAGATTAGACGTGTCCTTTATTATTTCGTTAAGAACAAATTTACTTATGGGCTTGTGGTTCATTACATAGTCCTCTTCTAAAAATCGAGCATTAGTGCTAACCATGACCTTCTGATTTTTAGGACTATAAAGCTCCTTTCGTTTCTCTAGGATAACCCACAAACAAGTGAACTCCTGTCCATCTTATCAGTGTCTCCCTTCAGCACATGTGCTGGACTACCCCGAATCAGATTAGGCTTACGCCTATTCTGCAATTCTATGTGAGTAGAGAGTTCTGACTTAGAAGGTACTATGTTCACTTCTGTTTCCAGAGTATATCCTCAAAAACGAATTTGGTAATTTTCTGAATAACTCATCATCGATCTAATCATTTTCATAAGAGTCTTATACCTTCTTTTTACTACACCATTCTGTTGGGGTGTCACAGGTGCAGTTAGTTGGGATTGAATCCTGACTTCTGATAAGTGACTCCTAAACTCTCCCAAGAGGTATTCGCCACTACGATCTCACCGTAGTGTCTTGATACTTTTACCTTGACGTTTACCCACATCAGCCCTGTACTCTTTGAACTTATCAAAGTACTTAGACTTGCGGCACATCAAGTAAATGTACCCGTATCTTGAATAGTTGTCTATAAAATAGACGAAATATTCGAATCCACCTCTTGCCTGGATAGTCAGTCATAGATCAGAATGAACCAATTCTAACACATTTTTATCTCTTTACCCCTTAGACTTAAAAGCTTCTTGGTTATTTTTCCTTGCAAGTAAGCCTCGCAAGTTGGAAAGATTTCCACTACCAATGAACCCAAAAGTTCATCGGCTATTATCCTTTGAATCCTACTTAAGTTAATATAACCTAGCCTTAGTTACCAAAGATATGGTTGGTTCATTTCTGAAGGTTGCTTTCTCTTATTAGAGTTAGAAGATATGTTATTAATTTCCATTTGTTGCATCGTGGGAGTTATTGGATTTATAAATTGCCAACCAACGTAGTAGAACAGATAACTTCCCTCTTTTTCTTGATAACAACTTTGTTATTAAAAGAAGCAGAATATCAAGTTCTTTGAATAGTTTGAAAACTAGTTCTTTCTAAACTTGGTACGTAAAGACAATTTCTTAAAATCCATATTTTATTCCTATTAGAAGATAAACATCTCCCACTGCAACAGCTGCTACTTTTGCAGTAGTGCCCATGTAGACGGTGTTTTCTCTTTCATATAGTTGTCTGGTTTCATGGAACCCTGCAATGAATTACAGACATGATTAGTGGTTTCTGTATCTACACACTAGGTACCGATAGATAACACCACTAAACATGTTTCAACAACTAATGAATAAAATACACCTATATTGTTCTTGCTTTTGAGAGGACAATCCATCTTAATGTCCAAGTCTTATTTCCAATCTTAATTGGGACTACTAAGTCTATTCTATAGTATAACAGCTAGGGGATTGACAAACATTTGAAATCCTAAGAATCACTAAAATATTTGGTCAAGACCAACACCTTAAAATCCCCGTGAATTTTGTATGTCACGATAGTGTGAACGAATACAAAATTAAAAAGGAGATTTTATCCATTAATTTTATTATCTCGTCAACCTAACTTTATGACAAATAAAATTAATAGTTGGTCTATCTTTAATCAAATATTTGGTCAAAACTTTGAATTTAAAATAATATTGATTCCTCAAAACAATATCATTTAAATTCGTCAACACCTCAAATACCGTGAATTTTGTATGCCACGATAGTGTGGACGTATACAAAATCAAACATTTGTAAGAGGAGGGTTTTACTCATTAATAACCTTGTCAACCTATCTTTATGACAAATAAAATTACCTCAAATACCGTGAATTTTGTATGCCACGATAGTGTGGACGTATACAAATCCAAACCTTTGTAAGAGGGGTTTTACCCCTTAATTTTATTATCTTGACAAATAAAATTACCTTAAACACCGTGAATTTTGTATGTCACGATAGTGTGGACGTATACAAAATCTCAACATTTGTAAGAGAGGGTTTTAATTTTATTATCTTGTCAACCTATCTTTATGACAAATTAATAGTTGGTTTTCCTTCGGTCACACAAATAATAGCAGTGACTCCGATGGGGAGGATACTATTAGATGTACCTAAGTGTATACCATTACTTAACACTTAGTCCATTAATTAAGATTGTGCCCCTTCCGATGGGGAAGATCACACGCTCCTAATTAATTTTCTATAGTCATCTAAAATGGAAGTTTGATCTAGTGATCCACAAACAAACTCATCCGATATGGAGGAAGGCACTCAGAGCCAACGCGCAAGTTTGTTTGCATCACTTACAAACCAGTAATGGAGACCGTGAATTTATTTAAAAATTCCTCTCCCACTTAGTTATTTAAGATGAGGAATTTTAACCTAACAAGCACACATCACACACATCACAGTAAATAAAAGCAATAAATATAGAAATTAATTTTCCAACTATTATGGCCTTTTCCATCACTATCCTTCGCGTGCTGTCAGCCCTAGGGTTCATGTCATTGGGTCCATCCAGCTTCCTTTTCCGCTGTGCCTCCGGTCCTCCAATAGCACCACGCCTCGCAAGGATACGATCCGCGACATAAAAAATAAAATTTTACATACATCAATCCTATATTCCACGAGGGAATGTATATCAAGTCTAGATCGAACATAAATGTAAAATTCTAGGGCTAATTCAGCTCCTGTTGTATTAGTTAAATACAATCATGAACACACAATAAAATGCCCTTGACATGTCCAAGGGTCCAATCACACACAATAATCATAAGCCATAATAGTTGGAGCCTGCAACCACAGAGTTAGCATATCCTACTATTATCCTACCTAAATTATGTATGACATGTGCATAATTAAACTGCAAAACCAAACACACAGAGGCAAACCCTAGCTTTGATACCAATTGTTGGTTGGTCCTAGGAAGATCGTACAGGTTCCACTTTACAAAAATTTTGTACAAGTGTCGAACCTTTCCTAACAACCTATTGTGTTCTTTAGAAATTAAATTAGGAATCGCAAATGGAACTTAACATTATTGATTCCAAATTTACCTTATCTGTTCTTAATGGTTTAGACTTGGATCACAAACGATACTTAACATTATTAATCCAAATCCACCTATGTTAAAAATTTAATTAAATATTAATTTCAGAAATCGGCTTCCAGGTTAAACATGGTGAGGCACTAGGCCTTCTTGGATATGGGAGCAACCACCACTTCCTAGACAAAGCCTTTTAATGAAATCTAATATTTAATTTCCTTATATAACTCTAGATTTAACCAAAAAGAGCAATTGAATCACAAGATCGAAAAACAAAGAAACATAAACTCAAAACAAATCTGAATATCTAGAATCTCTAGCCTCTTGTGTTTGGAATTCATACAAAGAAAAACTAGTATGATGCGGAAAATAATTACTAGTTATACCTTTCTTTGTAAGCAATAACCTCTTAATCTTCTGCCATATTTCTTGCCTCCTCTTGAACGTCGTGTGGGCAACAATCCTTCAAGATGAACACCACCCAAAAGCTCCTCCTTCTTTAAGATTCGGCCACTACCACCACCAAGGAACAAAAGAGAGCAAGGGGAAAGGGAAGGGGAGAGGGCCGGCCACAAGAGAATAAGAATTGATACAATCCCTACTTCTCCTCTTCTTCTCCTTCTCTTTGTATTCGGCCACACAAAGCAACCACAAGAGGTGGCCAGCCCTAGCATGAAGAGAAGCAAAGGCCGGCCCTTAGGAGAAGACTAGAGAGAAGAGAGAAAAGAATAGAATACTTCATGAGGCCTCTCTTCCCCTTCTTTTATAATACTTGCCCAATGCAAATAAGGAAAGACTTTTACAAAAAATTAAAATCTTCCTCTTATTTTCCATTCCTCCTTTTTAATTCCTTTTTCTCCTCTAAATTGATTGAATGGCCGGCCCCTTTCTTGGGCACCAAGAAAGGGTGGCCGGCCCTTAAAAGAAGAAAAATATATCTTGTAAAAATTTTATAAGCAAAGAAGGAAAGATCTTATAAAATTTTACAAGCTCTCTTTTAATTTCCTAATGTGGATGTTTTAAAAAAGGAAAATTTTAAAACAAGTTTTAAGATTTAAAACTTCTCTTTTAAAATTTCCTTTTTTAACATGGTTACAAAAAGGGGAAATTTTAAATTTAAAACTCTCTTTTTTTAAAAAAAAACAATGTAGATGGTTAAAAAAGGAAAGTTTTAAAACTTTTAAAACTTTCTTTTAGACCATGTGGTCTAATTCAAATAAGGAAAGTTTTATAATTTTAAAATCTCTCTTTTAAAACTTATAGATATCTACAAAGAGAAGATTTTAAAAATTCAAAACACCCCTCATACTTTGAATTATGTGGTCAGCCCCTTCTTGCTTGGGCACTAAGCAAGAGGCCGACCCCTTTGAGGAGGAAGTGGTCGGCCCCATGGCTTGGTCACCAAGCCATGGGTCGGCCCCCTCTTGGACACCAAGATGGGCTTTTCATGAGTGGATATGAGGCATTAATGAGGCTACGACAGGGACCTAGAGGAGAAATTGGTTTTGGCCTCCCAATGAGCTCAAGTATCCCGTGTTCGCCCCAAACACACAACTCAAGTTCATCAATAATAACTCATTCTACTAGAAAGTAATTATTGCACTACCGCACCAATCCCAAATTACATTATGGGCTCCTTCTTATCATGAGTGTGTTAATCTCCCTGTGTTTAAGATGTCGGATGTCCACTAATTAATTGGATTACTGACAACTCACTTTAATTAATATCTTCGTCCAAGACTAGTACCACTCGACCTAATTGTCATGTCGAACTAAGTCCACCTGCAGGGTTTAACATGACAATCCTTATGAGCTCCTCTTAGGGGCATTATCAACCTAGATTACTAGGACACAGTTTCCTTCTATAATCAACAACACACACTATAAGTAATATCATTTCCCAACTTATCGGGCCTATTGATTTATTGAGCTAAATCTCACCCTTTGTTAAGTCAAAGAAATAAATACTAAATATATGTACTTGTTATTATATTAGGATTAAGAGCACATACTTCCATAATAACAGAGGTATTATTCTTTTATCTAGTTAGTATAAAAAAAACTACCTCAAATGGTCATGCTCAATATACTCAGAGTGTATTAGTTTTATAGTTAAGATAAACTAATACCAATTTACACTACGACTATTCCAGTGGTTTGTTCCTATCCATCTTAGTCGTGAGCTACTGTTTATAATTTATAAATAACAGATAACATGATCTTCTGTGTGTGACACCACACACCATGTTATCTATAATATAAATTAATTGAACAACTACACTTAGCATATTAATGTAGATATTGACCAATGTGATTCTTAAATGTTTATATAAAAAGTTAGACTTTTAGTATACACTCTAACAGTGCATTCTTCATCCCACTGGAATTTGGAGGCTTTTCTGAGCACTTTGAAGAAGGGCGTCGCTTTATCTGTCGATCGGGAGATGAATCTAGACAGGGTTATTATCCTGCCTACCAACTTCTGAGCCTCCTTCAAGTTCTGGGGAGCTTTCATGTCCCGGAGTGCTTGGACCTTCTCAGGGTTGACTTCGATTCCCCGCTTCGTCACCAAGTATCCCAAGAATTTCCCTCCTTTGGCCCCAAACAGACACTTCAGGGGATTTAACTTTAACCTGTACTATCGGAGGGTGTCGCAGGTCTCTTCCACATCGGCTATCAGATTTGCGGCTGAGGGGGATTTGATAAGTATGTCGTTCACATAGACTTCCACGTTACGCCCGGCTTGTTTCCGGATGATTTTATCCATCATCCTTTAATAAGTAGCTCTAGCGTTCCTAAGCCCAAAAGGCATACAGTATAACAGAAAGTACCATCAGCCGTAATGAAACTGACCTTCTCCTGGTCCTCCAGGGCTAGGGGAATCTGATGGTACCCCTGATAAGCATCCAACATGCAAATCCTCTCACAGCCGGCAGTTGAGTCGACTAGCTGATCAATTCTGGGTAGAGGATAACAGTCTTTAGGGTTGGCCCGATTTGGATCCCGGAAGTCTATGCAAACCCTTCACTTATTATTGGGTTTTGCCACCAAAACCACGTTGGAAAGTCAGGACGAGAACTGTATTTCTCGGACGTGTCCGGCTTTCCTGAGCTGGTCCACTTCAACTCTGATAATTTTATTTTGATCGGCCAAGAAGTTCATCTTCTTTTGCTTAACCGGCCGGGCGTCAGGCAAGAGGTGTAACTTGTGATCCACTATTTCAAGCTTGATCCCTGGTAACTCTTCAGCAGACCAGGCGAAGACATCTTTGTTGTGGGTCAAGCACTGGATCAGTTCTTCTTTGAGCTCTGGAGGTAAGTTACCTGCTACCCGAGTAAGACTCTCTGGACGATTAGGATATAGCTGAACTTCCTCCCAGGGAATGGGTTCTTCAGCTATAGGTAGGGGCTTGAATGGCATCCGCAACCCCGTCCTAAGTCCTCTGTGCTTTGCGAGCTTCTACTTTGACCATGTCAATATAGCATCGCCGAGAAACCCACTGCTCTCCCCTAACTTCCCCGACCTGCTCTCCCACGGGGAACTTGATTTTCTAATGAAAGGTAGAGACATCAACTCTGAACTCATATAGAGCCGGTCGACCCAAAATAACGTTGTAAGAAGAGGGCGAGTCTACTACGAGGAAGGTACTCCTCCTGGTTCTGACTAATGGCTCGCTCCCCAAAGATATAGCCAACTTGATCTGGCCCACATGCTTTACTTCATTACCAGTAAAGCCATATAAAGAAGTAGCCACCGGTTGAAGCTCGCTAGCGTCGATCTACATTTCTTCGAAAGCAGACCTAAACAATACGTTGACAGAGCTCCTAGTGTTAACGAAGACTCTAGCCATGCGGCTGTTGGCTATGACAGCTTTGATGATAAGGGTGTCGTCATGAGGCAACTCCAGTCCCTCCAGGTCTTGTGGACCAAAGCTGATAACAGGGCCAGCGGACTACTCCTTGCTGCATCCAACAGCATGAATCTCCAATCGCCGTTCATGAGACTTGTGTGCCCGGCCCGAATCTCCATCGGTAGGTCCTCCGGAGATCATGCCTATATCACGGATGGTCACGTTGCCTCGATTCTCTGCCTCGTGGGCTTCTCCTTGCTCTCTAGTGCATCTTTGTTGTTGCATGCTTGGCCCTTCCTGATCGGCCCGGGGTCAACTGGCCTGTCCTGTTGCATTGTGTCGCTCCTCCATCATTCTTTGAACTTGAGGAGCCAGCTCAGGGGGTGGCAGGCCCAGTTTGGCAGCGCGACGGGAATCCCGGGCGAATGTAAAACACTCACTAGTAGCATGCGAGTGGGACCGATGATACGTGCAATAGCACGGTCCCCAAGGTCCAGGTCGGGGGGCATGGATTGCAGCTACACGCAGGATCGGCCGAACATCTTGACTGGGGTGGAAAGTCGGTTGGGCGTCCCGTACGCATGGGAGAGGTTGAACAGGAGGTTGGGGTGCTCTTCTCTCAGGCTTATTTACAGGAGGAGGTTTGTCTGTCTTTTTTCGCGCCGCCTGCGCTTCCTCCACATTGATATAATTGGCCGCTTTCTCCAGCATCTCATCGAAATTCCTTACGGGATTTCTGATGAGATCCCTAAAGAACTCTCCTTCTATCAACCCATGAGAGAAGGCGCTCATGAGTATTTTCTGATGTGGCCGAGGGAACATCCTGAGCCACTTGATTGAAGCGTTTAATGTAACTTCTTAACGGCTCAGAGGGCCCTTGCTTGAGAGCAAACAAGCAATGGCCCATTTTCTGATACTTCCTGCTACTGGCAAAGTGACGCAGGAATGCAATCTTGAAATTGGAGAAGCAGGTGATGGACCCATGCGACAGTCCATCGAACCACTTCTGGGCAGAGCCCGATAGAGTATTCAAGAACACTCGACACTTAACGGCATCGCTGTATTGATGTAGTAGAGCCGCATTTCTAAAGTTGAGAAGGTGGTCTTCAAGGTCCTTGCTGCTATCATATTCCTCGATAGCAGGGGGTCGGTACCCTTTGGGTAGCCTTTCCTCCAATATTTTGGAAGAGAAGGGCACTTTCTCCTTCGGCTTTGCACGGCGTTCTTCTCGATGGACGATAGACTTCCCTCTCTTCGAATCTTTAGGAAAAGAACTTTCAGCCACAGAAACTTGTGGCTGCTCCTTGCGGCTATAACATCCAGGTTCTGGCTGATAGTAACCCTGACCCGACTCTCTATAGAAGGCCGGAGGAAATTCCATGGGTTGTTTTCTTTTGGAACCCCTATCAGAGGCATGAGTCAGTTCCTTAGAAACCTGATATGCGTAGATTGTATACACTTGTTAGCATGTTTTGACGCACATTCACATACTTTGTACATGCTTTGTCTACGTATTTTTGTACTTCCAGGTTTCTTTTTAGCATATTTACTCTTTTTGTTCGGAGATCTGTTTTTGTGCATTTTTTGTACGCAGGAGTCGAATCTAGTGAAAGATGCGTGTTCGAGGCCAAATCTACAAGCAAAGCGATGGAGGAAGCCATGACACTTATGTTGGAACCCCAAGATTATTTTGTTGTGATCAACAAGTTAAGTTAGGTCTTGTGTTGTTTTAACCTTGTGTCTAAGTGTGCAGGAGCTTAGGAGCACAGGTACTCGAGCGGAAGACGCGGCTAGCGAGAAGGACGGCACGCGGTGCATCCGAGGGACGAGGTGCTGCGGAAGAGTACCCCGGTGGACGAGAAGGAAGCGTGCAGTGGTTCCGAGGGACGAAAGCCGGAGCGGAAGATTGCTCGGGGAGCAAGAGACGCAGCTAGCGAGAAGGTCGACACGGGGTACGACTGAGGGACGAAGACTGTGGATGAGTACGCTGGTGGACGAGAAGGAAACACGCAGCGATTCCGAGGGACGAGAAGCCCGAGCGGAAGGCTGCTCGTGAAGACCGGAACTTGGGTTCGGGTGAGCCCTCTTCCGGATGGCAGAGATCACCCAAGCGAGTGGATCCGGAGTAGAAGACCCAGACCGAGCCGAACCGAACCAGAGCAGTGGTCCCGGATGAAAAAGTCAACATGGGTTGACTTTACTGGTCCAGGGCGCCCGGAACCCTTCCGGGTGCTCGGACCAGCCTTTTGACCAGGATCGAGTTTTAACTTGATCTGATCATTGGGGGATAAAGTTTATCCCCCCAGGACGCCCGGAAACCTTCGGGGCACCCCGACCAAGGTTATAAATATAGCCTTGGTCCAAAAGCTTTTCAATAAACTCAGAACTATAAATCCAACGCTTGTGCGCTTTAGAGTTTTAGTTGAGCTTCTTTCTTTTTGTACGTCAACGTTGTAAGAGGCTTCTCCGCCTGAAGGAGATTGATATTGGGCTTAATCTTCCTTGGATTAACAACCACATCGGTTGTAACCAAGTAAACACTCATGCCTCTTATTTTATGCTTTTAATTTACTGCTTAATCTATTTATGCAAATGTTAGCTTAAAGAGTTCGAGGAAGGTTGTTTTTTGCTTTTGATTTTGCAGGACTAACCAACAACCCCCTTCTAGTCGGCCCAACGGTCCTACAAGTGGTATCAGAGCCGAGACGCCTCAGAAGGACTAATCGTCGTCTGAAGCAACAAAACGATGGTCGAAGCTAGCGTCTACCCACCAGCGTTCGAGGGGGAGTTTGATTCTTGGAGGCAAAGAATAGAGGTATACCTAAACTCAGATATTGGTATATTTCTAATAATGAAAATAGGTTATGAAGCACCGAAGAACACGAACGGAGAAAAATCGACATACGCCGCTGGAACGAGAAGCAACGTGACGAGTCCATGGCAAATTCTCGGGCAGAGTTTTACATTCTAAGCGCAATACCAACTAAAGATTTTGACATAGTCGGAGAGTACAAAAGCGCGAAAGAACTTTGGGAAAAGTTCTTAAAGCTCTACGAAGAACCGGTTGAAGCCGTCTCCTCAATAGACATCGAGCCGACATCAGAAGAATCTGAGACGGAAGAAATTACCGAGATAACTCCAACAGCCGAAGTACATCCCGAGGACACAGTAAGCCCCTCGTCAATCAGCATCGATGGAATGGAAGAATCTTCGGAAGAAAGCAATTCAACAGGGGGAGAACCAACGGCCAACGAGGTAAGTAAGGTATGGCTTCTACCTTCTGAACAATTAGTTAAAACAATTGAAAAGTTACCTAAAAATTTTTCCGAATTAGAAATTATGTTACCAAAAGATTCTTTCGAATCCAAAAATTTTTTCGAATCACAAAATCTATTGTCGAACGAGTCTTGCAAACTACAAAATATTCTTTCGAACGAATCTTGCACATTGCCGAAAGAATTTTTTATATTGTCGAAAATTTTTATCAAGTTAGAATCTATGCTATTGAAATATTTTTGTGAAGTTGAAATTCAAAAAATAATAGAAATTAACATGATACAAATTGTTGCATGTTTAATATTTGTGACTTTAAATCTGAAAAAGTGTAATTTAAGAAGTTATGAAAAATTAAAATGAAAATTTAAAACTTTCTGATAAAAGCATTAGAACTAAAAAATAAAATAAAATAAAAATAAATAATTTATAAAAATTCTCAAAAAGTCATTTTTGCTTAAGTTAAAAATCTTTTTCTGAAATTAGAAATTTCTGCTTAAATGACTTAGAAAATTTATCAGTTTTTTTTTCTTAAGTCATTTTGGTTTAAATTACCAAGAAAATCTTCAAAAGTTTCTTAAAATTTTACTGAGAATTTTTTTAAGACTGTTTCCGTGAAAATTGAAAATTTTTGCAAAACTTAAACTTGTGTTACTTAAGTTTTATTGATGCAATACTTAGAAATTTAACAACAGGTCTTTTACTTAGAAATTCTGTTAAATTGAAATCAATTTCAAAATTTTCTAAGTTTTAAACCCTTAGAATTCTTCTTACAAACCCCAATTTTTTATATGATCAAAGGGGGAGAAGGAAAGTATAAGTCTAGAGGGAGGTAGACAATTTAAATTAATTTAAATTTTCTATCTTTTTGCACTTAAATGCAAATTTTGATTACTGTTAATTTATGTTGGTTTCCCTAACTTAACTTGGGTTGATCACATCAAAAAGGGGGAGATTGTTGGAACCCCAAGGTTATTTTGGTGTGATCAACAAGTTAAGTTAGGTCCTGTGTTATTTTAACCTTGTGTCTAAGTGTGCAGGAGCTTAGGAGCACAGGTACTTGAGCAGAAGACGCAGCTAGTGAGAAGGACGGCACGCGGTGTGTCCGAGGGACGAGGTGCTGCGGAAGAGTACCCCGGTGGACGAGAAGGAAGCGTGCGGTGGTTTCGAGGGACGAAAGTCGGAGCGGAAGATTGTTCGGGGAGCAAGAGACGCAGCTAGCGAGAAGGTCGGCACGGGGTGCAACCGAGGGACGAAGACTGCGGATGAGTACGCTGGTGGACGAGAAGGAAACACGCGGCGATTCCGAGGGACGAGAAGCCAGAGCAGAAAGCTACTCGAGAAGATCGGAACTTGGGTTCGGGTGAGCCCTCTTCCGGATGGCAGAGATCACCCAAGCGAGCGGATCCGGAGTAGAAGATCCTGACCGAGCCGAACCGAACCAGAGCAGTGGTCTCGGATGAAAAAGTCAACATGAGTTGACTTTACTGGTCCGGGGTGCCCGAAACAGTCCGGGGTGCCCGGACCAGCCTGGGGCGCCCGGAACCCTTTCGGGCGCCTGGACCAGCCTTTTGACCAGGATTGAGTTTTGACTCGATCTGATCGTTGGGGGATAAAGTTTATCCCCCTAGGCCGCCCGGAATCCTTTGGGGTGCCCTGACCAAGGTTATAAATATAGCCTTGGTCCATAAGCTTTTCAATAAACTCAGAACTGTAAATCCAACGCTTGTGCACTTTAGAGTTTTAGTTGAGCTTCTTTCCTTTTGTACGTCAACGCTGTAAGAGGCTTCTCCTCCTGAAGGAGATTGATATTGGGCTTAATCTTCCTTGGATTAACAACCACATCGGTTGTAACCAAGTAAACACTCGTGCCTCTTATTTTATGCTTTTAATTTACTACTTAATCTATTTATGCAAGTGTTAGCTTAAAGAGTTTGAGGAAGGTTGTTTTTTTCTTTTGATTTTGCAGGACTAACCAACAACCCCCTCCTAGTCGGGCCAATGATCCTACAACTTGAACCCTACACGGCCCTGCCATGGGGGGTTGCCCAAGCCGTGTAAGGATGAGAGGTCGTGTAGCTGCACTAGAGAAGGAAGATGGCATAGCCATGTGAACCTCACACGACCGTGCCAAGTTTTGAAGCCCAAGGAAGCCTGGGTCGTGTACACCACACAACCATGTCAGTTTTCCAGAGACAGGAGAAGCCTCGCCCGTGTGCGCTACACGGCCGTGTGAGGTTTCCAGAGAGCAGGAGAGTGTTGTCGTGTGCACCACACGGTCGTGCCAGGTTTCCAGAGGTGAAGGCAGTGCAGGTCGTGTAGATCTATACGGTCGTGCAAGGGGAGCGTTGATAGAGGCAAGCCACGGCCGTGTACCTCACACGGCCGTGTGAGGTTAGCAGAGAAGAGAGTGGAGCAGGTCATGTGAACCTCACACGGCAGTGCCTTGGGGTCGTATGACGCCCAAACCCCTCTTCTATATAAGGCCTCCTTCAAGATTTGAAAGGGGATCTTCTCCCCTTTGGGAGAAAGGAAGATTTGGGCAATTCCTTCCATTCTTGGGTGTATTTCTGGGCGATCTAAGGGAAGATCTTCACCGATTCGACTCCAAGATCGAAGGATTGGATCCGAAGACCATTCTTCTCCGTAGATAAGTTTTCTTTCTCTCCTTTCTTGGATTTGAGGATTTGAAATACTTGTAATCTTGGTTTCTTTCGGATTCTTTCTTCAATTTATGGAGTAGATATCTTGTTCTAAGATGGAGGGAGTATTTGTAAGGAATTCTTGATGTATAACTATTGTGGATATGTCAATTTCTCATTTCTATGATTTTGTCCTGTTTTGTATCTATTTGATCTTGTGTGGAATGTTGTGATTGTGCCTAATTACCATGCTTGATTAAATGTTTGGATATCTTGTGGATCTTGTAGAGGTAATTCCTCATTCGATTTTCCGAGGGATCTTCGTGACAGGAACATGCCCATGTAAGGACGTTTGAGGGAGGATCTTGAAAGGAAAATTAGGTATTTCAAGAGGGTATGATAGATTGTATGCATTAATCCTTATATCTTGATGATGTTGAGAAGTAGTGATTTCTATGTTGATTTTCCGAGGGAAGCACGCGAAAGGTGCAAACCCGTGTAAGGAAAAGATAGGGTTCATTCCTAATTGATCGCATTTAGATGTATTTCAGTCCTAGGTCGGTTGTCTATTGCAAGAGAGAACTGGCAACCTTCTACAAACGGTGGACAATTGAGAGATAAGATTTGGTAGATCATTTACATTAAAGAACCTTACAAAGAAACCAAAACTCCTAGAATATCCCTTATCATTGCCTTTATTCTTGTTGCCTAATCTTTCATTCTTTTGTTTACTTTTCATAGTTACACCTAGACTTTGTTAATCCAATGATTTGTTGTCTAGCTAATTCATTTTGAGATATTCTTAGTGCTTATTCCAGTCCCTGTGGATACGATAATCTTTTATATTACTTGCGATATTTTCGTACACTTGGGGAGGTCAACAAAACCTCATGTAACTTTTGTGACCGGGAGGCAGTAGTTTGTTGCCTTTCAGAGGCTGCCCGCTTCTTGGCCTCCTTGAAGAGTTCGTACTCTCCCGCTGTCATGGTCACGTTGATTCTGTCAGAATCTTCCATCTTCACGTTTCAGAGCAGGTAGTTGTGTTCCCACAGACGACGCCAAATTTGATCCCGTCCAGATGTTGAGTCGGACAAAGGTTGGCCGCGCTGTTGGTGGTGTTGACCGAAAGTCATGGAAGCGCCTGGGTGACCTGGTACCTCCTGGAAAGGTTCCCATGGGCGGATGACGAGGGGTGATGATGACGATGATGATGTGAGGGCTCTGCGCACACTCAGACAAGCCGCCTTTGAGTTAGAGACCAAGAACCAGGGAAAAAGTCCCCGGGTCAGGCCCTCCGACGCTCAAGCCAGGTACTTTTTCCCCAGAAGAACAGTGAAAGGATGAAAAGTAAAAGATGAGAATGAAAAGACGAGTGAGCGTACCTAGTAGAAACAAAGTCTCCCTTTTTATATGATAGTGGATGCTTCTGGAGTCTGGTGAGTGTCAGGGAATGTCGGGTGTCAAGATTTTTCTGACGGTGAATGACACGTGGCATCTTTCTATAGGTCTGAGGAGGGATTAGGAGGTGATGAACCACAGACCGTTAGCATATTCCCTGATAGGTGGTGATTATTCTCTGACGGTTTCTTACGATTCTCTGGCTTGATTGTCGTGTAGTGTTGTTCGCCCCAATCTGCCAACGTTCGACTGGGTCCTTGTACCTACAAATCTTGACCTGTACGCACAGACCTGCCCTGCGTATTCCCGGGCTTGTTTGTTGTCCCGCAAATCCAGACCTGTATTTCCTGTCCTACATTTGCCATTCGGTCTACCTCGGTAGATCCAGACCTGTGCCTATCGCCCTGTAAGCCTTCGTCCACATATCCTGACCTGTGTCTTGGCTCCGTATATCCTGCTTTGCGAGTCTTGGTTCGTATATCCCGACCTGTACGCTCTGTCCGTGTATATATCCTGTTACGCAAGTCCGCCAGTCTTGACCTGTCATCCTTGGTTTACCTATCCCGACCTATACGTCTTGTCAGTGTATTCTGTTCCGCAAGTCCATAAGTCCTGACCTGTCATCCGTGATTTGACTATCCCGACCTGTACGCTTTGGTCTGTATCCTACGCCGCAAGTCTATAAGTCCTGCCCTATAATCCTTGGCTTGCATATCCCGACCTGCACGCTTCGGTTCTTGTATCCTGCGTTGCAAGTTTATAAATCTTGCCTTGTAATCCTTGGTTTACATGTCCTGACCTGTACGCTTTGGTCTGTGTGTCCTGTATATCACGTCTATAAGTCCTGCCCTATAATCCTTGGCTTGCATATCCCGACCCGCACGCTTCGGTTCTTGTATCCTGCGTCGCAAGTTTATAAGTCCTACCCTGTAATCCTTGGTTGGCATATCCCAACTTGCACGCTTCGGTTCTTGTATCCTGCGCTGCAAATTTATAAGTCCTGCCATGTAATCCTTGGCTTGCATTTCCCAACTTGTACGCTTTGGTCCGTAAGTCCTGACCTGTCAGCACTACCTGTATGCGTTGTCCGGATATCCCGACCCGTAAGTCCGTAAATCCTGACCTGTCATCCTTGGCTTCTGAGTTCCTACTCGCCATGTAGGCCTAACTCCGAAATGCCACTTGTGCCCGACCAGGTCCATCCCATAGCCGGGCTCTTTGAACCCCACGTAGGTCAGACTTTTAACCTCCACATAGGCCGGACTTTTGACCTCCACATAGTACTGACTTCTGACTGTCACATGAGCTTGACTTTTGACTGCCTCGTGGGCTTGACTTTTGACCACCCCGTGGGCTTGACTTCTGACCATATCTATTGTCCGACCCCACTATCATGCGTCGTATCATCTGACATAAAAGTAACCTTCCTTTGGGCTGATTACTTTTAGCATAGATATACGTCTACCAACACAAAATATATTAAATCTACCTAAGGTGTCTTCCTTTGGCCCGACACATTAGTTCAACATAGTAGCACGTTGTGTAGATGGACCCAAGAAAATACTAGGAACTTAATTCAAACAGAAATTACTTAATCAACCTTAACAACTTCAAATTAAAATTTTCAATTGGTTGATACAATATAATAGTCGATTGGTTTTATCCAATCAATTATCACAATCGATTTAAAAGTCCACTATATGCGACTATGTGACCATAATTTTATAATTAAATAATATTATTTATACTATTTAAACTAATTATTCATGTAAAAAAATTATACACCAATTTTTCCCCATGAAACAGTACTTATGTTTACGTTTTTTTTTCAATTTCACGAAAATAGTTTTTTTTCTTAATTTGATACTATTCCACGTTGAAACAGCAACTTAATCGAGAAAAAAAAAACTTAATCGAAAAGGAAAAAATAATAATCTCTATCGATTAAAAATAATTATAATCGATTGATAATTGACATAGTCACGAGTTTATGACAGGAAATCAATTAAGAAAAATTCTTAATCAATTTCTATAGATTTTGTTCGATGTTTTAGGCTTGGTAATCGATTGGTTGACCAAATCAATCGATTAAACCATCACTAATAGAAGATCTAGCCTTTCCTAGATTTTATATGCAAAAGATTTCGATGATCAAAGATTTGTATTAACTAGGAAAAACTTGATCTAGCATACAAATTAGAGCTGTCAGACGGGTCAACCCATGGCGGGGCGGGTCGGCCCGTGGCGGGCCAACCATTTGGCGGGGCGGGGCGGGGGCGTGGCGAGACATCAATTTGGCGAGTTGGGAAATTTCCAACCCAACCCAATCCAAGGCGGGTCGCGGGTTTGGCGGGCCAACCCGCGGGCCTATCAAATTTTTAAAAAAAAATTAAAAAAAAATAGTTAATATCTTCAATGTTTTACTTCGAAAATATTTTATCAATCAAATGTTTTCATAAACAAGTATTTTAAATATAAATGGACATAAACAAGTACTTATGTTGGGTCAAAAGTACTATTTTTATTTTAAAATTATAACAAAGAAAGATAATAAACTGGCATAAAATTGTGCAATGAAGAGGAATAGTAATTAGGACTCCTGGCTGTGCATCGAGCAGTTTAGATCAGTGGTACCCTGGCTGTGCATGCGTAAACGAATCAAAATAAGAAGGTCATCTACTTTTAAGAAGGTCATCTAGTTTGGGTACACACACAAGCTCTTCATAGTGCATAATGTATGTTTCAGATTTATCCCATAAATGAATCAAATAAAAAGGTCATCTACTTTTAAGATTAATCGACTTTGTGTGCATATATATTTCTGTAACTTTTGTCTATCACACTCAACTTCACAAGTATGAGCTTTTCCTAATTAGTATTCCTCTCAACGAAGAAGATAATGAAATGCTACAATTTAACCTTTGGTATTCTCGTAATTGCAACATTGACTACAGATATAAACTGCTTACATGTGTTTCTCAACCCGCGGGCCAACCCAAGCCCATCGCGGGCCGACCCGCGCGGGTCGCGGGCCTAGGCGGGTCGGCCCACGACGGACTTGGGTTGATAAAATTCCAACCCAACCCGCTTAAATTGTTTGGCGGGGCGGACCAACCCGACGGGCCTAACCCAAATTGACGGCTCTAATACAAATAACAAATCGATCAAAAACCTAAACTTTATTGCCAATGAAAACGACGAAATGGAACTTGACTCTGATACCAATTGAAAATTCTCGTTAAAAACCTAAGCAGTATGAATTCTAGATAATCAAAATAAGAATTCTTATAGGAAAAAATAAGAACATATGAGCATGGATCTTCGTTTCATCGAGAACATGACATAAAAAGTAAATAATACATAAACATAATGATAAAGAACCTGATTGAAGAGTCATATCTTTGTCTTTCAGCGTCGTCAAGAGATCCTGTGGAAGAAGAAATAGCGGAAGGAAAAGGTAGGTCTTCTGGAGGAGTTAGGGTTGATAGTGCCAAATTCTCTTCGTCAATGGGGAACGAAAAGACGTCTCAAGATTACCCTAATCCTCTGGACACAAACCTATTATATAGTGCACATCTATTATCAGCCCATCTATAATAATAAATGCGGGATTATAGGTTTTACACATATGAAATCCACATCCAATTACCCGAAACTCACTAGACATAAGTTAGATCACTTTAAAGGGTTCGGATCGTATTCACGTGTGCAACTTACAAATAAGCCCACCTAATAGTGATAATTATATCCAACAATGTGAAGCTATGACAAATACGTATATCAAATGAGAAAGACCAAAAAAGACTTGGTTATCCATGGTAAAATAAAATAAACTTTATTTAAATATAGATGATGATATAGTTAGAGATAGATCTCAATGATGTAAAAGAATCTATATAGTCGGCCCCACCTAGTGGACTTGGTTGTTATTATTATTTTTCACCAATTAAAGGATCACCTTATAGATTTTTTTTATGAAGTCACAAAATAAAGAAAAATATGGTTATTTTTATGTATAAATTTTTGATAATTCAACTTCAATTTTTCGTAATTGGCACAAAATATTCAGTTTATGTTGATTAATCTTAAGGATGATTTAGCCAACCCTATGGAAGTTTTCTATCGATTATTAAGATAAATCGAAAAATGCTCGTAGCGGAGAGTCCATCAACCTAATATTCATAGGTCAATTAAAATATATCCGTTAATTTATTAAAATGAAAATTTAATCCCTAAATATTATAGAAATCCAAAAGATGTCACCATTAGAGCAATAATTCATCTTTTTAGTTAGAGAGAGGATGGCAACACTATGAAAATTATTCCATATCAATTTTGTTGAAACAAAGTGATAAAATTAAATAATAATAAAAATGACTTAACAACGTCTTCTTGTATATATATACCTGAATGGGTTGGTGAGGGCGTTGGGAGTGAATGTATTCACCTTTTTACCATCATACTTGGATATGTCCTCCGGGCTTTAGTGTAATAAATGATGGAACAGATTTCCTTAAGCACCATTCAAATCTCATCCAAGAGATTATATACGAGGAGTTTAAATTATTTATGACATTGGATTGTCCACGATATCCATTAACATTTTTTGATTTAATCTAATGATAAATGATCCTATTTGAAATCAGTAGAAACGACATGCTGGACAGATGACTATGTCATTGATTGGGCAAAGACTCCTAACTAGAAAAAATGACTCTAAACGGTCTTGCTTGTCAAAAGGAATGTCAGTAATTAGGTCAGGGATGGATTATCAGCGTAGACACTTCGACGCTCAAGTCAGTAATTCAATTGAAGGTGATAAATAGTAGAATGAATAGTGATTATGGTTACGTAAAGTTATGTAACATGGTGTACCTATGTCTATAAATGGAAACCGCTTTTTATAATGTTACTATTTGTCTGTGCACGAATCTCAAAATATTTCCAAAAAGGACATATTATAAAGATGCTTCCCAAAATGGATTCGTAATCTCTGTATAGAAGCTCCTTCTGTACAATTGGCACAGGGAATATTCCTTTGATTCTTTGACAGCTGTTACACAAGACAACAAGAAGAAATATAGGGACATTGGATTAAGGGACCCTTAGTATGCTTAGTTGGCAAACCAACTAGGTTCCCTTCAACAGTCTGATCGGCTATCATATGTAAGAGCAGTCAGATCATATTTAAGGAGTCATCATAGACTCAGTCTTTGCCTGACCTCCTAGTTTGGTCAATGAATCTGATAAGATCAAGTGTCCAATATATTCGATCAAACGTATGATCCGATCAGCTAGATCACCTGATCGAGACAGCAGCTCACACTATCTTGAGTGACAAAGAGAACTCTGCTTTGAATGGCATTGGTTTAGCTCGGGACTTCATCCATATATATTGAGGGACTCGGATTCCGATCAGACTAAAAGTTAGATCAAATGATCGCTAGACCGAGATGATCGATCATGTTGACTCTGAGTGTTAACCTCTCCTTGACATTAACTGTGATGTCAACTGACCTATTGAATTTTTGTCCGACTTAGGAGGACCCACATTATTCACAATGCTTTATTCACCGTATCAACTGCTAAAAAAGATAGGTTAAGAGAGAGATGCAAAGTACCAAAACCAGGAAAAATCTAAATCTTGGAGTGACTTCTAACAAAACTCATTTTAAAGTAAAATGCTCGCACATATTTTTTTTATTACTAAAAGTTTAAAAAAATATTAAAAACATTAGAAACTTCATTATAATTCAAAATGATTAGTCATTAAAGAAATTTTTTTATAACTCATATATCGTTTAAGATATATAAATACACACTTGAGATTGAGATATAATAGAAGCAGCACTCCCAGATAGCAATTAACGGTCAGAGATTGTCTACATCTAGCCAACTATCGGATATTTAATACTCTCTCTCTCCAGCAAAGTCACCGCATCACGCCATCTACACCACAACCTCCATGGCCTCCTTTTTCCAGACGGTAGCCCGTAAGATCGCTCTCAATCTCACGTTTCGTAGCTGACTTCCCTTTGCACCACCGAGTCTGTATTCAAACATCTCTTTCAGAATCAGAGGACACCACCGAGTCAGGATTTCCTAATACTAAAGTCAGACAATTTAGCTGGCATCTGCTTGACAGATCAACTGCAATCGCCTTCATGTCAAAACCGATCAACCTCACCCATCTCTTCCCGTTGCTGTCGACGCTGACAACCAAACCACCTTCGACCGAACTCTGTTCTCACGCGTCCAAGAATTAATTCTACTCCAGCTCTACTATATTGCTTCGGTCAATCCATCGCCTCAACTGCTATCGCCTATCCAATACCACAATAAAGTTTTTATTTTTTATTTTTATTTGTATTTTTAAAAAATATTTTCCACCTTCCTAGCTTCCAACTGCACATAGAAGTAAGTTTATTCCCTTGCAAAATTAATATGTAATGATTAGAAAATAGAAAATTTAACTAAAATTTTTCCCCTTCTTCAGAGAAGAGGTTGTTCTCTTCTCTCCTAATCGATTGATTATCTACTCGATTTTTGCGACGCCGATCCTCTTGATCGCGACGTTTCTAACACTCTCCGATGGCAGCGGGGACAAAGTGCAGGTGGACATGCCGCCGCGCTCCAAGCTCGACATGTAGCTCCTCACCTCCTGCCGGATCATCTCCTGCATCACCGCTAGGAACTCCGGGCCGAAGAGAACCGGCGCCTGCCGATGCATCGACGTAGTGGCGTCCGCGCTCCTCGTGGGAGCAGATGGCGATTGCTCCTGCGGTGCCGCCTCCTTGTCGGCGCTGTGGCGGTGGGCGGAGATCTTTATTAGGTCTGCCCCCGGGAGGGAGAGCGAGAGAGAGGTAACCGGATCTTCTTTCTCCTTCGGAGCGGTGGTCGTGGCTGCGGCGGAGGAATCGGTTTGGGGATGGTGGGTTGGAGTACAGGATGAGGACGGTAGGACCACGCCTCCAGTTCTAGGCACTGGCCGGTAAATGGGCGAGGCGGCGGATACTGGAGAGATCATCGGAAGGCTATGGTGGCTGGAGTCGCTGAGATCGGATCCAGACGGGCTTCCAGGGCTCAGACAGAGGCCTGCCGCAGCTCCGCTCGTCGACAACGTGGGCCCGTCGCTTCTCGTCCGCTTCAGCGGCCGCACCGCCGCCACGTCATTCGCCTCCTCGGCGGAGGCGAAGCACCGGCGTTTGAGGGTGGAGTTCCAGTGGTTCTTCACGGCGTTGTCGGTCCGCCCTGTGAGGAGGCGCGCGATGGTAGCCCACTTGTTGCCGAAGCGGAGGTGGGCGCGGATGATGGTCTCATCCTCCTCCGCCGAGAAGGGGCGGTGCTCCACCTGTGGCGACAGCTGGTTGCACCACCGGAGGCGGCACGACTTCCCCGACCGCCCGGAGATCGACTTGCTTATCAACGACCAGTTCCGGGCACCATGGCGCTGGACCAGGTTCTGCAACGCCTCGTCCTCCTCTGGGCTCCAAGGCCCCTTGATCCGATCGACGTCCTTGTTCCTGCTTCCGACCGCCGCCATGGCCAAACCCTATCGTGAAATCGGCCCTAATTTCTATTCCCAGCTTCGGTTTAGTTCCGAGCAGAAAAGGAAGCTCGCTGAAGGAACGAAGGGGGCGCAACACCATATATCGAGAATGATGAGCGAAAACTTGACCGGCTATGAGCGGTAGATGAGACCTACTTGCTAGGTTTCGGACCCACCCACCGCTCAGGCGGCTACGTGCATACAGCTGGCAAACCGGCACCACTCGGTGTCCCTACGCAACCGACTTAAACTCCTGGTTTGACCACAGTCAACCGACTAAATAACTGCTCGTCGTCCGTTTCCGGTGACGGACCACCGTTAAAACATCTCTTTCCTTTCATGCCCTAATAATTAATTCGCACACGTTTAATTAAAATTAGCTATATAATCTTTTCCTTGATTCTGCGAATTTGAATCGCCGACAGGTTTTATGTCTTTGAGAATTTTAATGTGATCCTCGCGCCAAGTACCCAGCACTCGATCGATCTGCTCGGCGGGCCCCCCACCGTACCGAGAGCGTACGTCGCAGTGGGTACGACGGCGTTATTGGCCCATCCGTGTCCGTGCAATCAAAGAAGGAAAGCCACAACTGGCGACAGGCTGTCGTCGAATGAACCGCTCGTCCTTAATCTAATCCCTATCCGAATCGGTTGCCGGTTCGGTTTTCCTATGCCGATCCGACCGGGCCAGGCTGGAGAGCACTCTGCCTTAAAAAAATAATAATTTATTTAACATGAAAATTAAACAGGCCGCATAATTTATGCGGTGTTAGGGGAGCAAGCGAGGGGAGTCGAGGTGGCAGAATACAGGCTGTCAAACTGACCGACCGCAGCCTGCAGCGCCAACAACTGCCCACCTTTCCATTTATTTATTAATTTATTTTTTTTCCGATCGGTCCGGACAGCGGCTGGATGAACATGAATATTCCCGGTCGATTCCCAGATGTTTTGACGAGGGGCTCCTTCGCAGTTCCTTCCTCGACCGTTGGCACGGCGTGTCGGTGTGGTTTAATCTTCTTGCCCGTCCATCGGTGGAAATTAATGTTGTCCGTTTATTAAGTTCTTAATATATAAAAAATAAATAACAGTAAATTTTATTGATCAAAATTTGATTAATTAAAAATTTCTATCTTGTAATTATAATACATGTACATATATATAATTAATATATAAATATAATATTACTAAAATACCTTTTACATATATGCATGTAGATATTCTGATTTATTAAATTTTAACCATTTAATATTATCCTAAATTATATAAATGATATCTTTATCCCCAACACTATGCGAACTAATCGAGATTCGGAGACAAATTAGTTTGGAGCGTAACAAATTCATGTCAACATTTGAAGACGTGCACAAAGAACGTCGTGTAGGTGAGTCAATGGATATAATTTCTCACGTCCTAATCAACGCTCTACTTGTCCACGTGAATGCGCACCATGCATTCATACCCATTATTAAATCCATAATCTCTATCCTTTTTGTGTCTACCCTCAATAATAAAAGAAGGCAACGAGCTTTAATCCCAAGAGCTTTCCAATTGCGAAGACATGAGCCACCCATGATATAATCCAGTTGGTATTCAGCCAGGGCTTATCACCCGCGAAGACAAAAGCCACGAGTTACTGCCGTAGGCGGTGGCATCGAGCAAGCGGTGACCGTGAGTCGGTGCTCCTCGTTACAACAGGCCTGCCTTCATTTTTGGGTCCCCACCTTGACAATTGACTTCGCCTGCCGCCACGCATCGCCCATCGTTCACATACAAATCTATTATTTCTTAATTTAGAAAGAAAAGAAAACAACCTTTAAAAAAAACTGGTAACTCGCGTGCTCTTATCCAATCGTTGGCTGATTTTCAGTCGTTAGGTTTGCGGAGTTTCGGCTGGAAGGCCTTGGCGGACGCGTGCAGTAGCGCGGCGTCGCGCCGGACACTGGCACTAATTCAGCACTTAACAATTTCTTATTATATTTAAATTTATATAGCATACATCAATAACAAATCAAGCCTTATTTTATTAAATATAATTACTTAGACTAATTCTCCTACATTATTAGATTTTATTTATATTTAAATATATTTTATTTTATTTTATTTATTAATTCAGCCTTCTTTAATTTCTCTTTCTTAAATATTTATTAATATTTTAAATATATATTCATATTATCTTAAAATATGTTTTTTCAAATTTTTCCCAAATTCAGTCTCTTCTTTCTCTAATGTTTTTATCCTCTTATGTTATATTCATATATTTATTTTAATATCCATTCTCTAATGTTTTTATCCTCTTATGTTATATTCATATATTTATATTAATATCCTCATCTTTACTGATCCTATATAAAAACGAGGAAGATGATGTGCTATCTATGGGACGACATCAAGATGTCTTAAATGTTGACTGTGTAAAGACTGTGAGATGAAATAAAATGACACCAAGCGAACCTGTCCAGCAAAGACAGGAACTAGGAGAAGGAAGCGTTAGTCATCGAACTAGGGAAGGGGGTCTTAGCGCAGAGTGAGCACTCAAGTCAGAATAGTAGCCGAGCGAAATAACGAAGACGATGAATAGTAGAATAATAGTGTAGATACGTATGTATTAATGCGTATACCTGGCCAACGAAGAGGACTCCATTGTGTACCGCCTCTCATAACATTCGTAATAATAAGGCTGCAGAGAATGTCTAGTGTCAGAATATATCGGGTAATGGAGGATGTACTACACAACCTTCTTATAGGCGGAGGAATGTTCCATTACATATATATGTTAGAGTAATGGAATATTCTCTGACAAGTTGTTGTGATTTTCTAAAAATATTGGTCCCTAAAAGGAGTTCGCTCAGCTCTAAGACATAGCGGCTATAGATTAGGAGTTATACTCATGTGTGGGGGACTGAGCCTCGTAGGTCCGATCGGCTCTGGGGCTGGGCGAATGTAAGTTGGGAGCTTAGCCGGGAGCTAAGCCCTAGAAGTTCGCTCGACTCTGCGATTGGATGGATGTAAGTTGAAAGTCTCGCATTTGAAGAAGTAAGGAGCTGAGCCCTGTAAGTCCGACCTGCTTTGGGCCAACCGGTTGTAGACTTGGACCATGCCTGTAAAATATCGAAAAATGGTAAATAACGATAAGGGAATTTTCCGAAATTTTTAGAAATTTTTTGAAAATTTTTCGGAGATTGTATGACTTCGATTACGGGGATAAAATCTAGGTCCCGGGAAAGCTTGTTTAGGCTACCTCGTTTTCACGAGGGAAGTTTTATCTTCTTTTTCTTTTCTTTTTCTTTTCCCTCATTCTCACCCGCGCGTCTTTCCTCCCGAGCCCCCCGCGACACCGATAGCCCTAACTGACGCTGCACGCGACGGTTACTCCCCTTCCTCGTGATTAAAACTCTCAGCCAGGGGAAAGCCGCGCCTCTGCCCGACTCTTCTCCTCTTTATCTTTTTCATCACGCCATCGCCGCCACAGCCAACGCCACATCACCTCAGACCTAGCGTCGGCCTCTCCTTCTCCTCCTTCCCGAGCCGCACCAGGCGTTGCCATCACCTGAGGCCGCACGGAGCAGCGCCGACGCCCTACCGCCGACGCTTCGCCGAAGTGTCTCCTCCTCTGTGCCCGAACCCTAGCGTCGATTGTCGGGCAGAGCCCCCTTTCCTCTGCTCTAGCGACAACAGCCGGCCGCAATCCACTATGTGCCCTTTGACCATCGCCGATCATCTCTTCTCTCTTCCCTTACCGAGCCCCTGCCCTAGTTTTGGGTTCACAGCCGCCGCTGCACCTCTGCACCTCACTGCCGCCGCCCACCAGGTTCTGCCTAGCCCTAGTCTTGATCTTCTTCTTGATCCATTTGATTTCCAGTAGTGAGGCTCTATTCTGTAGGGTTGTGTGCTATGGTACGTTGTTGTGGTGTTCTTGGTCCAGCTCACCCTGTTCCAGCAGTAACAATCATTGGTTGTGGAGGGCTATGAAGTAGAGGTATAGTGTATTGTGGGTTTCTCTTTGATCTAGCAGCTCACCTTGGTTTCAACAAGACATCCTTCCGGCAGCAATCTTTTTGGCTATGAATTGAGGTATGGAATTAGGGATAAATTGGATTACTAGTTGATACATGATTAGTGTGATTGATTAGTTAAATGTAAGTTTTGATCTTAGATGTAGATCATGGTTGGATTTGATTATTTTAGATGGTTATGCATGTTGTAGTAGGTTGATAAATAGGAGGTTAATCAATAGTCGTATTCGATTATGATTATCCTAAATAGGTTTGAGGATTTGATTTAGCTAATTAATTTATATGTAATTAGCTAAATCTATATACCATCTATTATAGGACTTTAATTCGAGACGGTGTCTCGACGAGGGATCTATTGCGGATACGATCCTTTCTATTGGAGGCGGGTACCTTGACTTATCTTTGATAATGTTGATATGTTTAGTAGGTTATAACATTTAGTAATGATTATGTTCGTCTTTGCTTCGGTTGGTCACTACCCGATACCTATTACATGCTTATTTTGTTTACTTATTATGCACTTCATGTTAGTACCTACCTGATTATACATGCTTATAGGGGTAGTTACACAACCATGTGTTTATTATGTTCAGGATCTAGGTTTTTATACTTTATCTAATCTGTGTACCTTTGATTTGGTTCATTGTCCTATGGTACACATTTATATATATATATGGATATTGCTATGTTGTTCAGGATTTTGCCATACTTAGTGTCATGCATCATCTCGCATGATTGCATGCTGTGCGATAGTCTGCTCTATTATTGTCGAGCACATCACTAGTTACATGGATCTGCACACACCACCACTCATGGGTTAGTGGTATATCAGGCAGGTGTGTGGTAGTTCTGCTGTTAGGCTCCGCTGGTCCGGTGACTCAGCGTGGTAGCCGGCAGACAGTTCTGCTCTGTTAGGCTCCGTTGGTTTAGAGACGCAGCGTGGTGGCCGACAGACAGTTTGCTCTGTTTGGCTCCGTTGGTCCACTCATGGGTAGTGTGACGCAGCGTGGTAGCCGGCAGGGATCCCTCCCCGTCATCGTGTACCGGGAGATGAGAGCATTGTGCTCCCCCACTTATGATTTGGGGTAGGAGGATAGGTGTACTCCAACAGCATCCCGTCCACTCGGTCACTCATCAGGAGCAGTGACGGCAGAGTGCACGGTTGTCATAGCCCTACCCACTCGGTCTCACCATCGTGTGTGAGATGACTGACTGGCGTCAGGGGTGACCATGTTATTGGCATCATATGCATTGATGCATTTACTGATTATGTTTGTTGCACTTATATGCTGCATTGGATGGATGCATATGTTTGACATGCATACAGGATTTATGATACTCTCGGTCTGACGACCTGATTATTCTGATAGGAGGCTCTGGTGAGTACAGTTCTCTTGAGCCCTTTTCTATTGTGCATTTTCCAGTTTTTGTCCAGGAGACTGTACTCCATAGTTATTACTATTTGTTATAGTTTACTATACATGTCAACTAGGTATCTGCTGAGTTGTTGAACTCACCCTCGTGGACACTATCTTTTTCAGGTACCAGGTTGTTTATGGAGTCGTTTGGAGTATCCTGTCTGCCGGTTTCCACGTCTCATCAGAAGACTTACCATTTCTGTAAAATACCGGAAATAGGCGAATATTAATAAGGGAATTTTCCAGAATTTTTGGATATTTTTCGGGAATTTTTCGGAGCTCGTATGGACGAGTTAACGGGGACAAGAACGGGGTCCGGAAAAGCCTGTTTAGGCTACCCAATCTAAGCGAGGAAAAGATTATATTTATATATCCTTTTCCTCTTTATTTCTTTATTTCTTTATTTTTTTTCCTTTGCTTTTGTCGCCGAACCCGAGCCAACCCTGCACCCTTTCCTTCTTCTCCCCGACGCCGTCGCGCCCTTCTCCTTCGGTGCCCTAACCGCCGGCCACTCGGCAGTTCTCTCCTCTCTTCTCCCACGCGTGCTTAAGCCGGACCAAGGGAGAAGCCGACTTTCTTCTTCTCTCTGTGCTCTTCTCCTCTGTGCAGCGCCGAAGCTTCTTCCTCTTCTCATCTCTTCACCGCGCCTCTCTTCATCTTCTCTTGTGCCCTAGAGAGCAGCGAGCCACCACCGCCGCTCCTCCCTGTTGCACACCATGAGCCGATTCCCTGTGCCCTATCGCCGGCCTTCTGCCGCGACGCTGATCCCTCTGCCGTCGGCGACGAGCCACCTCTCCGACTCTCTCTGTGCCGGCGACCAAGCTTCCTTTCCTCCCCACGGCAGAGCACTCCGGCAGAGCACCACTCCTCCCCTTACTGTGCTGTGCCTAGTTTAGGTGCGGCCGAGCCTTCCTCTGTGTCCTAGGTTCCGGTTGAGAATCTTTGCGGTGGATTTTAGCAGCAAAGCTTTAAAATTTCAGCAGCAACGATCCTTGCTTCAGCCCTGAGTAGAGAGTTGACAACCCTACAGCGGTGTTTGGTGTTGAGGTAAGAAGAATGATATCAGATTTGTAGTGATGCAAGTTTGATTTGTAGTTAGAGTTTGTGATTGTTTATCTACCAGTCTTTGTAACTTAGCCAACATTGTTCACTAGCGATCCACAGCACCGGTCATTCTGTTTTGGGCAGGGAACCCCTTCGACTGTGAGCCATCAGCGATCATCTTGGATTTGGGTGAGATCTTATGATTGGTTTAGATTAAGTTATTGTGATGGGATATGCTTATTGCAAGTCCCAATTTGAATGGATTGGTTAAGAAATGATTATCATGTGTTGGATGGATTTTTGGAAAAAAAAAAGGATGAGATTGTTAGATTGGATTTATTGAGATTTTGGCTTGCATTGTCCGATCTACGATAAACCTAAGTGATTGATTTTATATTTATTTCAGGGTTTTGATTTGAGACAAGAGCTCTGATTAGAGGACATGCGATCTATTGGAGGCGGGTACCTCTTGACTTATCTTTTATGATATTGTCATTGGATATGCATAGTATTTTATAACTACAAGCAATGAACATGTTTGCCTTTGGTATGTCACTGTTTGATATCCATAGCATGTTAGATTTGTCGCCTGTGAAGTATCCGTACTTATATCTCGTGATTTGTTACCATGAGTATCTTGTTGCCATGAGTACTTAATTACCATGAGTATCTTAGTTTCTAGAATAAGTGACATACCATGTTTTACTGAGGTTAGGACTAGGTTCTGGACTTTTGGTTTCAGTCATGTGTATCGAGACTGTCTGATACTTAGGTTTTATACCATGACTGGCTTGTGTACCTCTATTTGTATATCATATATGATTCGTGTACCTAGACCTTGATTCTTGATATGTGCATATTGTTGGTACATATGTTATGGAAGGAGATATGTTTAGGATCTAGGTTGCTATACCATAGAGGACCTATATGCCCTAGATCCGTGGATTGACCTACTGATACTGTAGTACCCATTTTGTATATATGGATATGGTTATGTTGATCAGTTTTTGTTATGCATAGTGACATGCATCATGATTGCATGCTGTGCGATTGTCGGCTCCACTATGGTTGAGCCCATCGCCAGTTACATGTACTGCACACACCCCCCCTCATGGTTTAGTGGTATATCAGGCAGGTGTGTGGCGGTTCTGCTGTTTGGCTCCGTTACTCGGCGTAGCTGGCAGACAGTTCCGCTCTGTTTGGCTCAGCTGGCATTTAGTGTAGCAGCGTAGTAGCCGGCAGACGGTGGACTCTGTTTGGCTCCGTTGGTCGGTGACTCGGTGGTAGCGGCGAGATACCTCCCGTCATCGTGTCTGGGAGATGAGCATTGAGCTCCCCATTTATGATTTGGGGTCACAGGACAGGAGACAACATCCGTCCACTCGGTCACTCATCGTGAGTAGTGACGACAGAGTGCACTTCATAGCCCTACCCATTCGGTCTCACCATTTGTGTGTGAGATAATCGACCGGTCGGGGTGACCAGGGCGCATCATTAGCATCATATGCATTGATGCATTTATATTTTATGATTGTGTTTCTGCATTTGGTTGCTGCATTTTGGTTGAATACATACTTTTGACTGCATCGGGATTATTGACACTTCGGTTTGTGACCCTTTTTCCGGATAGGAGTTCCCGGTGAGTACAACTTCCTCGATTACCTTCGGTTTTCGTATTCCTATATATGATTAGGAGTTGTATTCCATGTTTGTCATATTAGATATATCTTACTACTCATGTCCATTGGTATTCGCTGAGTTGTTGAACTCACCCCCGTTGATACTATCTTTTTCAGGTACCAGGTTGGTTTTGGTGTCGCTTGGAATATCCTGTCTGCTGGTCCCCACGTCACATCAGAAGACTTATCGGATTCACGTATGTTTTGTTTGTTTATGTATCAGTTTGTTTAGCTCTGTACTCCGGTTTTGTTTTTGGAGTGTTGATATTGTTATGTGGTATTTTGTATTTGTTGTTGGTTGTGTAAGCCTAGCCGGCTAGCAGTTTTTGTGTTTTGGTTTGTATTGGGTTTCTGTCATTTTCGTTGTGTTGGTTTTATTCCAGCCGTGTGGGCTGATGATATATATATAACTGCGTGGTTGTGTGTATATTCCAGCCTCCTGTGGCTGATGTATATTATGCCTGTAGAAATGCTTCAGATTGTCACCCGTACAGGGGAGGTGCTGCCGAAATTTCTTCGGACAGGGACTCCTCTGGGGATTGACAATTTAGTGGTATCAGAGCAGGTATACGATACTTGCTATGTGTTCTGGATTTTCGAGATTTATCTGATACTAATTTATTTGGTATGAGAGCACAGTTTATGAGTCTTATTTTCGATGTTTTGGATTTAGTGATTTTGTCTTCTTGATGTGACTTTTTGGGTGTTGGGACCTGGCAGCAGCAGGACATCTCCAAGCTATAGGAGGTATGTTGGTATATACTGTTATCCTACCTTTCTGTTAGTATATGCCCTATATTATAGTTTATGATCTGTATTAGCATTCTTTATTAGTATCTGTCTGGTTGTTGTAGCACATATTATATGTGATGGGATAACCACTGATCTTGATCGACCTTAATAGAGATTAAGGAATATAGTCTCTGTTGATTTTTCATATCATACCATTAGTAGTATTAGCTTTTGTTACTACTAATTGGTTAGGAGATGGAGGCACATATCAGCCTCTGTTATTATTAGTGTGTAGTAGATAGTACCTTCATATTAATGTTGACTAGTCAGTAGAATACCGATATACTTTAGTTAGATTTCATCAGTAAATATTTATTTACTCATGTTAGATCGGTCAGTAGAAGACTGATTTACGTTTGTCGATTTGAGTTGTCATGGATCGATATACCTTTATGATTGTGGAGGATCATTTGTGGGTTACTTGTGCTTAGTTATGTATCTATAGCACATTTAAGTACATGACTTGTACTGACGTGGAAAGGACTGAAATAATAGTATATCGTTGTCGGCTCGACCAGGTATAGAGGATTGATGTATCCTATTCCATGGGTACTTTAATTTTAGACTGCATGTACCTAATTGGATAACTTAGAAGATGGCATAGGGTTTGTGTGGTAGATTGGATTAAATGTGCTGATTATGCTTAACTATGAAGTGTACATATGATTGTTATGAGTTGAAAGAGTTCTATGATGGATAGTTCATTTGCTGATAGTGTGAGTATTCACATTTAGATATGGTTATTGTAGGTTTCTTGTGGATTATAGCTATGTAGTTAGCTGTACGTGTCTGATTTACATACTGGATGTATCTTATCGATTTAAATCTGTGACGTGATATGTGCACTTGTGTTTGGTGTAGTATTTGAGGTATTTTGTTGATTATATATGATTAGTGAGTGCACTCGTGTCTATCTTGATCTGTTGGAAGTATTATGTTGATCATACTCAAGGTGTATATATATATGGGGTGAGTATTATTGGAGGTATATTGTCGATTATACCTACGTTGATTTAAGCACACGTGTACGGTATGTATTGTTGGAGATATCACGATGGTTTATACCTTTGTTATGAGTATGTTTGGTGTATACAAAATGGAGGATTATGTCGATCATACATATGTTGTGTGTGCACGTGTGCCGGGTGTATGGTTGGTAGCATCATGAAGATTCTACCTATGTTAAATGTAGAATATTAAATGTCTACATTATGATATTAGTTGTTTTACCCTGTCAACTAATTCTCTCATTAGTGGGTGACCGACCCACTAGGAGGATGATAGAGTTGACTATGGATTTGATTTGCTTACTGGGTGGTTATACCCTAGGCTACCCACATTGATCTGTGGTAGAGAGATCTCGTGCAGTCTCTAGTGTGATAGTTAGGTGCCTTGGACATGTATGTATTGTTTGTGGTGGAGCGTAGCTCCCACATATTTTTTTGTTTGTTTGTGGTAGAGCGTAGCTCCCACATATTTTAGATGGTTGTGGTGGAGCGTAGCTCCCACATATTCCGGATTATTTGTGGTAGAGCGTTGCTCCCACATATGTAGTATTTCGTGTGATGGAGCATTGCTCTCACACTGGAGGAGCTATTCTTTGGTGATTATATATCGTTGGTGATTAGATCTGTTTATTGTTGTGGATCTTATGGTTAGGAATGTCTGTGATACGAACATTATGTGTCTTGGTTTTACCATTCGTGCTTGCGGTGCCCTAGATGTTATCATGGACTCGATGATACGGGTATTCCTAGGATGTTTAGATTGGTTTCCATTGTCTTTGTTGACGATGTGGTGATCTATTTCGGATCCGAGGTGAGTCACGTGCACCACCTTTGCATAGATCTAGAGATGATTCGACGAGAATATCTATATGTGATTATCAGTAGTACTGATTTGGATTGTCTTATGTGATGATGTTTGGGACACACGATCACCAGTAGGAGTGTACTGTGGTTCCACAGGAGATAGAGGTTGTTACCGTTGGGAGCAGCCGAAATCAGTGCAGGAGATCCGCAGTCCTTGGGACTGGCAGGATATTACAGACCTTTCGTCGAGGGTTTCTTTCGCATAGTTATGCTACTTACACGCCTGACCAGGAAAGGCATGAAGTTCACTTGGACTGAGGATTGCAAGACCAGCTTTTAGGAGCTGAAGCGGAGACCAGTGTCGGCTCCGATTTTGGTTTTTCCTTTTGGAGAGGACGGATTCGTGCTTTATACCGACGCATCTCTACAGGATTTGGCGCTGTTCTGATGCAGCACGACACGATAGTCTTCTATGTTTCTCGGTGGTTGAAGGAGCATGAGAAGAACTACCCTGTATATGATCTGGAGCTAGTCGCCATTATTTTTGCCATGAAGATTTGGCGACAATGTTAATATGACGTTACATTTGAGATTCTCACTGACCATAAGAGTCTCAAATATCGGTTTACTTAGAAGGAATCTAATCTCCGACAGGGAAGATGGATAGTGTTCCTAAAAGATTTTGATTGTACCATTAGCGATCACCCAGGAAAAGCTAATGTGGTTGTCGACGCACTTAGCCGGAAGTCTAGAGTGACTTTGGCTTGCCACCGAGTTGTGGCTACAGACAGAGCAGGGTATTCTTGTTACCATGGCTGCTTAGTTGTCGATCAGGACGAGGATCCGAGAGCCCTAGGCTGCTGATCAGTATTTGCAGTTTATTTGCAGCTAGATAGCTTCCGGCAGTAGACCGAGTTCACACGAGACGAGGAGGGTGTTATACACTTTTGAGACAAATTTTACGTATTTCAGTCTCATCCGGTCTTATAGAAGTTACTTCCGGAGGCTCATCGCTTATGATTTGCTGTCCACCCTGGTGGTACCCGTATGTACCCAGAATTTGAGGTGTTTCTATTGGTGGAACGACATGAAGAAAGACATCGCGAATTTCGTAGCTGGATGTCTTGTTTGTCAGCAGGTGAAGGCTGAGCACCAGAGACCTGCAGGATTAATTCAGTGGATTCCTATTCCTGAGTGGAAGTGGGATCACATTACCATGGACTTTGTGGTAGGGTTGCCGAGGACACGACGAGGACATGACGTGATTTGGGTAATTGTTGAACGATTAACCAAATCCGCGCAATTCTTAGCGATCCGGAGGACTGATCCTCTGGATCGATTGGCAGAGTCTGCAGCAGACCTTGGGTACACAGCTCTGTTTTAGTATAGCCTTCCATCCACAGACAGATGGACAGTTAGAGCGGACCATTCAGACTCTAGAGGATTTGCTGAGGTCTTGTGTATTGGATTTTATGGGCAGTTGGGAGGACCATTTGCCATTTGTAGAGTTCGTCTATAACAACGGTTTGCATTCGGCTATCCAAATGCCACCGTTGAAGCGTTGTATGGTAGGCCTTGTTTGGACACCCATCCTCTGGGATGAGGTTGGGGAGGCCTAGTTATTGGGACCTCATAGAGCTCAGTATGAGGCAGAGTTGGTCCGTATTATCAGACGGAGGGTGTCAGAGGCGCAGGACCGCCAGAAAAGTTATGCTAATCGGAGATGTAGACCCCTAGAGTTCTTTGTTGACGACCATATTTTCTGCGAGTTTCAACCACGAAAGGGGTGAAGAGATTTGACCTCAAAGGTAAGCTAGCTCCGCGATACTTTGGACCTTTCCAGATCTTGGAGAGGGTTGGAGCGGTAGCTTATCGTTCGGCGCTACCACCAGCTTTGGCAGGTGTTTACGACGTATTTCATGTGTCTATGTTGAGGAGGTATATATCCAACTAGACATTTGTGTTGACCGATATCTTAGTTCCGTATAGCCTGACATCACTTATGAGGAGATTCCGGTACGAATTCTGGACCGGAAAGAGCGTCAGTTGCGGAACAAGACTATCCGGCTGGTTAAAGTCGGATGGCAGTATCATTCGGATGAGGAGGCTACTTGGGAGCTCGAGGATATTATCCGAGCTCGTTACCCACATTTTCACTTGAGGTGTGTGAGTTATGGTTCCGTTCGGCATTTATATTGTTTAGCTTTTGCTAGTACTTGCTGATAGTAGATAATGAAATTTGGGGACCAAATTTTTGTTAGTGGGGGAGAATGTAAAATACAGGAAATAGGCGAATATTAATAAGGGAATTTTTCGGAATTTTTGGATATTTTTCGGGAATTTTTCGGAGCTCGTATGGACGAGTTAACGGGGACAAGAACGGGGTCCGGAAAAGCCTGTTTAGGCTACCCAATTTAAGCGAGGAAAAGATTATATTTATATATCCTTTTCCTCTTTATTTCTTTATTTCTTTATTTCTTTATTTTTTTTCCTTTGCTTTTGTCGCCGAACCCGAGCCAACCCCGCACCCTTTCCTTCTTCTCCCCGACGCCGCCGCGCCCTTCTCCTTCGGTGCCATAACCGCCGGCCACTCGGCGGTTCTCTCCTCTCTTCTCCCACGCGTGCTTAAGCCGGACCAAGGGAGAAGCCGACTTTATTCTTCTCTCTGTGCTCTTCTCCTCTGTGCAGCGCCGAAGCTTCTTCCTCTTCTCATCTCTTCACCGCGCCTCTCTTCATCTTCTCTTGTGCCCTAGAGAGCAGCGAGCCACCACCGCCGCTCCTCCCTGTTGCACACCGCGAGCCGATTCCCTGTGCCCTATCACCGGCCTTCTGCCGCGACGCTGACCCCTCTGCCGTGGCGACGAGCCACCTCTCCGACTCTCTCTGTGCCGGCGACCGAGCTTCCTTTCCTCCCCACGGTAGAGCACTCCGGCAGAGCACCACTCCTCCCCTTACTGTGCTGTGCCTAGTTTAGGTGCGGCCGAGCCTTCCTCTGTGTCCTAGGTTCCGGTTGAGAATCTGTGCGGTGGATTTTAGCAGCAAAGCTTTAAAATTTCAGCAGCAACGATCCTTGCTTCAGCCCTGAGTAGAGAGTTGACAACCCTACAGCGGTGTTTGGTGTTGAGGTAAGAAGAATGATATCAGATTTGTAGTGATGCAAGTTTGATTTGTAGTTAGAGTTTGTGATTGTTTATCTACCAGTCTTTGTAACTTAGCCAACATTGTTCACTAGCGATCCACAGCACCGGTCATTCTGTTTTGGGCAGGGAACCCCTTCGACTGTGAGCCATCAGCGATCATCTTGGATTTAGGTGAGTTCTTATGATTGGTTTAGATTAAGTTATTGTGATGGACTATGCTTATTGCAAGTCCCAATTTGAATGGATTGGTTAAGAAATGATTATCATGTGTTGGATGGATTTTGGAAAAAAAAAGGATGAGATTGTTAGATTGGATTTATTGAGATTTTGGCTTGCATTGTCCGATCTACGATAAACCTAAGTGATTGATTTTATATTTATTTCAGGGTTTTGATTTGAGACAAGAGCTCTGATTAGAGGACATGCGATCTATTGGAGGCGGGTACCTCTTGACTTATCTTTTATGATATTGTCATTGGATATGCATAGTATTTTATAACTACAAGCAATGAACATGTTTGCCTTTGGTATGTCACTGTTTGATATCCATAGCATGTTAGATTTGTCGCCTGTGAAGTATCCGTACTTATATCTCGTGATTTGTTACCATGAGTATCTTGTTGCCATGAGTACTTAATTACCATGAGTATCTTAGTTTCTAGAATAAGTGACATACCATGTTTTACTGAGGTTAGGACTAGGTTCTGGACTTTTGGTTTCAGTCATGTGTATCGAGACTGTCTGATACTTAGGTTTTATGCCATGACTGGCTTGTGTACCTCTATTTGTATATCATATATGATTCGTGTACCTAGACCTTGATTCTTGATATGTGCATATTGTTGGTACATATGTTATGGAAGGAGATATGTTTAGGATCTAGGTTGCTATAGCATAGAGGACCTGTATGCCCTAGATCCGTGGATTGACCTACTGATACTGTAGTACCCATTTTGTATATATGGATATGGTTATGTTGATCAGTTTTTGTTATGCATAGTGACATGCATCATGATTGCATGCTGTGCGATTGTCGGCTCCACTATGGTTGAGCCCATCGCCAGTTACATGTACACACCCCCACTCATGGTTTAGTGGTATATCGTGCGGTGTGTGGCGGTTCTGCTTGTTTGGCTCCGTTGGTCATGTGACTCGGCGTGGTAGGCCGCAGTTCCTTCTGTTTGGCTCACCGGCATTTAGTGTAGCAACAGTAGTAGCCGTGACGGTGGACTCTGCTTGGCTCCGTTGGTCGGTGACTCAGCGTGGGCCGGCAGAGATACCTCTCCGTCATCGTGTATCGGGAGATGAGAGCATTGAGCTCCCCATTTATGATTTGGGGTCACAGGACAGGAGTACGACAACATCCCGTCCACTCGGTCACTCATCGGGAGTAGTGATGACAGAGTGCACTTGTCATAGCCCTACCCATTCGGTCTCACCATTTGTGTGTGAGATGGCTGACTGTCGGGGTGACCAGGACGCATCATTAGCATCATATGCATTGATGCATTTATATTTTTATGATTGTGTTTGCTGCATTTGGTTGCTGCATTTTGGTTGGATACATACTTTTGACTTGCATACAGGATTATTGACACTTTCGGTTTGACGACCCTTTTGTCCGGATAGGAGTTCCTGGTGAGTACTGCTTCCTCGCTTACCTTTCAGTTTTGCGTATTCCCTATATATGATTAGGAAGCTGTATTCCATGTTTGTTGCTGTTAGATATATCTTACTACTCATGTCCATTGGTATTCGCTGAGTTGTTGAACTCACCCCCGTTGATACTATCTTTTTCAGGTACCAGGTTGGTTTTGGTGTCGCTTGGAATATCCTGTCTGCTGGTCCCCACGTCACATCAGAAGACTTATCGGATTCACGTATGTTTTGTTTGTTTATGTATCAGTTTGTTTAGCTCTGTACTCCGGTTTTGTTTTTGGAGTGTTGATGTTGTTATGTGGTATTTTGTATTTGTTGTTGGTTGTGTAAGCCTAGCCGGCTAGCAGTTTTTGTGTTTTGATTTGTATTGGGTTTCTGTCATTTTCGTTGTGTTTGTTTTATTCCAGCCGTGTGGGCTGATGATATATATATAACTGCGTGGTTGTGTGTATATTCCAGCCGCCTGTGGCTGATATATATTGTGCCTGTAGAAATGCTTCAGATTGTCACCCGTACAGGGGAGGTGCTGCCGAAATTTCTTCGGACAGGGACTCCTCTGGGGATTGACAATTTAGTATCTGTAACGCCCCGGCCCGGGCGGGCCCCACCGAACCGAACCGGGAACGCCACCACAATTGCCCATCGGTTTGATGACTAGCTCCACAGACCACCGGAGGTCCTTTCAGCGTGCTTTGTCCTCACTCGCACGCACCCTGGAAAACTTCCCAGGAGGTCACCCATCCTTAGATTTCTCCAAGTCAAGCACGCTTAACTTTGGAGTTCTTAAGTTTGGGCTTCCGAAAAGGAAGGTGCACCTTGGTGATATGGATAGTACCATCTAACCTTTTAAGTCATATTTAACCAGAATCTCAGAACCGGGGTATTACAATCACCCCCACTTAAAGACACAACGTCCTCGTTGTGTAACCACAAATCACACCACAAACAAATCCCAGAATCTCCCTCGCTAGGTGGTGCCCTGGGTGCTCCTACCACAGGCGCACTCACGGTCGCAAGGTCGCTCTGATACCATTTGTAACGCCCCGGCCCGAGCGGGCCCAACCGAACCGAACCGGGAACGCCACCACAATTGCCCATCGGTTTGATGACTAGCTCCACAGACCACCGGAGGTCCTTTCAGCGTGCTTTGTCCTCACTCGCACGCACCCTGGAAAACTTTCCAGGAGGTCACCCATCCTTAGATTTCTCCAAGCCAAGCACGCTTAACTTTGGAGTTCTTAAGTTTGGGCTTTTGAAAAGGAAGGTGCACCTTGGTGATATGGATAGTACCATCTAACCTTTTAAGTCATATTTAACCAGAATCTCAGAACCGGGGTATTACAGTTTCCATTTATGTTTTATTTGTTTTATGTATCAGTGTATTTAGCTTTGTGCTCCGGTTTTGTTTCTGGAGTGTTGTTTTGTTATGTGGTGTAAACCTAGCCGGCTAGCAGTTTTCGTTTTTAGTTGTATGTGTTGTCCATTATATTTTCCGTTATGTTTGGTTTTGGAACAGTCGAGTGAGCTGTTTGATTTACATATAACTGCATGGTTGCATTTTTATTGTATCAGCCGAGTAGGCTGCATTTAAACTGCGTGGTTGTGTGTATATTCCAGCCGCCTATGGCTGTGGTATATTGTGTCTGGAGAAATGATTCAGATTGTCAGCCATACAGGGGAGGTGCTGCTGAAATTTCTTCGGACAGGGGCTCCCTCGGGGCGTGATAATTTATTTGGTATCAGAGCCAGGTTTACGAGTCTTATTTCCTGTGTTTCGGATTTCATGTTTCAGTTTTCTCGATGTGATTTTTCAGGTTTTGGGACCTGGTAGCAGCAGGACATCTCCAAGCTATAGGAGGTATGTTGGTATATTGCTATCATATACTTCTGTTAGTGTATGCATTGTTGACTATGATAGTTATGACATGTATTAACACTTTTTATTTAGTACATGTCTGGTTGTTGTAGCACATATTACATGTGATGGGTTAGCCACTGATCTTGGTCAACCTTAATAGAGATTAAGGATTATAGTCTCTGGTGATTTTTCATAGCCTACCACCAGTAGTTTTAGCTGTTGTTACTTCTAGTTGGTTAAGAGATGGAGGCACATACCAGCCTCTGCTATTATTAGCTGGGTAGTGGATAGTATCTACATATGCATGTTGACTTAACCAGTAGAATACCATTTTATCTTAGCTAATTTCATCAGTAGATAATTGATTTACTCTTGTTACATCGGTTAGAAGAAGTCTGATTTACACTTGTTGATTTGGGTAGTCATGGATTGATATATCTTAGTTGCTTGTGGAGGATTAATGTATTCTTGATTAGTTGATTAGTTAGTTAGTGACCGATTTAGTTTTGTTGGTCCGATCAGTAGGGGATTGTCATACTCTAATTTTAGAGGTTCGAATCTTTGGGTTATTTGTGCTTAGTAAGGTATCTAGACCACATTTGAGTGCATGGCTTGTTCGGACATGGAAAAGACTGAATTAGCTGGATATCATTGTCAGTTTGATCAGTCTATAGAGAATCGATGCATCCTATTCCATGTGGACTTTAATTTTAGACTATATGTACCTAGTTGGATAACTTAGAAGGTAGCATTAGGAATGTTAGGTTGATTGGGTTAAATATGATGATTATTCCTATCTATGTTGCGTGTACATATGATTGTTATGTGTTGTAGGAGTCTTGTGATAGACTGTCCATTTGCAAGTGATATTTGTATACATGTTCCGATATGGTTATTGTAGGTTCCTTGTGGATTATAGCTATGTAGTTCAGTGTACGTGTTTGATTGTATTATTGAAGGTATCATGTCTATTAAATCTATGTTATGGTATGTGTACATGTGTTTGGTGTTTTATGGGAGGTATCTTATTGATTATAATTATTCTGAGTGTACACTCGTGTCTACTATGATTTGTTGGAAGTATTACGTTGATTATACTTTTGGCCTAGGTGTATATATACGTTAGGCGAATGTTGTTTGAGGTGTATATATTGTCGATTATACTTATGTTGATTTATGCACACGGGTTCGGTATGTATTGTTGGAGGTATTATACTAATTTATACCTGTGTTATGAGTGTGTTGGGTGTGTACTAATTGGAGGATTATGTCGATCATACTTATGTTGTGTGTGCACGTGTGCCAGGTGTATTGTTGGTAGCATCATGATGATTTTTCCTATGTTGAATGTAGAATGTTAAGTGTCTACATTATGTCAATTGTTGTATTACCCTGTCAACTAATTCACCTATTGGTGGGTGACCCACTAGGATGTTGATAGAGTTGACGATGGATTTGATTTGCTTACTAGGTTGTTATACCCTTGGCTGCCCACAATGATATGTGGTTGAGTGATCTCGTGCAGTCTTTAGTTGGATAGTTAGAGGTCTTGCTCACTTATGGAATGTGTTGGTGGAGCGTTGCTCCCATAAATTATGGATTGTTTGTGGTGGAGCGTTGCTCCCACATATTTTGGATTGTTTGTGGTGGAGCGTTACTCCCACATACATATTTTGGATTGTTTGTGGTGGAGCGTTGCTCCCACATATTGTGGATTGATTGTGGTAGAGTGTTACTCCCACATATTTTAGATGGTTGTAGTGGAGCGTTGTTCCCACATGTTATGGATTGTTTGTGGTGGAGCGTTGCTCCCACATATTATGTGTTGTTTGTGGTGGAGCGTTGCTTCCACATATTTTGGATTGTGTGTGGTGGAGCGTTGCTCCCACATATTTTGGATGGTTGGGGTGGAGCGCTGCTCCCGTATAGGTTGCCTTGTTAGTGGTAGAGCGTTGCTCCCACATATGTAATATTTCTTGTGATGGAGCGTTGCTCTCACATTAGATGATCTATTCTTTGGTGATTTGTAGTTAGTGATCAGATTTCTGACTTGTTATCGGGGATCTCTAGTTGAGAATGTTTATTGTACAGACATTATGACTTTTTGGGTAATGTCATTTGGGCTTACCGATGCTCCAGCGGTATTTATGGATTCGATGAACCACATCTTTATGGAATATCTAGATCAGTTCATTGTCGTTTTCATCGACGAAATATTGATCTATTTGCGTTCCGAGGAGGAACATGTACAGCATCTTCGCATAGCCTAGGAGACTCTTCGACGACATCAGCTATACGCGAAGTTCAACCAGTGTGCCTTCTGGCTATCTTTAGTCGGTTTTCTGGGTCATGTGGTCTCTAGCCGAGGTATTTTAGTAGACCCACAGAAGATCGAGGCTGTCACTAGTTGGGAGCAGCCGAAATCAATGCAGGAGATCCGCAGTTCTTGGGACTGGCAGAATATTACAGACCTTTCGTCGAGAGTTTCTTCCGTCTAGCTATGCCACTGACACACTTGACCAGAAAAGGTATGAAGTTCACTTAGTCAGAAGCCTGTGAGACCAGCTTTCAGAAGTTGAAGCGGAGATTAGTGTCGGCTCCAGTTTTGGTTTTGCCTTCTAGAGAGAACGGATTCGTACTCTACACTGACGCTTCTCTACAGGGTTTGGGCACTGTTTTGATGTAGCACGGCAAGGTAGTCTCCTATGCTTCTCGGCAGTTGAAGGAGCATGAGAAGAACTACCCAATACATAATTGGAGCTAGCCACCATCATCTTTGCTTTAAAGATTTGGCGGCATCATCTGTACGGTATTACCTTTGAGATTCTTACGGACCATAAGAGTCTCAAATATCTGTTCACTCAGAAGGAACTCAACCTCTGACAGAGGAGATGGATGGAGTTCCTGAAGGATTACGATTGTACCATTAGTTACCACCCGGGGGAAAGTTAATGTGGTTATCGATGCACTTAGACGGAAGTCCAGAGGGACTTTAGCTTGCCACCGAGTTGTGGTCACAGACTTGGTTCAGGGTTTCTCCGAGTTGGGCCTTCAGGAGCAGGGACAGACATAGCAGGGTATTCTGGTTACCATGGTTGCTCAGTCGTCGATCAGGACAAGGATCTGAGAGGCCCAGACCAGTGATCAACATTTGTAGTTTATTGGCAGCCAGATAGCTTCCGGGCAACAGACCGATTTCACATGAGATGAGGAGGGTATTATATACTTCCGAGGCAGATTAGGCGTACCTCAGTCTCACCCAGTCTTGTAGGAGCTACTTCAGGAGGCTCATCGCTCTCTATTTGCGATCCATCCTAGTGGGACCCACATGTATCGAGATTTGAAGCGTTCCTACTGGTGGAATGATATGAAGAAAGACATCGTGGAATTTGTAGCGAGATGTCTTGTCTATCAGCAGGTGAAGGCTGAACACTAGAGACCTGCCGGATTTCTTCAGCGGATTCCTATTCCTGAGTGGAAATGGGAACACAATACCATGGACTTTGTAGTGGGTTTGCCGAGGACACGACGAGGGCATGACACGATTTAGGTAATCGTTGATCAATTAACCAAATCGGCGCACTTCTTAGCAATCCGGAAGACTAATTTCCTGAGTCGATTGGCAGATATGTATTGCTGGGAGATCATCAGATTACATGGTGTCCCTTTAACTATTATTTCGGATAGAGACCCCCGGTTCACATTTCGATTCTGGTAGAGTCTGCAGCAGGCCTTGGGCACTCAGCTCCATTTCAGTACAGCTTCCCATCCGCAGACAGATGGACAGTCAGAGTGGACCATTCAGACTCTAGAGGACTTGCTAAGGTCATATGTATTGGATTTTGGAGGCAGTTGGGAGGACCATTTGTCATTGGTAGAGTTCGCCAACAACAACAACTTTCATTCGGCTATCCAGATAGCACCGTTTGAAGCGTTATATGGTAGGTCTTGCAGGACACCCACCCTCTGTGATGAGGTTGGGGAGGCCTAGTTGTTGGGACCTCATAGAGCTCAGTAGGAGGCAGAGTTTGTCCATATTATCAGATGGAGGATGTCAGAGGCGCAGGATCGCCAGAAGAGTTATGCTGATCGGAGACGCAGACCCCTGGAGTTCTCTGCAGGCGACCATGTATATCTGCAAGTTTCACCCACAAAAGGGGTGAAGAAATTTGGCCTTATAGGTAAGCTAGCTCCGCGATACATTGGACCTTCCCAGATCTTGGAGAGGATTGGAGCAGTAGCTTACCGTCTGACACTACCACTGTCCCTGGCAGGTGTTCACGATGTATTCCATGTGTCTATGCCGAGGAGATACATACCCGACCCGACACATGTGCTGACAGATATCTCAGTTGAAGAGGTTCCGGTATGGATTCTGGACTGGAAAGAGCGTCAGTTGCGGAACTAGACTATCCGGCTGGTTAAAGTCGGATGATAGCATCGTTCGGATGAGGAGGCTACCTAGGAGCTCGAGGATACGATCCGAGCTCGATACCCCCATTTTTTCACTTGAGGTATGTGTTTTAATTTACCATACAACATTTATACTCTTTACCTGTTGTTAGTATTTGCTGATGGTAGATAACAAAATTTGGAACCAAATTTTTATTAGTGGGGGAGAATGTAAAATACCGAAAAATGGAAAATAATACTAAGGGAATTTTTCGGAATTTTTAGAAATTTTCTAGGAATTTTTCGAAGATCATATGACTTCAGTTACGTAGATAAAATCTGGGTCCCGGGAAAGCCTGTTTAGGCTACCCCATTTTCACGAGGGAAGTTTTATCTTCTTTTTCTTTTATTTTTCTTTTCCCTCGTTCTCACCCACGCGCCTTTCCTCCCGAGCCCCCCGCGACACCGTTCTTAGCCCTAACTGGCGCTGCACGCGACGGTTACTTCCCTTCCTCACGATTAAAGCTCTCGGGCAGGGGAAAGCCTCGCCTCCGCCCGACTCTTCTCCTCTTTATCTTTTTCATCGTGCCACCGCTGCCACAGCCGACGCCACTTCACCTCAGCCCTAGCGTCAACCTCTCCTTCTCCTCCTTCCCGAGCCGCACCAGGCGCTGCCATCACCTGAGGCTGCACGAAGCAGCGCCGACGCCCTACCGCCGACGCCTCGTCGAAGTGTCTCCTCCTCTATGCCCGAACCCTAGGGCCAATCGCCGGGCAGAGCCCCCTTTCCTTTGCCTTAGCGACAACAACCGGCCGCAATCCACTGTGCGCTCTTCGACCATCGCCGACCATCTCTTCTCTCTTCCCTTATCGAGCATGTGCTCTAGTTTTGGGTTCACAGTCGCCGCTGCACCTCTGCACCTCACTGTCGCCGCCCACCAGGTTCGCCGAGCCCTAGTCTTGATCTTCTTCTTGATCCGTTTGATTTCCAGTAGTGAGGCTCTGTTCTGTAGGGTTGTGTGCTATGGTACGTTGCTGTGGTGTTCTTGGTCCAGCTCACCCTGTTCCAGCAGCAACGATCATTGGTTGTGGAGGGCTGTGAAGTAGAGGTATAGTGTGCTGTGGGTTGCTCTTTGATCCAGCAGCTCACCTTGGTTTCGGCAGGACATCCTTCCGGCAGCAATCTTTTTAGCTATGAATTGAGGTATGGAATTAGGGATAAATTGGATTACTAGTTGATACATAATTAGTGTTATTGATTAGTTAAATGTAGGTTTTGATCTTAGATGTAGATCATGGTTGGATTTGATTATTTTAGATGGTTATGCATGTTGTAGTAGGTTGATAAATAGGAGGTTAATCAATAGTCATATTCGATTATGATTATCCTAAATAGGTTTGAGGATTTAATTTTAGCTAATTAATTTATATGTAATTAGCTAAATCTGTATACCATCTATTACAGGACTTTGATTCGAGATGGTGTCTCGACGAGGGATCTATTGCGGATACGATCCTTTCTATTGGAGGCGGGTACCTTGACTTATCTTTGATAATGTCATGTTGATATGTTTAGTAGGTTATAACCTTTAGTAATGATTATGTTCATCTTTGCTTCGGTTGGTCACTACCCGATACTTGTTACATGCTTGTTTTGTTTACTTATTATGCATTTCATTTTAGTATCTACCTGATTATACATGCTTATAGGGGTAGTGACACAACCATGTGTTTATTATGTTCAGGATGTAGGTTTTTATACCTTATCTGATCTGTGTACCTTTAATTTGGTTCATTTACCTATGGTACACATTTATATATATATATATGGATATTGTTATGCTGTTCAGGATTTTGCCATGCTTAGTGTCATGCATCATCTCGCATGATTGCATGCTGTGCGATAGTCTGCTCCATTATTGTCGAGTACATCGCCAATTACATGTTGCACACACCACCACTCATGGGTTAGTGGTATATCAGGCAGGTGTGTGGCAGTTCTGCTGTTAGGCTCCGCTGGTCCGGTGACTCAGCGTGGTAGCCGACAGACAGTTCTGCTCTGTTAGGCTCCGTTGGTTTAGAGACGCAGCGTGGTAGCCGACAGACAGTTTGCTCTGTTTGCTCCATTGGTCCGCTCATGGGTAGTGTGACGCAGCGTGGTAGTCGGCAGGGATCCCTCCCCGTCATCGTGTATAGGGAGATGAGAGCATTGTTCTCTCCTACTTATGATTTGGGGTAGGAGGATAGGTGTACTCTGACAGCATCGAGAAAACTAAAACACGAAATCCGAAACATAGGAAATAAGACTCGTAAACCTGGCTCTGATACCAAATAAATTGTCACGCCCCGGGGGAGTCCCTGTCCGGAGAAATTTCGACAGCATCTCCCCTGTACGGCTGACAATGTGAATCATTTCTACCGACACAATATAGCTCAGCCACATGCAGCTGGAATATACACACTGTTGGGGTTGCAAGGTTGCAAACATAGTCCCATATTGAAAACACATGGAAAAGATCATGGGTTTATAAGAAAAAGATATCTCCATTGGCATGAGGCCTTTTGGGTAGAGCCCAAGAGCAAAACCATGAGGGCTTAGGCCCAAAGTGGACAATATCATGTCATTGTGGAGATATCTAAATTCTTTTCGATCCTACACACACAACCACGCAGTTTAAATGCAGCCTACTCGACTGATACAATAAAAACACAACCACGCAGCTATATGTAAATCAAACAACCCACTCGGTTGTTCCAAAACCAAACATAACGGAAAATACAATGGACAACACATACAACTAAAAACAAAAACTGCTAGCCGGCTAGGCTTACACCACATAACAAAACAACACTCCAAAAACAAAATCGGAGCACAAAACTAAATACACTGATACATAAAACAAATAAAACATAAATAGAAATGGTAAGTCTTCTGATGTGACGTGGGAATTGGCAGACAAGATACTCCAAACGACTCCATAAACAACCTGGTACCTCACTTGGCTACCAGGATTCATAAAATCTAGTACTTATCCTGGAGGTCTAGAGTTCGAATCCTGGGGAAGGCAAAAATCCACTTGCCAGGGGTGGGAAGACCTAGTGAGTAACGACACGGCCGAGGGTCGTCGGTCGATGACATAAGGGGTCGCCAGTTTAGGCTGCCAATTGGGCCACCCAAGGGACTGCCAAGGGGCCGCCAAATGGGCCGCCAGTGTGGCCGCCCAAGGGGCCGAGGGGTCGGGTCGTTACAATAAAAAGGCGCCTTTTTATTGTAATGACCTGGCCCCTTGGGCGGCCCAACTAGCGACCCATTTGGCGGCCCCTTGGGCGGCCCAAATTGGCGACCCCTTATGTCGTCGACCGACGACCCTCGACCATGCCGTTACTCATTAGGACTTTCCACCCCTGGCCAGTGGATTTTTGCCTTCCATGGGATTTGAACTCTAGACCTCTAGGCTAAGTACTAGAGTTTATGAATCCTGGTAGCCAAGTGAGCGACACTCACTTGGCTACCAGGATTCATAAACTCGAGTACTTAGCCTGGAGGTCTAGAGTTCGAATCTTGGGGAAGGCAAAAATATTAGTTAGAGCCCTAGAGCCAATCATTTGATGATTATTGTATGGACTCATTGTATCATATTCTTATGTATATAAAGGCATTTGTTTTGGTTATTATACTTGTATTGGTGTCAAATAACTAAGTATAATAGCATCCTTAAGTAGAAGGTTTTTATCTATATCAATCGATTGGTTGAATCGATAGTGAGATGATATAGAGAATAATACTCTTAATCATTCCTAGTCAAGTATTAACAGTCAGGGACAATGTTAGTGCGATGAGACTAGCAAGTAGGTTAACTCGATGACTTGATCTCACAAGTCATGGATATAAAGATATCAAGTTGACACATGAGCATGCATTGGAGAATGTATACTGAATAACCCGTCATGAGAAAGTATCATGGATCATTATATACTTTCTCATGTGGCTATTAGTATGACTATTAGTCCTTGGACCTGAAGTCACCATGGTTCCCTACATATGGAGTTGCATACTTTGGTTTCGTCAAACGTCACCCATAACTGGGTGGACTATAGAGGCGATTACTGGATATGTAACAAATTATGCGGAGGGATGTGAGTGATGTAGATGGGATCTATCCCTCCTATATAACGGAAGTGACATCGTTATTCTTGATAGAGTGAGACCACTAAGTGCATGGCCATGCCCAAATGAGTCAATATGAGATATTGAGCTCATTTGATTAAAGTGAGTCTACTTGGAGTTTAAGATTTAGATTGATCAGAGGATGACACCGTCTATGCCTCAAATTGATCAATCTAGATGTCAAGGATAGAAGGATATTTGTCATATATTGTGAAGGGTCACAATTAGCAGTCACAAGGTGATGTTGGATCTCAACATTCCTTTAACTTGGGTAGTAATGATGTGTTGCTAGATACCGCTCATTACTTATGCTTCTAAATGGGTTTAGGAGCATTGCCAACGTTACAAGAATCTATAGGGTCACACACAAAGGGCAATTAGATGGATATTAGGTTCATATGATGAACCAAAGAGGATTAGGTTCATGTGATGAACCAAATTGGATTAAGAGTAATCCAAAGTAAACTAATTGAGTTGGACTCAATTTGGTTCATATGTTAAATGAGTCTAATTTAAACTTAGACTCATTGAACCAATTTAATTCAATGAATAGAGATTCATTAAATTAAAATTTACTTGAACCAATGGTTAGATTAGATCAACCAAGGGAGAGAAGTGGTCAAGTTTGACTTGACTTGAGAGGGAAGATGAAGAGTCAAGTTTGACTTGACCTTGACTTGACCAAATGCCATGTCATTGTGACTTGGCATAGGACCGGCCAATGATGATGTGCCACATCATCAAAGGTTACATGATTGTGTGCCACCTCATGAGGGAGACCAAGAGTTGTGACCCATGGATACCATGGAGATAAAAACTCCTCCATTAAGTGGTCGACCACTTAAGTGTGCATTTGGTGTGCTTGTGTAACTCCATCTTCTTCCTCCTCTCTTCTCTTCTCTCCCTCTCCTCCTCCTTGGCCGAACACCTTTAGAGTGCTAGCACACTCTAAGTGTTTTCTCCATCTCTATTGTTCGTGTGGATATGTATAGAGTTGTGTCCACTTGAACACACTTGAGATCCGACAAATTTTGGACGAGCGAGATTCGCAAAGGGCTTCGCTACAAGGGTAATCTCTTAACCATGTAGATCTAATGTAGATCTAGGATAGAAAACAAGTACATGAAAAATTTTATCTTCGCACGGATCCGGTGGGATGGGACTTCGGGGTTTCCGCAACGCAAAAGTGATTTTTGCGGCTCGAAAGTCCCAATAGTGGTATCAGAGCCACGTGCAAAGCGTGTACATGTTTCATTTGTATTTTTATGAAAAATATCAGATCTGTAAGTTTCTGTAAATTTACGTTTTTTATAGTTTTTATGAGTATTTTTCTTGGAGATGCGAAGCAACAAGTGCTTGGTCACTTGTAGGCTTCGTATACCGAGGAAAACCTTCCGAAACGGCAAGGTTTCGTCCAAATAGTTTTGGGACAGCGGCTTAAGGCGCTGTAAGATCATAGTAGGACACTCGTGAGACTCATTTCACGAGTAGGGGCGCTGCCCCTAACCCTACAAGGGCCGTTGTCCCGCGATCGTGCCCGAAAATCGCTAAACGGAACCACTGGGAAATTGTAACTCATAAAATTATAAAAATAGTAGTAAAATTATAGAAATTTATATAAAATACATAATTTAGAATTATGTATGTATTTGTGATGGTCATGGCCCAATAACCCCAATTGGATTGGTTACATGTGTTGTAATTCATAATATGGCTTGCGCCCCATTTTTGTGTGATTGTGCGTGTTGTATATGTGATACGTGACCTGTGCGTCGTGCCTTTCTATTTTTCCTGTTGTAAAATAGTTTAGACTCAAATGTAACTCGAGTTTTATCTTTGTAATATACGAAATGGATCTGTGGAAGGTCCACTCGAGGAGGAGTTACAAGGAGGGTGCGAGCAACACATGGCGGTCAAAGGGAGGAGCTTGGAGAAGCTGTTGACCCTAGGTTGACCATCTGATCTTCTCATTGGCTTAAGAAGATCGTAGTAGGGCCATGATGTTAGTTAGAGCCCTAGAGCCAATCATTTGATGATTGTTGTATAGACTTGTTGTATCATATTCTTGTATATAAATAAATGCATTTGTTTTTGGTTATTATACTTACTTGTATTGGTGCTAAATAACTAAGTATAATAGCGTCCTTGAGTAGAAGGTTCTTACCTATATCAATCGATTGGTTGAATCGATAGTGAGATGATATAGGGAACACTACTCTTAATCATTCCTAGTCAAGTATTAACATTTAGGGACAATGTTAATGCGACGAGACTAGCATGTAGGTCAACTCGATGACTTGATCTCACAAGTCATGGATATGGAGATATCAAGTTGACACATGGGTATGTATTGGAGAAATGTATACTGAATGACCCGCCATGAGAAAGTATCATGGATCGTTATATGAGTGTCATATACTTTCTCATGTGGCTATTAGTATGACTACTAGTCCTTGGACCTGAAGTCACCATGGTTCCCTATATAAGGAGTTGCATACTTTGGCTTCGTCAAACGTCACCCGTAACTGGGTGGACTATAAAGGCGATTACTGGGTGATTCTGTCCGAATCGCTGAACCAACAGACGCTGGGCACGTGGCGCTCTCCTCGTCGCTGACGTAGATCTTCGGCCGGTCGTACGGTGCTCCGGCGAACCTGCAAAGAAGTCGGGCCGGGAAGGGGTTCCCGGCGGCGACCCTCCGACGCTCAAGTCAGGCAAAGCTCAACCAAAGAGTGGCTCCAAGAATCGTAGAATGCGTACCTCCGGCGAAGAATGAGGGCCTTTATATAGGGCAGCGAAGAAGTGAGTGTACACCTGCCGAGTTGTACACGTGTCCATGGCCCATACCCCAGTAAGGACTTGTCAGTGAGCTTCCCTAACCCATACCGCTACAGTCTCGGCATGTCCTCGATGGGACAGCGAAATCCCCTGTCACAGGATTTGGAGCATGGCCTACACGTGAAACATACCTGCTGTCAGAAAAAGACGTCCCCTGTCCTTTTCCCCATTGCTCCAGATCTGGCGTCCGGGCGGACAGCAACCTCAACATCCGGCCGGACATATGTGGCGGTTTACTTGGGGGAGATTTTCCATCAGATACTTTATGGAGACTATTAGCAGTGTTACCTTATGGCTTTGGCCGAGCGTGAGGTCCGCTCGGCACCACGACCTTTTCCACTGAGCGCCAGAACCCTGATTTTGACAGGGTGCCTTTTAACCCTCAGCCGACTATCGTCCGATCGGGACGTTCGATTCCACCGGACGGCCGGCCTGCCGCCCGGTCGGATCCGGCCCTGCCGTCCGGTCGGACCCGGCCTTCTCCAGATGGACAACTGCCACTGTGACTTCTACGTGGCGTTGACTCCACAGGGTGGGGTCCCCTGTTCTTACTACCGGATCACTTGCCTTCCCTTCAAGTCTAGTCGAAGGAGGCGAACAGTCCGACTAACTGGACTAAGAATCTAGCCGAGCGGTTCTTCCGTGCTTGTATCTCCCGCTCGACCGACTATAGAGGTAGCCTTGAGCGAATCAACAATGGCGTTCACCGGATCTCCTCGTGTTCTGCGCCAATCTTCGACATTAAGGTCGAGCATGCTTTCATTAAATGCTCCGAATGATTGAATGCCACGTGGAGCAATGCCATCGGCGTACGACGACGGTGGCATGGTGTTTTGATGTGATCGACGCGATTCGAAATAGACGGCTCGATGCATGCTTGGATTCCCGTGACCTGGATCCAACGGTGGAGGCCGCCCGGCCTTCACCCTATAAATTCTTCGTTCTCTTCTATCCCCTCACTTGCCTCCGCGATCTCGACCACTGCCCCTGCGCTTTAGAGCTCCGGCGATCCTGTTTCTGCTCTCCGACGCTCTCCGGCGCCTTTCCCTTGATCCCTTTCCTCGCAGCAAGGTTTTATATCTTTCCTTCCTCCTTTCCGGTGTTTCCTCCGCATTTCTTCCTCGGTTTCGATCCTTGAAACTTCCTTTTGTTTTCTGGTGTTTTTCTTCTGCCTTCTTACCTTTTGACTCCTTCCGATCGGCCCATGACTAGTTCTTCCAATCCCGAAGATCAGTCGCTCGGCCCATGGTACATCACCATGCAGTCCCGATTCGAACAGCGGGACTTCGATATTTTGACAGACAATTTCGAAATCCCAAAGGATTTTGAAATTCGCTTAGCTGGTCCTTCCGCCCGGCCTCACAGGCCACCGCGCGGAGCTTTCTGTGTCTTCCGAGACCAGTTTACCGCCGGTCTTCGTTTTCCTATACATCCTTTCATCATAGATGTTTGTAATTATTTTGGTGTGTCGCTCGGCAGTTTAGTACCCAACACCTTCCGTCTCCTTTGCGGCGTAGTTGTTTTGTTTAAGATTCACAACATCCCCCTCCGACCGGAGGTCTTTTTTTATTTCTACTACCCTAAGCAAGCCGAGCCGGGCACCTTCATGTTCCAAGCTCGACCCGGCTTGGTTTTCTTCAACAAGCTTCCTACTTCCAATAAACATTGGAAGGATTATTTTTTCTACATCCGCATGCCCGCTCGGGCCAACTTCCCGACCCAATGGCAAGTCAGCCTACCCCCCACTCCCGAGTTGAAGAAGTTCAAGACCCGACCAGACTATCTCCACGCTGCAAATATACTGGCCGGTCTGCGACTTGACATCAACAAACTTCTCCACGAGGGAGTGATGTACATCTTCGGGCTGAGTCCTATACGGACTCCTCTTCTGGCCAGCTTCGGTAAGAACTTTGGTTGGGCATTTGCTTTGATTGCTAACTGATTTCTTTTCCTTTCTCTGCAGCGGACATAAAGGCGGCGGCGCTAGAGGCCGCGGCGGCCAAAGAGATGGAAGCGCTGGGTATCCAGCCGGTCGGATCCCATGAAGGAGAGAGTGGAACTCAAGCTGAGTCGGCCGCTCAAGCTTCCCAACAAAATGTGGTTAGCGGCGCCACCCCCTCAAGAGAACAAACTGCCCCAGAGGAAGGTTCCGCTCGGGAGGAGGAGCAGCCCTTACAAAAGAGGCGCCGAGTGGAGACTCCCCTACGCTCGGCTACCTCAGCTGTCCAACCCTCCGAGCGGGTCACTGCAACTTCTCGGGGTAAGGCGCCAGAGACCGAAACTATCTCGTCCGACCGGACGCCTTCGGATTGGGACGAGCCAGCTGCTCCAGTGGAGGCTATTCCATTCAGCCCAGCGCTCGACCATTCGTTCCCAGTTTTCTACGCCGGCTTCTGATCCCCTTCCGACTGCCGGTCGGACGACCCCCGGTCATGGCCGCACGATTCGGGTCACTCTTCATCTACCGACTGAAGAGCTGCTTCCAGAAGCCGACCGCCCATCTGCGCCCGAGCACACCATCACCATGAAAGGGCCCCTGGCTGAGATGTGGGCCGATGCTCGGGCACGCGCAGCGCTGATACCCCTCGGAAATTTAGCCAATAGCCACATGCGGGAGGCCACTGGGGTAAATTTATGCTTCTAAGCTTTGTATGCATTCCTTCCGATCGTCCGATAATAATTATAATTTTCGTTTGCCAGAGATGGGTGGAGGAAATTGCGGTTTGCAACCGCTTGGCCTTAGTGGATGAAGAGTTGCGACAACTGAAGGCCGCAGTTGGTCCGTCCGGCCTTCAGGGCCCTTCCTATTCCGAGCTGCAAAAGGAGCTGAAGAAAGCTCAAACTCTTCTGGCGGCCGAGGAGAAGAAGACAGCCGACCAGGCCCATGCCCTGGCCGAGTCCGAGCGGAAAGTCAAGTCGCTTGAAACAAAAATAACTCTGGCCACCACTCGGAAGAATACTGCTATCTCCGATCTGGAGAAGAAGAACGTTGAGGCTCGGGGCCTGGAGCTGAAGATAAAGGAATTGACAGAGCAGCTCGACCGGGAGAAGGTCGGCCGCTCGGCCGACGCGGCTAAGATTCAGAATCTGAATGAGGCTCTTACTGGCTCCCAGGCGGCGTTCAAAGAATATCAAGATGCCGAGCCAAGTCGAGTCGCGGCCTTGAGACAGAGCTACATCCGCTCGCCCGAATTCTCAGAGAAGATATGCGAGCGGATGTACACAGCCTTCGACTTGGCTATGACCGCCACCACCACTTATCTAAAGTCGAAGGGTCTTCTTCCGGAGTCTGCTGCTATTCCGGCCGGCGATCAGGCGGCGCTCCTGAATAACATTCCCAGGGACCTTTACGATTATATTGAGTAGCTTTCTATATCTCGGCCACTCGTCAGGATATCATCCTTTTCTTTTTTTGTGTAATTGAGCCGCTCGGCTTAAAACTCTAACTTTAATGCAATGTTTTCCTTGTATTCGCTGTCTCCTTTCATAACCGAGATGTGTGTTTATCCGCTCGCCCATAATTATTTCGTTCGCTCCCCCATAAGGGATCTTAACAATGTGATCGCTGTGATCTCCTCGCTCGGCAAAATACACCGCGTTCTTTGCGGGCATAGCTCGTTTACGAAATGCCAAGTAATTTTAGATACTGGGCCGTTCGAAGCGTGTATAGACGATCGAACGACATCAAAATTGCGTGCCTCGGGACATTAGATGCATTAATCCACTCGGTGGGTTTATAGATGCCAGCTATCTTCCGCTCGGACGTTTATAGACGCCGGCTCGTCTCTCGATATTTAACGTTGGAGCTCGACGGTCTTCCGCTCGGATGTTTATAGACGCCGGCTCGTCTCTCGATATTTAACGTCGGAGCTCGACGGTCTTCCGCTCGGATGATTTATAGACGTCGGCTCGTCTCTCGATATTTAATGTCGGAGCTCGACGGTCTTCCGCTCGGATGATTTATAGACGCCGGCTCGTCTCTCGATATTTAACGTCGGAGCTCGACGGTCTCGGATGATTTATAGACGCCGGCTCGTCTCTCGATATTTAACGCCGGAGCTCGACGGCCTTCCGCCGGATGATTTATAGACGCCGGCCCTCGATATTTAACGCCGGAGCTCGACGGTCTTCGCCGACGCGTTTATAGATGCGGCTCGTCTCGATATTTAATGTCGGAGCTCGACGGTCTTCCGCTCGAGCGTTTATAGACGCCGTCTCATCTCTCGATATTTAACGCGGAGCTCGGCGGTCTTCCGCTCGGACGTTTATAGACGTCGGCTCGTCTCTTGATATTTAACGTCGGAGCTCGGCGGTCTTCCGCCGGATGATTTATAGACGCCGGCTCGTCTCTCGATATTTAACGCCGGAGCTCGACGGCCTTCCTTCGGATGATTTATAGACGCGGCTCGTCTCGATATTTAACGCCGGAGCTCGGCGGCATTCCGCTCGGACGCGTTTATAGACGCCGGCTCGTCTCGATATTTAACGTCGGAGCTCGGCGACATTCGGCCGGACGTTTATAGACGCCGGCTCGTCTCGATATTTAACATCGGAGCTCGGCGGTCTTCCGCTCGGATGATTTATAGACGCCTCGTCTCTCGATATTTAACGCGAGCTCGGCGGCCTTCCGCCGGATGATTTATAGACGCTCGGCTCGTCTCGATATTTAACACCGGAGCTCGGCGGTATTCCGCTCGGAGCGTTATAGACGCCGGCTCGTCTCGATATTTAACGCCGGAGCTCGGCGGTATTCAGCTCGGGCGTTTATAGACGCGGCTCGTCTCTCGATATTTAACGTCGAGCTCGGCGGTCTTCCGCTCGGATGATTATAGACGGCTCATCTCGATATTTAACGCGAGCTCGGCGGTCTTCCTTCGGATGATTTATAGACCCGTCTCGATATTTAACGTCGGAGCTCGACGGTCTTCTGCTCGGATGATTTATAGACGCCGGCCCGTCTCTCGATATTTAACGTCGGAGCTCGACGGTCTTCCGCTCGGATGATTTATAGACGCCGGCTCGTCTCTCGATATTTAACGTCGGAGCTCGACGGTCTTCCGCTCGGACGTTTATAGACGCCGGCTCGTCTCTCGATATTTAACGTCGGAGCTTGACGGTCTTCTGCTCGGATGATTTATAGACGCCGGCTCGTCTCTCGATATTTAACGTCGGAGCTCGACGACCTTCAAGGCTAATTTTGAAGCTGCCGTTCGGTGTAACCCTTGACCATCCTTTGAATTAATTTTGCTTCCTGCATTACAAGGACACGAGCTACTTGCATATACACAAAAATGAGTTACATTCGTGCACCTTTCATCCAGCTCGATAAGGCTGGAGATGATTTGCACTCCACGGTCGATCTAGCTGCCGCCCGTCTTCATCCTCCAAATAATATGCGCCCGAGCGGAGCTTTTCAATAACCTTGAAGGGGCCCGCCCACGGTGCCTCCAGTTTGCCGACGTCGCCGACCGGCTTGACTTTCTTCCAGACAAGATCGCCGGCTTGGAATGATCGGGGGATTACACGGCCGGTACGCCATCAGCCGGACGGACGCCTTGGCTCTTTCTTCTTCGACCAGATCCAGCTCCATGTTCCTCCGCTCGGCATTGTCCTCATCGTAATGTTGGATCCTAGCAGATTCGACGCCGACTTCGACCGGGATGACCGCCTCGCCACCGTACACCAAATGGAACGGCGTGACACCCGTCCCTTCCTTCGGCGTCGTTCGGATGGCCCATAAGACGCCCGGCCTCCCAAATGGTCAAGCTGGGCGCGCAGAATGCGAAGAATTTCCCGATTGGTTACTTCGGCTTGACCGTTGCTCTGGGGATAAGCCACGGATGTGAAGTGTTGCTCGATGCTGTAGCTTTTGCACCAATCCTCTAGCATCTTCCCTGTGAATTGCCGCCCATTATTGGAAACCAATCGGCGAGGGATGCCGAACCGACAGATGATGTGTTGCCAGATAAATTTTTTGACCATCTGTTCGGTGATCTTGGCTAGCGGCTCGGCCTCCACCCACTTGGAAAAATAATCCACCGCCACTAGCAGAAATTTCCGTTGCCCGGTCGCCATCGGAAATGGACCGACAATATCCATTCCCCATTGATCGAACGGACATGAAACGGTTGATGCCTTCATTTCCTCTGCCGGTCGGTGGGAGAGGTTGTGATACTTCTGGCACGAAAGGCACGTAGATACTGTCCGAGCGGCGTCTGCTTGTAAACTTGGACAAAAATACCCGGCCAAGAGGATCTTCTTGGCCAACGATCATCCGCCCGGATGTCCTCCGCACGATCCTTGATGTACCTCTTGGAGGATGTAAGCCGAGTCTTCCGTGCTCACGCATTTCAACAGCGGGCGTGAGAAAGCCTTTTTGTAAAGCTGATCGCCGATGAGTGTGAACCGACCGGCCCTCCTTCTTAACAGCTGGGTTTCGTTCCGGTCGGACGGCGTGGCTCCCGAGCGGAGGAACTCTATGATGGGCATCTGCCAATCGCTTGGAAATGTGAGGCCTTCCATCCGGTCGACGTGCGCCACCAACAGTACTTTTTCAATTGGCTGCTGAATGGCGACCGGCGCTATTGAGCTCGCGAGTTTGGCTAACTCATCAGCTGCTTGATTTTCCGCTCTGGGTATCTTCTGGACAATAACTTCTCTAAAATCGGCTTCCAGCTTCTCGAAGGCTTCAGTGTAGAGCTTGAGCCAAGCACTATTGATTTCGAAGGTACCAGAAAGCTGCTGAGCGGCCAACTGCGAATCCGAGCTGCCTGCAAGCCGGCTATGAGGGCCTCATACTCTGCTTCATTGTTGGTAGCTTTATAATCCAACCGGACGGATAAGTGCATCTTCTCTTCTTGAGGGGAGAGTAGCAATATCCCAATTCCGCTCCCGAGCCGAGTGGACGACCCATCCACATATATTCTCCACATAGCTTCTGGCTCCGACCTTTGCACCTCAGTCACAAAATCGACCAAGGATTGCGCTTTTATCGCCGAGCGGGGCTGGTATTGGATATCAAATTCACTTAACTCCGTCGTCCATTTGATGAGTCGTCCGGAGGCCTCTGGATTTAGTAGAACACGTCCAAGCGGGCTGTTGGTTTTGACAATGATAGTATGCGCCAAGAAATATGGACGAAGGCGCCGAGCGGCGAGGACCAGAGCAAAAGCTAGCTTTTCGAGCCCAGTGTAGCGAGATTCGACATCCTTTAAAATGTGACTAAGGAAATACACAGGCTCTTCTCCGCTCGCCCTCACCAGTGCCGAGCCAATTGCCTGCTCGGTCGAGGATAGATAAATACAGAGTGGCTCACCAATAGTCGGCTTGGCTAATACCGGGAGCGAATTCAGATATGCCTTTAAATCTTTGAACGCCCGGTCGCATTCTTCGTCCCAGTGAAATTTTGTAGCCTTGCGTAAGATCTTGAAAAATGGAAGGCTCCGGTCGGCGGTTTTGGAGATGAACCGGGACAGAGCGGTTATCCGACCGGTCAAACGCTGCACTTCCCTTGTATTTCTTGGAGGCGGCATATCTTGTAGAGCTTTCACCTTGCTGGGATTTGCTTCGATGCCCCGCTCGGTCACTATGTAACCCAGAAAGCGCTCTCCTTTTGCTCCGAACAGGCACTTCTGGGGATTTAACTTGACCCCATATTTGCGCAGCGTTCGGAAGGTTTCCTCCATGTCCTTGAAGAGATCGGCCGCTCGGACGGACTTAATGAGAATGTCGTCCACATAAACTTCTAGATTCCGTCCGATCTGCTCTCTGAACACTTTATTCATCAAGCGCTGATAGGTGGCTCCCGCATTCTTCAATCCGAACGGCATCACATTATAGCAATAAGTGCCGTCGGCCGTCACGAAGCTGACCTTTTCTTGATCTCCACGGGCGAGCGACACTTGGTGATAGCCCTGGTAGGCGTCGAGCATACAGATTAATTCGCAGCTGGCCGTAGAGTCCACTAGCTGGTCTATCCGGGGCAGAGGATAAAAATCTTTCGGGCAAGCTTTGTTGAGATCCCGAAAATCTATGCATACTCTCCACTTGTCGCCCGTCTTGGAGACAAATACTACGTTAGCCAACCAGCTCAGGAACTGTACCTCGTGGATATGGCCGGCCTCCAAGAGTTTCTCCACCTCCACTCGGATGATAGCATTCTGCTCGGCGCTGAAATCTCTTTTTCTCTGCTTCACGGGCCGTGCGTCCGGTCGGACGTGTAGTTCATGCTGCGCTATACTTGGTGAAATTCCGGGTAGCTTATGTGTCGACCAGACGAAGACATCATGATTTCTTCGGAGGCTTTGGATCAATTCTTCTTTCTGCTTCTCTTCCAGATCGGACGCTATAAACGTTGTGGCCTCCGATCGAGTTGGGTGAATCTGCACTTCCTCTTTTTCTTCATAAATTAAAGAGGGTGGCTTTTCGGTGATGGCGTTTACCTCGATCCGGGGCACCTTCCGAGCGGAACAGGCCTCTTCTCGGACCATCTCGATGTAGCACCGCCGAGCTGCTAGCTGATCCCCACGTACTTCTCCCACTTTGTCCTCTACGGGGAACTTGATCTTCTGATGGAAGGTTGAGACGACCGCTCGAAATTCGCTGAGCGCCGGTCGTCCCAGAATGACGTTGTAGGACGAGGGAGAGTCGACCACCACAAAGTTTGTTGTCCTTGTCCTCCTGAGCGGCTCTTCTCCCAACGAGGTAGCCAGCCGGATCTGTCTGACCGGCTGAACTTCGTTACCCGTAAACCCGTAGAGCGGAGTTGTCATGGGTAACAGCTCGGCTCGATCAATTTGCAGCTGATCGAACGCCTTCTTGAATAAGATGTTGACTGAGCTCCCTGTGTCAACAAATACGCGGTGAATTGTGTAATTGGCTATTACCGCTTTGATGAGCGGAGCATCGTCGTGGGGTACTTCAACTCCTTCCAAGTCCCCTGGCCCGAAACTGATTTCCGGTCCGTTCGCCCGTTCTTGGCTGCAGCCAACCGCATGGATTTGGAGCTGCCGGACGCTCGCCTTTCTTGCTATGTTGGAGTCTCCTCCAGTCGGCCCGCCAGCAATAACGTTGATTTCGCCTCGGGAGGTATTGTTTTTATTTTCCTCTTCTCGAGCGGACAGTCGAGACCGTTCTCTGGACGCTCGGCGATTCTCCTGCCTTGGGGAACGGTGCCGATCGGGAGTTTGTTGCTGTCGCCTATCAGCTCGTGTCCGGTCGGCTTCATTAGGTCTCTGTCGCCTATCGACTGATGGAGACCGCCGTCCGGCATTCCGGGGCACGAGATGAGTCGCGAAGGGAAGACTTCGGCAATCCCTTGTGTTGTGTGTATCCGTCCGGTGGAAGGAGCAGAACATCGGGGTCCATCTCTTCTTTGGCTTTGGCCGGGCGGCAGCTACCTCTTGCACGTGGGACCTCACATGAGGGGAGCGGATTGCTTCAGCCCTCGGTCCTCTTGGTGGTTGAGTGGTGGGGGGTTTCCGTTCGGCAGGCCGAGCCCGATCAGCCGGAGCTTCCTTTCTTCGAGCCGCTTGGGCCTCCTCCACATTGATACTCGTTGGCTCGGTGCAGCATATGATCATAGTCTCGAGGCGGCTTCCGAACTAGCGAGCGGAAGAAATCCCCATCCACTAGGCCTTGTGTGAAGGCGTTCATCATGGTTTCCGAAGTGGCCGTTGGAATATCCATTGCCACTTTGTTGAATCGCTGGATGTAAGCTCGGAGCGATTCACGGGCTTCTTGCTTGATGGCGAACAGGCTCACGCTCATTTTCTGGTAGCGTCGGCTGCTTGCAAAATGGTGGAGGAAGGCCGTTCAGAAGTCCTTGAAACTTGTGATAGATCCGTCCGGCAACCTCCGAAACCACCGTTGAGCCGATCCCGAGAGAGTGGTAAGAAAAACTCGGCACTTTACTCCATCTGTGTATTGATGGAGAGTGGTTGTGTTATCGAACTTACCCAGATGATCATCCGAGTCGGTTGTCCCATTGTACTCGCCGATCGTCGGAGGCACATAGTGCTTGGGCAGAGGGTCTTGTAGAATAGCCTCCGAAAATTGGCGATTGATCCGCTCGGGAGAAGCGTCCGCTCGGGGGGCTTTCCCTTTTCTGTTGTCTCGTCTCGGTATTTCATCCGAAGATGATCCCTGTTGTCGATTAGTTGCTATGGCTTCAGGAGTGCGGAAGAGCGCCCGATGGAATGGTACTGTCGCAGGTGGTGCTTCCGCTCGGCCACCCGATGCTGACGTTGCTTGCTGCTCTGGCCGCTCGGCTGTTGCCTTCTGTTTTTGCTCCACAAGCTTGGCGGCCCTTATCTCGATCAGAGCATCGAGTTCCTCGTTCGAAAGCGTCACCAGGTGTTGTCGTCCAGCCTCATCCATTGTTTCCGCTCGGATACAGGAACGTTCCCACAGACGGCGCCAAATTGATCCTGTCCGAATCGCTGAACCAACAGACGCTGGGCACGTGGCGCTCTCCTCGTCGCTGACGTAGATCTTCGGCCGGTCGTACGACGCTCCGGCGAACCTGCAAAGAAGTCGGGCCGGGAAGGGGTTCCCGGCGGTGACCCTCCGACGCTCAAGTCAGGCAAAGCTCAACCAAAGAGTGGCTCCAAGAATCGTAGAATGCGTACCTCCGGCGAAGAATGAGGGCCTTTATATAGGGCAGCGAAGAAGTGAGTGTACACCTGCCGAGGTGTACACGTGTCCATGGCCCATACCCCAGTAAGGACTTGTCAGTGAGCTTCCCTAACCCATACTGCTACAGTCTCGGCATGTCCTCGATGGGATAGCGAAATCCCCTGTCACAGGATTTGGAGCATGGCCTACACGTGAAACATACCTGCTGTCAGAAAAAGACGTCCCCTGTCCTTTTCCCCATTGCTTTAGATCTGGCGTCCGGGCGGACAACAACCTCAACATCCGGCCGGACATATGTGGCGGTTTACTTGGGGAGATTTTCCATCATATACTTTATGGAGACTATTAGCAGTGTTACCTTATGGCTTTGGCCGAGCGTGAGGTCCGCTCGGCACCACGACCTTTTCCACTGAGCGCCGGAACCCTGATTTTGACAGGGTGCCTTTTAACCCTCAACCAACTATCGTCTGATCGGGACGTTCGATTCCACCGGACGGCCGGCCTGCCGCCCGGTCGGACCCGGCCTTCTCCGGATGGACAACTGCCACTGTGACTTCTACGTGGCGTTGACTCCACAGGGTGGGGTCCCCTGTTCTTACTACCGGATCACTGGGTATGTAACAAATTATGCGGAGGGATGAGAGTGATGTAGATGGGATCTATCCCTCCTATATGACAGGAGTGACATCGATATTCTTGATAGAGTGAGACCACTAAGTGCATGACCATACCCAAATGAGTCAATATGAGATGTTGAGCTCATTTGATTGAGTGAGTCTACTTGAAGTTCAAGATTTAGATTGATTAGAGGATGACACGGTCTATGCCTCATATTGATCAATCTAGATGTCTAGGATAGAAGGACAATGTCATATATTGTGAGGAGTCACAATTAGTAGTCACAAGGTGATGTTGGATCTCAACATTCTTGTAACTTGGGTAGTAATGATGTGTTGCTAGATACCGCTCATTACTTATGCTTCTAAATGGGTTTAGGAGCATTGCCAACGTTACAAGAACCTATAGGGTCACACACAAAGGGCAATTAGATGGAGATTAGGTTCATTTGATGAACCTAAAGAATTAGGTTCATGTGATGAACCAAATTGGATTAAGAGTAATCCAAAGTAAACTAATTGAGTTGGACTCAATTTGGTTCATATGTTAAATGAGTCTAATTTAAACTTAGACTCATTGAACCAATTTAATTCAATGAATAGAGATTCATTAAATTAAAATTTACTTGAACCAATGGTTAGATTAGATCAACCAAGGAAGAGAAGTGGTCAAGTTTGACTTGACTTGAGAGGAAGATGAAGGGTCAAGTTTTACTTGACCATTTGTCACCTCATTGGTGAGTTGGCATTGAGTGGGCTAATGATGATGTGCCACATTATCAAGACCACTTCATGGTGTGCCACCTCATGAGGGAGATTAAGAATTTTTGACTCTTGAAATACCATGGAGTATATAACCTCTCACTTGAAGGTGGTCGGCCACTTTTTGGAAGTTACTAGTGAGAATTGATTCTCATTCACTCCTTCTTCTTCCTCTCTAGATTTCTTCTCTCCCTCTCCTCCTCTTGTCCGAGACTTCTTGGAGTGCTAGCACACTCAAGATTTCTTCTCCATCTCTTGCTTGTGTGGATACACATAGAGGAGTATCTACTTTGATACTCTCGAGATCCGGCGAACCTTGGACGAGCGGGATTAAGAGAAAGGCTTTGCATCAAGGTTAAATTCTTATCTTGTAGATCTAAAGTAGATCTAGACTTAGAAAACTCGTACGTGAATGTTTTTACAAAATTTTATTTCTTCGGACGGATCCGGTGGCGGGGTTTCAGGGTTTCCGTAACGCAAAAAGTGATTTTTTTGGCCCGAAAATCCCAACACATGACTAATCACAATTTAATTAATTGCTTGTGTGTGTGATGTGATGCATGCTAGAGTAGAGTAATTAATTAGTGCCTTAATGATTAGATTAGATCTAAATCACGTATATGATGCACCACGATTAGATTAGATCTAAATCGCGTATATGATACACATCAACGATTAGATTAGATCTTAATCGCGTCAACTCAAAATGCCTACCATGCCGTGATACCCATCACTACCTCGATCACATGTTGTTGTTGAATCTGCCAAAGCAGAGCAACACATATTATCTTGGTAGGGTGCGAAGGGACAATCTTGGTCTCGCCTATCAACGCTTGGGTGAGTGCAAACTCAATCAGATTGAGTAAAAACTAGTTAAACTCAATTGGATTGGGTTTAACTATAAGCATTTTCCAATGGTTGGTAGATAGGTCAAAATCACATTTATATTAACTCTTGGGCGATTTAGCCAAAGCTAACTCAAGTTTTAATATACATGCGGATCTTGATCCTATAAACAAGAGTTGCATAGAGATGTAATTGGTAATTAGTTACCTATCGATCATACTAAGTCTTGGGCGATTTAGCCAAAGCTAACTTAAGGCGTAGTATGATGTGGATCTTGTCCCACAAGAATTATAGCTAGTTGGTTAGAATCTAGTGAGTGTGGTTTGACCACATCCATGACTCGATTCTACAAAAGTTCTATAATTCAGTGGGAGCATCATTTAATTAAAGGCCTAATTAAATGATTAGTGGAATATGATATTTATTTTCTGCATTTTCTATTGTAGATTGTCATGTCGTCAAACACGAACACCTTCTCCCTGCATTCTGTCCTTGATAAGGACAAGCTCAATGGAGCTAACTTCCTGGACTGGTACAGGAACCTGAAAATTCACTACAACAAAAACCCTCATAGACATCGGTTTTCCACCGGTGTCTATTACATTTTCGACCGATGTCTATGAAGGCGATGTAAAAGGTCTGCCATTTTAGACATCGGGTTAAAATCAGTGTAGTATCACTTAACGACACCGGTGTTCAAATCGGTTATTAACCGATGTAGTATCACTTAACAACACCGTTTCATCAACAGTGTAAAACTGATGTAATATTATATGTTAATAACACCAGTTTTGGCAGTGGTATATGACCGACGTAATATTAGTTAATGACACCGGTTTTGCAGCGGTGGAAAACCGATGTAATATCAGTATTTTTTAACAACACAAATTTGATTTCCGAAACAGTGAAAAACCGACAGTAACAAAAAAATACACAAATTACACAAATATTCTTCATTCAACAGTATTCATAAAATACATAAATATTCTTCTTACAACAGTATCCATAAAATACACAAACATTCTTTTTACATCAAAAGCTAATAGATATCAGAATCAAGGTAGAACATCGTGAGTCAAAAATCAAGCTGAGGCTACATTAAATTATGAGAATCAGAATCTGTTTAACTTGCTATACTGCTCTATTCTTCTTGTGCCTTTTATTTCCCTAATCTCATCGCTTTTCACCTTCAAATGCCTAGTTTTCTGAGTTAAAACATCCACTGTTCTAATCTGTCAAACAAAAGTATCATTTGGTCTACTTAACTACAGCAAAGAACAAAAATAGAAGAATTATACATGCTGCAGAAGTCCTAGAATATCACCATCAAAAAGAAATTGACATGAGACAATATACGCAATTTACATTCCATGCAAATGCATGCATCATCCAAAGTTTTCAAAAATCAAATACCTTTCCTACTCAAATGTAATCTCGCATGCATTCAGCCCACTCGAACCGTACTTCATCAATTTCAACTCTGGAGTACTTGAGATTTGTAAACTGTAAAAACACATAAATAATATATTAGTAAACCAAGACCAAAAATCATAGTTGAAAAAGTAGTAAGAGCACCAGGTAACAAGATGACTAATTTGAATGCTTAAATTAGAAGCAAAACTCTGCTTGCACAAAACTCAAATTAGAAGCAAGGAAAAGAGTTGGGTAGAAGGGAAAACGAAACTCTGCTTGCACAAAAACAATCACCTGTTCTATTTCGTCCCACCAGCAAAACTCTGCTTGCATCATGTTCCGGAGAACATTGTACATAAGCGTTGATGCTTGCTCAGGTGAAACAATCCTCTTCCTACAGAAAGATCCGATAGAAGGACACTTTCTTTTCCGTCCACCTCGTGGCCGTGACTGCCACTGCTCGTCGATTTCTAGGAAGTCACCCTGCAACAAGAAGCTCAAAGCAACTCAAAATTCATGCAAACCTAGATTAAATATTTGTTCAGATTCAAACAAAATTCAAAATTGAATTTGCTAACATTTCAGATCACCAAGTCAAGTCTAGTAGATAAATCTTAGACTAAACACTTACTTGAATGTAACTGTGCACACCAGATTTTTCATGGTTATCCCTGACATGCTTGTAGGGAAATTTCTTCCCACATTCAGAAAATCTACATGCAAATGGACGAAGATTTTGATGGACTGCTTTTATGTGCTGTCTGAGATTTGATACCTGCAAGGCGCAAAAACTATACTTTATAGTTACTAAATAGAAGATTGATTGCTTATCCAGAAATAAATTAAGTGATGCATATGAGAAGAAAAAAAGGGTGATCTTCCAATAAATTGTCCTTATCAACAAGTGTGCATTTATGCAATTAATAATGAATGTGGTAAAAGGCCATTTGAACATCTATTTTAACTGCCTACACACTTCAAGCCTCTGTTAAAAGAAGCTCAAATTACCTTTGATCCGTTCATATCTGATAATTGTCTTTGCCTAGGTGTTTTAAGCTTCTGTTAAAAAGGCTCAAATTAGACATCTCCATGATCTTTACCTTTGATCCATTCATATTCAATAATTGTCTCCTAGTTCAAGAACTGCTTCTAATACAGGAAAATCAACCTCAATAACAATTTCAGCATGTCTTAATCTCTTGCAAAGAGGTTAAGCTTCGAACAATGTCCTAACCAAATTCCTGATGGCGCACAAATTGGGATGCAAACATATTATGGTTTTATTTGGTCATGATTTTAACCTCATCCTATTAACTGAAAAAGTGCTACTAGATTGCCTCCAAATAGCAATTAAGCTTTGACGACCTGAGAGACAGAAAATCAATAACTACACAAAATTCAAGTCTTACATTTGAAAAGGTGCGTTCACAACCTTCAAAGTTACATTTTGTCCTCTCAGTCACCTCACTTGCTTCATGCATGTGTTCATGTCGTTTAATATTCTTCTTCAGCTGTTTTGTTCCACAAATCACACAATCAACATAAAGGTGAGAAGTTTTGATATGTGCTTTAAGGCATTCTGCATTTGTGAATGTCTTCATACATCCAGGTTCATTGCTAACGACTTCCACATATTCCAATATATAAACAAAATGCTAACATTGAATATATATTCCTTAATTAGCACATAAAACTTTGAACATGCTTTAAATATCTGAGACACAAGTTTCAATATGAAGATGAATTTGACATGCAATCGAGTACCTGATCAGAAATGTAGTAACGGTTTCCAGACAAAACAAGATGAAAACCATACTTGCGTAACATTGGTGGGATGGAAAGCAAATAGCAGTAGGAGCAGCTTGCTGCAACGACGAACACCAGAGCAATTTCAGATAGTTATCTAGCCGAGGTGAAAAACCAAACTTATTATTATCTTTGAATTTAGCTCCATCATATCCTTTCTTGACCTATCTCCTTTGTTGGTAAAATTTGGTTAAACTCCAAGTGGTTCTAAGAGGATTGGAGAGAACTGAACAACACCTGAAATTTCTCCCAATTGATGTTCTCCCAGTTAATTAACTCGGCATTCGGTGAAAGAGTGAAAATGAGACCAATTCCCAGCACAAGCACCAAAACACTACCCTTCATGCAGCCAAAATTACGTGTTAACTTCATCAAAATTGTCTTGCAGTACTTGTCAGCTTCTTTGATGAATGCTACTTGGCTGGGGTCTGTGTTTCTTGACAGGGCATCTTCATTCTTTGATAGAGAAAATAAGAAGAAAAAGATTCTGATCAGCAACTAAATTTTGGAAAACACTGTGCAACTAAACCTGACCACATCTAGATACAAGTGTAACAAATAAGTAAATTTATCATATCATGCACACGATAGATGCCAAGGATGGAAATCCAAAAACCGTGAGCTTCGAATGACTGAACTTGGACAAGAAAATTAGAAATATTTGATAGTAGTTATACTTACTTTAGCCCTCAAATGCTTAAGTGTTACTTTGAGAGTGTCGGGGGAAATTTTGGCCGAGTAATTTCGCCACTCAGTGGAGAGTTTCCGAAGAACAATAATTGTCACACCAACATTCTCTACATAGAGTTTTTCCTTCATGATACAATAGTTAAAGCAGTTAGAAAGGTTTACAAAATAATAAAAACTATAAATAGCACGTTTGAAGAACAACTCACCCACTGTTTATAGCACTCAGCATTCTGAGTTAAACACCAGATGAATAAACGCGTTGCTTCCTTTGTTAGCTCGGAATTATCTGTATATAAGTTCCATGTTAAGTATAGTCATACTATGAAAACATCAGCCTAGGACACATAATAATGCAACATCTCAATTATACTTTCTTGAATCGCTTGGATGGCAAAAGGCAAAAGCTGTTGTGATGCTTGCTTTGTGGTTTTGGTACCAGAACCAGTAAGAGCCAACTCTTTTAGAGTAGGATAAAACGTCTCAAATCTTTCAGTTGCCTGCAGAAAGATATATTAGGAACTCATCGTAAAATTTTATGCAATATGGATATCTTCCATGGAAATAGGCAAACCTTGACTCGAGCTGTAGAAGCAGGAAAAGTCGCCCGCATGAGTAGATCAAGTACAGCAGGTGGTACTATGCGTTCCCCCTTCCGAACAGCGCCATTTAACAGAATAGTTCGAGCTTTCGGTCCAGAGAGAATCCTGAAATAAAGCCAGAAAGTAGCTTTTGACTAAAGCAATAAATAGAAACAAAAGGATAAGAGTATCAGCATTGCCTCATGACAAACCTTTCGACCAATTGCAGCACCAAGTCCCTAGACTGTGGGTTCACATTTGATTTTCCACAAACTACAGGAAATAGGAAATAGGAAATGCGACTAGATGTACATGTCGACAATCAGATCGGCCGCTCATGTCGCCGCTCCACCGCCTGCCTTGAACGTGCATCGCCTCGTACCCCTCCCCCTCGAACCACCGCTCCCGCTCCAGGTGGCGGCAAAGGGGGAGCCGTCGGAAGGGCGCCGACGAAGGCGAGGTCGTGATTGCCGGAGAGGTAGATCTAGCGCAAAAGGGGAGATAGCGGGAGGGGAGGGATAGGAGGAAGTAAGTCGATGCCCCTTCTGTGTACGAGCTCCTGGATCTCGGTGCTGTTCTCTCTTCCTTCGGATTCCCTCACGTTGCCGACCAACCGTGCCATGGTGGTCGTGGGCGTCCTCTCGTTGTTCGGATCTCGTCGGCCCCTACCTTAGCCGAGAAGAGCGAAGAGAGGAAGGAGGAGGAGGAAGAGAGGATCGGACGAGGAGGCAGAACGGAACGTCGATCCAGGAAGGGGCGTCGATCGAAGGGGAAGAGGTAGATGAGGCTCGGAGGTTTAGGTTTAGGTTTAGGCTGAGAGAAGGGGTGCGATATTGGTTTAGGTTTGGAGGGAACTTTGTGAAGTGTTGTAAATTTTGGCTGATGGAAAAATTAATTTTTTTTTTTTGGTTCATTAACACCGGGTTTTAAAAACCGCTGTTAAAACCGGTGTCTATTAACAAAAAAAAAGGCGCTCATAGACATCGGCTAAAAAACCGATGTCTATGAGCGAAAATCTGCCCTCATAGACACTGGTTTTTAGAAAAACCGGTGTAAAATACTCAAAGACATCGGGTTTTGCTTAAAACTGTAGTTGTTCCACCGATGTTTATGAGGGTTTTTCTTGTAGTGATTGTGTTGGATCGAAAGCGCTAGAGGGGGCGGGGTGAATAGCGCTCGTGGCTTTCACTCTTTTCGAATTCATAAATCATGAGTAATAAAGCAGTGGAAATAGTAAAATGCACAAACACACAGAAGACACGAGAAGTTACTTCGTTCGGAGCCTATCTCGACTCCTACTCGAAGGCCCATGCTCGTTGAGCGTTTACGTTGGGCAACAACTATATCTCGTAAAGACTATTATAAACTAAGTACAATTCAAAGCAGTAATAAAAATTATACCAACAACAAAAGACTAAATCTGAAGCTCCGGGTTGTCGGGGTGTCGTTGCAGCACTTCGGGATCGTCTCGTAGGCAGCTTGTAGCAGAAAGTTCGCTTGGAAGAAGATGTTTCAAGCTGCTGGTCGAGGTCCCCTTTTAAATAGTGCTGGAGGCGCCTCCAAGCCTGTCCGAGGCGCCTCCAGGCCGTCGAGTCGCATGGATGGATCAACGCAAACCTGGTCGCACCTCATCCCTCTGAAGGCGCCTCCAAGCTGCTCCAAGGCGCCTCCAACTCCTGGTCCAAGGCGCCTCAAGCTTCCTCCGAGGCGCCTCCAACTCCTCTAGACAGCTGGCTTCGGCTAGCACCCGAGGTGCCTCCAAGCCCCATGGAGGCACCTCGGACACTTTTCATCCGAGGTTTGAGTTGCTCCTTTATTCCTGCAAATTGTGTTAGTCCCAAACACAAACCCTGCAAAACAAAGTTAGCACAGAAATAATGTTATAGATAAACTTGACAGTCGTCGGACTGTCCGGGTCTGACTTCGAATTTCTAACCGGAAACCCTAGGTCGACCCGATGCCTACTATTCCCTCTACGGGGAACGCGTCCTCACCTACTCCATTCAGGAGATTTACCTATTGCCAGTGTGATCCTCCAGATCGACTGGACTTTTGCTCAGCGTTCGGAGTTTCAGGACTTTCTGCTGGACTTCCGCTTCCCGGTTGGTCCAGTCTTTCACCTGGTTTGCAACACTAGGACTTTCCACCTAGGGTTACCCCTCCTAGGACTTTTGCCTGAAGCTCACGACCCGCCAAGACTTTCCGCATAGAGTTACCACCCCCTATGACCTAGGGTTACCACCCCCTAGGGTTTTCCCCCTGCCTAACCGCAGCTAGGACTTATCTGAAACACTTAATTAAGTATGTTAGATTACAAAATAGCTTAACTTTGAATTCCTTTGCCATGATCAAAACAACGGTCGATCGTCGGATGCTTTCCGCAGCAACAATCTCCCCATTTTTTATTATGACAACTGAAATTCAAAGCTAAGTAAAATAGATGTATAAAATTTAAGCAAGTATGCTTAATAAATTTTGAATGCACGCATGGTTAAGCTAAAGCTTAAATTTTGTCAGGTTCCCCCTTAATAATGGCATTTTGAATTTTCGTTTTTGAATTTCTTTTTTTTTTCTACTCTCCCCCTTTGCCATTTATCAAAAAGAATGAACATTTTTGAAAGGAAATTTTAACTTTTCACAAGGAAAGGGAAAAGACTAAAAAAATATCAATTTGCTAAAACTAGATTGAGCTCAAAATTAGTTTTGCAAAAAAAAAATTTCTTTTGTAGCATTGCAACTTTTAGCAAATTTTTAAAACTTTAGGCTTTAAAACAATATTTTGGTAATCAACATTCTTAGCTAGAGAGTTCTTTCAACTGAGTCTAAAAGGCTAAGTAAAAGGTTGATTTTGAAATATAACTGTAAGCTAGTTTTGAAACTTAGATGACCCCCCCCTTTTTTTTTTTTTTTGAAAAACGTTTGTTTTTAGCTAAATTTTGTGAATCTGTTAGAAAATACTTAGTTAATTTTTCAAAATAGTGTGTTTAGAAGAAATTAGAAAGTCTTAGATACTAAGCTTTTGTAATAACTATTAAAAAACGTTTCAGAGTTTTGAAAGCTTAATAAAGTTAAAGTTTTGAAAACTTAGCTAATTTGTAAGAATATCAATTTAAGACTTTTGATGGAAAGGGGGGAGCTTAAATCCTTAATGTCCAAGCATGAGTTCAGTTAGACTGATTGCAAGTTTGTTAATTTATTTTTAAGTGAGGTATCAGAGCCTTAATGTGCATGCCTAAAAAAAATTTAAAACTCAAGCACTTGGGTTCGTGGCCACATGTCTAACCAGTTAGCTACTAGCTGACTACCTAGAGGGCAACGACTTTAAACTTGGTTAGTCAAGTTAAGTCTATAGATCCAGTTAGATTTGACTAGTGCTGGCAGACTTGACTTGATTACTGTTAACTAGGTGTTTAACGCCTAAACTCATATTGATGCACAAATATAAGTATTCTTAAGTCCAGGCTGTACCCTATACATCTCACACCGTTATATGTTTTTCAAACACAAGCAAGGTAAGCCTAGGTGTTTGTGAGATGCTCTAGCTAAATTCTAGGGGAGCATGATTTCTAAAGTAGAGCCTAGGCTAGATCCATATTTTGAAAATCTAGTAAAGTTGGAATTTTAAAACCAATATTTTTCTAGAATTTAAAAGATAAGAAAAAGAAATTGTAGGAAACTGATTAAAAAAAAAACTATTCTACCCAACACATTCCTATTTGCCTTCTAAGTGCACTGAACTCAAGTTCAGGTAAGGGTTTAGTGAAAATGTCAGCTAGATTTGACTTGGACTCAACATAGCCGAGTACAATTTCACCCTTAGCCACATGATCTCTTACAAAGTGGTGTTTTACCTCTATGTGTTTGGTCCTGGAGTGGTGAATTAGATTTTTGGTTAAGTTAATTGAACTTATATTGTCAATTAAAATTTTTATATTTTTGTATTCTAGCTGATAATCCTTTAGTGTATGCATCATCCACAAAAGTTGGGAAGCACATTCTCCTAGTGCTATGTATTCAGCTTCAGTGGTGGATAGAGCAACACAATGTTACTTTCTGCTTGACCAGCTTACTAGGCACTGACCTAGAATTTGGCAGCTCCCACTTGTACTTTTTCTATCTAACTTGCACCCGACATAGTCTGAATCAGAGTAGCCAAAAAGGTCAAGGGTGCAAGTTCTAGGGTACCATAGTCCTACATTTAGGGTTCCCTTTATATACATAAGTATTCTTTTAACATATCATATGTGTGACTCTTTTGCACAAGATTGGTATCTTGCGCACATACCAACTGTAAATAGTATATCTGGTCGACTTGCAGTTAGGTAGAGTAAGCTACCTATTGCACTCCTATAGTATTTTGGATTTACTGGTTTTCCTACTGGGTCGGAATCAATATTGACATTAGTGGCCATTGGGGTATTTATAATTTTTGAATTTTCCATGCCAAATTTTTTAATTAGTTCCTTAGCATACTTAGTTTGATAGATATAGATTCCGTCTTTCGTTTGTTTAATTTGTAAGCCTAAGAAAAAATTAAGTTCCCCTACCAAGCTCATTTCAAATTCACTTTCCATTAATTTAATCAAATCTTTTAAAAGTTTAGTATTACTTGAGCCAAAAATTATGTCATCAACGTATATTTGGGCTATAAAACTATCTTTTTCTAGGGTTTTAACAAATAAGGTCTGATCTATTTGTCCCTGGTTAAAGCCCTTGGATATTAGGTAATTGGATAATCATTCGTACCAAGCCCTAGGGGCTTGTTTTAGTCCGTATAAGACTTTTTTAGTTTAAATACATGGTTTGGGTGATCTAAGTCCTCAAATCCTGGGGGTTGACTTACATAGACCTCTTCCTTAATAAACCTATTTAAGAATGCGGATTTTACATCCATTTGGTATAATCTGAACCCTTTCTGTGCTGCATAGGCTAACAACATCCTTATGGATTCAAGTCTAGCTACTGGTGCATAGGTTTCATCATAGTCTAAACCCTCAACTTGACTAAACCCTTTAGCTACTAATCTACCCTTATTTCTTATTATTTCACCCTGATCATCTAACTTGTTCCTAAATACTCATTTGGTGTCAATTATTGATTTATCTATGGGTTTAGGTACAAGTTCCTAGACTTGGTTTCTATCAAATTGGGCTAACTCTTCCTGCATAGCAATAATCCAGTCTGGATCAGGTAGGGCTTCTTCTATAGTCTTAGGCTCAATCTTAGAGATAAGAGCAATCTAACTCAGGTTTCTGTAAGAGGATCTAGTTCTAACTCCTAGATTTGGGTCACCCAAGATTTGGTCTGGTGGGTGAGAGGTACCTGTTGGTGCAATCGACCCAAGTTTGATCGGTACGATCATTGTTTTGATATGTGTGTCAAAGAGTTTAAGTTAGGCTTTCATATGTGTTTGATATGTGTGTTTGAATCTTGCAGGACTTGGTGAAATACACATGAGGAGCTTGGTGTAACTAAGCTTGGGAAGCTCATCCTAGTGCTCGGATCCTTGAGTCGGTGAAGGATGGTGTCGAAGGCATCCGAGGGACCGTCGGATGAGGAGCAACGGAGTAGAGCCGAGGGTAGTGGACTTTAAGGCAACGTGAAGGATGGCACGGAGAGGAGCTGCGGGCTCGGGTGCATCTGAGGGACGAAGGCTGAGGAAGAGGACTTCAACGGTGACTCCGGAGAGGATGAGTGTAAGTGTGTAACAAGGTGCAGTCCAGTCGGTTGCAACTTTTAGCAGTCAACTGCACCAGTCGACTACATGTTTTAGCAGTCGACTGCACCAGTCGACTGCATGTTTTAGCAGTCGACTGGCAGCGAACAGAAGCATTCTGTTCGCTCAGCAAATAGCTACCAGTCGACTGGTAAATGACCGTTGGTGCTGGAAAGTAGCTGTTGGCTACCTCTAACGGTAATACCAGTCAACTGATGGTTTTGCCAGTCGACTGGTGCCGAGATGAGTTGATATGATGATCAACTCTCTCCTCTTATTTAAGGGAAGCTTTGGGGCTTGAAGGAGGTTACTCATGCTTATTGAATAACTCCTTGTCATTGCCCAAAGCTTCCAAGCCTACTCTCTTCCTCCTAAACCTAAGCTCATCATTGTAAAGAGGAAGAGATCCTTTGTGAGAAGTTTGCTCCACCGAGAAGGAGAAAGCTCTAGCCGGAGATTGCCGGGGATTGATCCACCGAAGGATCAAGGGCTCGTCCACCTCAAGGACACACCGTGGAGTAGGAGCAAGCAATCTCCGAACCACGTTACATCAAGCTTGTTAACGATTTGATATTCTTTCTTTATTGTTTTCATTAGTTAGTTGTATTTCCGCGTGTGCACTAATCTTTTGTAGAGAAGAAAAGAAGTTGGGGGTGACCTAGCTATCCAACCCCCCTTCTAGCCGGCCACCGATCCCCTACAAGTGGTATCAGAGCGAGGACACCCTTCAACGGACTAATCACCGAGAAGAGCACTTCATCAAAATGGCCGACTCAAACATTCATCCACTGAAATTCTAAGGGGACTTCTCATGGTGGAAGAAGAAAAATGGAGGTATTTTTCAATACCGATTTTGACATTATGCTAATAATGAGAAGTGGTTTTGAAGAATCCAAGGATGAACACAATGAGACAATCGACATAACAAGATGGACCAAAAGACAAAAAGAAGAGCATCTAGCAAATTCCAAGGCAATGCATCACCTACTACATGTTCTTCCAAAACAAGAAGTAACAAGAATTAGAAACTATACAAGTGCCAAAGACTTGTGGGAAAAACTAGTGGAGCTTCATGAAGGGACATCGGAAGCAAAATTGGCAAAAAGAGACCTCCTTCGAACTCAACTCAACAATATCAAGCTTGAGAAAGGAGAAAAGGTATCAATTTTACATTCTAGAATTAAGGAAATTATTAATGGGCTAACAAGTGTAGGTGAGACACTTTCAAATTGAGACATGATGATGAAAGCCCTAAATGCTTTCCCAAGAACCACAACTTGGAGCTCCATTGTAGATTCATACTACATATCAAAGGACCTAGATAAATCCTCTTTAGATGAACTCTTCTCAACAATGGAGCTTCACGAAACAAGAGTTGAAGGATTAGATGGAGAAGCTCATAGATCAAGAGGAGTAGCCCTTGTGGCAAACAGGGGAAAAGGAAAGAAGAAGAAATCTTCATCACCACCATCTTCTGACTCCGAAGAATCAAGTGCCTCAATGGATAGTGATCAAGAGGCATATATGGTAAGGAAGATGAGAAAGGCATTTAAATCTTTTTCTTCTAACAAATCTCGTGCTAGGAAAAGTTCTAGAAGCAAAAGTAGGACAAGGAAGATCATTTGCTATAATTGTCAAGGAGAAGGACACATAAGAGATGATTGTCCTCTCTTGAAGAAGAAGGAAGGGAAGAAAAAGGAGGAGAAGAAGACAAAAGAGAAAGGGAAAAAGGCTCAAAACCTAAAAGCAACATGGGATGATCCATCATCATCGGAGGAGGAAGAAGAGCATCATGTAGTCAATTTTGCTCTAATGGGAATTGATGATGTAGCCTCCACCTCATCCAAAAATGAAGAGGGAAAGAGCTCAAGTGAAGATGAAGAAGGGAGCTCAAGTGAAGGGGGAGGTCAAAACATCGGATTCGGACGTCTCGGTAAGTGAGGTATACAATCTTCCTCCTAATGTTTTAATTAAGATCATTAAAAGTACAAATGATGATTTGTTCAAGGAAAAAAGGAAAAATAAAACCTTGAAAAATGACATTTGCATGCTTAAAGAAAAATTAGAATCCATGTCTATTAGGGATGATGATATACATGCTTCTTCTACAAGTTCATATGATTCATATTTAGAAGAGGAAAATAGGAAATTAAGGGAAAAGGTAGAATATCTTACCAATTCCCTTAGAAAATTTGAAATTGGCTCTAAAACTCTAAATATGATTATTGGGAGCCAAAGAGCAAGTTTTAAGAAAAATGGGTTAGGATACAATGAACCCAACAATGAAAATACCTATCATTGCCTACTTGCTAGAAAATGGATCCCCAAGGAATATTTGGTTAACCCAATTAGAAAGAATTTTCATTGGGTGCCAAAATCAATCCTCAAGGGTTAGAGGATTTTAGGTCAAGTCAACCATGGAAGTCATAATTCAAATCCTTGAAAAATGGTTGACTTGAGACTTTAAGGGGGAGCACTTAGCCTTGATAGAAATTCATGATCAAAAGGGCTAAGTAGAGGTTACCTTTATCTCACAATGATTTTCATTATTTTCTAACCATAAATATGAGATGATAGGATGATACAAATAATTCACTTATGCTTATGGCATTTTGATGAGTTATGAAATGTATCAAATTTTAGTGATCATTGGCCAACTATGGGGAAAGCAAATGTTTAATTAATGGACATCTTGCCCATAGATCATAGTTGGACATTTCAAATGTTTTTAAAACAATTCTATGTTTTATTTACAGTGGATAGTTATTTTGAAACATATGAATTCAAAACTAGGGTTTAATTTGATACAAACTTGAGTGATTTTTCAAAGTGTTTGAGTTTTTATCAAAACATCCAAAATATGATGAATTTTCATGAAAACATATTTTTCCTTGTTAAAGAACATTATAAGAAATATGTGTTCAAAATTTCATGATTTTTGCGAATTTTTTAGAATTTTCTATGCATTTCTGAAGTTGGCTTCAGAATGCTGAAAATCGGTTTGGGGTTGTGCCAGTCGACTGGGACAGTTATCAGTCGACTGGTGGCTATCTTTCAGCACTGTCAAGAGCTGGTTTTGGGAAATTTTAAGTCAATATTGATACCTTGGTATGTGTACATGGTTGGTACAATTTTTGATGGTGTCAAAGGGGGAGAAATGGGTAGGTTTAAGTTAGAAACCTAATTATGTGCAAAACTTGAAAATTAAGGTTAAGGAGCATATGTTAAGGGGGAGCTTGGGAATTATGCTTCATGTTTACATATTGCTTTTAATTTTTATGTTGTTATTAATGCCTAACTTAAACATATTGTCACACATCAAAAAGGGAGAGATTGTTGGTGCAATCAACCCAAGTTTGATCGGTACGATCATGGTTTTGATGTGTGTGTCAAAGAGTTTAAGTTAGGCTTTCATATGTGTTTGATATGTGTGTTTGAGTCTTGCAGGACTTGGTGAAACACACATGAGGAGCTTGGTGTAACTAAGCTTGGGAAGCTCATCCTAGTGCTCAGATCCTTGAGTCGGTGAAGGATGGTGTGGAAGACATCCGAGGGACCGCCGGATGAGGAGCAACGGAGTAGAGCCGAGGGAAGTGGACTTCAAGGCAACGTGAAGGATGGCACGGAGAGGAGCCGCAGGCTCGGGTGCATCTGAGGGACGAAGGCCGAGGAAGAGGACTTCAAGGGTGACTCCGGAGAGGATGAGTGTGAGTGTGTAACAAGGTGCAGTCCAGTCGGTTGCAACTTTTAGCAGTCAATTGCACCAGTCGACTACATGTTTTAGCAGTCGACTGGACCAGTCGACTGCATGTTTTAGCAGTCGACTGGCAGCGAATAGAAGCATTCTGTTCGCTCAGCAAATAGCTACTAGTCGACTGCTAGTTTTAGCAGTCGACTGGTAAATGACCGGTGGTGCTAGAAAGTAGCCGTTGGCTACCTCTAACGGTAACACCAGTCGACTGATGGTTTTTCCAATCGACTGGTGCCGAGATGAGTTGATATGATGATCAACTCTCTCCTCTTATTTAAGGGAAGCTTTGGGGCTTGAAGGAGGTTACTCATACTTATTGAATAACTCCTTGTCATTGCCCAAAGCTTCCAAGCCTACTCTCTTCCTCCTAAACCTAAGTTCATCATTGTAAAGAGGAAGAGATCCTTTGTGAGAGGTTTGCTCCACCGAGAAGGAGAAAGATCTAGCCGGAGATTGTCGGGGATTGATCCACCGAAGGATCAAGGGCTTGTTCACCTCAAGGACACGCCGTGGAGTAGGAGCAAGCAATCTCCGAACCACGTTACATCGAGCTTGTTAGCGATTTGGTATTCTTTCTTTATTGTTTTCATTAGTTAGTTGTATTTCCACGTGTGCACTAATCTTTTGTAGAGAAGAAAAGAAGTTGGGGGTGACCTAGCTATCCAACCCCCCTTCTAGCCGGCCACCGATCCCCTACAGTACCTATCCTTGTTGGTCTTAAGTTTGTGTTGGGAGTTAGTTCCTCTGGTTTTCTAGTGTTGGGTTGAATTTCATCGTCATCTATAATTCTTGGATTGATGTCAACATTTTCATTTACATTGGGTAGTTTATTTTCTTCATCAAATATTATATTAGTTATTTCTTCAATCTTTTTAGTATTTTGATTATAGACTCTATAGGCTCTACTGGTTATAGAGTACCCTAAAAAGATTCCTTAGTTTGATTTGGGTGTAAATTTTCCTAAGTAATCTTAAGTGTTTAAGATATGGACTTTACATCCAAATATTTTTAAATAGTTTAAGTTGGGAATTCTATTATAATATATTTCATAAGGGGTTTTATTCTGACGTTTGTTAATTAGAATTCGATTTTGAATATAGTTAGCCGTATTTATTGCTTCAGCCCAAAATTGATTATTTAAATTATATTAATTTAGCATGGTTCTAGCGATTTCTTGTAGGGTCCGGTTTTTATGTTCTACAAGGCCATTTTGTTGGGGGGGGGGGGGGGGTCCTAGGGCAAGAGTATTCATGTTTATACCCATTTATTTCACAGAATTGGGTAAACCTCTGATTTTCAAATTTCCCCCCATGATCACTTCTTATTCTTGTAATTTTAGTATCTTTTTCATTTTCTGTTAATTTGCAAAAGTTACTAAATACTTCAAACGTTTCATCTTTTGTTTTTAAAAATTTCACCCAGGTGAACTTGGAGTAGTCATCAATTATAACTAAACAGTACTGGTTCTTGTTTAGCGACTTGGCTCCATGTGAATCAAATAGGTCTAGGTGAAGGAGCTCAAGTAAAGAGTTAGTTCTTTTTATATTGGTTGACTTGTGGCTAGACTTGGTTTGTTTTCCTTGTTGACAAGCATTACAGATTGAGTTTTCAATAAATTTTAGTTTGGGCAAATCTCTAACTAGACCGTTTTGACTCATTTTTGAAATGAGTCTCGTGTGAGTGTGACTCAATCTTCTGTGCCACAGCTCAGTTTCCTCTTGTTGTGTTAGAAAACACCTTATTGAGGATGTTGGTAGATTTATTGTGTAGATATTATCTTTCCTAGTGCCCTTAAGTATAATTTCTGGATTATCAATATTTTTGATTACACATTTGGATTTGGTAAAATTAACTGAGTAACCACCATCACATAATTGTCTTATACTTAATAAATTAAAATTGAAATTTTCAACTAATAAAACTTTTCGAATAATAAAATCGGAGTTAAGTTCGATATTACCTTTTCCGATTACCTTAAGTTTACCGTCGTTGCCAAATGGAACCGACCCTAGGGTCTTTAGTTTGAGCTTAGTAAACTTCAACCTATCTCCAGTCATATGTCTGGAGCATCCACTGTCCAACATCCATTGATCCAATTCCTACACATAAAGTAGTTAAATTGGATTCTTTTTGATGGATAAAAAGACAGTTTGAATGAGGTAAGCTTCCTAATCACCCAATCTAAGTTAGTAATCAACTAGTCTTTTGGGTGATTGTTAGATAAGAAAGAATAATTAAGACATTTTAATTATTTTAAGTTGAAATTCAAAAAAAAAAGTTTAATTTGAAAAAATAATTTTGGTTAAATAATTTTTTGAAAAATAATTATAGTTAATTATTTTGAAAATAATTTAAGTTAATTAATTTTGAAAATAATTTAAGTTAATTAATTTTTGAAAAATCTTTTAAGTTAATTAATTTTGAAAATATTTTAAGTTAATTAAGTTGAAAAAATAATTTAAGTTAATTAAATTTAAAAATAATTTAAGTTATTTAATTTTGAAAAATAATTTAAGTTATTTAATTTTGAAAAATAATTTAAGTTATTTAATTTTGAAAAACTAATTTAAGTTATTTAAATTTAAAAATAATTTAAATTATTTAATTTTGAAAAATAATTTAAGTTATTTAATTTTGAAAAAATAATTTAAGTTATTTAATTTTGAAAAAATAATTTAAGTTAATTAAATTTAAAAATAATTTAAGTTATTTAATTTTGAAAAATAATTTAAGTTATTTAATTTTGAAAGCATAATTTAAGTTATTTAATTTTGAAAAAATAATTTAAGTTAATTAAATTTAAAAATAATTTAAGTTATTATGAATTTTAACATCGAATTTCAAATTTTAATTCTGATTTTGAATTTAAGTATAAATTGATTTTCGTTACAAATTTAATTTTGAATTAATTTTAATTACGAATTTAATTTTGGATTAATTTTAATTATGAATTTAATTTTAGATTAATTTTAATTACGAATTTAATTTTAGATTAATTTTAATTTCAAATTTGATTAAATTTTTATTTCTTAGTCATCTCACCCGATCTAAATTTTCAATGTAACACCTCACCCTCCTCAATACTGCACTGTGAGGGAGAAACGCTACTAGACTACTAACTTATCTTAACTAACATTGCACATATGTTAAAAGTAATTCCTAAAACTCTCGGAGAACTCAAAACATACAATTAACTAGCAGCGGAAGACTAAATGACTCATCTGATACATTCTACTCAACTCTTTGTTAATAAATTCTTAAGCTAAATCCCAAAGCTTCTATAGTCCAGGCATCACACATCCATCCGCACTTCCTTGTCGCCTTCCTTTGTTATAACTTTTCCTTTCCTTTATCTGCAGTAAGAGGTAATGCAACTATAAGCAAAATTGTTTAGTAAGCGCTATCTAACTCACAAAATTCGATATGCATGTACATATATCTATAACATGAACTAACTGAATGCTTACAGAAAACTACTCATGTTCATCCAATAGTAAAGGAATCAAACAGGCTAAAATGCTAAACATGCTAGCATAAAAGAAAACTAAACTTGCAGGATTTTAAACTAATATGAAGCTTGTTTTACTTGTTTAAAAACTTATACTTTAATACTTCAAAATAATAATCAACTTTCTTCTTGGGCCCGACAACTGTACTTGCCATGCACGCATCCCTAACTAGACCCGAGATAGCTGGTCCCGAATCTAGTAGGGTTTACTAGGTTATCTAAACCTAGGGACGACTATGGGAGCCCAACCCAAGGACAACTGAGAGTCCAGCACAGTGCCACTGATAAAACTAAAATACTGATTTATAAGTTGATTTATCTTAATTACTTCTTCTTTAAATGCCTTGACATTTTAACAAGCACCTTGTGTGCCAAAATCCCTAATGTCTTGACTTTGGGATCTACTTAAGGCCTTGACCTTTTTCTTTCTTTTCTTTATCTTTCTTATACTTGTTAATACCTCTAATAAAAGAATGCTTTTTTAAAAACTGAAATGTTTAAACAAATTCTAAATTTGAAATGCATAAATAAAAATCTGCATACTATGCTAATCAAAATTCTGCATACTATTCTAATCAAGATTCTGCATTCTATGCTACACTATTTCTGCATACTATGCAAACATAAATTCTACACTATAATAATTAACCAAACCGCACTATAATCTTTTTCTTTAAAAAATGCATTATAAGTTCCACCAAAAATCTACACTACAAGTTCCACAAAAAATCTGCACTATAAATTCCACCAAAAATCTGCACTACAAGTTCCACCAAAAATCTGCACTATAAACTTTAAAGAAATCTGCACCATAAGCTCTTAAGAAATTTGCACTACAAGCTCTAAAGAAATCTGCTCTAAAGAAATCTGCATTTTAAGTTCTAAGAAATCTGCACTATAAGCTTAATTAAAATCTGCACTATAAGCTTACATAAAAATCTGCACTATAAGCTTAATTAAAATCTGCACTATAAGCTTAATTAAAATATGCACTATAAGCTTAAATAAAAATCTGCACTATAAGCTTAATTAAAAATCTGCACTATAAGCTTAATTAAAATCTGCACTATAGGCTTAATTAAAATCTGCACTATAAGCTTAATTAAAATCTGCACTATAAGCTTATATAAAAATCTACATTATAAGCTTAATTAAAATCTGCACTATAAGCCTACATAAAAATCTGCACTATAACCTTAATTAAAAATCTGCACTACAAGCTTAATTAAAATTTGCACTATAAGCCTACATAAAAATCTGCAGTATAAGCTTAATTAAAATCTGCACTATAAGTTTAAGTAAAAATCTGCACCTATAAACTTAATTAAAATCTGCACTATAGGCGTAATTAAAATCTGCACCTATAAGCTTAATTAAAATCTGCACCTATAAGCTTAATTAAAATCTGCACTATAAGCTTAATTAAAATCTATACTATAGGCTTAATTAAAATCTATACTGCATGCTTCGAATTGAAAGAACTCAACTAGCTGACTCTAAACATATGTGAAGCTTGCTGGAATACATGGCAGCAAGGAAATATATCTAAACCTCCAATCTATATACTTGAATGAAAGTAACATATCTAAACCTCAAATATGTATACTTGGAATAAATGGAAGCAAGGAAGCCAATCTAAACCACATGCTAGGATAAAGGTTGTTCAGGCTTGCTAGAATGCAAAGGAAAACTGAATCTGTGGAAACTTACATTTCTCATACTATCTGATCGTAATCATAACAAGAAATATTTAAATCATGACCAAAGATAATTAAATGAATAATTTCTTCATTCACTAAATCTTTCCATTATACCCTCTCTGTCTCCACACCAAACACCAATTACTGTCCACATTGTTAAAACTCTGAAGTCACCCTTCTTCCAATCAAAGACTCAACAACCATAAAAATCGTAGTTTAATCCCAAACTTGTAGACAACACCATAAGCACAAACTAGGATACTCATGGAGGCTCGGCAAAGCAAACCACATTCAGATGCACCAAATTCGTGTAATCTACTCCTATCTTTATGTAAAATACAGCACCCAAATAATATTTAAATAATAAGGTTATTGGACAAATAATCTTATTGGATTTTTCAGAAATTTTTAGGAATTTTCTGGGAATTTTTCGGAGTCTGTTTGGCGTAGTTTAAGGGAATCATTTATAGGCTAAGTGGAAGCCCGTTCGGGTTACCCCATTTAAGTGAGGAAATGTTTTAATTATAAAATCCATTTTCTTTTATTTTTTTCCCGATCCATCGCCGTTTTCCCCAAAACCACCGAGATTCCAACCTCTTTTCCCCGATCCCCCTTCTCTTCTCCCTCACATGCTCTCTTCTCCTGATGCCATCGCCGACATGGGAGTCGCCGATCATCCTCTCTTCGTCGGCGCAGCCTCATCGCCGATCGCCAGAGAGATCGCACCAACGGGCCGAGCCTCTCTCTCTCAGCCTGATGTCGCACCCTATGCCACCGCCCAACGCCGGTTTCCCTTTCTCCTCTCATTGCCACCGTCGGCCACCGCAGCTTGATGCCGGACGTCGCAGTCTACCGCCAGATCGCCGATTCTTCTTTTCATCGATCCTCTCCCGATTTGCCCTCATCCCGACACTTGATTGCCGACGTTGACCCCCTTTAGCTCCGATCCAGCGGTCGTCTGTCCAGCCATAGCCGGACACTAGAAACTCGCCGGAAAGGAAATCGAGCCACCTTTGTTTCTTGCCCGCAGATCTGTGCCGCCTTGCTGTTGTCGATGGGAAGGGGGAGCCATTCGGTGGCTTTGTCACACCCACATCACAAGCATGAGCATCTGCTGGGAGCTCAACTAGGTGGTGCCGCTGTTGTCCAGTGCATTGGAGCACTCGATCGGTTGTAGACGAGAGGAGAAACCAGATCACTTCAGACCTTATCTCATCCTCTTCATCCGATCTAAAGTAGAGAGTTGTGTTTTCCTCATGATTGTATTCTGACTCCTTCACCGAGCAGTTGTGGATCTATAGATCCGGTCTGAGGTAAGATCTGTGTGGGTTCTGATTAAACAACAAGTTGGTTGGATACTAATCTAATGATTTGTTGTGGTTAGTTGGCGGATCCATTTACTCACAGCATCATTCGGTTGCTTCATTGAAAGGTTGAAGATCTAGTTTGAGGGTAAGATCTCTAACTTAAAAGGGTATTGATAAAAAATTTGGCTTAATTTCATATGTGGAGTGGATTTATTATGGTTATTTGGTGTTTGATTGATGTAGTGGTTGCATGATCTTGTAGTGGCTACATTTGGATACGGTAGCAAATTCTCTGATTGAATTGACGACGAAGTCTTTGGATTTGGGGAAGTTTGGTATATGCCTAGATGTAATGCTACTTGTTTGTATTTTGATTATAGATTGGGTGAGTTGTACATATTATATAATTAAGGGAGATCTGATTCTTGGCTGTGATAGATTGGAAATCTATTGTGGTTTAATCTGGAATAGAGATCATTTATGTATAAATGATCTTGTTAAGGAGAGATGAAGTTATTTGATGGGTATCAGATTTGAGATTTTAATAATTTGTTCACAATAAGAATGTAATCTGATTAATGGATGATCTAAATTGATTTAATCAATTGAATGGATTAAACTATGGTTGATATTGGGTTGGATCTTATTTGATCTATAAAGGAGATAATTGAGGTTAATCATTTCGATTAAGGTATCCACTAGTTAGTTTGGGTTTTGGGATTTAGTTAGATATTACATATGTGATTAGCTAAATTGTACATCATGTGATTTGCAGGATTTTGATCCGAGATGAGCGTCTCGACGTGGGATCGTTTGGCACGATCGACACATAAGGCAGGTATTTCTTGCTTTATCTCTTTAGTATTTTGATCCTAGTGCATGAGCTTTATGTTCAGATAGTTGATGTATCTATCTTGACACCACTCTTATTCTTCCTGCGTTTGATACTTCCACTCAATCTTTGAGCTACTCGTTTCTGTATCTATACAGTCTCTCATTGTTATCGATGATATTTAGCAGATACTATATTACTAGGTATCATATACCAGATACCAGTTGTCAGACATTAGATATTAGGTATTGGATATATAGACACCTGATACCATGTTTACATGCTTTGATTGCTGTTTGTTTACACACCTTACTAAGCATGCTGGCTTCATGTAGCATACCTGTTTCTGTTTATATATATATGATGACTGTTGCATTGTTCGCATCATGTCATTGCATGCATTGCCGACGATCCTGTCTCCCTTGTGGTTGAGGCGGTTGTTGGCCAGGGCCACACGCTCGGCCACTCATGGGTAGTGGTAGCTGTAGCATGCCGCATGTCCTGTCGTGCCCCCACTCGCACACTCATGGGTAGTGATAGCTGGAGTCGCGGGCAGCAGGGACCCCCGTCGCAGACGTTGCTATTCAGCTACTATGCACCTGTCCATCCGGTCACTCGAGAGTAGTGGCGGCCTTTGGGTGGTACAATTGTCATCGATCCGGCCTCTCGACCATACAGGGGTCGTGGTGTAGAGAGGTGGCGGGGTGACCATGCGTACATACGCTGTTCTTATTATATCTGCAGGTTGTTTACTTAAGCTGTTGTTGCTTATCTATGCTGCTGATACTAGCTTATGCTGTTGTTGTTTATTTATGCTGTTATGCTTACATAGGTTGAGATTTATACCTGTGATATGTGTTTAGACCCTGACTTGCTTACTGTTGACATGTATATACCTCACACGATACCATGTAGTTATGAGCAGTACTGTAGCAGGACTTTGCTACACTTTACCATTTAATACTAGCCTAGGATATGGTTTCAGGTATGGACACTTATAATGATATCACTGTAGTATCTGCTATTGCCATACGAGACTGTATACCTTTGCATCTCTAGTCCTTTACTATACTCATGCACTATCTGTCTATTACCCGCTGAGTCTTTATACTCACCACCCCGTATATTGGTAATTTCGCCAGGTAGCAGGTAAGGGATTTATGGAGTCGCCTGGAGATCCTGTCCGCCAATTCCACGTCACATTCGAGGACGACCTTACGATTTTGGTATTTCTTACGCTATTTGTATTTTGGGCTTTGTACTTGTTTTTGTATTTGTGTTCTCTTGTATTTGGTTTGATATTATTGTGTCAAGCCGAGCCGGCTCGCAGTCAGTTGATTTGTGTTTTGTGATCGTTGTTTGTGATTTCCGCTGTGTTGATTTTAGTACAGCCGTGTGGGCTGATTAATATAGTTATATAACTGCGTGGTTGTATTTATTTCTGTTCCAGCCGAGTGGGCTGATTATATAACTGCGTGGTTGTGTAAATATATTCTAGCCGTATGTGGCTGATGTATTTTGTATGTATGATTGCCTAAGATTGTCACCGGTACAGGGGAGATGCTGCCGAAGTTTTTCGGTAAGGACTCCTCTGGGGGCGTGACAATTTATTGGTATCAGAGCTTCAAGTTTATGAGGCCTATTTTCGTTTGGTTTTTCGTGATTTGGTTTCTCGATGTGACTTTTCGAATTTTGGTACCAGGCAGCGACAGGATTCTCCAGGCTATAGGAGGTATGTTTGCATATTGTTATCTTATATTTTTGTTAGTGCATGCATAGTTGTTATGTTAGTTATGTTATGTATTAGTATGCTTTTGTTAATACATGTCTAGTTGTTTGTAGTATACATCAAATGTGTTGGGTCAATCACTGATCATGGTTGACCCTACTAGAGATCAAGGAATACAGTCTCATAGGATTTCTTTTTCCATACCACTAGTGTTATTAACTTCTGTTATACCTAGTTTAGTAGTGGTTAGTATCTGCTAAATATCATATTGCTTCGGTTCGTGGAGAACCAATTCACTCGTATTGCTTTGGTTCGTAGAGAACCAATTTACTCTTATTTGACCTGGGTAGTAGAGGATTGATTTATCCTAGTTGGTTCGGTTTGTAGAGAACCAGTTTACTCTTGTTGCGGTTAGTAGAGGACCGATCTACCTTGGTTGACTTGATCAATAGAAGATTGATCCGTTCTTGTCGGTGTAGATGGTAGAGTACTGAGTTAATTTTATTAGTTCGGTAGTAAGAGACCGACTCACTCTATTTTATAGAGATTCTGATCCTCGGGTTATGTGAGCTGGTTAGATAACCAAAAAGTTACGTTTGAGTTCAGGACTTGTACAGACGGAGAATTGACTAAGTTAGCTGCATACCATTGCTGGCTTGACTAGTCTGTAGAGGATCGATGTATCCTATTCTATGGAGACTTTAATCATAGACTGTATGTACCTGGTAGGATGACCTTGAGGGTACATTTGGATAGATGACCCCCACTGACGTGAAAAAGTATAGAGCTAGCTGCTTAACACTTACGTGATACCTTTGTTATATAAGTGTATGAAATGGTGAGCATATTCAGATATATGACTTGTACTGATGAAGAAAGGATGATGTTAGCTGCATATCCTTTATGTGACTGGGCACCATATAAAGGAAGATGAAGAAAATATTTATTGAGAACAACATATCTTGGTGATTATGTTGAGGTGTTTGAGAGAGTACTTCTCTACCTCCTTAGGAGGCATGATGATTTATAAGGCGATGGTTATCTGATTTGTCTATTGTTGTCCCATGGGAGATCCTGACTCATGGATCGATTGGACATAGGTAGATATCCCCGATGATACATATTGATATATGATCTGTAGGGATGCAAAGTATGTGGGGAAATGTCAGATGATAATATTCGAGTAGCAGAGTGACCATTGGCAGTTATGTCGATTAACTACTCATTGAGGGTACTCCTCTACCCTTGTGTCCATTGCTCGTCACTAAAGGTTACTGAACCGCAGGTGGAGCAATCGTATTATGGGTTACAAGACTTTGAACACACGATCATTTACTAAAGGTCTTGAAGTCTATATGTTAGATCAGGATGTTCGATATTTTTATCGACAATTATCGGACACTTACGGTACGACTATGATAATTATGGAGATGCTTTATATCTGTGGGAGGTTAGGTGTGATCCTGAGTCACTTCTTATCCAGTAGGAGTTTCTGTAGGAAAACATCTCGATATGGATTTGTGATACATCCGGGTGACACCCGATGTATAGGGACTTAGAGCGTATCTATTGGTTGAATGACATAAAAAAGACATCGCGGATTTTGTAGCTTGATGTCTAGTATGTCAGCAAGTGGAGGCTGAACATCGGAAGTTAGTAAGATTATTTTAGTAGATTCGGATACTGGAATGGAGTTGAGCTCATGTTATGATGGACTTTATTGTGGGATTACCAAGACACAAAGAGGATAGGATGTGTTGGGAAATCATTGATTGGTTGACTAGATTTGTTTTCCTTTATATCGATCTATAGAACGGATTCTTTGGATCGAGTAGCAGGGTTTTATTTTAGAGAGATTATCGGACCTCATGGTATATCTCTGAGTGTTATATTGGATTGAGACTCATGATTCACCTCACGTATCTCGCAGAGTTTGTAGCATTGTGAGTGTGGAGCTTTGTTGAAGTGGAGGTTTTCACCCTCTGGCAGATGGATAGTTGGAGCACTTTATACGGACGGTAGAGGGTTGCTGATAGTATGGGTTATAGATTTTGGAGGCAGTTGGTTTACCCACAGTTGACTAGATAGAAGTGTGGGCGTAGCGGAAGCAGAGTGAGCTCATAACCCACAGAGTCATCTCTTACGAATGGAGATTTATTCTTGATACTCGGATGGAGTGATATATGAGTATGTTATTTGGTTGTTACCCTTGAATGATGATCCCTGAGTTGAGCAGTAAATTTGGGGACCAAATTTTTATTAGTGGGGGAGAATGTAAAATTCAGCACCCAAATAATATTTAAATAATAAGGTTATTGGACAAATAATCTTATTGGATTTTTCAGGAATTTTTAGGAATTTTCTGGAAATTTTTCGGAGTCTGATTGGCGTAGTTTAAGGGGATCATTTATAGGCTAGGTGGAAGCCCGTTCGGGTTACCCCATTTAAGTGAGGAAATGTTTTAATTATAAAATCCGTTTTCTTTTATTTTTTCCCGATCCATCGCCGTTTTCCCCAAAACCACCGAGATTCCAACCTCCTTTCACCGATCCCCCTTCTCTTCTCCCTCACATGCTCTCTTCTCTTGATGCCATCGCCGACATGGGAGTAGCCGATCATCCTCTCTTCGTCGGCGCAGCCTCATCGCCGATCGCCAGAGAGATCGCACCGACGGGCCGAGCCTCTCTCTCTTATCCTGATGTCGCGCCCTACGCCACCGCCCAACGCCGGTTTCCCTTTCTCCTCTCCATGCCACCGTCGGCCACTGCAGCTTGACGCCGGACGTCGCAGTCTACCGCCAGATCGCCGATTCTTCTTTTCATCGATCCTCTCCCGATTTGCCCTCATCCCGACACTTGATTACCGATGTTGACCCCCTTTAGCTCCGATCCAACGGTCGTCTGTCCAGCCCTAGCCGGACACTAGAAGCTCGCCGGAAAGGAAATCGAGCCACCTTTGTTTCTTGCCCGCAGATCTGTGCCGCCTTGCCGTTGTCGATGGGAAGGGGGAGCCATTCGGTGGCTTTGTCACACCCACATCACAAGCATGAGCATCTGCTGGGAGCTCAACTAGGTGGTGCCGCTGTTGTCCAGTGCATTGGAGCACTCGATCGGTTGTAGACGAGAGGAGAAACCCGATCGCTCCAGACCTTATCTCATCCTCTTCATCCGATCTAAAGTAGAGAGTTGTGTTTTCCTCATGATTGTATTCTGACTCCTTCACCGAGCAGTTGTGGATCTATAGATCCGGTCTGAGGTAAGATCTGTGTGGGTTCTGATTAAACAACAAGTTGGTTGGATACTAATCTAATGATTTGTTGTGGTTAGTTGGCGGATCCATTTACTCACAGCATCATTCGGTTGCTTCATTGAAAGGTTGAAGATCTAGTTTGAGGGTAAGATCTCTAACTTAAAAGGGTATTGATAAAAAATTTGGCTTAATTTCATATGTGGAGTGAATTTATTATGGTTATTTGGTGTTTGATTGATGTAGTGGTTGCATGATCTTGTAGTGGCTACATTTGGATACGGTAGCAAGTTCTCTGATTGAATTGACGACGAAGTCTTTGGATTTGGGGAAGTTTGGTATATGCCTAGATGTAATGTTACTTGTTTGTATTTTGATTATAGATTGGGTGAGTTGTACATATTATATAATTAAGGGAGATCTGATTCTTGGCTGTGATGGATTGGAAATCTATTGTGGTTTAATCTGGAATAGATTTGAGATGAAGTTATTTGATGGGTATCAGATTTGAGATTTTAATAATTTGTTCACAATAAGAATGTAATCTGATTAATGGATGATCTAAATTGATTTAATCAATTGAATGGATTAAACTATGGTTGATATTGGGTTGGATCTTATTTGATCTATAAAGGAGATAATTGAGGTTAATCATTTCGATTAAGGTATCCACTAGTTAGTTTGGGTTTTGGGGTTTAGCTAGATATTACATATGTGATTAGCTAAATTGTACATCATGTGATTTGCAGGATTTTGATCCGAGATGAGCGTCTCGACGTGGGATCGTTTGGCACGATCGACACATAAGGCGGGTATTTCTTGCTTTATCTCTTTAGTATTTTGATCCTAATGCATGAGCTTTATGTTCATATAGTTGCTGTATCTATCTTGACTCCACTCTTATTCTTCTGCGTTTGATACTTCCACTCATTCTTTGAGCTACTCGTTTCTGTATCTATACAGTCTCTCGTTGTTATCAATGATATTTAGCAGATACTATATTACTAGGTATCATATACCAGATACCAGTTGCCAGACATTAGATATTAGGTATTGGATATATAGACAACTGATACCATGTTTACATGCTTTGATTGCTGTTTGTTTACACACCTTACTGAGCATGCTGGCTTCATGTAGCATACCTGTTTCTTTTTATATATATATGATGACTGTTGCATTGTTCGCATTATGTCATTGCTTGCATTGTCGACGATCCTGTCTCCCTTGTGGTTGAGGCGGTTGTTGGCCAGGGCCGCATGCTCGGCCACTCATGGGTAGTGGTAGCTGGAGCGTGCCGCATGTCCTGTCGTGCCCCCACTCGCACATTCATGGGTAGTGATAGCTGGAGTCGCGGGCAGCAGGGACCCCCGTCGCAGACGTAGCTATTCAGCTACTATGCACCTGTCCATCCGGTCACTCGAGAGTAGTGGCGGCCTTTGGGTGGTACAGTTGTCATCGATCCGGCCTCTCAACCATACAGGGGTCGTGGTGCAGAGAGGTGGCGGGGTGACCATCCGTACATACGCTGTTGTTATTATATCTGCTGGTTGTTTACTTATGTTGTTGTTGCTTATCTATGCTGCTGATACTAGCTTATGCTGTTGTTGTTTATTTATGCTGTTATGCTTACATAGGTTGAGATTTATACCTGTGATATGTGTTTAGACCCTGACTTGCTTACTGTTTACATGTATATATCTCACACGATACCATGTAGTTATGAGCAGTACTGTAGCAGGACTTTGCTACACTTTACCTTTTACTACTAGCCTAGGATATGGTTTCAGGTATGGACACTTATTATGATATCACTGTAGTATCTGCTATTTCCATACGAGACTGTATACCTTTGCATCTCTAGTTCTTTACTATACTCATGCACTATCTGTCTATTACCCGCTGAGTCTTTATACTCACCACCCCGTATATTGGTAATTTCGCCAGGTAGCAGGTAAGGGATTTATGGAGTCACCTGGAGATCCTGTCCGCCAATTCCACGTCACATTCGAGGATGACCTTACGATTTTGGTATTCTTACGCTATTTGTATTTTGGGCTTTGTACTTGTTTATGTATTTGTGTGCTCTTGTATTTGGTTTGATATTATTGTGTCAAGCCGAGCCGGCTCGCAGTCAGTTGATTTGTGTTTTGTGATCGTTGTTTGTGATTTCCGCTGTGTTGATTTTAGTACAGCCGTGTGGGCTGATTAATATAGTTATATAACTGCGTGGTTGTGTTTATTTCTGTTCCAGCCGAGTGTGCTGATTATATAACTGCGTGGTTGTGTAAATATATTCTAGCCGTATGTGGCTGATGTATTTTGTATGTATGATTGCCTCAGATTATCACCGGTACAGGGGAGATGCTGCCGAAGTTTTTCGATAAGGACTCCTCTGGGGGCGTGACAATTTATTGGTATCAGAGCTTCAGGTTTATGAGGCCTATTTTCGTTTGGTTTTTCGTGATTTGGTTTCTCGATGTGACTTTTCGGGTTTTGGGACCAGGCAGCGACAGGATTCTCCAGGATATAGGAGGTATGTTTGAATATTGTTATCTTATATTTTTGTTAGTGCATGCATAGTTGTTATGTTAGTTATGTTATGTATTAGTATGCTTTTGTTAGTACATGTCCATTTGTTTGTAGCATACATCAAATGTGTTGGGTCAATCACTGATCACGGTTGACCCACTAGAGATCAAGGAATACAGTCTCATAGGATTTCTTTTTCCATACCACTAGTGTTATTAACTTCTGTTATACCTAGTTTAGTAGTGGTTAGTATCTGCTAAATATCATATTGCTTCGGTTCGTGGAGAACCAATTCACTCGTATTGCTTTGGTTCGTAGAGAACCGATTTACTCTTATTTGACCTAGGTAGTAGAGGATTGATTTATCCTAGTTGGTTCGGTTTGAAGAGAACCAGTTTACTCTTGTTGCGGTTAGTAGAGGACCGATCTACCTTGGTTGACTTGATCAATAGAAGATTGATCCGTTCTTGTCGGTGTAGATGGTAGAGTACTGAGTTAATTTTATTAGTTCGGTAGTAAGAGACCGACTCACTCTATTTTATAGAGATTCTGATCCTCGGGTTATGTGTGTTGGTTAGATAACCAAAAAGTTATGTTTGAGTTCAGGACTTGTACAGACGGAGAATTGACTAAGTTAGCTGCATACCATTGCTGGCTTGACTAGTCTGTAGAGGATCGATGTATCCTATTCTATGGAGACTTTAATCATAGACTATATGTACCTGGTAGGATGACCTTGAGGGTACATTTGGATAGATGACCCCCACTGACGTGAAAAAGTATAGAGCTAGCTGCTTAACACTTACGTGATACCTTTGTTATATAAGTGTATGAAATGGTGAGCATATTTAAATATATGACTTGTACTGATGAAGAAAGGATGATGTTAGCTGCATATCCTTTATGTGATTGGGCACCATATAAAGGAAGATGAAGAAAATATTTATTGAGAACAACATATCTCGGTGATTATGTTGAGGTGTTTGAGAGAGTACTTCTCTACCTCCATAGGAGGCATGATGATTTATAAGGCGATGGTTAGCTGATTTGTCTATTGTTGTCCCATGGGAGATCCTGACTCATGGACCGATTGGACATAGGTAGATATCCTCAATGATACATATTGATATATGATCTGTAGGGATGCAAAGTATGTGGGGAAATGTCAGATGATAATATTCGAGTAGCAGAGTGACCATTGGCAGTTATGTCGATTAGCTACTCATTGAGGGTACTCCTCTACCCTTGTGTCCATTGCTCGTCACTAAAGGTTACTGAACCGCAGGTGGAGCAATCGTATTATGGGTTACAAGACTTTGAACACACGATCATTTACTAAAGGTCTTGAAGTCTATACGTTAGATCAGGATGTTCGATATTTTTATCGACAATTGTCGGACACTTACGGTACGACTATGATAATTATGGAGATGCTTTATATCTGTGGGAGGTTAGGTGTGATCCTGAGTCACTTCTTATCCAGGAGGAGTTTCTGTAGGAAAACACCTCGATATGGATTTGTGATACATTCGGGTGACACCCGATGTATTGGGACTTAGAGCGTATCTATTGGTTGAATGACATAAAAAAGACATCGCGGATTTTGTAGCTTGATGTCTAGTATGTCAGCAAGTGGAGGCTGAACATCGGAAGTTAGTAAGATTATTTTAGTAGATTCGGATACTGGAATGGAGTTGAGCTCATGTTATGATGGACTTTATTGTGGGATTACCAAGACACAAAGAGGATAGGATGTGTTGGGAAATCATTGATTGGTTGACTAGATTTGTTTTCCTTTATATCGATCTGTAGAACGGATTCTTTGGATCGAGTAGCAGGGTTTTATTTTAGAGAGATTATCAGACCTCATGGAATATCTCTGAGTGTTATATTGGATTGAGACTCATGATTCACCTCACGTATCTCACAGAGTTTGTAGCGTTGTGAGTGTGGAGCTTTGTTGAAGTGGAGGTTTTCACACTCTGGCAGATGGATAGTCGGAGCACTTTATACGGACGGTAGAGGGTTGCTGATAGTATGGGTTATGGATTTTGGAGGCAGTTGGTTTTCCCACAGTTGACTAGATAGAAGTGTGGGCGTAGCGGAAGCAGAGTGAGCTCATAACCCACAGAGTCATCTCTTACCAATGGAGATTTATTCTTGATACTCGGATGGAGTGATATATGAGTATGTTATTTGGTTGTTACCCTTGAATGATGATCCCTGAGTTGAGCAGTAAATTTGGGGACCAAATTTTTATTAGTGGGGGAGAATGTAAAATACAGCACCCAAATAATATTTAAATAATAAAGTTATTAGACAAATAATATTATTGGATTTTTCAGGAATTTTTAGGAATTTTCTGGGAATATTTCGGAGTCTGTTTGGCGTAGTTTAAGGACATCATTTATAGGCTAAGTGGAAGCCCGTTCGGGTTACCCCATTTAAGTGAGAAAATGTTTTAATTATAAAATCAGTTTTCTTTTATTTTTTCCCGATCCATCGCCGTTTTCCCCAAAACCACCGAGATTCCAACCTCTTTTCCCCGATCTCCCTTCTCTTCTCCCTCACATGCTCTCTTCTCTTGATGCCATCGCCGACATGGGAGTATCCGATCATCCTCTCTTCGTCGGCGCAACCTCATCGCCGATCGCCAGAGAGATCGCACCGACGGGTCGAGCCTCTCTCTCTCAGCCTGATGTCGCGCCCTACGCCACCGCCCAACGCCGGTTTCCCTTTCTCCTCTCCATGCCACCGTCGGCCACCGCAGCTTGACGCCAGACGTCGCAGTCTACCGCCAAATCGCCGATTCTTCTTTTCATCGATCCTCTCCCGATTTGCCCTCATCCCGACACTTGATTGTCGACGCTGACCCCCTTTAGCTCCGATCCAGCGGTCGTCTTTCCAGCCCTACCCGGACATTAGAAGCTCGTCGGAAAGGTAATCGAGCCACCTTTGTGTTGGAGTGTATACTGAAAGCCTAAGCTTTGTAAACATTCATTATGAATAAAGAATCATATTTGGTTAAATTGTCTACATTTGTTTGTAGTTTTTCATTTAATTTATATTGTAGATAACATAGTATGTGGTGTCAAATGCAGAAGATGATGTTATCAGTACCTTATAAATTATAAACAGTAGCTCACGACCAAAATGGAAAGGAACATACCATTAGAAGGTCGTAGTGTAATTAGGTATTAGTTTATCTTGACTATATAATTACACTAGTACACTCAGAGTGTATTGAGTAGGATCATTTGAGGTTGTTTCTTTTATACTGACTTTATAAAGGAACAAAGACCTCGGTTATTATGGAAGTGTGTGCTCTTAATCCTAATATAATAACAAGCACATATATTTGATATTTATTTCTTTAATTTATCAATGGGTGAGATTTAGTTCGATGAATCAATAAGCCCGATAAGTTGGGAAATGGTATCACTTATAGTGTGTGTTGTTGATTATAGAAGGAAACTGTGTCCTAGAGATACTAGGTTGATAATGTCCTCAACAGGAGCTCATAAGGATTGTCATGTTAAACCCTGCAGGTGGACTTAGTCCGACATGACAATAAGGTTGAGTGGTACTACTCTTGGACTTAGATATTAATTAAATGAGTTGTCAGTAACTCACTTAATTAGTGGACATTCGATATCTTAAACACAGGGAGACTAACAAACTCATAATAAGAAGGAGCCCAAAAATGTAATTTGGGATTGGTGAGGTAGTTCAATAATAGTTCTCTAGTGGAATGAATTATTATTGATAAAATTAAGTTGTGTGTTCAGGGCGAACACGGGATACTTAATTTTATCGGGAGACCAAAACCAATTCCTCCTCTCGGTCCCTATCGTAGCCTCTTATTTATAGAGTACTATACCCACCTATACCCACCTTCTATACCCACCAATAAGGGGCCGGCCAAGCTAGCTTGGGAACCAAGCTAGGGCCGGCCTAAGCATAAGATTGGGTGGCCGACCCTAGCTTGAACCCAAGCTAGTGGGGGCCGCCCAAATTAAATTAAAAAAGAATTTTAATTTTAATTTTTATTATGTGGAAGAAATAATTTATTAAAGAGAATTGAAATTAAAATATTTCTCTTGTAAAAGATTTACAAAAGATTAAAGAAAGTGATTTGATCTCTTTCCTTATTTGTAGATTTGTGAGATATTTTATTTTATCTTTAAAAATTATTCACATGTTGTAAAATTAAAATTATGGAAATTTCTTTTTATCAACCATGAAGAGAATTTTGAAGAGAAATTTTAATTTTAAAATTTCCGGAAACAAATTAGGAAGTTTTAATTGTTGATTGAAACTTGTCCAATTTGTTCTTCATAATGTGGCCGGCCACTTGAGTTTAATTGGGGAAATTTTATTTTATTTTTCTCAATTAAATCATGTCAAGGAAATTAAGGAAATTTTATTGTAATTAAATTTCCTAATTTGCCTAGGCCAAGGAATATAAAAGAAGGGGTGAGGGTGCCTTCATGAGACACAACCTCTATTATTTTCTCTCCCTCATTTGTTCCTTGGTGTGTCCGACCATCCTTTCCCTCTCTTCCTCTTGTGGTGACCGAACCCCTCTATTTCCTTGGAGCTCTTGTGGTGGCCGGATACTACTTGGAGAAGAAGAAGAAGAAGGAGAGGAAGCGAGCATCTCTTGGAGCTTGGTTAGTGTTTTGATTTTCTTCCTTGGTGAAGCTTCTTTCTTTGTGGCCGAACCTAGCTAGAAGGAGAAGAAGGTGGTTGGTGGTTTCTCATCTCGGAAGATCGTTGCCCACACAACGTCCGAGGTTAGAAGAGGAATACGGTAAAAGATCAAGAGGTCTTTCTAAAAGGTATAACTAGTAGTTTTTCCTTTTCCGCATCATACTAGTTATTTATGGAAATAATACCAAATACAAGAGGCTTACGTTCTAGTATTTCGAATATGTTTTTTCGATGTTGTGTTCTTTTGTTTTATTTTTCCTTGTGATTTTATTGTTCTTTTCGTTTAACCTAAAGTTATTTTAGGAAATTAAATATTAGATTTCTATAAAAGGTTTTGTCTAGTCGGTGGTAGTTGCTCCCATATCCAAGAAGGCCATGTGCCTCGCCACGTCAGTACTGAGAACCAATTATGGAAATTAATATTTAATGGAATTAATAACTTAAGGTGATTTGGGTCGAACGTGTTAAGTTCCGCAGGAGACCCAAGTCAAAACTTAAAAGAACGAATAGATTAAGTTTTGGATCAAACGTGTTAAGTTCCGCAGGCGATCCAAAATTTAATTTAAAAGAACACATGGTAGCTAGGAAAAGGTTCAGACCTTTGTACAAAATTTTTGTACAGTGGAACCTCTAGGTTTTCCGAGTAGCAACCAACAATTGGTATAAGAGCTAGGGTTTTGCCTCTGTGTATTTGGTATTTGTTTAATTATGCACATGTCATACATAATTTAGGCAGGTTAATAGTAGGATGTGCTAACTTTGTGGATGTAGGATCCAACTATTATGGCTTTTAGTTATTATGTGTGTGATTGGACCCTTGGACATGTCAAGGGCATTTATATGTGTGTGCATGATTGTATTAAAATACAGCAGGAGCTGTATTTAGTTTTATTAGGATTTTATTTTTGATCTAGATACATGTACATTCCTTTTATGGAATATAGGATCAAAAATGTAAAATTCTATTTATGTCGCGGATCAAATCTTGCAAAGCGTGGAACCTTCTAAGGACCAGAGGCGCAGCGGAACTAGGAGCAAGATGGATGCGACAGTTAAACCCGGTGGTGGTGGCCAAATATGGCAACAGCTTGGGATGACAAAACGCGGAGGACAACTAGAGATAAAAGCCATAATAGTTGAAAATTAGATTTTCTATTTATTTCTTTTATATTGTGCTGTGTGTGTATGTTAGTTTACATGCTTAGTAGGCTAGCATAGTTAAAATTTCTCATTTATAAATAACTAAGTGGGAGAGGGATTTTTAAGTAAATCCCATGGTCTCCATTACTGGTTTGTAAGTGATGCAAACAAGCTTGCGCGTTGGCTCTGAGTGCCTTCCTCCATAACGGATGAGCTTGTTTGTGGATCACTAGAATAGACTTCCATTTTTGGATGACTATAGGAAGTTAATTAAGAGCGTGTGATCTTCCCCAACGGAAGGGGCATAATCTTATTAATGGACTTAGTGTCAAGTAATGGTATACACTTAGACACATCTAATAGTATCCTCCCCATCGGATTCACTGCTATTATTTGTGTGACCAAAATACACCAACTATTAATTTTATTTGTCAAAAAGTTAGGTTGACAAGATAATAAAATTAATGGGTTAAAACCCTCCTTTTACAAATGTTGAATTTTGAATACGTCCACACTAACGTGGCATACAAAATTCACGGTGTTTTGAGGTGTTGGTTAATTTAAAATAGTATTGTTTGAGGAATCAATATTATTCTAAATTTAGAGTTCTGACCAAAAGTTATTTGTATTGCAACATCAGCATCAAGATTTACCAACAACCTATGATATTATGAACAATCTCAAAGAACTCTTTGGTCATCAGGATAGAGCTTCTAGGCAAGAAGCCATGAGAAAGATAATGACAGCCTCCATGCAAGAGGGTACTCCTGTGAGGGATCATATCCTAAAAATGATGGCTTATCTGAACGAGATACAGATCCTTGGAGGAGAAATTGATGGGGAAACCCAGATCGATATGATCCTCCAAACGCTACCAAGAAGTTTTGAGTAGTTTCGCTTGAACTATAATATGAATAAAAGGATTTATTCATTAGCGGAACTACTGACAGAACTTCAAGCAGCAGAAGGATTATTTCGTCACAATGCTCAAATTCACTATGCTGAAAATGGTTCTACTTCTAAACCGAGAGGAAAGAAGAAGAAGAAACAAGCTGGTTTAGCAAAGAAAGTGAATAAATCTCAGAGTACGGGATTTAAAGCTAGAGTGAAGAAGCCGAAGGGCAAGTGCTTCATCTGCAAGCAGGCAGGACATTGGAAGGCGGACTGTCCTCGTAGGAACCAAAACAAAGGTATATCTCATACTCTAGTTGTTGAAACATGTTTAGCGGTGTTATCTACCAGCACCTGGTGTGTAGATACGGGAGCCACTGATCATGTCTGCAATTCCTTGCAGGGGTTCCAGGAAACCCGACGACTATCTGAAGGAGAGATTACCGTCTACATGGGCAATGCTACTAAGGTGGCAGCTGTTGCAGTGGGAGACGTCTACTTATCTTTTAGTAGAAATAGAAATTTGATTTTAAGAAATTATCTTTATGTACCCAGTTTTAGAAAGAATTTAATTTCAGTTTCTAAACTGTTTTTAGATGGATATTCAGTTTCTTTCAGTAACGATGTAGTTATTAAAAGAAATAAAGTGATTATCTGTTCTGGTGCATTAGTTGGCAATTTGTATACTTTAAATCCAATTTCTTCCACAAAGCAAAACATGGAAATTTATAACTCATTTTCTAACTCTAATAAGAGAAAAGAACCTTCGAAAATAAACCAAGCATATCTTTGGCATCTAAGGCTTGGTCATATTAACTTAAGTAGGATTCAGAGGCTTATAGCCAATGGACTTTTGGGTTCATTAGAGTTGGAAAATTTTCCAACTTGTGAATCCTGCTTGGAAGGTAAAATGACCAAGAGGCCGTTCAAGGCCAAGGGGTATAGAGCCAAAGAAGTGTTAGAGTTGGTTCACTCTGATTTGTGTGGTCCTATGTCTGTCCAGGCAAGAGGAGGTTTTGAATATTTTGTCTCTTTCATAGACGATTATTCAAGATATGGATACATTTACCTAATGCGCCGCAAGTCCGAGTGCTTTGATAAGTTCAAAGAATACAAGGCTGATGTGGAGAAACGAATAGGTAAAAGTATCAAGACACTACGGTCAGATCGTGGTGGCGAATACCTCTTAGGAGAGTTTATGAATTACTTATCAGAGGCCGGGATTCAATCCCAACTGTCCGCACCTGGTACACCCCAACAGAATGGTGTGGTAGAACGAAGGAATAGGACTCTTATGGAGATGGTTAGATCGATGATGAGTTATTCGGAATTACCAAATTCGTTTTCGGGATATGCTCTGGAAACAGCAGTGTATGTTTTGAACTTAGTACCTTCTAAATCAGTTTCTTCTACTCTCATAGAATTGTGGAATGGGCGAAAACCCAGTCTAAGACATATTCGGATTTGGGGTAGTCCAGCACATGTGCTGAAACCAGATGCTGATAAGTTAGAATCCCGTACAGAAGTTCGCGTGTTTGTAGGATATCCCAAAGGAACGAAAGGTGGTTTATTTTATAGTCCTAAAAACCAGAAGGTCATTGTTAGCACCAATGCCCAGTTTTTAGAAGAAGACTATATAATGGATCACAAGCCCAGTAGCAAAGTTGTTTTAGAAGAACTTAGAGAGGACACGTCTACTTCAGTACCAACAGTACAAGATGAAGTACCACAAGAGACTGCAACACGTGTCACACATGATACACAACCACAGACAGTGCCTCATCGTAGTGGGAGGGTTGTAAGGCAGCCTGAAAGATTCATGTTTTTGGGAGAGTCTTCGGACTTGATCCCGGGTAAACATGAACCTGATCCACGAACATATGACGAAGCACTCCAAGATATAGATGCAGCATCTTGGCAAAAGGCAATGAATTCTGAAATAGAGTCTATGTACTCTAATAAGGTCTGGGAGCTTGTAGAACCACCTGATGGTGCAAAAGCCGTTGGATGCAAGTGGATCTACAAAAGGAAAAGAGGGACAAACGGGAAGGTAGAGACCTTCAAAGCTAGGCTTGTTGTGAAAGGGTACACTCAGAAAGAGGGAATCGATTATGAGGAGACCTTTTCACCGGTAGCCTATCCGGATACTCTTATCCATTGCTGCTCATATGGATTATGAGATTTGGAAAATGGATGTCAAGACAGCTTTCCTTAATGGAAGTCTTGAAGAGAACATCCATATTAAGCAACCAGAAGGGTTCATTGAAAAAGGCAAAGAGCATCTAGTGTGCAAGCTCAATCGGTCCATTTATGGACTGAAGCAAGCTTCAAGGTCTTGGAACATCCGGTTTAATGAAGTAATCCAGTCGTATGGATTTATTCAGTGTCCGGATGAGTCTTGTGTATACAAGAAGTGTAACGGAACCGTGGTGGTATTTCTTGTACTATACGTAGATGATATTTTGTTAATTGGCAACAATGTCAAGGTATTATCAGACGTAAGGGAATGGTTGTCCAAACAATTTGATATGAAGAACTTAGGAGAGTGTGCACACATTCTTGGAATCAAAGTGATAAGGGATCGCAAGAAAAGAATGTTGTGTCTGTCCCAAGCTTCATATATAGATACAATCCTTGCTCGTTTTAGTATGCAGGATTCCAAGAAAGGTTTCTTACCTTTTAGGCATGGAATAGCTCTATCTAAAGAGATGTCTCCTAAGACATCAAAGGAGATAGAAGACATGAAAGCAGTTCCTTATGCCTCGGCTGTAGGAAGTCTTATGTATGCAATGCTATGTACGAGACCTGATATTTGTTTTGCCGTGGGAATGGTCAGCAGATATCAGAGTAACCCTGGACAAAGACATTGGACTGTGGTAAAGCATATATTAAAGTACCTGAGAAGGACTAGAGATTATATACTAGTTTACCAAGCAGACGATTTACTCCCTGTGGGTTACATGGATTCAGATTTCCAATCAGATAGGGACAATAGTAAGTCTACATCAGGCTATGTGTTTACTTTAGGAGGTGGAGCCATTTCATGGAGGAGTGTTAAGCAGAAATGCGTATCGGACTCAACCATGGAAGTTGAGTATGTAGCAGCCTCTGAGGCAGCTAAAGAAGCAGTATGGCTCAGGAACTTTCTAATGGACTTAGATGTGATTCCTGGTTTGCCCAAAATCATCACAATTTATTGTGATAATAGCGGTGCAGTTGCAAACTCGAAGGAACCATGAGCTCATAAGGCAAGTAAACATATAGAGCGCAAGTACCACCTGATACGAGATATCGTGAAGCGAGAAGAAGTTGTCATCGCCAAGATTACATCAGCGGATAACCTGGCAGATCCTTTCACTAAGGCCCTTCCAGCGAAAGCTTTTGATCGGCATGTGGAGGGAATGGGAATCAGATGTATGGTAGAAGATATGATAGCTTAGTCATTAGTATAAGTGGGAGATTGTTGGAGTGTATACTGAAAGCCTAAGCTTTGTAAACATTCATTATGAATAAAGAATCACATTTGGTTAAATTATCTACATTTGTTTGTAGTTGTTCATTTAATTTATATTGTAGATAACATAGTATGTGGTGTCACATGCAGAAGATGATGTTATCAGTACCTTATAAATTATAAACAGTAGCTCACGACCAAAATGGAAAGGAACAAACCATTAGAAGGTCGTAGTGTAATTAGGTATTAGTTTATCTTGACTATATAATTACACTAGTACACTCAGAGTGTATTGAGTAGGACCATTTGAGGTCGTTTCTTTTATACTGACTTTATAAAGGAACAAAAACCTCGGTTATTATGGAAGTGTGTGCTCTTAATCCTAATATAATAACAAGCACATATATTTGATATTTATTTCTTTAATTTATCAATGGGTGAGATTTAGTTCGATGAATCAATAAGCCCGATAAGTTAGGAAATTGTATCACTTATAGTGTGTGTTGTTGATTATAGAAGGAAACTGTGTCCTAGAGATACTAGGTTGATAATGTCCTCAACAGGAGCTCATAAGGATTGTCATGTTAAACCCTGCAGGTGGACTTAGTCCGACATGATAATAAGGTTGAGTGGTACTACACTTGGACTTAGATATTAATTAAATGAGTTGTCAGTAACTCACTTAATTAGTGGACATTCGATATCTTAAACACAGAGAGACTAACACACTCATAATAAGAAGGAGCCCAAAATGTAATTTGGGATTGGTGAGGTAGTTCAATAATAGTTCTCTAGTGGAATAAATTATTATTGATAAAATTAAGTTGTGTGTTCAGGGCGAACACGGGATACTTAATTTTATCGGGAGACCAAAACCAATTCCTCCTCTCGGTCCCTATCGTAGCCTCTTATTTATAGAGTACTATACCCACCTATACCCACCTTCTATACCCACCAATAAGGGGCCGGCCAAGCTAGCTTGGGAACCAAGCTAGGGCCGACCTAGGTATAAGATTGGGTGGCCGGCCCTAGCTTGAACCCAAGCTAGTGGGGTCCGGCCAAATTAAATTAAAAAAGAATTTTAATATTAATTTTTATTATGTGGAAGAAATAATTTATTAAAGAGAATTGAAATTAAAATATCTCTCTTGTAAAAGATTTACAAAAGATTAAAGAAAGAGATTTGATCTCTTTCCTTATTTGTAGATTGGTGAGATATTTTATTTTCTCTTTAAAAATTATTCACATGTTGTAAAATTAAAATTCTGGAAATTTCTTTTTATCATCCATGAAGAGATTTTTGAAGAGAAATTTTAATTTTAAAATTTTCGGAAACAAATTAGGAAGTTTTAATTGTTGATTGAAACTTGTCCAATTTGTTCTTCATGATGTGGCCGGCCACTTGAGTTTAATTGGGGAATTTTATTTTATTTTTCTCAATTAAATCATGTCAAGGAAATTAAGGAAATTTTATTGTAATTAAATTTCCTAATTTGCCTAGGCCAAGGAATATAAAAGAAGGGGTGAGGGTGCCTTCATGAGACACAGCCTCTATTATTTTCTCTCCCTCTTTTGTTCCTTGGTGTGGCCGGCCATCCTTTCCCTCTCTTCCTCTTGTGGAGGCCGAACCCCTCTCTTTCCTTGGAGCTCTTGTGGTGGTCGGATACTACTTGGAGAAGAAGAAGAAGAAGGAGAGGAAGCGAGCATCTCTTGGAGCTTGGTTAGTGTTTTGATTTTCTTCCTTGGTGAAGCTTCTTTCTTTGTGGCCGAACCTAGCTAGAAGGAGAAGAAGGTGGTTGGTGGTTTCTCATCTCGGAAGATCGTTGCCCACACAACGTCCGAGATTAGAAGGGGAATACGGTAGAAGATCAAGATGTCTTTCTAAAAGGTATAACTAGTAGTTTTTCCTTTTCCGCATCAAACTAGTTATTTATTGAAATAATACCAAATACAAGAGGCTTACGTTCTAGTATTTCGAATATGTTTTTTCGATATTGTGTTCTTTTGTTTTATTTTTCCTTGTGATTTTATTGTTCTTTTCGGTTAACCTAAAGTTATTTTAGGAAATTAAATATTAACTTTCTTTAAAAGGTTTTGTTTAGTCGGTGGTGGTTGCTCCCATATCCAAGAAGGCCATGTGCCTCGCCACGTCAGTACTGGGAACCAATTATGGAAATTAATATTTAATGGAATTAATAACTTAAGGTGATTTGGGTCGAACGTGTTAAGTTCCGCAGGAGACCCAAGTCAAAACCTAAAAGAACGAATATATTAAGTTTTGGATCAAACGTGTTAAGTTCCGCAGGCGATCCAAAATTTAATTTAAAAGAACACATGGTAGATAGGAAAAGGTTCAGACCTTTGTACAAAATTTTTGTACAGTGGAATCTCTAGGTTTTCCGAGTAGCAACCAACACTTTGTTTCTTGCCCGCAGATCTGTGTCGCCTTGCCGTTGTCGATGGGAAGGGGGAGCCATTCGGTGGCTTTGTCACACCCACATCACAAGCGTTAGCATCTGCTGGGAGCTCAACTAGGTGGTGCCGCTGTTGTCCAGTGCATTGGAGCACTTGATCGGTTGTAGACGAGAGGAGAAACCCGATCGCTCCAGACCTTATCTCATCCTCTTCATCCGATCTAAAGTAGAGAGTTGTGTTTCCTCATGATTGTATTCTGACTCCTTCACCGAGCAGTTGTGGATCTATAGATCCCGTCTGAGGTAAGATCTGTGTGGGTTCTGATTAAACAACAAGTTGGTTGGATACTAATCTAATGATTTGTTGTGGTTAGTTGGCGGATCCATTTACTCACAGCATCATTCGGTTGCTTCATTGAAAGGTTGAAGATCTAGTTTAAATCAAAATAGATCAACTACTCACAATAGCATTAACCTATAGGCAAATAACTAATCATGGCAATTCAACAGTATTCATAAATTCCTTTCTATAACAGTTCATATCTATTTCAGTTAACAGGAGCATATAAGAACTTAAATCCTATTGCTTCACACAAGAACTTCACTTCAACGTGAGGATTTCTAAATCTTCCAAAACCAAATCAGACAGCTACCCCTTAAAAAAATCCACACAAAATCCGCAAGCAATCACAACCCAAATTCTTAAACCCTTTGAAGCTTACTGTCGAGCAACAACAACTAAAACTGCAAAGCTAATTGTAATCCGATCCTGCTCATTGGGTAACAAAGCAAGTCTAAACCCGAATTACCAATTGTAAGGGCTGAAGAATCTGACTACAAACCTAACCCATGCCTTTCTTCCTTGAGATTCATGGCAGCATGCTTCGGAATTAAGGAAGGAAGACCAAATCCCTATCAACTAATTTATGTACAGTATGTTCCGAAAACAAGAAAGGAAATCGAAGCTCGAATCTACCCTTACTGCAGGTGAGTAGCAACTTACCCTTGTTCTTTAACTCACAACCGGAAACAACTTCTAGGGCTTCGGCGAGAACGAGATCCCAGCTCTTCCTCGTGCCCATGAGCTCTCCTCGACGAGAGGGTCTTGAGACTGCAAAGGAACCTCGGATTGAACCCTTGGCCGGCCACCAAGACAAAGCCCTAGCTTTGTTCTTCAACTCCGCTCGAGAGGAAATCGCCGTGGACGCCGCGCGCAGAAGAAAGGAGAGGAGAAAGGAATTTTGTTTCGGGTAAATCAAGCCCTAAGTTCCTCTATTATAACTTGGTGTTCTGTTAACTTGTTAAATAATTTTGCTACCTATTCTAAATAGAACCGACGACCTGAACACTTGGTCAGCCGCGGCTTGGCTCGTGGTTGGAGTTGCGGGTTCGAAACTCGGCCGAATCATTTTTCCGCAACCCTTTTATCTTGAATATTTCTGTTCCTAAAAACTGCTTAATACTAATTTGGTTCGGTTTTCTTTACAAAACACTTGCTTGTCACTTGGTTAACCCGATTCTCTTAAGGCTTTGCTTAACCGGAGGTCTCCGATTCGAATCTCGGCTTGGACATTATTTTTGTCGAAACTTCTTTCGTTTAGTAAAATACCTAACGACCTCCCAAAATTGCATAAAAATATTCTAAAAATTTCTAAAAATCTCTAGAATATTTCTATAGCATTTTTAAATATTTTTAAATTACTTTTAGGACTCTAATTGAGAAAATTGGGATGTTACAATCCCCCATACCTTATGAAAAGTTCGTCCTCGAACTTAGAATAATTCTGGACAGTGGGTACTTATTAAATTTGGCAAAAGAAATTGACACAAAAGAGTGGGTAACCCCAGTATCAAATAAGAAGGTAGCTAAACGCTAAAGGGTAGACATTTGACCTGTGACTACCGTGGGGCATCGGCAGCTTCTTCCTTAGTGAGAGAAAATACTCTGGCATTGGTTGGAATGGGCGGGGCTTCCAACTGTCCCTAACTGAGATAGGGTCCCTCTAATGATGTTGTCATGTGGTGTAACTGTGCAGGCTCGTCTCCATATTGCACTGACTGTTGCTGAGGTGCCTTAAACTTGTTAGGACATGCTCTAGCTAGATGTCCTTCTTGGCCACATGAATAACATCCGGTTGTACCCAAAAGACAGGCTCCTGGATGTATCTTCCCATATTTAGGACAGGGAGAAAACTTGGTCTGCTTGTTTGCTGAACCTCCCTCTTGGCTACCCCCTATATTCCATCGTTTCCTTTTATTATCTTTACCCTTCCCGTTCTGCTCACTTGCCTGGGGCTTCTGACTCCCTGCTGTCTTGTCCTCCATCTTCACCGGCTTGTGTTGCGCTCGTTGCGCCTTGATGCTATCCAGATAGTGCTCAGCGACTAATGCTCTACTGACCAGCTCTTCGCCAGTCTGGGGCTGGGAGTTCCACTACTCACATTAAGTGCTATCACTGGCCTCAGCATCCTGAGCATCAGTCTGACTCGTTCCTTCTCCGTGCTTACTAGCTCTAGACAGAGACGAGCTAGCCTATTGAATTTCTTTACTGCTTCTTCTACTGACAGGTCACCTTGTCTGAATTCTATAAACTCCTCATAATGCTTATTGGTGATCTGCTGGCGGAAGAATTCTTCGTAAAACTCCATCTCGAAATCAGCCCAGTTCATCTGATTGACTACTCTCTTGCTCTTCACTCTCTCCCACCACATACGGGCATCTCCAGATAAGCAGAAAGAAGCACACTTGACCTTCTCGACTTCTAGCCAGTCAAGAAGCTCCATGGTGCTTTCCAGTGTCTTGAACCAAGCCTAAACATCCCAGGGCTCAGTCGTGCCTGAGAAACTTTTTGGCTTCAGCTTCAACCACTGTATCAGGTAGGCTTCTTGTCTTCTAGGTGTTGTGGGGACTTCCAGAGCGGCTGGTGGAACCTCAATCACTACTGGAATCTCCACATTAATAGTTGGAGGAGTGGGAGGGACTGGTTGCTGATTCGCCATCAGATTGACGATCACTTGTTGCTGCTCCGCAACTTGTCTCTGGAGTTGAGCAACAACTTCAGAGAGATTTGGTTCAGCTATTCTGGGCTCTTCGTTCTCCTGTGCTCGGTCCTCAGTACGAACGGTACGGGGACATCCTCTTCTTGACATCTAATTATGTAGGAGAGAAACAAAACTAAAATCGTCTCCATTCTTCCTAAGCATATGTATCAAAACATAGAAAAAATAAAACAAGAATTTTCTTCTTACTTAAGCGCATATAAGTAGATACTCTATACCGCAAATAATAAGGAAAAGCATAAAAGAAAAATTAAATACTTTCTTACTTGAAGACGACAAAGATGGTGCTGATGTGTGATGCTGGAGAATGGGAACTGCTTTGATACCAACTTGTAACACCCCACCCTCCTCACTACTGGACTGTAAGGGTGGAGCGCTACTGGACTACTAACTTATCTTAACTAACATTGCACACATGTTGAAAGTAATTCCTAAAACTCTCGGAGAACTCAAAACATACAATTAACTAGCAGTGGAAGACTAAATGACTCATCTAATACATTCTACTCAACTCTTTGTTAATAAATTCTTATGCTAAATCCCAAGTCTTCTATAGTCTAGGCATCACACATCCATCCGCACTTTCTTGTCACCTTCCTTTGCTATAACTTTTCCTTTCCTTTATCTGCAGTAAGAGGAAATGTAACTATAAGCAAAATTATTTAGTAAGCGCTATCTAACTCACAAAACTCGATATGCATGTACATATATCTATAACATGAACTAACTGAATCCTTACTGAAAACTACTCATGTTCATCCAATAGTAAAGGAATCAAACAGGCTGAAATGCTAAACATGCTAGCATAAAAGAAAACTAAACTTGCAGGATTTTAAACTTATGTGAAGCTTGTTTTACTTGTTTAAAAGCTTATACTTTAATACTTCAAAATAATAATCAACTTTCTTCTTGGGCCCGGCAACTGTACTTGCTATGCGCGCATCCCTAACTAGACCCGAGATAGCTGGTCCCGAATCTAGTAGGGTTTACTAGGTTATCTAAACCTAGGGACGACTATGGGAGCCCAGCCCAACCCAAGGACAACTGAGAGTCTAGCACAGTGCCACTGATAAAACTAAAATACTGATTTATAAGTTGATTTATCTTAATTACTTCTTCTTTAAATGCCTTGGCATTTTAACGAGCACCTTGTGTGCCAAAATCCCTAAAGTCTTGACTTTGGGATCTACTTAAGGCCTTGGCCTTTTTCTTTCTTTTCATTATCTTTCTTATACTTGTTAATACCTCTAATAAAAGAATTCTTCTTTAAAAACTAAAATGTTTAAACAAATTCTAACTTTGAAATGCATAAACAAAAATCTGCATACTATGCTAATCAAAATTCTGCATACTATTCTAATCAAGATTTTGCATTCTATGCTACACTATTTCTGCATACTATGCAAACATAAATTCTGCACTATAATACTTAACCAAACTGCACTATAATCTTTTTTGTCACGCCCCAGAGGAGTCCCTGTCCGAGAAAATTTCGGCAGCATCTCCCCTGTACGGTGGACAATCTGAAACTTTTCTACATCTCACAAATACCTCAGCCACAGGCGGCTGGAATAATAACAACAAAATAAAACATCACCACGCAGTTATATATAATCAAACAAAGTAGTAATACTCTGACTCAAAAACCACCCTACTCAACTACACTCGTAAAGCTCAAAACCGACGAACTCACCTCTTCTGTCGTCCAGGCAGGCACGTAGTAAAAAAACACATCGAATAAAAATCCATCATCATCACAAAAATCCATACAACAACCAAGTATCCAAACAAACCAAGTCCACACATAATCAATAAATGCAAAACAAAACTAAACGATATATAAACCATCGAGGTCTGCAGAGATCTAGCACTACGTGCTGTGGGGACTAGCGACTGGAACTCCCTCCTGACAGCATCAACCTGAAAATAATGACAATGGAGGCGGGGTGAGTCCAACACTCAGCAGATACAATTGATATGCAAAGTAAAGAAATAACACCTAGCACTAATCATGCGTACAGTCTCCTGATAAAGATAAAGGTAAATGCAAGCCGAAGAAGACAGGAGAGAATCTATACTAACCAGGACCCGGTATAAGGACAAACAGTCCGAAAGGTATAGAAGACCTATATGCATGTCAAACATAGGTATCCAAACAATATGCAGCATATAAATGCAGCAAACACAATCACAAACAATAAATGCATCATGCATATGATGCCAATGTCATGGTCACCCCTGACGCCAGTCAGCCAACACACAACAAAAGCGGGACCAAGTGGGTAGGGTTATGACCGTGCACTCGCATCACTACCCCGATGAGTGACCGAGTGGACGGATGCTGTCGGAGTACACACGTATTCCTACCCCAAATCATAAATGGGGAGCGAATGCTCATCTCCCGACGCTATGACGGGAGGAATTCTAACGTACACGCCGGCCACACTACCCCTGAGCGGATCAACGGAGCACCGGAAGAGTCAAACTGACGTGCTACCACGCTGTGTCACGCTACCCATGAGCGTCATAACGGAGCACCGAACAGTGATGAAAACTGGCAAAGTGCTCGACAATAATGGAGCAATCTATCGCACAGCATGTGATCATGCAAATGGTGCATGTCACTAAGCATGGTAATATACTAAACCAACCTCTGTGCATATAACAATGGGCACCATAGTGAATAGATCAAATCAAGACATACTGATCAAAAATGTATCAAACCTTGGTCCTGAACATGTGAAACATGGTTATATCACTACCCATGAGCATGATAGATTAGGAACAAGATCAATACGAGATGCAAAGAAACAATCAATCAAACAGGTAACATGTATTGGGCAGTGATTAACCGAAACAGATAGGAAACACAATTAATACAACATATTATTTTCATTACTAAGCATATCAAAGACAATAAGTCAAAAGTACCCGCCTCCAATGTAGATCGAATCAAACCAATCCAATGTCGAGACGTCCGTCTCGAATCACAGTCCTGTAACAACATGATATAATCAATCCACTATACTATAATTTAGATAACCTACTCAGTTCCAATTAGGGTTAGAAAACCCCATTTCATCTATTAATCTCAGTTAACTAATTAATTCGGATCTAACCCAATCTTAAATTAGATCCCAGATCTGTATAAGACATAATCACTAGTGATTAACCTCTTAATTTAAAGATCTTACCTTCATATTACCACCAATCTCTGTTTGGAATTTCTGTCGCTTTAAGGATGCTGGTGGCAGCAGTTATCCACCAATGGCTAATCTCCTCGACAGAACTACAATAGCATAACACACCATTCTGCTTAACTTCCCTAACAACATACAAAATCATATCAAAGCTATATCTAATACCAAGCATTTTCTTACCAAGACCAGATTTGTAACCTCCTTCACAAAGCCACGGTGGTGGTGAACTAGAGCAATGAGCAATGACGAGAGAAGGTCGGTTGGTATCGCGATGAATAGACACCATGAGCAGACGGTCTAGTGCAAAGATGTAACACCCCTAGAAAGCCTAGATAAGAAAGTAAGGATAATGAGAGTTTGAAGGTAGTGAAAAGAAGGTGTAAATATTCTAAGTTGAATATTAAGATGGGAAGGATTTAGATGATTAAAACTTTATGAAAGAAAATAAAGTTGAGAATATAAATCATCTATATTTATAATACATGGAATTAATGTAAACAAAAGGAAGGAATATGAGATAATATATATGTGTATGAAATATTTATGCATAAAGCATAATATGGTGATATATGAATTATTATGTACAAAAGAATATCAATAATATGTTAGAAGAGAAATAGGATTGAACCTTGGACCTCTTGTAAGAAACATGTATAGGATATCAAAGGGGATAGGAGAATTATTGATAAGGAGAGAAAGGACTAAGTAGTTAAGAATAAGAAAGGATCCTTTTTACTTAAAAGGAAAAGGAAGTAAAAAGAAGTAAAAATATACATAACCAAGTTTTGATCCTTGGTTCTCTTGTGGATGCATGCATATGTTAACCAAGTGTGATAGGAGAGGATATTGTAAGAGGAGAGATAGGAATTTTAATTAAAGGAAAGAAAAGAGAGAAATTAAAGGAAAGAAAAGAGAGAACTCAAGAAGCATTTCTCTAGAATATTCTTATCATTAAAGAGGAGAAATAAATAAGGAGGATGAATCAAGTCAAGTTTTCCTCCCCTCATTTTAGTATAAATAGGCATGGAGGGGTGGCTTCATCCTCAACTCACTCTCCTCCTCTTCTCCTAGAGGTGCCGAGACACTCCTCTTTCTTTTTTCTTTTTTTGCCGAGCAACATAAGAGGAAGAAGCCTCCTCTTCTTCCTCCTCCTCTCCACCAAAAGACCTAGCCACTTCTTCCTCCATTGGTGCCGAGCAAAGCAAGCAAGGAAGAAAGGTCCACAAGCAAGTTCTCAACTCTAGGAAACTTAAGCAAGGAAGGTAAGCTTCCCTCACCTGTGGTACAAGGCTTTTATGTGATTTTCGATTTATAAGGATTAGAAAACCTAGGAAAGAATTTAAGAAAATTCGCTAAAGAAAAGGTTTTCAAATCTAAGATGATTTAAACAAGACCTCATTTCATGATAAGATTTTCTATGCTATGTAGAAGGATTCTTTTCCATGATTTTATACTGATATGATGTATGATCAGAGGAGTATCTAACCCTAGGATTTACCCAAAAATATTTTAAAGAGGCTAGGAAGATTATTGTCTAACCAAACTAGTGCAAGGTTCCTTCTATGAAATGCTAAGGACCTTTCTATGGTTTTCTTGCTTGGAAATTAATTGGAACCAAAAGAAAACTCACTTGTATGCTTCGGACCAGAAAGGTTAAGGGTTAGAAAGACCTTCAAAAAAAAAAATTTAAATAAACATGCTCCTACGATAGGATATAAAGTTTCTTAAAGGGTGTTCACATTGCTAGAAACTCATGAACTCTTTTTAGGGTTTTTCGGCCATGATAAAAGGGATAGCTTAGATTAGCCTAAACAAAAATATTAATATGCTCAAGACCTCTGTGATATTATGATATGAAAGTTGATTAATGCTCTCATGTTTAATTGGAATGTAGAAAATTAGTTACATGATATAAGACATGTAAGATCACAAGAGTCCTAGCATGTTTATGATCCAATTTTGTGTATGATGTTCTTAGTAACTTTTGTCATGATATTTACTTAGGCTTTCCATGCTTTAGGCCACTTAAGAAACCTAGCTTAAGGACTGGTAGGTTTCGGCCATGAAGGAAAATAAAAGAAAAAGGGAAAGAAACCTAGGAAATGCTATACATAATGAGAAGAAATGAAATTATGTTATGTAATATGTCATGATATGTTATAGCATAGGAAATGCTATACATAATGAGAAGAAATGAAATTATGTTATGTAATATGCCATGATATGTTATAGCATAGGAAATGCTATACATAATGAGAAGAAATGAAATTATGTTATGTAATATGCTATGATATGTTATAGCATAGGAAATGCTATACATAATGAGAAGAAATGAAATTATGTTATGTAATATGCCATGATATGTTATAACATAGGAAATGCTATACATAATGAGAAGAAATGAAATTATGTTATGTTGCTATGATATGTTATAGCATAGGAAATGCTATACATAATGAGAAGAAATGAAATTATGTTATGTAATATGCCATGATATGTTATAGCATAGGAAATGCTATACATAATGAGAAGAAATGAAATTATGTTACGTAATATGCCATGATATGTTATAGCATAGGAAATGCTATACATAATGAAAAGAAATGAAATTATGTTACGTAATATGCCATGATATGTTATAGCATAGGAAATGCTATACATAATGAGAAGAAATGAAATTATGTTACGTAATATGCCATGATATGTTATAGCATAGGAAATGCTATACATAATGAGAAGAAATGAAATTATGTTACGTAATGATATGTTATAGCATAGGAAATGCTATACATAATAAAAAGAAATGAAAAAGGAAATGCATGAAAGATTGTTAGGGACATGATATGATAGTTATGCATGATAAGTTATTTTTGTATGGTTTGTACCAAGGGTGGGCTCCGTAAACGCCCCGGGGTCGATGGAGTAAGACTCGGGCCTCGTCAGTAATGGGCCTCTGAATGCCCTAGGTCGATGGAGTAAGACTCGGGCCTAGTATGTATGCATGGTAGGGTTCAAAACTTGCTACCTTGGACCTACCTATGAAGCGCGCGCATTATGTATGTGGTACAAACCGGGATCCCCTCTAATGATGATATTAATTTCAAGTACTAATAAGTATAAGTTTTCAAATTCATGATGCATTGCCTACATATGTGCTTGAATTATCTGATGATTAGATATAATGTCATGTGATATTACATGAATATGAATATGATACCCTTGTATGTCGTATGCTTATGATACCTCGCATGATATTGATATGCAATGATATGAATTCGGTTTTAGTGAGTAGGAAAGGAACTTACTGAGCCATGAGTGCTCATAGCTTACTTTCCTTGTACCGCAGATATAGGGGACGGATATTTCGAACGACGGAGCAGCAGGAGGAGCAGATAGTGATGTGTGTGGTGGTGGCTCGGCAAGAACGATTCGGACAAATTAATATTTTTAGTTATATGATCAATATATTCACATTCGAACTAATCAGAATATGTGATATCATGCTTATTTAAATAAAAGGAATGATTTAAAATTTTCCGCTGTTATAGTATAACAAAAGCATGTACGTAAGTAGTATAAGATCGTAGCGTCGCCCTTGGGTAAGAAGGGTGGGCGTTACAGGTGGTATCAGAGAGAAGTTTTGCCAGCTCACTACACACACATCAAGCTCCTTCCTGTCGCTCCAAGTAAGTACAGTTGATTAATTTATTTATATGCAAAAATTAGTATGATACTCTATGATACATGAATAATAGCCTAGGAAGGATACCTTAAGCTATACCCTAGAGAAGGGTGCATGATGACAAGTATGTGTTAAAAATAGTATGATACTCTAGGATGCATGAATGGTAGCCTAGGAAGGATACCTTAAGTTATACCCTAGAAAATGGTGCATGATGATAAGTAGGTGATATTCTAGGATGCATGAATGGTAGCCTAGATACAAGAACCTTAGGCTATAACATAAGAAGGAATCTGAGCAGAAATTGTCATTCTAAGTTCGGGGACGAACTTTCAATAAGTAGGGGAGTTTGTAACACCCCTAGAAAGCCTAGATAAGAAAGTAAGGATAATGAGAGTTTGAAGGTAGTGAAAAGAAGGTGTAAATATTCTAAGTTGAATATTAAGATGGGAAGGATTTAGATGATTAAAACTTTATGAAAGAAAATAAAGTTGAGAATATAAATCATCTATATTTATAATACATGGAATTAATGTAAACAAAAGGAAGGAATATGAGATAATATATATGTGTATGAAATATTTATGCATAATGCATAATATGGTGATATATGAATTATTATGTACAAAAGAATATCAATAATATGTTAGAAGAGAAATAGGATTGAACCTTGGACCTCTTGTAAGGAACATGTATAGGATATCAAAGGGATAGGAGAATTATTGATAAGGAGAGAAAGGACTAAGTAGTTAAGAATAAGAAAGGATTCTTTTACTTAAAAGGAAAAGGAAGTAAAAAGAAGTAAAAATATACATAACCAAGTTTTGATCCTTGGTTCTCTTGTGGATGCATGCATATGTTAACCAAGTGTGATAGGAGAGGATATTGTAAGAGGAGAGATAGGAATTTTAATTAAAGGAAAGAAAAGAGAGAAATTAAAGGAAAGAAAAGAGAGAACTCAAGAAGCATTTCTCTAGAATATTCTTATCATTAAAGAGGAGAAATAAATAAGGAGGATGAATCAAGTCAAGTTTTCCTCCCTCATTTTAGTATAAATAGGCATGGAGGGTGGCTTCATCCTCAACTCACTCTCCTCCTCTTCTCCTAGAGGTGCCGAGACACTCCTCTTTCTTTCTTTTTTTTTCCACACAAGAGGAAGAAGCCTCTTCTCTTCCTCCTCCTCTCCACCAAAAGACCTAGCCACTTCTTCCTCCATTGGTGCCGAGCAAAGCAAGCAAGGAAGAAAGGTCCACAAGCAAGTTCTCAACTCTAGGAAACTTAAGCAAAGAAGGTAAGCTTCCCCTCACCTGTGGTACAAGGCTTTTATGTGATTTTCGAATTTATAAGGATTAGAAAACCTAGGAAAGAATTTAAGAAAATTCGGCTAAAGAAAAGGTTTTCAAATCTAAGATGATTTAAACAAGACCTCATTTCATGATAAGATTTTCTATGCTATGTAGAAGGATTCTTTTCCATGATTTTATACTGATATGATGTATGATCAGAGGAGTATCTAACCCTAGGATTTAACCAAAAATATTTTAAAGAGGATAGGAAGATTATTGTCTAACCAAACTAGTGCAAGGTTCCTTCTATGAAATGCTAAGGACCTTTCTATGGTTTTCTTGCTTGGAAATTAATTGGAACCAAAAGAAAACTCACTTGTATGCTTCGGACCAGAAAGGTTAAGGGTTAGAAAGACCTTCAAAAAAAAATTTAAATAAACATGCTCCTATGATAGGATATAAAGTTTCTTAAAGGGTGTTCACATTGCTAGAAACTCATGAACTCTTTTTAGGGTTTTTCGGCCATGATAAAAGGGATAGCTTAGATTAGCCTAAACAAAAATATTAATATGCTCAAGACCTCTGTGATATTATGATATGAAAGTTGATTAATGCTCTTATGTTTAATTGGAATGTAGAAAATTAGTTACATGATATAAGACATGTAAGATCACAAGAGCCCTAGCTTGTTTATGATCCAATTTTGTGTATGATGTTCTTAGTAACTTTTGCCATGATATTTACTTAGGCTTTCCATGCTTTAGGCCACTTAAGAAACCTAGCTTAAGGACTGGTAGGTTTCGGCCATGAAGGAAAATAAAAGAAAAAGGGAAAGAAACCTAGGAAATGTTATACATAATGAGAAGAAATGAAATTATGTTATGTAATATGCCATGATATGTTATAGCATAGGAAATGCTATACATAATGAGAAGAAATGAAATTATGTTATGTAATATGTCATGATATGTTATAGCATAGGAAATGCTATACATAATGAGAAGAAATGAAATTATGTTATGTAATATGCCATGATATGTTATAACATAGGAAATGCTATACATAATGAGAAGAAATGAAATTATGTTATGTAATATGCTATGATATGTTATAGCATAGGAAATGCTATACATAATGAGAAGAAATGAAATTATGTTATGTAATATGCCATGATATGTTATAGCATAGGAAATGCTATACATAATGAGAAGAAATGAAATTATGTTACGTAATATGCCATGATATGTTATAGCATAGGAAATGCTATACATAATGAAAAGAAATGAAATTATGTTACGTAATATGCCATGATATGTTATAGCATAGGAAATGCTATACATAATGAGAAGAAATGAAATTATGTTATGTAATATGCCATGATATGTTATAGCATAGGAAATGCTATACATAATGAGAAGAAATGAAATTATGTTACGTAATGATATGTTATAGCATAGGAAATGCTATACATAATAAAAAGAAATGAAAAAGGAAATGCATGAAAGATTGTTAGGGACATGATATGATAGTTATGCATGATAAGTTATTTTTGTATGGTTTGTACCAAGGGTGGGCTCCGTAAACGCCCCGGGGTCGATGGAGTAAGACTCGGGTCTCGTCAGTAATGGGCCTCTGAATGCCCTAGGTCGATGGAGTAAGACTCGGGCCTAGTATGTATGCATGGTAGGGTTCAAGACTTGCTACCTTGGACCTACCTATGAAGCGCGCGCATTATGTATGTGGTACAAACCGGGATCCCCTCTAATGATGATATTAATTTCAAGTACTTATAAGTATAAGTTTTCAAATTCATGATGCATTGCCTACATATGTGCTTGAATTATCTGATGATTAGATATAATGTCATGTGATATTATATGAATATGAATATGATACCCTTGTATGTCGTATGCTTATGATACCTCGCATGATATTGATATGCAATGATATGAATTCGGTTTTAGTGAGTAGGAAAGGAACTTACTGAGCCATAAGTGCTCATAGCTTACTTTCCTTGTACCGCAGATATGGGGGACGGATATTCGGAACGACGGAGCAGCAGGAGGAGCAGATAGTGATGTGTGTGGTGGTGGCTCGGCAAGAACGATTCGGACAAATTAATATTTTTAGTTATATGATCAATATATGCACATTCGAACTAATCAGAATATGTGATATCATGCTTATTTAAATAAAAGGAATGATTTAAAATTTTCCGCTGTTATAGTATAACTAAAGCATGTACGTAAGTAGTATAAGATCGTAGCGCCGCCCTTGGGTAAGAAGGGTGGGCGTTACAAAAGAGGGAACCGGAGTAGAGATCAGGACAGAGGCTGGATTTGCCCAATCCAATGGTCGGCAAAGGCGCAGAGGGAAGAAGGGAGAGCGGCAGTGATGAAGAGAAAACCGGCTGCCATCTCTCGAGCTCTGATCAATGCCGAGAAGAACATGGAGGTAAAGAAATCGCATGTCAGTGTTGCTGCCAAACATCAGCAGAGGGGGGCGGCCAGCGCTAGGACACAAGCATCGGCGGCGCGTGGTCGGACTGGTGGCAGTGGCCGGTGGCGACTAGGGCAGACGGCACGGAGGGAAAAAGGGAACTCGACAAGGTGGCTCGGGCTCGAGGGCAGAGGAAGGGTGGCCGACACTCTCCGTTCGACAGCGGCAGAGGATCGACAGCAGGGGAAAAGGATCGGCTCTGCGCTTCTCCTGGCGGCGTCGACTGTGGCTAGGGCACCGGAGACGTCGGCGCTCAGTGGCTGGCACAGAGGAGGAAAGGATCAAGAGGGTGGCTCGACCGGTAGTGGCTCGTGCTCGCCGGCGCTTGGGCAGGGACGGAGGAGAAGGGTGGCATCGGCGGAGATGCTAGGGCTGAGAGGAGAAATCGCCGAGCGAAGGGAAGGTTAGGGCACGCGGGAGGAATAAGAGAAAAGAAAAAGAATAAGAAAATAAAAAGGAAAAGAAAAATAAAATTTTCCTCATTAAAACAGGGTAGCCTAAACATGCTTTTTCCGGGCCCCGTTTTTATCCCTGTCAACTCGTCCGTACGAGCTCCGAAAAATTCCAGAAAAATTTCCAAAAATTCCGGAAAAATCCCTTATTAATATTTGCTTATTTCCGGTATTTTACATTCTCCCCCACTAATAAAAATTTGGTCCCCAAATTTCGTTATCTACCATCAGCAAGTACTAACAACAGATATAGAAAGTATGAATGCTGAACGGTAAACTGAATCACATACCTCAAGTAAAAAGATGGGGATATCGAGCTCGGATCGTATCCTCGAGCTCCTAAGTAGCCTCCTCGTCCGAAAGATACTACCATCCGACCTTAACAAGCCGGATAGTCTTGTTTCGCAACTGACGCTCCTTCCGGTCGAGAATCTGTACCGGAACCTCCTCATAAGTAATGTCAGGCTGAACTGGAACTGGAATATCTGTCAGCACATGTGTCGGTTCGGGTACGTATCTCCTCAGCATAGATACGTGGAATACATCGTGCACTCCTGCCAAGGACGGTGGTAGTGCCAACCGGTAACCTACCGCTCCAATTCTTTCCGAGATCTAGAAAGGTCCAATGTATCGTGGAGCTAGCTTACCTCTGAAGCCAAATCTCTTCACCCCTTTCGCGGGTGAAACTCGCAGAAATACATAGTCGCAAATAGAGAACTCTAAGAGTCTCCGACTCCGGTCAGCATAACTCTTCTGGCAGTCTTATCCCTCTGACATCCTCTATCTGATAGTACGGACCAACTCTGCCTTATGCTGAGCTCTATGAGGTCCCAACAACTGGGCCTCCCCAACCTCATCCCAGAGGGTGGGTGTCCGACAAGGCCTACCATACAATGCTTCAAACAGTGTCATCTGGATAGCCAAATGTAAATCGTTGTTGTAGGCGAACACTACCAATGACAAATGGTCCTCCCAACTGCCTCTAAAAATCCAACATACATGACCTCAACAAATCCTCTAGAATCTGTATGGTCCGCACTGACTGTCCATCTGTCGGCGGATGGAAAGTTGTACTGAAACAGAGCTGCTTTCGCAAGGCCTGCTGTAGACTCTGCCAGACACGAGACGTGAACCGGGGTCTCTATCCGAAATACTAGTCAAAGGAACACCATGTAATCTGATAATCTCCCGGCAATACAGATCTGTCAATTGATCCTGGAAATCAGTCTTCCGGATCGCTAACGAGTGCGTGGATTTGGTTAATCGATCAACGATTACCCAAATCACGTCATGGCCTCGTCGTGTCCTCGGCAAACCCACCACCAAGTCCATAGTAATATGTTCCCATTTCCACTCGAAAATAGGAATCCGCTAAAGAAATCCAGCAGGTCTTTGGTGTTCAGCCTTCACTTGCTGACAGACAAGACATCTAGCTACAAAATCCGCGATGTCTTCCTTCATGTCGTTCCACCAATAGAAACACCTCAAATCTTGGTACACACGGGTACCGCCTGGGTGGACAGCAAATCATGAGCGATGAGCCTCCGGAAGTAACTCCTATAAGACCGGATGAGACTGAAGCACGCAAAATTTGCCTCGGTAGTGTATAACACTCTCCTCGTCTCATGTGAACTCGGTCTGCTGTCTGGAAGCTATATGGCTGTAAATAAACTACAAATACTGATCAGCAGCCTATGGCTCTCGTATCCCTGTCCTGATCAACGACTGAGCACCCATGGTACCAAAGTACCCTACTCTGTCTGTCCTTACCCCTCAAGGACCAAATCGGAGGAACCTTAAATCAAGTCTGTGACCACAACTCGGTGGCAAACTAAAGTCCCTCCGGACTTCCTGCTAAGCGCATCGGCAACCACATTAGCTCTCCCCGGGTGATAGCTAATGGTACAATCATAATCCTTCAGGAACTCCATCCATCTCCTCCGTCGGAGATTAAGTTCCTTCTAAGTAAACAGATATTTGAGACTCTTATGGTCAGTGAGAATCTCAAATGTAATGCCATATAACTAATATCGCCAAATTTTCATGGCAAAAATAATGACGACTTGCTCCAGATCATGTACAGGGTAGTTCTTCTCATGTTCCTTCAATCGACGAGAAGCATAGAAGACTACCATATCGTGCTGCATCAGAACAGCGCTTAACCCTGAATAGATGCGTCGGTGTAGAGGACATATCCGTCCTCTCCAGAAGGTAACACCAAAATCGGAGCCGACACTAGTCTCCGCTTCAACTCCTAGAAGCTGGTCTTGTAATCCTTAGTCCAAGTGAACTTCACGCCTTTCCAGGTCAGACGTGTCAGTGACATAGCTATCCGAGAGAAACCCTCAACGTATCTCCGGAAATATCGAGTCAAACAAAGGAAGTTGCGAGCCTCTTCTATAGACTCCGTTTACTCCCAACGGTAACAACCTCGATCTCCTGTGAAACCATGATATACTCCTACTGGTGACCGTGTGTCTCAAACATCTCACAGGAGACAATCAAAATACACACTACTGAACTTCACATATAGACGTTTCCATCGAAACATCTCTAGAACTATGCAAAGATAGTGTACGTGATACACCTCAGATCAGGAATAAAACACCACATCATCATTAACGATAACGAATTCTGATCCAATATCCTAGGGATACCCAAATCATCTAGTTCATGAAAACATCTAAGGCTCCACAAGCCCTAATGGTAAAACCAATACACATAATGTCCATATCACAGACATTTCTAACCATAAGATCCCTGACGATAAATCTGAAATATGATCACCAACGATATAAATCATCTAAGCATAGATCCTCCAGTGTGAGAGCAACGCTCCATCACATATGTGGGAGCAACGCTCTACCACAAGAAATCCTCAATATGTAGGAGTAACACTCCACTACAAATAATCTATAACATGTATCTGCAATAGATAGGGGAGCAATGCTCCGCTACAAGCAATCCGAAATATGTATATGTGGAAACTCCGCTCCACCATAAACGATCCATAAGTGTCCAAGGCACCTAACTATCCAACTAGAGACTACACGAGATCACTCAACCACAAATCAATGTGAGTAGCCTAGGGTATAACAACCTAGTAAGCAAATCAAATCCATAGTCAACTCTATCATCATCCTAGTGGGTTGGTCACCCACTAATAAAAGAATTAGTTGACAGGGTTATACAACCAATAACATAATGTAGACACTCAGCATTCTACATTCAACATAGGTAAAATCATCATGATGCCACCCACCATACACCTGGTACACATGCACACACAACATATGTATAATCGACATAATCCTCTAATTTGTACACACCAAACACACTCATATCACAGGTATAAATCAGTGTGATACCTCCAACAATACCTGTCAAACCCGTGTGCATATATCAACATAGGTATAATCAACAATACACCTCAACAACACTCACATGACATATGTACACCTATGCCAAGAGTATAATCAACGTAATGCTTCCAACAAATCATCATCGACACGAGTATACCTCAAATATTACACCCAACACATCTGCACATATCACAACTCAGATTAAATCAATAAGATACATCCAATAAAACACTCAAACATATGTGCACATTCCTCAACATAGTTTTTAATTGACAAATACCCCCAATAAACAATCAGACATGTATGTCTAACCACTCAAGTATAATCTACTAGAAACCCACAATAATCATATGTATAAATGTGTACAACCCAAAAGATAAAGTCAGATTTCAAGAACATCAAGACACTCTCATTTTTATCCTCAAAAATATCAGCCCACATAATATCAGATGAATCAGTCTCTACTCCCCATAAGAGCAAGTTAGCATTCAAGACATCAAATCATTATTTATCCACATAGTCTACTATCAGAGGAAGCAAATATCAACTTTATCATCCTGTTTACTAATCACAACTAACCATATTTATTACAATCCACAAGTACACTCAACCGTAAATTCTCTAGCACCTGATCTATATCTGATCACCAACTATAATCATCAAACCTGTGAACATCAAACATGACACTCACTATGTCACCATCAACGACAACCCAAATAATAAATTATCAAAATAGTTATCCACTAATAGATCATCAAACAACCACATAACATTTACTCTCATAAATCATTAGAAATCAACCCATCACAATATCTGATCTCCCAATATCCCTCAACCTCAATGACCAATTTTCATCGTATCGGATACCCTAATATCCAAAAGATACGAATATAAATTCTACTGGCTAAGTCCACAAGAATATATAGGTATCATCCATTACCCAGCTAACAATAGCAGAGGCTGATATGTGCCTCCATCTCCTAATAGTAGTAACAGAAGCTAAAACTACTGATGGTATGATTTGAAAAATCACCAGAGACTATAATCCTTTATCTCTATTAGGGGCGACCAAGATCAGTGGCTAACCCATCACATGTAATATGGCTACAACAACCAGACAGGTAATAAAGATAAAGTGCTAATAGATGTCCTAACTATCATAAAATAAACATCATACCTATTTACCGTCTGGAGATGTTCCATCGCTGTCCAGTCCTCAACTTCTGACCTCAAATTCCGAACGAGAATATCGCCGGAAATCCAAATAAATCTGAAACGGAAATCCGAAACATAACCATATCGAAAATCCGAAAATGCCCAGTTTGACTCGCAAACCTGGCTAACCAAATCCCCAGAATACCAACAACAGGTATCCGATAAATCTCCAGAACACAAAAAGTAGGTATCATAACCTGCTCTGATACCACTAAATTGGTATCAGATAAATCTCGAAAATCCAAAATACGAAACAAAAGATCGTAAAACTGTGCTCAGATACCACTAAATTGTCACGCCCCAGAGGAGTCCCCGTCCGAGAAAATTTCGGCAGCATCTCCCCTGTACGGTGCACAATCTGAAACTTTTCTACATCTCACAAATACCTCAGCCACAGGCGGCTGGAATAATAACAACAAAATAAAACATCACCACGCAGTTATATATAATCAAAGTAAGACTAGTTGACTCAAAAACCACCCTACTCAACTACACTCGTAAAGCTCAAAACCGACGAACTCACCTCTTCTGTCGTCCAGGCAGGCACGTAGTAAAAAAAACACATCGAATAAAAATCCATCATCATCACAAAAATCCATACAACAACCAAGTATCCAAACAAACCAAGTCCACACATAATCAATAAATGCAAAACAAAACTAAACGATATATAAACCATCGAGGTCTGCAGAGATCTAGCACTACGTGCTGTGGGGACTAGCGACTGGAACTCCCTCCTGATAGCATCAACCAAAAAATAACGACAATGGAGGCGGGGTGAGTCCAACACTCAGCAGGTACAATTGATATGCAAAGTAAAGAAATAACACCTAGCACTAATCATGCGTACAGTCTCCTGATAAAGATAAAGGTAAATGCAAACCGAAGAAGACAGGAGAGAATCTGTACTAACCAGGACCCGGTATAAGGACAAACAGTCCGAAAGGTATAGAAGACCTGTATGCATGTCAAACATAGGTATCCAAACAATATGCAGCATATAAATGCAGCAAACACAATCACAAACAATAAATGCATCATGCATATGATGCCAATGTCATGGTCACCCCTGACGCCAGTCAACCAACTCACAACAAAAGTGGGACTAAGTGGGTAGGGCTGTGACAACGCACTCGCATCACTACCCCGATGAGTGACCGAGTGGACGGATGCTGTCGGAGTACACACGCACTCCTACCCCAAATCATAAATGGGGAGCGAATGCTCTCATCTCCCAGACGCTATGACGGGAGGAATCTCTAACGTACACGCCCACACTACCCCCGAGCGGATCAACGAGCACCGAAGAGTCAAACCGACGTTACCACGGTCACGCTACCCATAAGCGTCACAATGGAGCACCGAACAGTGATGAAAACTGGCAAAGTGCTCGACAATAATGGAGCAATCTATCGCACAGCATGCGATCATGCAAATGGTGCATGTCACTAAGCATGGTAATATACTAAACCAACTTCTGGGCATATAACAATGGGCACCATAGTGAATAGATCAAATCAAGACATACTGATCAAAAAGGTATCAAACCTAGGTCCTGAACATGTGAAACATGGTTATATCATTACCCATGAGCATGATAGATCAGGTACAAGATCAATACGAGATGCAAACAAACAATCAATCAAACAGGTAACATGTATTGGGCAGTGATTAACCGAAACAAATAGGAAACACAATTAATGCAACATATTATTTTCATTACTAAGCATATCAAAGACAATAAGTCAAAAGTACCCGCCTCCAATGTAGATCGAATCAAACCAATCCAATGTCGTGACGTCCGTCTCGAATCACAGTCCTGTAACAACATGATATAATCAATCCACTATACTATAATTTAGATAACCTACTCAGTTCCAATTAGGGTTAGAAAACCCCATTTCATCTATTAATCTCAGTTAACTAATTAATTCGGATCTAACCCAATCTTAAATGAGATCCCAGATCTGCATAAGACATAATCACTAGTGATTAACCTCTTAATTTAAAGATCTTACCTTCATATTACCACCAATCTCTGTTTGGAATTTCTATCACTTTAAGGATGCTGGTGGCAGCAGTTATCCACCAATGGCTAATCTCCTCGACAGAACTACAATAGCAGAACACACCATTCTGCTTAACTTCCCTAACAACATACAAAATCATATCAAAGCTATATCTAATACCAAGCATTTTCTTACCAAGACCAGATTTGTAACCTCCTTCACAAAGCCACGGTGGTGGTGAACTAGAGCAATGAGCAATGACGAGAGAAGGTCGGTTGGTATCGCGATGAATAGACACCATGAGCAGACGGTCTAGGGCATAGAGGGAACCGGAGCAGAGATCAGGACAGAGGCTAGATTTGCCCAATCCAATGGTCGGCAAAGGCGCAGAGGGAAGAAGGGAGAGCGGCAGTGACGAAGAGAAAAACGGCTGCCATCTCTCGAGCGCTGATCAATGCCGAGAAGAACATGGAGGTAAAGAAATCGCATGTCAGTGTTGCTGCCAAACATCAGCAGAGGGGGGCGGCCAGCGCTAGGATACAAGCATCGGTGGCGCGTGGTCGGACTGGTGGCAGTGGCCGGTGGCGACTAGGGCAGACGGCACGGAGGGAAAAAGGGAACTCGGCAAGGTGGGTCGGGCTCGAGGGCAGAGGAAGGGTGGCCGACACTCTCCGTTCGACAGCGGCAGAGGATCGACAGCAGGGGAAAAGGATCGGCTCGGCGCTTCTCCTGGCGGCGTCGGCTGTGGCTAGGGCACCGGAGACGTCGGCGCTCAGTGGCTGGCACAGAGGAGGAAAGGATCAAGAGGGTGGCTCGACCGGCAGTGGCTCGCGCTCGCCGGCGCTTGGGCAGGGACGGAGGAGAAGGGTGGCATCGGCGGAGATGCTAGGGTTGAGAGGAGAAATCGCCGAGCGAAGGGAAGGTTAGGGCACGCGGGAGGAATAAGAGAAAAGAAAAAGAATAAGAAAATAAAAAGGAAAAGAAAAATAAAATTTTCCTCATTAAAACAGGGTAGCCTAAACAGGCTTTTTCCGGACCCCGTTTTTATCCCCGTCAACTCGTCCATACGAGCTCCGAAAAATTCCAGAAAAATTTCCAAAAATTCTGGAAAAATCCCTTATTAATATTTGCTTATTTCCGGTATTTTACATTTTTCTTTAAAAACTATATTATAAGTTCCACCAAAAATCTGCACTACAAGTTCCACCAAAAATCTGCACTATAAACTCCACCAAAAATCTGCACAACAAGTTCCACAAAAAATTTGCACTATAAACTTTAAAGAAATCTGCCCCATAAGCTCTTAAGAAATCTGCACTACAAGCTCTAAAGAAATCTGCTCTAAAGAAATCTACATTTTAAGCTCTAAGAAATATGCACTACAAGCTTAATTAAAAATCTGCACTATAAGCTTACATAAAAATCTGCACTATAAGTTTAATTAAAATCTGCACTATAAGCTTAATTGAAATCTGCACTATAGGCTTAATTAAAATCTGCACTATAAGCTTAATTAAAATCTGCACTATAAGCTTAATTAAAATCTGCACTATAAGCTTACATAAAAATCTACATTATAAGCTTAATTAAAATCTGCACTATAAGCCTACATAAAAATCTGCACTATAAGCTTAATTAAAAATCTGCACTATAAGCTTAATTAAAATCTGCACTATAAGCCTACATAAAAATTTGCACTATAAGCTTAATTAAAAATCTGCACTACAAGCTTAATTAAAATCTGCACTATAAGCCTACATAAAAATCTGCACTATATGCTTAATTAAAATCTGCACTATAAGCTTAAGTAAAAATCTACACCTATAAACTTAATTAAAATCTGCACTATATGCTTAATTAAAATCTGCACCTATAAGCATAATTAAAATCTGCACTATAAGCTTAATTAAAATTTGCACTATAGGCTTAATTAAAATCTATACTACATGCTTCGAATTGAAAGAACTCAACTAGGTGACTCTAAACATATGTGAAGCTTGCTGGAATACATGGCAGCAAGGAAACATATCTAAACATCCAATCTGTGTACTTGAATGAAAGTAACATATCTAAACCTCAAATCTGTGTACTTGGAATAAATGGTAGCAAGGAAGCCAATCTAAACCACATGCTAGGATAAAGGTTGTTCAGGCTTGTTCGAATGCAAAGGAAAACTGAATCTGTGGAAACTTACATTTCTCATACTATCTGATTGTAATCATAACAAGAAATATTTAAATCATGACCAAAGATAATTAAATGAACAATTTCTTCATTCACTAAATCTTTCCATTATACCCTTTCTGTCTCCACACCAAACACCAATTCCTGTCCACATTGTTGAAACTCTGAAGTCACCCTTCTACCAATCAAAGGCTCAACAGCCATAAAAATCATAGTTTAATCCCAAACTTGTAGACAATACCATAAGCACAAACCAGGATACTCATGGAGGCTCGACAAAGCAAACCACATTCAGATGCACCAAATTCGTGCAATCTACTCCTATCTTTAAATCAAAATAGATCAACTACTCACAATAGCATTAACCTATAGGCAAATAACTGATCATGGCAATTCAACAGTATTCATAAATTCCTTTCTATAACAGTTCATAGCTATTTCAGTTAACAGGAGCATATAAGAACTTAAATCCTATTGCTTCACACAAGAACTTCACTTCAACGTGAGGATTTCTAAATCTTCCAAAACCAAATCAGACAGCTACCCATTAAAAAAATCCACACAAAATCCGCAAGCAATCACAACCCAAATTCTTAAACCCTTTCAAGCTTACTATCGAGCAACAACAACTAAAACTGCAAAGCTAATTGTAATCTGATCCTGCTCATTGGGTAACAAAGCAAGTCTAAACCCGAATTACCAATTGTAAGGGCTGAAGAATCTGAATACAAACCTAACCCATGCCTTTCTTCCTTGAGATTCATGGCAGCATGCTTCGGAATTAAGGAAGGAAGACCAAATCCCTATCAACTAATTTCTGTACAGTATGTTCCGAAAACAAGAAAGGAAATCGAAGCTCGAAACTACCCTTACTGCAGGTGAGTAGCAACTTACCCTTGTTCTTTGACTCACAACCGGATACAACTTCTAGGGCTTCGGCGAGCTCGAGATCCCAGCTCTTCCACGAGCCCTAGCTTTGTTCTTCAACTCCGCCCGAGAGGAAATCGCCGTGGACGCCGCGCGCAGAAGAAAGGAGAGGAGAAAGGAATTTTGTTTCGGGTAAATCAAGCCCTAAGTTCCTCTTTTATAACTTGGTGTTATGTTAACTTGTTAAATAATTTTGCTACCTATTCTAAACAGAACCGACGACCTGAACACTTGGTCAGCCGCGGCTTGGCTCGTGGTTGGAGTCGCGGGTTCGAAACTCGGCCGAATCATTTTTCCGCAACCCTTTTATCTTGAATATTTCTGTTCCTAAAAACTACTTAATACTAATTTGGTTCGGTTTTCTTTACAAAGCACTTGCTGGTCACTTGGTTAACCCGATTCGCTTAAGGCTTTGCTTAACCGGAGGTCTCCGGTTCGAATCTCGGCTTGGACATTATTTTTGTCGAAACTTCTTTCGTTTAGTAAAATACCAAACGACCTCCAAAAATTACATAAAAATACTCTAAAAATTTCTAAAAATCTCTAGAATTTTTCTATAGCATTTTTAAATAATTTTAAATTACTTTTAGGACTCTAATTGATAAAATTGGGGTGTTACATTCAATCAGGTTATCCTACAATATTTGTGAGATGAATTAAGTTCAATTTTAGGGTTTTAGTTTAACTTTGTGTTAGATTCAGGTTTAGCTTTGGGTTCAACAAGTAGGCATTCTTTGGATAAACTTCTGGGCTATGGTGAGTCACAAGGACATCATTAAAGTAACCATACCTTCGAGGTTTTCCAAATAGTCCTCCCCATTGAACTTAGTACAAAACCTTGGTCTAACTGGTTATGATCCATAAAGGGTAGCTTCGGTCAGTTCCACTTAGCCAAATGCACCAGGTCGAAGCCATATCTTCCTAGACATTCGATGACTAAGTTTCCCCAACGTACTATCATCAAATACTTCACCAGTACCGTGGGTCAAGTTAAACCTAGCCCATTTTCATCTAACCTTAATTACCCGGACGGGTAGTCTACTCTTGTTTACCCTTATCAGGTCGATTAATTTCGGAGGTGCCAGCTATTCTGGAGCCTTCCTTTGGATTTTGATTTAGTTTGAATTTAATTTTAATTTAATTTAATTTTAATTTTAATTTAATTTGAATCTAGTTTTATTTTTATTATTTTTCTTTTAGCTCCCCCTGGATCATAGCCTCTATATGGTTTATCGAGGTAATGTATTTGATCCTTAGGGACCCAATATTGTCCAAGTCCAACTTGATTGATCAGGTTGGACTTGGGGACCCATGCTTGGACCATTTTTCTATTTGTTCTTTGTATAAGTGATAAATATGATTTATATTTCCTTTTTGATTTGAATCCTAGTCCAGTTCTATTGTAAATTGCCCTTTGTGTTCCAAGAAGTAGGTCAAGGTTCTTGGAACCCAAAGAGAATCGTTCTAATGTTTTCTCCAGATCCTTGACCTAAGTTTTCAGGCTGGAAATCTCTTCCTCAAGTTTATAGACTTGAGTCGAGTTTCCAGTCTGAACTGGTTCAGTCAAAGATTTGGAGTCAGTCACTTCTTTAAGGACAACTACTTCCTTTAGAAGTGACTTAATTCTAAGATTAGACTTAGCTAATTTTCATAACAAATAATTAACTAGGTTGTTAAGTCTATGGATACTTACAGAGGGATCAGGCCCTTCAGAAACGGATACGGATCCGTGGCTTCTCTCCGATTCTGCTTCCAACTCGCTCTCGTTCTAGGACACATCGATCTGGTCTCGGGCCATCAGGGCAAGAAGGCTAGTCTGTTCGAGCTCATCGTCGGTGTCTTCTTCTGAGGATTCTTCCCAAGTCGCTTTTAGTACCTTCTTCCTTCTTTGCTTCTTAGCGTCCTTCTGATTGGGGCAGTTGGCCTTGATATGCCCCTTCTGGTTGCATTTGTAGCAGGTCACCTCAAACTTGACCTTCGAGCTCGGTTAACCTTCCTTTGATTGCACTGCCTTCTTTAGGTCTTTCTTGTTGAAGCCCTTCTTTTTCTTGTAGAGCTTCTTTACCAAGTTCATGAGTTCGTTTGTTAGTTTGTCGTCTGAGTTTGGTTCTGGTTCCGACTCTGGCTCGGTTCTTCATTGTGATCTTGGTTCGCGTGTTCTACTGGTACCTGCAAGCAAAGCTACACCTTTCTCGGGTGGCTGTGTATTAGTCTGCTCATGAAGTTCAAATTCAGAAAATAATTCTTCTAATCTAATAGAAGATAAATCCTTGGAGACTTTGTAGGCATCTACCATTGATGCCCACAATGTGCTCCTCGGAAAAGAACTAAGTGCGTACCTTATGAGGTCCCTGTTGTCGACCTTTTGCCTGATCGCGTGGAGGGAGTTTAGTATGTCTTGTATACGAGCGTGGAGTTGGCTGGCCATCTCGTCTTCCTGCATTTTCAAATTATATAATTTATTGAATAAGAGATCTCTCTTGCTTACCTTAGTGTCGGAGGTGCCCTCGTGGAGTTCGATCAACTTCTCCCAAAGCTCTTTTGCGCTGGAGAATGGTCCAACTCTATTGAGTTCCTCCTTGGTCAGTCCGCACTGGAGGGTGCAGGTCGCTCTGGCATCAGCTTCCACCTTCTTGATTAGGGAGGGTTCCCATTTTTCGCAGGGTGTTGGCTTGTCGTCTTCATCGGATGGCAATTGTAGTCCGGTCTTGATGATCATCCATGTGTCGAACTGTGTCTTGAGAAAGGTTTCCATTCACCCCTTCCAATATCCGAAGTCTTCTCTGGAGAAAAGTGGGGGGCGAACGGTGCTGAAACCTTCTTGTTGGGCCATTCGTAAAGAACTTGGATTAGTAGTGTGGGAAATAAAGATAAGAATTTACGAACTCAAGTGGTGTTGTACCAGTCTCGAGCAAAATCCGATTCATAAAATGAATTAGAATGTAGCTACAAAGCTAATTCTAATTGACTCCGAAAAGCTAAAACGACCACGTAAAATTTCTTTGAATGGTGGTTGCACCAATTCAAAATGACCCCGCTCTACTACCAATTATTGGATCGAAAGTGCTAGAGGGGGGGGGGAGAGAATAGCGCTCGTGGCTTTCACTCTTTTCGAATTCGTAAATCGCGAGTAATAAAGCAGCGGAAATAGTAAAATGCACAAACACACAGAAGACATGAGAAGTTACTTCGTTCGGAGCCTATCTCGACTCCTACTAGAAGGCCCATGCTCGTTGAGTGTTTACGTTGGGCAACAGCTATATCTCGTAAAGACTATTACAAACTAAGTACAATTCAAAGTAGTAATAAAAATTATACCGACAACAAAAGACTAAATCTGAAGCTCCGGGTTGTCGGGGTGTCGTTGCAGCACTTCGGGATCGTCTTGTAGGCAGCTTGTAGCAGAAAGTTCGCTTGGAAGAAGATGTTTCAAGCTGTTGGTCGAGGTCGTCTTTTAAATAGTGCTAGAGGCGCCTCCAAGTCTGTCCGAGGCACCTCCAGGCCGCCGAGTCGCACGGGTGGATCAGTGCAAACTTGGTCGCACCTCATCCCTCTGAAGGCGCCTCCAAGCTGCTCCAAGGCGCCTCCAACGCCTGGTCCAACGCGCCTCAAGCTTCCTCCGAGGCGCCTCCAACTCCTTTGGACAGCTGACTTCAGCTAGCACCCGAGGCACCTCCAAGCCCCATGAAGGCGCCTCGGATACTATTCATCCGAGGTTTGAGTTGCTCCTTTGTTCCTGCAAATTGTGTTAGTCCCAAACACAAACCCTGCAAAACAAAGTTAGCACAGAAATAATGTTATAGATAAACTTGACAGTCGTCGGCCTGTCCGGGTCTGACTTCAGATTTCCAATCGGAAATCCTAGGTCGACTCGACGCCTACTGTTCCCTCTACGGGGAACACATCCTCACCTACTCCACTCAGGAGATTTACCTGTTGCTAGTGCGATCCTCCAGATCGACTGGACTTTTGCTCAACGTTCGGAGCTTCCAGACTTTCTGCTGGACTTCCGCTTCCCGGTTGGTTCAGTCTTTCACCTGGTTCACGACACTAGGACTTTCCACCTAGGGTTACTTCCCCCCCCCCCCTAGGACTTTTGCCTGAAGCTCACGACACGCCAAGACTTTCCGCATAGGGTTACCACCCCCTATGACCTAGGGTTACCACCCCCTAGGGTTTTCTCCCTGCCTAACCGCAGGTAGGACTTGTCTGAAACACTCAATTAAGTATGTTAGATTACAAAACAGCTTAACTTTGAATTCCTTTGCTATTATCAAAACAACGGTCGATCGTCGGATGCTTTTCACACCAACAGAAGGATCTGCGAAAAACTCCTCGGCTAAGAAGTCGGGCCACTCCTCTCCCTCACCCGGTGCATCCTCAACCTCTGGAGCAATAGGAGTAGTGGCTGGATGTGGTCGACCCTTCCAGGCCAGAATCCCCTCAACGGTGACCTCTATACCGGCTAATCGAAGACTACGCTGTCCTAACTCTTCGTATAGTGTAAGTGGGATGAGTGTCCCTATGGCCATGTCTATCCTAGAGGTAGAGAAAATATGAGTCAAGATATGATAGTAGGACATGTGGACTACTCCAGACGTGACTGTACTAGATGCATGTATAATGTTATGGAACATATACAGTGCAATGTCTATATCTAGGCGCTGACTAAGGGCATACAAAAAGAATGAGTGAGAGGATCGCATCTTCGTGACGTCACGAGATGTAATCGGCAAAATGCATGTTGTTAAGACTCTGTACATAACGTAGTTCTGAACCCTAAGAAGAGTTGACCTGAACTCAGTCAGGCCAAATGGTCTCTCCTCCCCGAAAAAGTGCAAATAGATGGTGTCTAATGTGATATGAGAATAGGGATCACCAAATGGTAGATCCCTACCTGGGTAGCATAGGAATGTACATGTAGACTCCCTAAGCTCTAAGCTAGTGCGAATCAAAGAGGGAGTGAACTGGATGTCTGTTCCACCAACTCTGGTGGAATACGTACTATCATCAACCTTTTTGAGGTTGTGATAGAACTGTGCACACAAATCCTAGTTTACTGTGTTGCAGTAAACCAGTTTCCTTAGCTGATAGTAATCTATCATCTGGACTGCAGGGTAACAGAACTGGGTAAAAAATGTCCTTCCTACATACCTAGGTTTAATAGACTCAAATGTAAACCTATCAAAGTCTACCCTATGCTGCTCTGAGGGGAATCTAGGATCCGTAGAAGGGGCCCTAGCCGGTGTAGGATCAACAATGCGACGTTTCCTATGTTTGACAATATACAAGAAAATAGCAAAAACTAGTACTAAAATCATGTAGTAGATGAGTAAGGGTGGATTAGAGTATACCTAGGACGCATTGCTAGGAGTAGAGGACGAAGAGTTGGGTTGAAGGCGCCTTGGTTGGGGAGAAATCGCACGGGAAACTCGTGTTAGGCTTCGGCAGAAAATGAACAGAAAGCTTTCTGTTCGTGGCAATATCACGGATTGAAGGCACCTTAAATGTTGTTTGAGGCGCCTTATAAGGGTTGTTGGAGACGCCTCGGAGATAAGTCGGCGGGACTTTTCCCGCCGCTGTTTAGGGCGCCTCCATTGTGTGGGAGGCGCCTCTGAGAGGTGCTACGTATATTATTATTATTTTTTTAATTATTATGTTAATTAAATTTTGAAAAGTTAATTAAATTTTACATGATGTTAAGTTAATTAGGTTGGAAAAGGTTAGGTTAAAAAGGTTAATTAATTTTGGAAAATATTAGTTAAAAGTTAATTAAATTTTGAATTAATTTAAAAATGATTAAGTTAATTAAAAATTTGAAAATATTAAGTTTAAATTAACTTAATTTTTGAAAGAATATTAATTAATTGAATTTTAAAAAAATATTAAGTTAATTAAAGTTTTGAAAAGCGTTTAAGTTAATTTAATTTATGAAAGAATATTCATTAATTGAATTTTGAAAAAGTATTAAGTTAATTAAAGTTTTGAAAAGTGTTTAAGTTAATTTAATTTTAAAAAATTATTAAGTTAATTTAATTAAGTTAATTTAATTTTTGAAAAATATTTAAGTTAATTTAATTTTGAAAAAATATTAAGCTAATTTAATACCAAGTATTAAGTTAATTTAATTTTAATTTTGATTTAATTTAATTTAAATTTTATTTTATTTTTAATTTAATTTTATTTTATTTTTGATTTAATTTTAATTTTAATTTTGATTTATCCTTAGTCATCTCACCCGATCTAAGTTTTCAATCAGGGAATTCTATAATATTATGAGATGAATTAGGTTCAATTTTAGGGTTTGGTTTAACTTTGTGTTAGATTCAGGTTTAGCTTTGGGTTCAACAAATAGGCATTCTTTGGATAAACTTCTGGGGTATGGTGAGTCACAAGGACATCATTAAAGTAACCATACCTTCGAGGTTTTCCAAATAGTCCTACCCATTGAACTTAGTACAAAACCTTGGTCTAACTGGTTAGGATCCATAAAGGGTAGCTTCGGTCAGTTTCACTTAGCCAAACGCACCAGGTCGAAGACATATCTTCCTAGACATGCGATGACTAAGCTTCCCCAACGTACTATCATCCAATATTTCACCAGTACCGTGAGTCAAGTTAAATCTAATCTTTTTTATTCTAACCTTAGTTATCCTGCCGGGTAGTCTAATCTTGGTTACCCTTGTCGGGTAGATTAAGTTTTGAATGTGCCAGTTATTCTGGACCCTTCCCTTGGATTTTTAAGATTTTTGTAAAAACTTAATTTCATAAATTTGAATTTTTGATTTAATTTGGATTTGAATTTTGAATTTTAAATTTAATTTGATTTTTTTTTATTTTTAAATTGAATTTTAAATTTAATTTTAATGTTAAATTTAATTTTAATTTTAATTTTGGATTTTAATTTAATTTTAATTTTGGTTTTTTAATTTAATTTAATTTTTATTATTTTTCTTCTAGCTCCCCCTAGATCATAACCTCTGTATGGTCTATCGAGGTAATGTATTTGATCCTTAGGGATCCAATATTGACCAAGTCCAACTTGATTAACCAGGTTGGACTTGGGTACCCATGCTTGGACTGATTTGCTATTTAGTCTGTTTACTAAGGATAGATAAGATCTATATTTCTTTTTGGTTTTATATCCTAGCCCAGTTTTATTGTAAACGGCTCTTTGTGTCCCAAGAATTAGGTCAAGCTTCTTGGAGCCCAAAGAAAATCATTCCAATGTCTTTTCCAAATCCTTGACCTGATTTTTCAGATTGGAATTTTCTTCCTCAAGTTTTTGAACTTGAGTTGAATTTCCAGTCTGAGCTGGGTCAGGCAAGGTTTTGGAATTAGTCACTTCTTTAAGAACTGTTACTTCCTTTAGAAGTGACTTGACCCTAAGGTTTGATTTTGCTAATTTACGTAATAAATAATTAACTAAATTATTTAACCGAGGAATACTTACAGCAGTGTTAGGCCCTTCAGAAACGGATACGGATCCGTGGCTTTGTTCGGACTCGGCTTCTGATTCGCTCTCGCTCTCGGACACAACGAGCTGGTCCCGGGCCATCAGTGTGAGGAGACTCATCTGATCGAGTTCGTCGTCGGTATATTCTTCTGAGGATTCGTCCCATGTCGCCTTTAGCACCTTCTTTTTCCTCTGCTTCTTTGCATCCTTCTGATTTGGGCAGTTGGCCTTGATGTGCCCTTTCTGGTTGCACCCGTAGCAAGTTACCTCGAACTTGACTTTTGAGCTTGGTTGACTCTCTTTGGATTGGAGTGCTTTCTTTAGGTCTCTCTTGTTGAAGCCCTTCTTCTTCTTGTAGAGCTTCTTCACAAGATTCACGAGTTCGGAGGTCAATTCGTCGTCTTCATCGTCTGAGTCGGGTTCATCTTCCAACTCCGATTCAGTTCTTCGTCGTGATCTTGGTTCGCGTGTTCGACTGGTACATTCAACCAAAGCAATACCCTTCTCGGTTGGCTATGTATTAGTCTGTTCATGCAATTCGAATTCAGAAAATAATTCATCTAGTCTAATGAAAGATAAGTCCTTGGAGACTTTGTAGGCATCTACCATTGATGCCCACAATGTACTCCTTGGAAAAGCTTTTAGAGTGTACCTTATAATATCCCGATTTTTGTCTTTCTGCCCGATCGCATAGAGGGAGTTGAGAATGTCTTGAATGCGAGCATGGAGTTGACTTACTGTCTCTCCTTCCTACATCTTTAGATTATAGAATTTATTAAATAACAAATCTCTCTTACTAACCTTGGTGTCGGAGGTGCCCTCGTGGAGTTCGATCAGCTTCTCCCATAGTTCTTTTGCCCTGGAGAACGGTCCAACTCTGTTGAGCTCTTCTTTGGTCAGGCCACATTGGAGGGTGCAGGTTGCTCTGGCATCGGCTTCTACCTTCTTGATTAGGGTCGGTTCTCATTTTTCGCAGGGTGTAGGCTTGCCGTCTTCGTCGGTTGGTAGTTGCAATCCCGTCTTTACGATCATCCACGTCTCGAACTGAATTTTGAGGAAGGTTTCCATTCATCCCTTCCAGTACCCGAAATCTTCTCCGGTGAAGAGCCAGGGACGAACGGTGTTGAAAACCTCTTGTTGGGCCATTGATAGTATGTAAAAAATAAAAGAAAAAAGGAACGTCCCAAGACTAGGTCTTGGATTAGCAATGCAGGAAATAAAGTTAAGATTATGAGCTCGAGTGGTGTTGCACTAACTTCGAGCTAAAACTGATTCGAAAAAAAAGAATTAGAATGTAGCTATTAAGCTAGATTCTAATTGACTCCGTAAAATCAAAAATACCAAGAAAAAATTGTGTGATTGGTGGTTGCACCAGATCAACGCGACCCCGCTCTGATACCAATTGTTGGATCGAGAAGCGCTAGAGGGGGGTGAATAGCGCTCATGGCTATTTCATTTCAGAATCGTAAAATACGAGTAATTAAATACAGCGGAAATAAAAGAGAAAACATGTAACGACCCAAATTTTTCCTATTTCGAGTTCCAAATGTCCATAAAAATATTTGGAAATGCTTTTAAAATATTCTAGAGATTTTTAGAAATTTTTAGAGTATTTTTATGTAATTTTTGGAGTTTGTTTGGTATTTTTACCAAGAGGAAGAAGTTTTAAAAAAAAGGAGAAAAGGAATATGTTGAAGCCAGGTTTTGAACCCACGACCTCGACCCGAGCCGAACCTCAGCCGAACCCAGCCAGCCAACTGGTCTGCAAACGTTTTGTTAATTATATATGGAATAAAATATATATAAGGTAGAAGTTAGTAATAGAGAATATTCGGAAAAAAAAGGGGTTGCAGCGAGTTTTGAACCTGCAACCTGTGACTTCAAGCAAAACCCATTTGACCGGCTGCGCTCGCGGGCTGTGTTAACCTAAGAGGGAGAGAAAAATATTTAAGTTATAGTTGGAACTGAGAATAACTTAAGGGATAAGTTTATATTTCCTTTTTCCCGTGACCTAACTTCGCGATTCCCTCTCCTCTTCTCCTCACGCGACGCCGCGCGCCTCTTCTACTCGGGCGAAACAAAGCCGTGTTAGGGCTTCGACTCCGGCGCCAGAAAAAGGGCTCTTTCCGGCCGGTCTTCACCCAACCATGATCCTCTTGTCGTGGAGAGCACGCGGATCCGAAGGAGACGCCGAGACCTTCACCTATCCGAAACCCTAGTAGCCATCTTCTCGGTTGTAAGTTAAAGAACAAGGGTGAGTTGCTTCTCACCTGTAGTAGGAGTTGTTCCATGATTTCGCTTTTCTTCTTTGTTTTCTCGCTGAGCAGGAACAGCCCTAGATTCAGTGGTTCCGAACTTCGATTTGTTTTCATGGTTTTCGGATTTTTGGTTGTAGAGAAACATGATGTTAGGGATCTTGGAATAGATTTAAGATTTTGCTTGCTCTGTTGCTAATCTGTTGAAGCATGTTTAGAGTTTAGAACAATTTTTTCCTTTAACATCATATTTGCAAGCAAGAGCAATTTTGTATAGGGCTGATAACAGTCATAGCCAATTACCTCAAGCCAAAGAGTGCAGTTCCAGTACCTTTTAGTTACTGCCGTGCATGAATAGCCCTCATCCTAAGCCTACTGTTTAGATCTTGGACAGCAACTTAGTTTTGATTTCTTCTTGTTGTTTTAATGAACATGAACAGCCCTTATATTTAGCATTTCAGTTTGCTTGGATTTCCTTACTAGCTTGTCAAGCAAAGAACAGAATTGTTTCCAGGTTTTAATCATAACCATGTGCTTAGTTGAAAATTTGTATTCCAGGAAATACCCTAGATTATTCAGATAATATGCTCATAGTATGCAAATTTTAGTGCTTTATTATTAGATATACATGAGCAGATTTTCTAGATTCCATTGCATGCCTGGTAGATGAATTTGTTTTACTTTCACAGCATGCTTAAGTCCTCATTACTACTTGCTTAGTTGGGATATTTCACAGTTTGATCTTCTATAGCATTTCTAAGCATTTCTTAAATTGCATGCTTAGCTTTACTTTCACAGCAGGTTTAAGATGATTTATTTCCCTTTGCCATTAGATGTGCACGGTGATACTTTTTAGTCTCTTTTGCTATTAGAATATCTTGAGCATGCAATTATTAGTTTCTTTGTTATTACATGAACATGAGCTTCTGTCTTTAAGAACTATAAGCAAGAAAGACTAAGGTCTAGACTTGATTTCAATTCCAGAATATTGAATATCAAAAGCGCACACAAGGTGTTTGCTTAAATGCCAAGTAAGGGCAAGTATAAAGAAGTTATAGTTAAAAAGAAAGTATTTTACTTTTAAAGGGCATGTACCGGACACAAGGTCCAAGGGATGGGCTCCAAGATGCCCCTAGGCACAAGGCCTAGAAGTATCTTAGTAGTTTCGGGATTAGCTACCTCGATTCTTATTAAGAATGCGCGCTAAGTGGTACAATGTCGGGCCCAAAAGAAGTTTATTATTATTTTGAAGTATTAAAGTATAAGTTTTGAAACAAATGAAACAAGCTTCAAATATGTTTAGAATTAGAAAGTTTAGTTTCTTGTTATTTGAAGCATGCAGTAGTAGTTTTATTTGTTTCTTGCTATTAGATTATTCAGCATGTTTAGTTTTATTTGCTTTTAGCATGCTGTTATAGTTTTATTCTTATGAGCATGTTTAGCTTTACATGTTTAGTAGTTTTACATGTTCAGTAGTTTTACATGTTTAGTATGCTTCTTTTATTAGTTTATGAGCATGATAAACTATACATGTTTAGTATTTCAGTTAGCATGATTTCCTTTGCTATATATGAGCATGAGTAGTTTTATATGTTAGCATTCAGATTTAGCATGTTCTTATTTATATACATGCATATCGAGTTTTTGTGAGTAGATAGCGCTCACTAAGCTTTATGCTTATAGACTGCATTTCCTCCTACTACAGATAAAGGGAAAGAAAAGATACAGTGAAGGAAGGCGACAAGGAGATGCAAGAGGAGTGTGTGATGTGTGGACTATGGAGGTCCTTGGGACTTAGCTAAAGAACTCATTTAGTTTAAGAATTTGTTTAGTTTAATTTCTTATTAAGTTGATAAGAAAATTATGTAGTAAGAAGTATGTTTTCGGTTTTTCATTATCTGCATGATTTGAATTATTAAACTGCGTGGTTGTGGTTAGTTTTCATTTCTTATTAAACTGCGTGGTTGATTGAGATATATTTCCAGCCGCCTGTGGCTGAGTATATTATGCTTGTATTATGGAAAATGGTCACCGGTACAGGGGAGACTCTGCCGAAATTTTTCGGTAGGGTTTTCCTAGAGATTTTTAATAAACCGGTTAAGTAGAGTTAGTAGATAAGTAACGGTCACCCTTAGAGAGTAGTAAGAAGAGTGGTCGTTACAAAACAAGAACACACGCAAACACAGGATGTTTACTTGGTTAAGAGCTTGTGGCGACTCCTACTCCAAGGCCCACGATCGTTGATCGCTTTCTGTGGGAAACAACTATAAGCTCGGTAAAAGGTTACAAATGAATTACAATCAATGTAGTAATTAAAAAACAATTATATCGACGATAGAATAGTTATTTCGGATCTCTGGGTCGTCGGGAACTTGTAGCAGCACTTTAGGGTGTTTTTGAAGTAGCACATTGTATCTTGATCACTTAAAAATTGTTGTTCTGAGTTGTTACCTCGACCCCTCTTTTATGCTGTGCTGGAGGCGCCTCCAAGCCTGTCCAAGGCGCCTCCAGGCTGCTGTGTCGCACGGGTGGATTAGCGCAAACCTGGTCGCGCCTTATCAGGTTTAAGGCGCCTTCAAGCCTCCTCAAGGCGCCTTCCAGCCTTGGTCCAAGGCACCTCCAGCTTCATCCGAGGCGCCTCCAGCTCCTTTGGACAGCTGGCTTTGGCTTGCACCCGAGGCGCCTCCAAGCTCCATAGAGGCGCCTCAGACACTGTTCATCCGAGGCTAAACTCTATTTTTTGGCCCTACAAAACATGTTTGTAATGACCACCCTTCTTATCTATACTGCTACTCTCTAAGGGCGACCGTTACTTATCTATTACTCTACTTACTAGTGTTACTTATGCTATTATTAGCAACACTTAAATTTATCATGACCCCAGAGAAGTTCCTACTGAAAAATTTCGGCAGAGTCTCCCCTGTACCGGTGACAATAATCATCAATACATGCAAAATAAACCATCAACCACATACAGCTGGTATATATATTTCACAACCACGCAGTAATAAGACACAACAACTTTAAAAAAAACTATTCTAGCAATAGCAAATGAATAAAGCTCCAATAGTAGGAAAACAACCAAACTAACAATGCGGAATAGACTCAATTAGCAACATAAGAAAAATGAACCAACTCCTTAACAATCTCAACTTCTCTAATAACATTAAAGAAGAACTCTAAACAACTTCTTAGCCAAGTCTCGAGGCTTCCATAGTTCAACATCACACACCATCTATCACGCATCTTCCTTGTCGCCTTCCTCTTTATACTTTAGCTTTTCCTTTATTTGCGGTAGGATGAAAAAATAAATGTATAAGCGAAACGCTTAGTAAGTACTAAACTATCTCACAAAAACTCGAAAGTGCATAAGATACAAAGGATGCTAAAACTGAAATGCTAAAAAAAAAGCTACACGTGCTCATCTAATAGCAAAGCACTAAAATAATCTGCATACTCATGATATACAAGAATAAATCTGCATGCTGGAAATAAAGCTAATCATGCTCAATAAACTCATGAGGAAGCAAATGAAAATCAATACTGTATGCTTAGAATTATAAGAGCTAAACTTTGCTAGTTCTAAACATAGGTGATACTTGTTCCATTTACTTATAGTCTTATACTTGAAATTAATATTTAACTTTCTTCTTCTCTTTCTTGGGCCCAGGCTTAGTACCAAATGCGCGCTCTCTAACAGAGACTGAGGTAGCGAGCCTTCAGTCCTATGAGGGTAAAGACCTTGGTCTTACCAGGGCCAAGACCTTGAAATTAGTCACCTGGATTTGTTTAACGACAACCATGGAAGTCGGGTACTAGCCTCTTACTTTAAATTCTTGTTATCTTTTCTAATTAGACCTTGGTCTTTTCTCTACTCATAACTTCTCATAATCCCTTAATAGAGTTTAATAGAACTCTTATCTTTTCCACCTACAAGCAGATCCTAGAGTTTTTATAGAGCAACAGAAACCTTTAAGCATGTATCAATAGAATAAATCAAAGGAAAGAAAGTCTGACTTCTTTAAGCATGCTACAATAAACATAAATTAAAGGAAAGCAAATCTGCACTCTCTAAGCATGCTACAATAAACGTAAATCAAAGGAAGGCAAATTTGAACTCTCTAAGCATGCTACAATAAACATAAATTAAAGGAAAGTAAATCTATACTCTCTAAGCATGCTACAATAAACATAAATCAAAGGAAAGCAAATCTGAACTCTCTAAGCATGCTACAATAAACATAAATTAAAGGAAAGCAAATCTACACTCTCTGTATCCTAGAATGAATGGTAACAAGTAAGTATACCTAAACCACATGTTAGAATAAAGAGGCTTAAATCTGTACACTTGAATGAATCAATCTAGAAGCTAACACGCAAGGTAGAGAGCGAGGATAAAGTCCAACACCTACAGCATAAATTCCGTAAGCATATTTATTAAGTCAATTTTCAGCTGAAGCATGCAGACATGTGGGGGAGCTGTACTGTAAATCAGCATATAGTTTATTTTATATAACTACTCTTGAAAGAAGCAGCTAAGGACTTGTACACATGAAAGGAACCCGAATCTGTATCTGCCTTTTTTAATGACCACCCTTCTTACTACTCCACCACTCTCTAAGGTGACCATTACTTACTACTAACTCCACTTAACCGGTGTGATCGAAACCACGAGGAGTCCTTACCAAAAAATTTCGGCAGTCTCCCCTGTACCGATGACCAAAATCTTAAATACAAACACTATATACACAGCCACAGGCGGCTGGAACATATATCAAACACCCACGCAGTTTAATAAGTGACAAAAACTATAATATCTACCTATTACACAGAAACTCATCACAACATGCAAACTAAAACACGAATAAACTCAATAGGAACATAGAATATAAAATACAGTCTCAATGACATCAACCATAGAGTACAACTCCATTACTTCTTATCCACTAAACACGAAAACTCAAAGCTTTCTAGATCTTTCCATAGTCCTAGCATCACACACCTCCATCAGACATCCTCCTTGTCGCCTTCCTCTTTACACTTTAACTTTTCCTTTATTTGTAGTAGGAGGAAAAAATAAATCTATAAGCAAAACGCTTAGTAAGTACTAATCTATCTCACAAAAACTCGAAAGTGCATAAGATGCAAAGGATACTGAAACTGAAAATGCTAAAAAGAAAAACTACACATGCTCATCTAATAGCAAAACACTAAAATAAACTGCATACTCATGATATACATGAATAAATCTATATGTTGGAAATAAAGCTAATCATGCTCAATAAACTCATAAGAAAAGTAAATGAAAACTAATACTGTATGCTTAGCATTATAAGAGTTGAACTTTACTGGTTCTAAACATAGGTGATACTTGTTTCATTTACTTATAGCCTTATACTTGAAATTAATTCTTAACTTTCTTCTTCTCTTTCTTGGGCCCAAGCTTAGTACCATCTTATGCGCGCTCTCTAATAGTGACTGAGGTAGCAAGCCTCCAGTCCTATGAGGATAAAGACCTTGGTCTTACCAGGGCCAAGACCTCAGAATTGGTCACCTGGATTTGTTTAACGACAACCTTGAAAGTCGGATACTAGCCTCTTACTTTAATTTACTTGTTATCTTTTCTAACTAGACCTTGGTCTTTTTCTTACTTGTAGTTACCCATAATCCTCAAAAGGTTTAATAGGGCACATAATTATTCCACTAAAATACATGGCTATTCATCTTATTAAAATAGCAAAAATAACTAACTATATGCTTCAGATTAAAGAGCTATTAAAAGCTAACTAGCACATATATGTATATGTATCAAAACAAGAAACTAGAAACTAAATTATAATTCAATACTGCTCATGCTATTCAAATACTGCAAGTGTATCTAACAAGTAGAGAATTGCAACTAACTGAGCATGCTATAAAAATAAAGCAAGCAAATCAAACTACAAGATAAGCTTAATAGCTGTTCATGTTCAAGAAATTCAAGAAACTAACACTACATACTTTAAATGAAGACTGTTCTTGCCTTTTTGAGTAGCAAGGAAAATGTTAAACTCATTCTAACTAAATAAAGGGTTGTTCTTGCCCTTTTTAGTAGCAAGGAAACTAAGCTACAAGGTACACTATATATATATGATGTTCGTCTAAATTGAAATCCTAACTAATAGGGTTGTTCTTGCTAAAACAAGGTTGTGCACATTTGGCACGTATAACTGAGTGCCAAATAATTTTTAAACACATATTATCATGTACAGGTTAACATGAAAAGAAAGCAACATAATTTAGGAATGCACTTCTGAGACATTCTGGTTTGACATCTAGACCTTATATGGAAGCAACTGGGCAATATAACAATTATGATAAAAATAAAACAGACAATTATAACATATTGCTATCCTGCTAAATCCGAACTCTACATCTAATTCCGTTTGAAAAACATGCAGGGCAACCATATCATGTTTCTATCATACTAAATCCAAACTCTACAACTAGTTCCATAAGGAAAACATGCGCTGTTCAAGAACCAACATATTCACAGAATTCATGCTTCGATCTGTAAATCTAACCACCAAAGCCTAATTTGCAAGTTAAAGCTATGATTTATCATGCAAACCTTCTAGAAAAGAACTAAACTCAACAATCACTAGCATACCTAGCAAATGTTATAGAATAGTTACGCCACTGATTTATAACTCACGGCAAGAAACAACAAAGCAGGTAATCTAAACATTTCTTACTGTGCTTACATGCTAAGAATTAAAGTGAACTCCTTCTATACAATTAAACTCGAACAATAAACTAGTATGCTTAACATGTATGCCACGGAAGGTAAGTAATGAAAGGGAAGACCCTAGCTTATAATCCTGTTCAACAGCAAACCCAAGCAAGAAACTTTCGGCACAGCAACTTAGCATGGCAATTTGGCACAGCAACCTCTAAAAGGAAACCTAACATAGGATTCCAACATAGCAACCCTAGTTTATTCAGAAGGGAAACCCTAGCATAGAAATCTGAAAAAACTAATGCCCTAACATGGCAAATTCGGTACAGCACACCTTAGCACAGCAATTTAGCACAAAAAAATCCGGAAGCAAGGAAACGAAATCCAAAGAATTTGGAACAACTCCTACCACAGGTGAGTAGTACTTACAGAGATGTTCTTGGACATACAACCAAGAGGAAGACCTAGGGTTCGGATGAGCCCCCAACCGAAGGAGGAAGAAGGTTCTAGGGTTTGGAAACTTGCAACTTCCGACCTCTTCTTGTGCCTGCGCGCTCTCCTTGCCGAGAGAAGCTCGGACTTGTGAAGAATCGGCGGAGGAGGGAGCTCGCCGGCCGCCGGAGTCGCCTAGGTGCGTGCTGCGGTTTTCGCCAGAGAAAGGGAGACGCCGTCGCGAAGGAGAGGGGAAGGGCAGATGGGTTTTTCGGGAGAAAGGAAAACCTAATCTTTTTATAACTAGGCTTAATTCGGTTCCAATTATAACTATACCTTAAATATATTTCTCTACCTCTTAGATTAACATGGCCCGCTAGCACAGCTGGTCAGCCGGGTTTTAATCGAGTCAAGGGTCTCGGCTTCAATCCCTCAGCTGCACCCTTTTTATTTCGATTTATTTTAAATATTCCAACTATAGCTTAAATATATTTTGATGTTGGTTTAATTAAGAAACAATCGGCTGGTTTGTTGGTTAAGCGAATCTCTGCTTAACTCGAGGTTTCCGGTTCAAACCTCGGCTTTGACAATTTTTTTGTCAAGACTTCCTTCGTTTTGTAAAAATATCAAACGACTTCCAAAAATTGCGTAAAAATACTCTAAAAATTTATAAAAATCTCTAGAATATTTTAAAAGCATTTACAAATATTTTTAAGGACATTTAGAACTTGAAATCGGGAAAATTGGGTCGTTACAATCCCTCATACCTTATAAAAAGTTCGTCCTCGAACTTAGAATAGTTCTGGATATTTCCGTCTCATACTGTCCTCACGCTCCCAAGTGACTTCCTCGTGTTTTCTGGTTCTACCAGGTGACCTTCACCAGTGTCACTTCTTTGTTTCTTAGTCTCTTGACTTCTCTGTCCACTATCTGTGTAGGTCTGCTCTCATAGCTAAGATCCTCCTGGATCTGCACTGACTGAGGCTCAATCACTTGGCTAGGGTCGTGGAGACACTTCTTTAGCATGGAGATATGAAATACATTATGTATTGCTGACATGTCTTGTGGTAAGTCCAGCTTGTATGCTACTTTCCCAATCCTTTCTGTGATCAGGTAGGGTCCTACATAACGAGGACTTAATTTGCCCTTCTTGCCAAATCTCATCACTCCCTTCATTGGAGCAACCTTGAGAAAGACTGAATCCCCTACTTGGAATTCAAGTGGCCTACGGCGTGTGTCAGCATAACTCTTCTGTCTACTCTGGGCAGTCACAATCCTCTGTCTAATTTTCTGGATAGCTTGAGTAGTCTCATCTATCAGCTCTGTCTGAATGCCCAGTTCCACTTCCATTTCTTTTCTTTCACCTCCTTCTTGCCAGCAAATGGGTGAGCTGCACCTCCTACCATACAACGCCTCATAAGGTGCCATCTTGATGGTGGCCTGATAGCTATTGTTGTAGGCAAACTCAACTAAGCATAGATACTTGCACCAACTTCCCTTGAAATCTAGTGCACAAGCTCTGAGCATATCTTCTAGAATCTGATTTACTCGCTCTGTCTGTCCATCAGTCTGAGGATGGAAAGCTGTGCTAAACTTGAGTTTGGTGCCTAGTGCATTCTGAACACACTCCCAAAAGTGTGAGGTGAAGCGCCCATCTCTATCAGACATAATAGATTTAGGAACTCCATGAAGTCTGATCACTTCCTTGACGTACAGTTGTGCCAACTGCTCTATGGAGTGGGACACTTTGATGGCTAGAAAATGGGCAGACCTGGTCAATCTGTCCACTATTACCCATATTGCATCATATCCATTCGTAGTTCTTGGAAGGCCTGTTATAAATTCCATGGATATGTCTTCCCACTTCCACTCTGGTATTGGAAGAGGCTATAAAACTCCTTCTGGTCTCTGGTGTTCTGCTTTGACCCTCTGGCATGTCAGGCAGGTACTGACATATTTAGCAATATCTCTTTTGAGTCCAGACCACCAGAACCTCTGTTTCACGTCTTGGTACATCTTGGTAGAACTAGGATGCATGGAGTAGGGTGTACTATGAGCTTCTACTAAAATCTTCCTTCTTAATTCCTCATCATTGGGGACACAAAGGTGGTTCCCCTGATAAAGGACTCCACTTTCTAAAACTCGAAACCCTGTATCTTCTTCTTGTATCCCCTGCTTGATCTTTTGGATATCTGGATCTTCACTTTACTTTCTTTGTATATCCTCGAGCAAGGTTGACTCTAAGGTCAATGCAGAGAGTTGCCCATAAATGACTTCAAGTCCGAAATCTGATAACTCCTTCTGCAGTGGCAGGGCTAATGATGACAAAGACATCAGGGATGCACTGGATTTTCTGCTTAGTGCATCTGCCACTTTGTTAGCTTTACCTGGGTGGTAGAGGATTTCACAGTTATAATCCTTGACCAACTCTAGCCACCTACGTTGTCTCATGTTTAAGTTCTTCTGGGTGAAGAAGTACTTAAGACTCTGATGGTCTGTGAAGATTCTACACTGAACTCCATACAAATAATGTCACCAGAGTTTCAGTACAAAGATCACAGCTGCCAACTCAAGATCATGAGTGGGGTAGTTCGTCTCGTAGTCTTTGAGTTGCCTGGAAGCATAAGCTATAACTTTTCCTTCTTGCATGAGTACAGCTCCTAGGCCCATCTTGGAAGCATCACTGTAGATGTCAAAACTCTTGTCACTTTCTGGAACTGTCAGAATAGGAGCACTGGTCAGTCTCTTCTTCAGCTCTTGGAAACTCTGCTCGCATTTGTCTGACCACTCAAACTTTTTGTTCTTTCTGGTCAGGGCTGTCAGTGGAGAGACTATCCTGGAAAAGTCCTCCACGAATTTTCTGTAGTACCCAGCTAAACCGAGGAGGCTTCTGATCTCCCTGGCGTACTTGGGTCTACTCCAGTTGTTGACCGCTTCTATTTTGGCTGGATCTACTTGGATACCTTCTTTAGAAATTATGTGGCCTAAAAACGCCACCTGATCTAACCAGAATTCGCACTTTGAGAATTTAGCATACAACTGCTTTTGCTGAAGGGTCTGCAATACTATTCTCAAGTGCGTGTCATGCTCCTCTGGGGTTCTGGAATAGACTAGATTGTCGTCGATGAACACAAGGACAAACTTGTCGAGGTATTCTCTGAACACTCTGTTCATTAAGTCCATGAAGACTGCAGGTGCATTAGTCACTCCAAAAGGCATGACTACAAATTTGTAGTGTCCAGATCTGGTCCTGGAAACTGTTCTGGGTGTATCACTTTCTTTCACTTCCAACTGATGATACCCAGAGTGTAGGTCTATTTTAGAGAACACTATTGCCCTTTTTAGCTGATCATATAGATCATCTATTCTGGAATGAGGGCACTTGTCCTTAACTGCTACTTTGCTCAGCGCTCTAAAATCTATGCACATTAGCATGGATCCATTTTTCTTCTTAATGAACAAATCTGGAGCTTCCCGGGGTGAATGACTAGGGCGGATGAAACCCTTGTCAAGTAGCTCCTGAAATTGTTCTTGTAACTCTTTTAGCACTGCTAGAGAAATTTGGTACAGAGTTTTTGAAATTGGGCTGGCGTCAGGAACCAATTCAATTTCAAACTTCGCTTCTCTGTTGGGAGGTAGTCCAGGTAGCCCTTATGGAAATACCTTTGGATACTCACAGACTACCCGAACATCTTCCTACTTGGGTCTTTCTTGTTATCTTTGTCCTTCCAGTTCTGATTACTTGACTGGGGTCTCTGTTTCCCCACTATCTTGTATTCAATCTTGACTGACTTGTGTTGCACTTGTTGTGCCTTGATGTTGTTCAGATAGTGCTCACTAATACCCTGCTGACCAGCTCTTCACCAATCTGTGGTCGGTGAGTTTCATTACTCACATTAAGTGATATTTCTGGTCTCAGCCTTCGGAGCATCAGTCTGACTCGTTCTTTCTCTGTACTTACTAACTCTAGGCAAAGACGAGCTTGTTGGTGCAACCTTAGGTCAAGGTTGACCTGGTTGACCCGACTCGAGTTGACTTGACTCGAGTTGTATTTTGATGTTTGACTTGGGAAGATTGTTGATGCAACCTTAGGTCAAGATTGACCTAGTTGAGTTGTATGTTGATGTTTGACGAAAAGAGAGTTCTATTCTTGATGTTTGACAAGAATAGATGTTTGGGAGATTGTTGGTGCAACCATAGGTCAAGGTTGACCTGGTTGACCTGATTCGGGAAAAAGTCTAAGTATGGAGACTTGGCAACGGAAAAGTCCAAGCAGGGAGCTTGGCACCGGAAAAGTCCAAGTATGGAGACTTGGCAACGGGAAAAGTCCAAGTATGGAGACTTGGCACGCGGAAAGTCCAAACAGGGAGTTTGGCACGGGAAAAGTCCTGTGATGTGATGCAGTGTGGAAAGTCCTGGTGAGTGAAGCCAGGCAGTGGGAAAGTCCTAACTGGGATGTTAGGCAGTTGGAAAGTCCTGGTGAGTGAAGCCAGGCAGTGAGAAAGTCCTAACTGGGATGTTAGGCAGTGTGGAAAGTCCTGGTGAGTGAAGCCAGGCAGTCGGGAAATCCTGGTGAGTGAAGCCAGGTGAAAATCCTAGTGAGTGAAGCTAGGTGAAAGTGAAAGTCCTGGTGAGTGAAGCCAGGCAGTGATGGAAATCCTGGTGAGTGAAGCCAGGTGAAAACCCTAGTGAGTGAAGCTAGGTGAAAGTCCTGGTGAGTGAAGCCGGGCAAGGGAAAATCCAGATGGATCAAGGGTGATCGGACATCTGGTGTTGAGAAGGTCAAGTAGGTCAAGGGAGTGACCGGATACTTGACACGAAGAGAAAAGTCCAAGTGGGTCAAAGGGATTGACCGGACACTTGGTGGGAAGTCTTAGCAGGTCAATGGAGTGACCGGATGCTAAGTATGATATACCAACAGGTCAAGGTTGACCGGATGTTGGTTTGGAAGGCTTGGGACTTGATTTGGGCAAAAACCAAGCTCTGGATCGATCAGTGGATCGATCCAATGATACACTGGGTTATCTGATCGGTCTGGTGACCGATCAGTAACCAAACAGTATGCTACTGTATGTTATCTGATCGGTCTGCAGACCGATCAGAAAGCGAACAGAAGGCAAAGAGAAAAGGAGAGGATCGGTCTGTGGACCGATCCACATGCACCCTGATCGGTCCATAGACCGATCAGGAGACGAACAGAGAACTTGGGCGTGTTCTCTGTGAAGAGTGCTGATCGGTCTGGGGACCGATCAGAACAGGTCCTGATCGGTCTGCAGACCGATCAGAGAGGATCTGGACCGATCAGGCTGAAGCCTGATCGGTCCACGCACTAGCCGTTGCGACACAACGACTAGATTCTGTGTCTTCTTTATCTTCTTCGCAGGTGCAGGTATAAAGGGGTCCAGGGCTTCGTTGCTGATAACTTCTTTTTTCTTCTTCCTTCTCTTCTGTTGAAGATTTGTGGGCTGCGATAAGAGCTCTGTTGAGTTCCTTCCGAAAGCTTCGCGTGAGCTTCCCCGACTGGAACAGCTGCTGCTGTTAGGGTTTTTGAAGCTGCTGCTTCATCCAGACTCCAGTCGACGAGAAAGCAAGTTTGGTAGAGTGCTTGTGTATTCTTACTGTATTTCTTGCTTATTCTTTGTTCTTGTACTCCTTATTGCTGTTGCAAAGATTATGGTGAGGTTTCTCCACCCAGAAGGAGTATATTAGCCGGTTCTCCGGGGACTCATCCACCGACGGATTGACTGGACTCGTCCACCTTACGGACACGCCGAGGAGTAGGAGCCCTAATCTCCGAACCTCGTTACATCGCTGTGTTAAGGTTTGATATTCTTCCTTTCGTTTCTAGTTTATTTTTCCGCTACGCTAACGAATTGTAGGAAGAAACGCGACGAATTGGGGTCGGCTATTCACACCCCCCTCTCTAGCCGTACAAAGGATCCTAACAAGTGGTATCAGAGCGAGGTCGCTCTTTGCCGGATTAACACCCGAGGGAGCACAAGCTAGAGAATAGATCAACTCGGAGAAGACATCACAATTCCACCTTTCTACGATCGCGACGACTTCGCGTTTTGGAAGGTAAGAATGAAATATTTTCTTATGACTAACCTTGAGAATTGGAGTTGTGTCCAATTAGGTTTCAAGCCTCCGACGGACAAGAAAGGAGAAACCCTAGAGAAGAAGAAGTGGACCAAGGAACAAGTCCACCAATCCCTAGTCAACGATGAGGTATTGAAGATTTTTGAATTTTCTTTACCTAATGATATTTTGTGTAGAATAGGTGGATACAACAATGCCAAGGAGTTGTGGAACAACTTGGCTAAGTACCATGAGGAGAGCTCCACTTCAAATCATGAAGAGGAGACAAGTGAGTCATCAAGTAGCTCACATCATGGAGGAGAGGATTTAGAAGTTGAGGGCCACTCAACATCTAAAGAAGAAGAGGAGGAGAGTTCTTCTTCAAGTTCGAAGCAAGAAGAAGAAGAAGCGTCTACCTCCGGAAGGGATGAAGAAGAGAGCTTTCACCCACCCTCAAACCTAGGTAACTCAAGCATTTTAATTTCTAGCAAATTACACATAATGTGCTTTGAGTGTAGGGAGTATGGACATTACAAGAGTAAATGTCCAAAGAGAGTTAGAAAGACTCCACCGGTGCCAAAGGTCAAGGAAGCCGGAGTCCCAACACGCAAGGGCAAGGAGCACGTGGTGTGCTTCCAATGCAAGCGAAGGGGACATTATCGGAGCCAATGTCCAAGAGGGAGGCAATCTCACAAGGACAAGAGATCGAGCACATGTATAGGGGGAGCTAGGGCAAACCCTAAGGTAATCTCTAAGGCACATTCTTGCAATTCTAGTAGGATGCATGCTAGTGGCCTTATTGCTATTGTCAAGAATGATAAGCATGTTAATTATAGAAATCGATACACATACTTAGGTGCCAAACATGTGAGCCTAGATAAGGATAACACTAGGAAAGCCAACCCTAGAATTAGCCCATCTAAGGCTAAGGAAAACCTAGGTAGGAATCCAAAATCATCTAGACATATGCCTAGGAATACCTCAAAGAAAAATGATAAATTAAAGCTTGAGGTATTAGAGAAAGAAAATCAAGTCTTGAGGTCAAGACTTGACTCTCTAGAAAAGGCTCTTGAGAATTTGACTCTAGGGTCTAGGAGTCAAAAACCCAAGTCCAAGGACAAGAAAGGTTTGGGTCACAAACCTAAGTCCCAAATGGTCAAGCCCACTTACCACAATGTTCCATTCGATTATGGAACAAAACCTAGGGCTAGGAAGACCATTACCAAGGTTACAAGGGGAGTCACCCATATAGTTGACCTTGACGAGACCCAAACGACCAAGGCTACAAAGCCTAAGAGGGTCATTAGGAGGGTTGCTAGGGAAGTCATCCCTAGTGAATATTTAGTGAACCCAATGAGCTCAAATAGGTATTGGGTTCCTAGGAGCATCTTCTTTACCCCATAAATGAGTTAGAGAGTGTCAACTCCAATAAGAAGGGTAGTTAACCCAACTTTGAGGAAATTGACACTCAAGGAGCATTTTCAAGGTTTTGTGAACCTTTGAAAATGAAAAGGAATTATCGTTTAATCCTTGAAGAGTAAATTGTGCCATATTTGAAAAATATCGATTTTAATCTTATTTGGCACAATTTAAGAAAACCTAGAGAAATACCATAATTGGGATTTTGGTTTTCTCTTAGGGATATATGGGCAATCTAGGGTTAGATTTTAAGTTAGCCAAGGCTAAGGATACTTAGATAGGGAATTTAGGTATTTTATTTGTGCTAACTTGCCATGATTGGTTGCCATATGCCATGCCATGACATCATATTTATTTTATTATCATTTGAAATGTCATGATAATGCTTAGGTTATCTATATGTCATGTTTATTTAAGTTTTCAAACTTTATGCCATGACATCATGACATTGGCACATGTTTTTACTTATGATATCATTTTATGCCATGTCATCATCTCTTGCATTAATAATCAATGAAATTGATTTAAGGATGAAAAACACATTTTGATATTGAGATCAAATTTGTGTTTAGAAAATGCATGAGGACCTTAGTCTAAGATACCTAAACCCATATCTCACATCAAAATTGACATGGATGTGTTTGATACACTTTAGATGTGTGTGAGATATTAGGATCATGAGTTAGGATCAAGGTGCATAGTTTTTGTACCTAGATGAGCCTAATTCAAGAAATGGAGGATCATAGGGAAAGCTTGTGTATAAGTCATGCACATTTAGCCCTAAGATTATGGTCCTAAATTAAAAGGTTTAAAATCATTTTGAAATTGATTTGGAAAACCTTGATGAAGCCATCTTAGTGATTGCATTCATCATTGAACATTGTGATACAAAGTTGACTTAAACTTGAACTATTTCAAAGTTTTTGAACTTTGTATCAAGATTGAAAAATGGAAGTTATTTTCATAGAAAACTATTTTTCCATGATAGTATATGTTATGAGGAATGTATCCTCAAAATTTCACAATTTTTTGAATTTTCTGGAATTTTCTAGGAGTTTCTGAATTTCGGGAAGGAAATTTCAGAAATCTGCCTATCAGAGTCTGGATCGTTCTGGGGACCGATCCAGGTAAGTCCTGATCGGTCTGTGGACCGATCCAGTGAAGCATGGATCGGTCTGCAGACCGATCCAGTAAGAACCAGAGAGCTTGGTGCGATCTGGTGAAGGCCTGATCGGTCTGGGGACCGATCCATGGGGTTTCTGATCGGTCTCGGGACCGATCAGAGCGTGCCAGTTTCTGATTTTCAGCTGTTGGTCTGAAATTTCAGCTGGAAGTTGGGTTTTGTGGATTTCTAAAGGTTTGGAACTCACAAAGACATTGTTGGTGCAATGGTCAAGGGGGAGTTGACCTTTAGGGGGAGTTTTAACTAATTGTCAAGGGGAAGTTGACTTTTAGGGGGAGTTTTTACTCCTTAAGACTTTTGAGGATTAGTGATATGGGATTATCACTAAGTTGGTTGTTAAGTTTAGTATCAAGGGGGAAATTAAGAGTTTAAATGAAAGGTATGGGACTTTCATTAGGAAGAAACTCTTGACCTTGATACTCTCCTTTTTCTTTTTGATGTGTGTCAAAAAGGGGGAGAGTGTTCATTGGAGAATTATTGGAGAACCCAAGTTAGGTTATCGGGTTAACCTAAGCTAGGGGAAGAATGTCAAGGAATGTTCGAGGAAGAACATTGGATTTCTTTTTGATGTGTGTCAAAAAGGGGGAGAATTATTGAGAACCCAAGTTAGGTTATCGGGTTAACCTAAGGGGAGAATGTCCAGAGAATGTTCAAGGAAAGAACATTGGACATTGGAAGATGGTTGGAAAACCTAAGTTAGGTTATCGGGTTAACCTAACTTGATTATGGGTTTTGTCAAACATCAAAAAGGGGGAGATTGTTGGTGCAACCTTAGGTCAAGGTTGACCTGGTTGACCCGACTCGAGTTGACTTGACTCGAGTTGTATTTTGATGTTTGACTTGGGAAGATTGTTGATGCAACCTTAGGTCAAGATTGACCTAGTTGAGTTGTATGTTGATGTTTGACGAAAAGAGAGTTCTATTCTTGATGTTTGACAAGAATAGATGTTTGGGAGATTGTTGGTGCAACCGTAGGTCAAGGTTGACCTGGTTGACCTGATTCGGGAAAAAGTCCAAGTATGGAGACTTGGCAACGGAAAAGTCCAAGCAGGGAGCTTGGCACCGGAAAAGTCCAAGTATGGAGACTTGGCAACGGGAAAAGTCCAAGTATGGAGACTTGGCACGCGGAAAGTCCAAACAGGGAGTTTGGCACGGGGAAAAGTCCTGGTGAGTGATGCCAGGCAGTCGGAAAGTCCTGGTGAGTGAAGCCAGGCAGTGGGGAAGTCCTAACTGGGATGTTAGGCAGTTGGAAAGTCCTGGTGAGTGAAGCCAGGCAGTGAGAAAGTCCTAACTGGGATGTTAGGCAGTGTGGAAAGTCCTGGTGAGTGAAGCCAGGCAGTCGGGAAATCCTGGTGAGTGAAGCCAGGTGAAAATCCTAGTGAGTGAAGCTAGGTGAAAGTGAAAGTCCTGGTGAGTGAAGCCAGGCAGTGGTGGAAATCCTGGTGAGTGAAGCCAGGTGAAAACCCTAGTGAGTGAAGCTAGGTGAAAGTCCTGGTGAGTGAAGCCGGGCAAGGGAAAATCCAGATGGATCAAGGGTGATCGGACATCTGGTGTTGAGAAGGTCAAGTAGGTCAAGGGAGTGACCGGATACTTGACACGAAGAGAAAAGTCCAAGTGGGTCAAAGGGATTGACCGGACACTTGGTGGGAAGTCTTAGCAGGTCAATGGAGTGACCGGATGCTAAGTATGATATACCAACAGGTCAAGGTTGACCGGATGTTGGTTTGGAAGGCTTGGGACTTGGTTTGGGCAAAAACCAAGCTCTGGATCGATCAGTGGATCGATCCAGTGATACACTGGGTTATCTGATCGGTCTGGTGACCGATCAGTAACCAAACAGTATGCTACTGTATGTTATCTGATCGGTCTGCAGACCGATCAGAAAGCGAACAGAAGGCAAAGAGAAAAGGAGAGGATCGGTCTGTGGACCGATCCACATGCACCCTGATCGGTCCACAGACCGATCAGGAGACGAACAGAGAACTTGGGCGAGTTCTCTGTGAAGAGTGCTGATCGGTCTGGGGACCGATCAGAACAGGTCCTGATCGGTCTGCAGACCGATCAGAGAGGATCTGGACCGATCAGGCTGAAGCCTGATCGGTCCACGCACTAGCCGTTGCGACACAACGACTAGATTCTGTGTCTTCTTTATCTTCTTCGCAGGTGCAGGTATAAAGGGGTCCAGGGCTTCGTTGCTGATAACTTTTTTTTTTCTTCTTCCTTCTCTTCTGCTGAAGATTTGTGGGCTGCGATAAGAGCTCTGTTGAGTTCCTTCCGAAAGCTTCGCGTGAGCTTCCCCGACTGGAACAGCTGCTGCTGTTAGGGTTTTTGAAGCTGCTGCTTCATCCAGACTCCAGTCGACGAGAAAGCAAGTTTGGTAGAGTGCTTGTGTATTCTTACTGTATTTCTTGCTTATTCTTTGTTCTTGTACTCCTTATTGCTGTTGCAAAGATTGTGGTGAGGTTTCTCCACCCAGAAGGAGTATATTGTATTAGCCGGTTCTCCGGGGACTCATCCACCGACGGATTGACTGGACTCGTCCACCTTACGGACACGCCGAGGAGTAGGAGCCCTAATCTCCGAACCTCGTTACATCGCTGTGTTAAGGTTTGATATTCTTCCTTTCGTTTCTAGTTTATTTTTCCGCTGCGCTAACGAATTGTAGGAAGAAACGCGACGAATTGGGGTCGGCTATTCACACCCCCCTCTCTAGCCGTACAAAGGATCCTAACAGAGCTAGCCTGTCGAATCCTTTGATCGCTTCTTCTACTAGTAGGTCACCTTGTCTAAATTCTATAAGCTCCTCATAATATTTATTGGTGATCCATTGGCGGAAGAACTCTTCGTAAAATTATGTCTCAATGTCAGCCCAGCTCATCTGGTTGAATGCTCTCTTACTCTTAACTCGCTCCCACCACATACAAGCATCTCCAGATAAGCAGAAAGAGGCACACATAACCTTCTCGACTTCTGGCCAGTCAAGAAGCTCCATTGTGCTCTCAAGTGTCTTAAACTAAGCCTGGGCATCCTAGGGCTCAATCGTGCCTAAAAAGTTTTCTGGTTTCAGCTTCAGCCACTGGATGAGGTATGCTTCTTGTCTTCTAGGTGTTGTGGCGACTTCCAGGGCAACTGATGGGACTTCAATCACCACTGGGGTCTCCACATTGATGGCTGGGGGTGTGGGAGGAGCTGGCTTCTAATTGGCCATCAGATTGGCAATCACTTGTTACTGCTCTACTACTTGTCTTTGAAGTTGAGCAACAACTTTAGAGAGATTAGGCCCAGTTGTTCTGGGCTATTCGTTCTCCTGATCTTGGTTCTCAGTACGAACGGTATGGGGATGTCCTCTTCTTGACATCTAGTTATACAGAGAAAAAGACTTGGTATCTTCTCTACCCTTTCTAAACATACATATTTGTATATGAATAAAGAAAACAGCAAAAACTCTTATCTGACTTAAGCACTTATAAATAATTACTCTATACTGCAGTTAATAATAAGGAAAGCAATAAAAGAAAGAACTTAAATACTTTCTTACTTTAAGACGGCAAGGATGATGCTGATGTGTGTGATGCTGGAGAATGGGAACTGCTCTGATACCAACTATAACGACCACCCTTCTTACTACTCCACCACTCTCTAAGGTGACCACTACTTAACTACTAACTCTACTTAACCGGTGTGATCGAAACCACGAGGAGTCCTTACCAAAAAATTTCGGCAGAGTCTCCTCTGTACCGGTGACCAAAATCTTAAATACAAACACTATATACACAGCCACAGGCGGTTGGAACATATATCAAACACCCACGCAGTTTAATAAGTGACAAAAACTATAATATCTACCTATTACACAGAAACTCATCACAACATGCAAACTAAAACACGAATAAACTCAATAGGAAAATAGAATATAAAATACAGTCTCAATGACATCAACCATAGAGTACAACTCCATTACTTCTTATCCACTAAACATGAAAACTCAAAGCTTCCCAGATCTTTCCATAGTCATGGCATCACACACCTCCATCAGACATCCTCCTTGTCGCCTTCCTCTTTACACTTTAACTATTCCCTTATCTGCAGTAGGAGGAAAAAATAAATCTATAAGCAAAACGCTTAGTAAGTACTAATCTATCTCACAAAAACTCGAAAGTGCATAAGATGCAAAGGATACTGAAACTGAAAATGCTAAAAAGAAAAACTACACATGCTCATCTAATAGCAAAACACTAAAATAAACTGCATACTCATGATATACATGAATAAATCTATATGCTGGAAATAAAGCTAATCATGCTCAATAAACTCATAAGGAAAGAAAATGAAAACTAATACTGAATGCTTAGCATTATAAGAGTTGAACTTTACTGGTTCTAAACATAGGTGATACTTGTTTCATTTACTTATAGCCTTATACTTGAAATTAATTCTTAACTTTCTTCTTCTCTTTCTTGGGCCCAGGCTTAGTACCATCTTATGCGCGCTCTCTAATAGTGACTGAGATAGCGAGCCTCCAGTCCTATGAGGATAAAGACCTTGGTCTTACCAGGGCCAAGACCTCGGAATTGGTCACCTGGATTTGTTTAACGACAACCTTGGAAGTCGGGTACTAGCCTCTTACTTTAATTTACTTGTTATCTTTTCTAACTAGACCTTGGTCTTTTTCTTACTTGTAGTTACCCATAATCCTCAAAAGGTTTAATAGGGCACATAATTATTCCACTAAAATACATGGCTATTCATCTTATTAAAATAGAAAAAACAACTAACTATATGCTTCAGATTAAAGAGCTATTAAAAGCTAACTAGCACATATATGTATATGTATCAAAACAAGAAACTAGAAACTAAATTATAATTCATTACTGCTCATGCTATTCAAATACTGCAAGTGTATCTAACAAGTAAAAAATTGCAACTAACTGAGCATGCTTTATAGCTTTATAGCTTTAAAGCAAGCAAATCAAACTACAAGATAAGCTTAATAGCTGTTCATGTTCAAGAAATTCAAGAAACTAACACTACATACTTTAAATGAAGGCTGTTCTTGCCTTTCTGAGTAGCAAGGAAAATGTTAAACCCATTCTAACTAAATAAAGGGTTGTTCTTGCCCTTTTTAGTAGCAAGGAAACTAAGCTACAAGGTACACTATATATATATGTTGTTCGTCTAAATTGAAATCCTAACTAATAGGGCTGTTCTTGCTAAAACAAGGTTGTGCACATTTGGCACGTATAACTGAGTGCCAAATAATTTTTAAACACATATTATCATGTACAGGTTAACATGAAAAGAAAGCAACATAATTTAGGAATGCACTTCTGAGACATTCTGGTTTGACATCTAGACCCTATATGGAAGCAACTGGGCAATATAACAATTATGATAAAAATAAAACAGGCAATTATAACATATTGCTATCCTGCTAAATCCGAACTCTACATCTAATTCCGTTTGAAAAACATGAAGGGCAACCATATCATGTTTCTATCATACTAAATCCAAACTCTACAACTAGTTCCATAAGGAAAACATGCGCTGTTCAAGAACCAACATATTCACAGAATTCATGCTTCAATCTGTAAATCTAACCACCAAAGCCTAATTTGCAAGTTAAAGCTATGATTTATCATGCAAACCTTCTAGAAAAGAACTAAACTCAACAATCACTAGCATACCTAGCAAATGTTATAGAATAGTTACGCCACTGATTTATAACTCACGGCAGGAAACAACAAAGCAGGTAATCTAAACATTTCTTACTGTGCTTACATGCTAAGAATTAAAGTGAACTCCTTCTATACAATTAAACTTGAACAATAAACTAGCATGCTTAACATGTATGCCATGGAAGGTAAGTAATGAAAGGGAAGACCCTAGCTTATAATCCTGTTCAACAGCAAACCCAAGCAAGAAACTTTCGGCACAGCAACCTCTAAAAGGAAACCTAACATAGGATTCCAACACAGTAACCCTAGTTTATTCAGAAGGGAAACCCTATCATAGAAATCCGAAAAACTAATGCCCTAACATGGCAAATTCGGTACAGCACAACAATTCAACACAGAAAAATCCGAAAGCAAGGAAACGAAATCCAAAGAATTCGAAACAACTCCTACCACAGGTGAGTAGTACTTACAGAGATGTTCTTGGACTTACAACCAAGAGGAAGACCTAGGGTTCGGATGAGCCCCCAACCGAAGGAGGAAGAAGGTTCTAGGGTTTGGAAACTTGCAACTTTCGGCCTCTTCTTGTGCCCGCGCGCTCTCCTTGCCGAGAGAAGCTCGGACTTGTGAAGAATCCGCGGAGGAGGGAGCTCGCCGGCCGCCGGAGTGGCCTAGGTGCGTGCTGCGGTTTTCGCCCGAGAAAGGGAGACGCCGTCGCGAGGGAGAGGGGAAGGGCAGATGGGTTTTTCGGGAGAAAGGAAAACCTAATCTTTTTATAACTAGGCTTAATTTGGTTCAAATTATAACTATACCTTAAATATATTTCTCTACCTCTTAGGTTAACATGGCCCGCTGGCACAGCTGGTCAGTCGGGTTTTAACCGAGTCAAGGGTCTCGGCTTCAATCCCTCAGCCGCACCCTTTTTATTTCGATTTATTTTAAATGTTCCAACTATAGCTTAAATATATTTCGATGTAGGTTTAATTAAGAAACAATCGTCTGGTTTGTTGGTTAAGTGAATCTATGCATAACCCGAGGTTTTTGGTTCAAACCTCGGCTTTGACAATTTTTTTGTCAAGACTTCCTTCGTTTTGTAAAAATATCAAATGACTTCCAAAAATTACATAAAAATACTCTAAAAATTTCTAAAAATCTCTAGAATATTTTAAAAGCATTTCCAAATATTTTTAAGGACATTTAGAACTTGAAATAGGGAAAATTGGGTCGTTACACCTTTGCTTAAGGTAAAAGGCAAAACTAAATCTGCACTTGTAAGGGTTGTTCATATTCGGAATTTACAACAAGATTTTGAAACTGAACTTCCAAATCACCAAACTGTGCAGGCTTGTTAAACTACAAGGAAACCAAACAATAAGGATGTTCATGCCCCTCTTTATAACACAAATCTAAATGCATACTTTATCTATACCATTCATTTATTTTCTTTTCTTTGGGGTTCACGGCAACAATATTCAAACAATATCATTCATTTTTTTCTTTTCACAGCATACTTTAGAAATAAAGAAGGAAAACCAGAATCCGGAGCTACTCCTACCACAGGTGAGTAGTACTTACTGTGATTTTCTTGGACTTACAACCGCGAGAGAGAAGCAAGTTCTAGGGTTTCGGGTGGAGCTTGAAACCTCGGCAATTCCCTTGTGTCTGCGTCTCTTCTTGACGAGAGGAGCTCGATGGTGTGAGGACCTCTCGGAAAAGGGTGCTCGCCGGCCGTCGGAAATGCCCTAGCTCTCTGCCGCGGTTCTGCCCGAGAAGAGAATCGCTCGAAGAAGGGGAGCAGTGTCGTCGCGGGAGGAAGAAAGGGAAAACGGGATTTAGGGGGTACTAGCCTCTTACTTTAAATTTCTTGTTATCTTTTCTAACTATACCTTGGTCTTTTCTGTACTCATAACTTCTTATAATCCCTTAATAGAGTTTAATAGAACTCTTATCTTTTCCACCTACAAGCAGATCCTAGAGTTTTTATAGAGCAACAGGAACCTTTAAGCATGTATCAACAGAATAAATCAAAGGAAAGCAAGTCTGGCTTCTTTAAGCATGCTACAATAAACATAAATTAAAGAAAAGTAAATCTGCACTCTCTAAGCATGCTACAGTAAACGGAAATCAAAGGAAAGAAAATTTGAACTCTCTAAGCATGCTACAATAAACATAAATTAAAGGAAAGTAAATCTGAACTCTCTAAGCATGCTACAATAAACATAAATTAAAGGAAAGCAAATCTGCACTCTCTGTATCCTAGAATGAATGGTAACAAGGAAGTATACCTAAACCACATGTTAGAATAAAGAGACTTAAATCTGTACACTTGAATGAATCAATCTAGAAGCTAACACGCAAGGTCTCAGCGAGAATAAAGTCCAACACCTACAGTATAAATTCCTTAAGCATATTTATTAAGTCAATTTTCTGCTGAAGCATGCGGACATGTGGGGGAGCTATATTGTAAATCAGCATATAGTTTATTTTATATAACTATTCTTGAAAGAAGTAGCTAAGGACTTGTACACATGAAAGGAACCCGAATCTGTATTTGCCTTTGCTAAAGGTAAAAGACAAAACTAAATCTGCACTTGTAAGGGTTATTCATATTCGGAATTTACAACAAGATTTTGAAACTGAACTTCCAAATCACCAAACTGTGCAGGCTTGTTAAACTACAAGGAAACCAAATAATAGGGTTGTTCGTGCCCCTCTTTATAACACAAATCTAAATGCATACTTTATCTATACCATTCATTTATTTTCTTTTCTTTGGGGTTCACGGCAGCAATCTTCAAATAACATCATTCATTTTTTTTTCTTTTCACAACATACTTCAGAAATAAAGAAGGAAAATGAGAATCTGGAGCTACTCCTACCACAGGTGAGTAGTACTTACTGCGGTTTGCTTAGACTTACAACCGCGAGAGAGAAGCAGGTTCTAGGGTTTCGGGTGGAGCTTGAAACCTCGGCGATTCCCTTGTGTCCGCGTCTCTTCTTGACGAGAGGAGCTCGATGGTGTGAGGACCTCTCGGAAAAGGGTACTCGTCGGCCGCCGGAAATGCCCTAGCTCTCTGCCGCGGTTCCGCCTGAGAAGAGAATCACTCGAAGAAGGGGAACAGCGCCGTCGCGGGAGGAAGAAAGGGAAAACGGGATTTAGGGGTTCGAGAAAAGAAATTAAATCTTTCTACTTAGGGTTATTTTTTGGTTCCAACTATAGCTTATATATATTTTGTTCCCTACTTGATTAACAAAACTCCCATGGAACACTTGGTTGGCTGCGTTCTACTTAAGGCTCAGCTCATGGGTTCAAATCTCGGCTGCAACCCTTTTCTTCCTATTATTTCCTGTTATTAACTTCTACTACTTATATAAATTTTGTTCTCTATATGTTCATGAAAAGGTCGTGGAACAGTTGGCTGGCTGGATTCGGTTAAGGTTCGGTTCAGGTCCGAGGTCCACGGTTCGAATCTCGGCTCGGACATTTTTTTGTCAAAACTTCTTTTGTTTAGTAAAAATACCAAACAACCTCCAAAATTTTCATAAAAATACTCTAAAAATTCCTAAAAATCTCTAGAATATTTTAAAATCATTTCTAAATATTTTTAAGGACATTTAGAGCTTGAAATAGGGAAAATTAGGTCATTACAATGTTAGTCCACAAACATATCCTGCAAAACCAAGTTAGCACAGATATTAATTAATATAATATTATGAGAGTCTTCGGACTGTCTGGGTCTGACTTCGGATTTCCAACCGGAAATCCTATGTCGACCCGACGCCTACTGTTCCCTCTATGGGGAACGCGTCCTCACCTACTGCACTCAGGAGATTTACCTGTTGCCAGTGTGATCCTCCAGATCGACTAGACTTTTGCTCAGCATTCGAAGCTTCCAGACTTTCTGCTGGACTCCCGCTTCCCAGCCCGTTCAGTATTCCACCTGGTTCGCGATACCAGGACTTTCCACCTAGGGTTACCACCCCCTAGGACTTTTGCCAGAAGCTCTCGACCCGCCAAGACTTTCCGCATAGGGTTACCACCCCCTATGACCTAGGGTTACCACCCCCTAGGGTTTTCTACCTGCCTAACCACAGCTAGGACTTTTGCCTAAGTACACTTAGGACATTTCCTACAAGCTCATTCAAACTATTAGACCACAAGATGACTTAACTTTGAACCCTTTGTCGTTATCAAAACTTGGGTTCGATCGTCTGATGCTTCCCACACCAACAATCTCCCTCTTTTTGATTATGGAAATTCAAATTCAAAGTTAAGTAAAACAAAATGCATAAATAAACATAAGCATGCTTTTAAATAAGAAGTTTAAGCACAAACGTAAGCATACTTAAGTAACAAGTTAAGTACAAGCTAAAGAAAATTTAAACTTTATAAAAGTTAAGGTAAATTTAAAATTTTCAAAGTTAAGGCTCCCCCTTAATATGAGAACTCTTATCCTTAATTTGAATTTTTTGTCCTACTCTCCCCCTTTGCCATATATCAAAAAATTTTGTAGGAAAAACTTAGTAAAAATGTTGAAGCTCAAAAATAACATTTAAAACACCTGTAGGGAAAATTTGTAAGAATGTTGAAGCCCAGAAATATTTAAAACACTTGGCTTTTAAAACTTTGTAGGGAAAACTTTGTAGGAAAAACTTAGTAAAATTTTGCTAATTGAAAATAGTTTAAGTGCAAAACAACTCTGTTTATCCAAAATTTTGAAAACTTAAGCTTTTAAAGAATTTATTTAAAGATTTTTCATTAAACTTAAAAGTCTTTTGAAAAGGGATTTTCTTACGTACGAAAATTGAATTAAGTTTGGGAAAAACTTTTAAAGAAAACACTTAGCTTTAAAGAAAGGATATTTGGCTAATTTAAAGAACACTTAGCTTTTTATAATTAATTTTCATTGTAAAACTCTTAGCTAAATGTCTAAAGAGATAATTTTCTTTCAACTAAGTTTAAAGAGCTAGTAAAAAGTTTACTTTGAAAAATAACTTTAGCCAATTTTGAAACTTAGTTGAAATCTTTGGGGAAAAATAAATTTTTAAACTCTGTTAGATAGATTCGAAAAGCTTTGTTGGTAAATATTTTCTTAATTTTGAACAAGATTTTTGAACAATAACTTGGAAAGAGAAAAAAATAAACTTCACTAAATTTTCAAAAGACTTTGAAAAGTATAAAAAAATATTAAGAAAGTCTAAGACTATAAAAAATATTTAAATGAATAATGAATTTCAAAATACTTAACGACCAAGGAGGAGCAATAAGTTTAAACCTTAATGTCCAAGCATGAGTCGAGTTACATTGATTGCAAGTTAACTAAGTTCTTTTAGTAAGGTATCAGAATCCTAATGTGTAAGTTGAGTAACCCTAAAAATCAAACACTTAATTTCTCGGCCACATGTCTAACCATCTAGTTACTAGCTGATTGCCCAGAGGACAATAACTTTTACTTGGTTAGTCAAGTTAAGTCAATAGATCTAGTTAGATTTGCCTAGGGCTGGATGACTTGACTTGATTATTGTAAATTAGGTATTTAACGACCAGACTCATATTGATGCACAGATATAAGCATTCTTGAGTCCAGGCTGTACCCTATGCATCTCACACCATTCTAAGTTTTTCAAGCACAATCAAGGTAAGCCTAGGTGTTTGTGAGATGCTCTGGCTGAATTCTAGGGGAACATGATTTCTAAGGTAGAGCCTAGGCTAAGTCCAAATTTGAAAATCTAGTAAAATTAGAATTTTGAAAACAAAATTTTTTCTTGAATTTTTAAAACGCAAGATGATTTTGAAAACAAGTAAAACATTTAAGAATAAAGGTAGGAAACTGATTTGAAAATCAAAATCTATTCTCCTCAACCCATTCCTATTTGTGCAGAAAACAAATAAAACTAGTAAGAATAAATAAGTAGAGTTCTCTAACACTAGTACAACCAGAGTAGAAAATGAAGATGTCTGTGTAATATCCAAGATACATGATAGTGTCAAAAAGCAGGATCATCAGCTGGAGGATTGTCAGCTGGAGGTGGTGCAAGGGGCTGCTTGAGTGCAGGCTCAGGCTGTCCTTGGCGACGTATCTCACCCCGGAGGGAAGCGAATCCTGCAGCTATCTCGGATCGTAGAGATCAGAGGAAGCGATGGCTATCTAGTACAGCCCGTCGCGTCTGAATAGACTAGATCTCGAGTCGAGCGAGTCTGTCCTAGACGGAAAGTGGTGCCGAGGTTGAAGGTCCGGCTGATGTGGAAGGCCCGGCAGAGGTGGAAGGATCTGACAGTCCTGCAAAACCAAGTTAGCACAGATATTAATTAATATAATATTCTGACAGTCTTCGGGCTGTCCGAGTCTGACTTCATATTTTCAACCGGAAACCCTAGGTCGACCCGACGCTAACTGTTCCCTCTATGGGGAACACGTCCTCACCTACTCCACTCAGGAGATTTACCTGTTGCAAGTGCGATCATCCAGATCGACTGGACTTTTGCTCAGCGTTCGAAGCTTCCGGACTTTTTGCTGGACTCCCGCTTCCCGGCCCGTCCAGTCTTCCACCTGGTTCGCGACACCAGGACTTTCCACCTAGGGTTACCACCCCCTAGGACTTTTGCCTGAAGCTCTCGACCCGCCAAGACTTTCCGCATAGGGTTACCACCCCCTATGACCTAGGGTTACCACCCCCTAGGGTTTTCTACCTGCCTAACCGCAGCTAGGACTTTTGCCTAAGTACACTTAGAACTTTTCCTACAAGCTCATTCAAACTGTTAGATCACAAGACGACTTAACTATGAACCATTTACCATTATCAAAACTTGGGTTCAATTGTCTGATGCTTCCCACACCAATAGGATGCATCTTCGGGACGTCCTGAGATGTGATGGGTAGAATGCATGTAGTCAGGACTCTATACATGATGTAGTCTTGTACCCTAAGAGACATCGACCTGAAGCCCAAGTGGTCTCCCCCCCTCCTCCCCCCCCCCACACACACACACAAAAAAAAAAGAAAAAAAAATACTCATAGAGTGTATCTAGAGTAATGTGGGAGTAGGGCTCGCCAAATGGCGGATCCCTACTAGGGTAGCACAGGTAAGGGCATGCTGACTGTCTAAGCTCTAAACTGGTACGTAATAAGGAAGGAGTAAACTGGATGTCCTTTTCACCAACTCTGGTGGAATAGATCAAATCATCAACCCTCTCAAGGTTGTTGTAAAACTGGGCACATAAATCTTGGTTTACCGCATTACTGCAGTAAACCAGTCTATCCAGTTGATAGTGTGCAATCATCTGAATCATAGGCTGACAATAACTAGTGAAAAAAGGTCTACTTAAGTATCTACATTTAATCACAAAGTATGAATGCTCAATGAAACTAAGCCTATGCTGCTCAGTAGGGAATCTAGCATCGTTAGAAGGCGCAGTGCCCGATGTGGACGCAACATTGCGTTGTTTCCTAATTTTACCCATATAATCATAAAATAGTAAAACAAGCACAGCAAATACATATAAGATGATTTAAAATGGATTAGGGTATACCTAGGAGGCATTATTAGTCTTAGATGAAGAAAACTTGGGTTGAAGGCGCCTTTAGAGGATTGATTTGGTGAGAAATCGGTGAAGAAATGGCGAGAGAAGACGAACAGAAACTCTTCTATTCGCTGTAAATTTTTCGGTTGAAGGCGCCTTCAACATCTTTGAAGGTCCCTTAGAGGTGTTGCGCCTCGGAGATGATCTGAGGCGCCCTAAAATAGGTAGGCGGGAGTTTTCCCGCCTTTCTTGAGGGCGCCTCCCTTGTGTGGGAGGCGCCTCCGAGAGGCGCCTGAGGTTTGATTTTTTTTTTAAATAATTTTTAAATAAGTTTTTAAAAGAATTTTTAAAAAAGAATTTTAAATAAGAATAAGTTTTAGAAGAATTTTTAAATAATTTTTTTAAAAGTCTTTTAAAATAAGTTTTAAAAGATTTTTAAATAAGTTTTAAAAGATTGTTAAATAAGTTTTTAAAGAGATTTTAAATAAGTTTCTAAAAAGATTTCAAATAAGTTTTAAAAATACTTTTAAATAAACTTTTAAGAAGATTTTAAATAAGTTTTAAAAAGATTTTTAAATAAGTTTTAAAAAGATTTTAAGTAAGTTTTTTAAATAAGTTTTTTTAAAAAAAAGATTTTTAAATAAGTTTTTAAAAAGATTTTTAAATAAGTTTTTAAAAAGATTTTTAAATAAGTTTTTTAAAAAGATTTTAAATAAGTTTTTAAAAAGATAAGTTTTTCAAAATTATTTTAATTAAGGTTTTTTAAAAAGATTTTAAATAAGTTTTAAAAATATTTTTAAATAAGTTTTTTTTAAAAAAGATTTTTAAATAAGTTTTTTCAAAAAATATTTTTAAATAAGTTTTTAAAAAGATTTTTAAATAAGTTTTTAAAAAAGATTTTTAAATAAGTTTTTAAAAAGATTTTTAAAAAGTTTTAAAAAGATTTTTAAATATGTTTTTAAGCAGATTTTTAAATAAGTTTTTTAAAAAGATTTTAAATAAGTTTTAAAAATATTTTTAAATAAGTTTTTAAAAAGATTTTAAAAAATTTATTAAGTTAATTAATTAGATTAGTCTAAGTTCAATCTAGATCCATCTCACCCGATTCTAAGTTATTAATCAGGGAACCTTAATTAATTTTGTGAGATGGTTATCTTTGATTTAGATTATTTCTAAGGATTAATTTACATTTGAGTTAAACTTAGGTTTTCCAATTGGTTAATTAAATATACATTTTGAAGATTGGCTCCCAGGCTATAGCGAGGCACTAGGCCTTCTTGGGTATGGGATCATCCACTACTTCTAGACAGAGCCTTTCAAATAAAATATATATTTAATTTCCCTTTTTGAAACCCCTAAGTTTAACTAAACAAGTATAAATTACGCCTAGATCCTTAGTCTATCCTAGTCTAAACATGCTTATTACCAAAAAAAAATAAAAATAAACAAGCATCAAGGAATTTTATCTATTTATTAATATAGTTTTTCTAATAGCTCCCCCTGGATCATAGCCTCTATATGGTCTATCAAGGTAATGTACTTGATCCTTGGGGACCCAATATTGACCAAGTCAAACTTGATTGACCAAGTTAGACTTAAGTACCCATGCTTGGCCTATCTTTCTATTCGGTCTGTTAACAAGCGATAAATAAGATCGATATTTATTTTTAGTTCTAAATCCTAGTCCGGATCAATTGTATACGGCTTTCTGATTTCCCAGAATCAAGTTGAGATTCTTGGAACCCAATGTAAACCGTTCCAATGTTAACTTCAAATCTTTGACTTGACTTTTCAGACTGGAATTCTCTTCCTCAAGCTTTTGGACTTGAGTTGAGGTTCTAGTCTGAACTTGGTCAGTCAAGGATTTGGAGTTAGTCACTTCTTTAAGGGATGTTACTTCCTTTAGAAGTGACTTAATCCGAACATTAGACTTAGCTAGTTTACGCATTAAGTAATTTATCAAATTATATAACCGAAATGTACTTACAGAGGAGTTCGGGCCTTCAGAAATGGATATAGATCTGTGGCTTCTCTCAGACTTGGCTTCCGATTCATCCTCACTTCCGGAGTCGTTGATCTGGTCCCGAGTGGTCATTGCGAGGAAACTTGTTTGTTCGAGTTATTCACCATTGGACTCTTCCCGAAGAAGACTCGTCCCAAGTCGCTTTCAGGACCTTCTTCCTTCTAGGTTTCTTGGCGTCTTTCTAATTTGGGCAATTGGCCTTGATGTTCCCCTTTTGGTTGCATCCGTAGCACGTGATCTCGAACTTCACCTTTGGTTGTGTCTCCTTGGACTGGATCACTTTTCTAACATCCTTTTTGTTGAAGCCCTTCTTCTTTCAGTAGAGCTTCCTCACCAGGTTGACAAGCTCGGTTGTGAGCTCGTCGTCGTCATCGTCTAAATCTGGTTCTTCTTCCAATTCTGATTTGGTTTGCGCCTTCTGCGTGTACCTGCAACTAAAGCTACACCCTTCTCAGCTGGGCGTGCATTAGTTTTCTCATGTAATTCAAACTCGGAAAACAGTTCATCTAATTTTATTGATGAGAGATCCTTGGATACCTTGTAGGCATATACCATGGATGCCCATAAGGTATTCCTAGGAAAGGCGTTGAGTGCATACCTTATAATGTCCCTATTCTCCACCCTTTGGCCGATTGCGTGGAGTCCGTTCAATAGGTCTTGTATGCGGGCGTGCAGTTGGCTTACCATTTCATTTTCCTACAATTTAATGTTATACAGTTTATTTAAAATAAGGTCTCTCTTGCTTACCTTTGTGTCTGATGTACCCTCGTGTAGTTCGATCAGTTTTTACCACAGCTCCTTTGCACTTGAGAAAGGTTCTACTCTGTTGAGTTCCTCCTTTGTCAGGTCACACTGGAGGGTGCAGGTTGCTTTGACATTAGCTTCTACCTTCTTGATTAGGGTTGCATCCCAGTTCTCGCAAGGGAGTGTCTTGCCGACGCGATCAGTTGGTATTTCCAGCCCAATTTTGACGATCATCCAAACTTCAAAATGAGTCTGGAGATACACCTCCATTCGACCCTTCCAGTAACCAAAGTCGTCTCCGGTGAAGAGAGGTGGGCGGGCAGTGCTATATCCTTCTTGGAGAGCCATTAGAGATCTTGAAAAATGAACAGAAAACGAGTCCCAGAACTTGATCCTGGATTAGCATTGCGGTATAAAAGTAAAAATAAATTACAATCTTGAGTGGTGTTGCACCAACTTCGAGACAGATCTGATTATGAAAGAAAACTAGATCGGAAGATGGTAAGAATACTGATTCCGATCGACTCCGAAAAACTAAAAAATACCACGAAAAATTGCTTGACTAGTGGTTGCACCAAGTCGAAGTGCCCCTGCTCTGATACCAATTGTTGAATCGAGAAGCGCTAGAGGGGGTGAATAACGCTCGTGGCTTTCACGTGTTTCAGATTCGAAAATCGACAAAAGTAAAGTAGCGGAATAGAAAATAAAAGCAAGACACAAGGACACCAAGATTTACTTAGTTCGGAGCCTTGGGCGACTCCTACTCCAAGGCCACGCTCGTTGAGCATTTACGTTGGGAAACAACTATAATTTCAAAAAAGTATTACAAATTAAGTACAACTAAAAGCTGTAATAAAACTTATACCGATAACAAAACACTAAGTTTGAGGCTCCTAGTCATCGGGGACTTGCTACAGCTTTTCTGGATCGTCTATTGAGCAGCACGAAGAAGATTGATCGCTTGAGATTTGATTGTTTGAGGTGCTAGTCGAGATCTTCTTAAATAGGTTGTTGGAGGCGCCTCAAACCCCTCATAGAGACGCCTCAAACATGAAAGCTTATCCCGCTTTCAACGCTGCGATGAGCTTCGGGTCGTTGTCGCTTATCCGCCTGAGGGTGCCTCCATCGTCACTCCTAGGCGCCTCCAAGCCAGCGTCCAAGGCACCTCCAAGTCCCATGGAGGCGCCTCCAGCTCCTCTGCGCAGCCAACTTTGCCTTGCACCCGAGGCATTCATCTGACGTAAACTTTGTTCTTTTGACCCTGAAAAACATGTTAGTCTCAAAAACAAACACATATCCTATAAGACAAAGTTAGCACATAATAATAGCATAATTATAAATGTTTGACAGTCACCGGACTGTCCGGTTCTGACTTCGGATTTCCAACCGGAAACCCTAGGTTGAACCGACGCCTATTGTTCCCTCTTCCGGGGAATGCGTCCTCACCTACTCCACTCAAGAAAGCATACCTGATGCTAGTCCGGTCCTCCAAATCAATTGGACTTTTCGCCTAGGGTTACCACCCCCTAGGGTTTTTCGCCACCTAGGGTTACCACCCCCTAGAACCTAAGGTTACCCCCCCCCCTTAGGATTTCCTTCACCTAGGATTACCACCCCCTAGGACCTAAGGTTACCGCCCTTAGGAGTTTCCTTCACCTAGGGTTACCATCCCCTAGAGTTTTCCTCCTGTCTAACTGCAGTTAGAACTTTCCTGAAAAACCTCATTCACACTTGTTAGATAACACATAATCTTAACTTTGAATCCTTTGTCATTATCAAAACTTGGGTTCGATCGTCGGATCCTTCACGCACCAACATATTTGAATTTGATAAATAAGTGAGCTTTTATTTTATATAAATTATTTACATAAATAAAATCATATCTCTAATACATTCTCATTTTTTTATTTTTAGGTTAATCATTTAATTATGACTTATGTTAATCTGTGTTTGATTTTGGACTCAAACAAACTGACTAGGCCAATCTTCTTAGACTGGTTTCGAAGTTTGAGAATTGTTCTCAAAGTTGAGAAGCTAATTTATGTCCTTAATAAGCCTCTTCTCACAGGCCTTGATGTCGATGCAACTGCAGACTAATTGTTGGCCCATCAGAAAAATAAGGATGATTATATACTTACAAGTTGCATCATGCTAGCTTCTATGACTCCTCAACTAAGAAACAACATGAGCATTTGGATGCTTATGATATTGTCTATCATCTTTATGAGTTGTTTGATGAGTAAGCTAGATCTAAAAGGTTCAAGGTCTCCAAGCTTCTCTTTTGCTCAAAGATGCATGAGGGTTCGTCTATAATACAATTTATACTAAAGATGAACGGCTACATAGAGTGTTTAGCATCACTTAATTTTACAATAGATCATGAGTTAAGTATTGACTTAATTCTACATAGTTATCGAAAAGGCATTCACAATTTGTGATGAACTATCGGATGAACAATTTAGAATCGACCATCCCCGAGATGATTAATATACTCAAGACTATGGATCCTTCTATTAAAGATGAACATAAAATTGTGATATTAGTAGACTCCTCTAAGAAAGGTTCTAAGAAGAAGCCAAAATATCAAGCTAAGGGGAAGAGCAAAATAGCCAAGAAAGTAGAACCAATACAAAAGGGTTCATGTAATCATTGTGGTAAGATGAGACACTGGCAAAGAAACTATAAGATTTATCTTGAGTCCATGAAGAGGCATAAGGCATCCAATGCCCCATCCTCTTTAGCTATTTTCATTATTGATTGTCATGTTATTTCCTCAGATACTTGGATATTGGATACTGGATGTGGCTCACATATATATAATGACATACAGGGGTTAAAGAATAGCAAAAGACTCATCAAGGGAGAATCAAGTCTGTGAGTTAGGAATGAAGCAAAGGTTGCTGCAGTCGCCATCAGAATATACTTGTTAAAGCTTCCTAGTGAACTTGTCTTAGAACTGGATAATTATTATTTTGTTCCTGCATTAATAAAGAACATTGTTTCGATTTCTTACTTAAATAGAAAAGGTTTCTATTTGACTTTTAATAACAATTGTTGTTATTTAACTTTGAATGCCATATGACATTGGAACTTTATGCAATGGCATCTACACGTTAGATATATCTGGTGATATATTCATTATCAAAACGAGAAATAAATGCGTCCGAATACATAATCAATTAACCTCTTACTCATGGCATTGTCACCTTGGCCATATAAGCAAGAAATGCATGTCCGAATTACAAAAGATTATCATTCTCGAATCATTTAAATTAGATACATTTGATATATACGATTCATATTTAAAAGACAAGATGACAAAGTTACTTTTTTCTAAAAATGGTGAACGATTTAATGAGTTACTTAGGCTCATACATATCGATGTGTGTGGACCAATATCATAGCTACTTCAATACATTTATTGATGATCACTCTCATTATGGGTATGTATATCTAATGAAATACAAATTTGAAGCCTTTGAAAAGTTTAGAGAATTTAGAAATGAAGTAGAGAAATAACGTGGTAAAAGTATTAAGATACTTTAATCCGATCAAGGTAGTGAAGCCAAGAGTTTCAAGATTATTTAAGGAACAATGGTATATTGTCTCAATGGACTCCGCCTTCTATGCCACAATATAATGATGTATCAGAAAGGCGTAACCGAATCTTGTTGGATATGGTTAGATCAATGATGGATGATGCAAATCTTTCCAAAATCTTTTGGAGTTATGCACTTATGACAGCTATTGACTTGCTAAATAGAGTCCCAACAAAGGCAATATCAACTACTCCATATGAGGTATAGATTAATAAGAAACCCCTCATATCTTATTTGAAGATATAGGAATGTCCTGCTTATGTAAAGAGGACTGTATCAGACAAGTTGGATGTTAAGTCTAATAAGTGTTTATTTATTGCATACCCTAAGAAAACTAAGGGTTACCAATTCTATCATCCCTTGAAATAAAAGGTGTTTGTTTCAAGGCATGCTGCATTCCTAGAGAAAGAGTTTCTCTTGTAGGAAATAAGTGGGAGTATAGTTGAACTTGATGAAGTTAAAGAGATTCTAATAGACACCAATGAGATGCCTAGTCAAAATGCAACTGATTATGACACAACCTCCTCGTAGATCAGATAGAACACATAATATTCCTGAGCGATATGAATCTCTTGTAAGAGAATTGAATAACATATTACTCATTGAGAATAAGGAACCTACTGATTATGAAGAAGCTCTGAATAGTTTAGAGAAGGAAAAGTGGCTTACAACCATGAAGTCAGAAATGGATTCCATATACGAAAACCAAGTTTAGAATTTGGTGGAGCCACCTGAAGGCATAATGCATATAGGGTGCGAGTGGATTTTCAAGAAGAAAACTGATATGAATGGTAATGTAATTACTTACAAAGCAAGGTTGGTGGTGAAAGGCCATCGTCAAAGGTAAGACATTGACTATGATGAAACCTTCTCACCTGTAGCTATACTTAAATCCATTCGGATACTCCTGGTCATATCAGCTCATCATGATTATGAGATATGGCAAATAGATGTGAAAATAGCTTTCCTTAATGAAAACTTTCTAGAGGACGTGTATATGACACAACCCAAAGGTTTCACATCTATTAACAAGAATAAAGTATACAAACTTCAATAATCCATTTATGGACTAAAGCAAGTATCCAGGAGTTGGAATATCCATTTTGATGAGGCAATCGAAAAGTTTGATTTCACACAAAATCCAAACGAACGTTATGTGTATCAAAAGGTTAGTGGGAGTGTGGTCATATTCCTAATATTATATATTAATGACATATTACTTATAGGATACGATGTGTCAGTTCTACAATCAATTAAAGTTTAGTTGTCCACGACATTCTTCATGAAAGATATAGGGGAAAACAACTTACATCCTAAGGATGAAGATCTATAGAGATAGACCGAAAAAGTTGTTTGGTCTTTCACAGTCGACATATATGTAACAATCCAAATTTCCTCATTTCGAGTCCTAATAATGCTTGAAAATATTTAGAAATTCTTTAGAAATATTCTAGAGAATTTTAGAAATTTTTAGAGTATTTTTATGTAATTTTCGAAGTTCATTTGGTATTTTTACCAAAAGAAACAAGTTGCAAAAAAAATAAAGAGGTTGAGCCGAGGTTCGAACAGGAGACCTCTGGTTAAGCAAAGTCTTAAGTTGTTTCGGATGACCAAGAACCCAGTAGGGCCGTGCTGATCAAAGAAGGGGCGGAAATAATTTAAGCAATAGTTAGATAACAGAATACCCTAGTTATAAAGGGAGATAAGAGAGGAACTTAGGGATTATTTTTCCCCATTACCTAAATTTTCTCTCCTCCTCTTGCGCGCGGCGTCGGTCTCTGCTCGGGCAGAAACAAAGCCGGAGTTAGGGTTTTGTCTCCAGCGGCCGGCGAAGGACCCAAAATCCGAGAGTCTTCCACGCCATCACGATCCTCTCGTCGAGGAGAACCTGTTGGCACAAAGAAGGGGTCAAGATTTCAAGTTATCCGAAACCCTAGAAGCCTTCTTCTTCGGTGGGAGTCCAAGAATGCAAAGGTAAGTGCTTCTCACGTGCAGTAGGAGTAGTTCTCGAATTCCTTGTTTCTTCTGGATTTTTGTTGAAACATGCTCTAAGGAGAAGTGGCTGCGATGGTTGCTGTCGTGAGTCTCAAAGAAAGAAAATGAATATTTTTTTTATATCCTTGAAAATCCATGAATATTTGTTTTACTATCCATTTACATGATAATCAAATGGCTGAAGCTTGTGGCACATGCTTTATTTGGTCATTCAAGTTTTGATTTTGCTTATCTGTATGACCTGAAGAAATATGAAGTTGCTGCCGTGAATCTCAATACAGATTGGTTAGATTGGGGAAAATGAATGAATTGTTTAGATTGGCATGTGGTTTAGCAGTACAGTTCGTTAGTTTTGTTGTAGATCTTTTATTATTAGTTTTCATACATCCAGTTTTAGATTGGCATGTGGATTAGCATTTCAGTTTGTGTAGTAAATTTTTTTTATACATGCAGTTTAGATTCGGTGTTTCAGCTGCAGATTTCCTGTTAAATCCGAACAAGAACAGGCCATAAATTCTATACCAGCTCTAGACCTTTTTACTGATTTACTAAGTATGAAGGGTTTTCTTCTTCTTTTAGTGTGCAGTCCTAAATTGTTCATTTCCAGTCAATAGGCGTGAATACCCTTTTTGAAACCGTGCAAGATTGTTCTGTTGGTTGTTTTTTGTTTAAGTGTGAAGGGCCTTATTATTTGGCATAGCAGATTTTTGATTTTTCTATGGAATTTGTTGGACACGAACAACATATGATCAAGCATTTAGTTTCAGATTTCTATATATATGCAATGAATACGAACAGTTTGTTTAAGCTTGTTGTTTAATTGTCGAGGCATTCTTCTTATTAGAAGTATTAACAAGTAACAAGTATTTTACTTGAAGAGGCTAGTACTCGACTTCCGAGGTTGTCGTTAAACAAATCCAGGTGACCGGTTCCGAGGTCTCAGCCCTGGTAAGACCAAGGTCTTTACCCTCGTAGGACTGGTGGCTTGATACCTCAGTTTTTATTAGGGAGCGCGCAAATGGTACTAAGCCTGGGCCCAAGAGATTATTATTTTGAAGTATAAAAGTATAAGTTTTGAACAAATGAAATAAGCTCCACATAAGTTTAAAAATCAACAAGCTTAGTTCTTTTATTCTTACATGTTTAGATTTTCTTATTGCTATTAGATGAGCATGAGCAGCTTTACATGTTTAGCATTTCAATCTGTTGTGATTTCCTTGCTATTAGATGGGCATGAGTAGTATTTCTTTTAAAGCATTCAGTTCTTAGATTTCTTCCTATTCATATGCATATCCGAGTTTTGTGAGTTAGATAGCGCTTACTAAGCATTATGCTTATAGTTGCATTTTCTTCTTACTGCAGATAAAGGGAAAGGAAAGCTATAGAGAAGGAAGACGACAAGGAGATGTGAGATGGATGTGTGATGTCTGGACTATGGAAGCCTTGGGATTTTGCTTAATAATTCATTAAGATTTTATATTTAGACAGTTGGGATTATTCTTTCATGTTGCTGGGTTTGTTCATTGAATAGTTTAAGTTTTAGAATTCTCCCTTTTATTTGCTATGCATATTAGTTCCGCTATCTAAGTTGTATTATTGTTGTATGCATGTTCAGATTAATATATAGTTTTAGCATGTTCAGATTAACATATATAGTTTTAGTTGAGAACAAATAATTGAGTAGAATGTATTAGATGAGTTATTTATGTTTCCAGCTGTTACTTATTGTATCCTTTGAGTTTTTTTGAGAGTTTTAAGTATTGATATTACATGTGTCACACCCCAGGTAGTCCCTGTCAGAAGAAATTTCGACAACATCTCCCCTGTACGGGTGACAATATGAATCCAGAATACATATATCTATACCTCGGCCACACACGGCCGGAACAATACAATACAAATAAGAAACAAACAACGCAGTTTATATCAACATTCCACACAGCTCAACTTATAATCAATCCACGCAGTTTAATAAGGAAGAATGATATAGAATGCTCGAAGATATATGTAAACATCCTACTCCACTACAACGAAGAAAACAAATCCACGAAGTAGTGAGAAAATCTGCAGCGGAAAACAAAGTAGCAAACCCGAATGTTCAATGTCCACATTACAAACCCACAATACAAGTATATAAGATGCAAAAGCAAAATATAATCCGACAAAGAAAATCCTCGCGATAATGGGGCTAGCGACTGGAATATATCCCGACGGCCTCAACCTGGTGAGTTCAAAGAACTCAGCAGGTAATCCAATAGATATGTACAGCAACATATAACTACCAGTAATATCCTAAGGTACAGTCTCCTAAACCATAGAACCTACAGTACAGTCTCTTAACAATATAACAGGTATGCATAGCTGAATAAACTGTAATGAGTAACAAGAAGCATGTAATACAGTTTACAGCAAGAATAATAAGAAATGCATAACTGAAATAAACTGTACTCACCTGCGAGGCTTGTGCAACTGACTGTAAACATACACAAATAAACATAGTCAGAGCAAAAGCATGTATCCTGTATGCATGTCAATCATATGCAATCACCAAAATGCATCATCACAAGGAATGCAATCTATGCATATGATGCAAATGACATGCCCTGGTCACCCCTGACGTCAGTCTGCCATCTCACACGCAATGGTGAGACCGAGTGGGTAGGGTTGTGACACCGTGCACTCTGCCATCACTACTCTTGATGAGTGACCGAGTGGACGGGATGCTGTCGGAGTACACCTATCCTCCTACCTCAAACATAGTGAGGGAGCACAATGCTCTCATCTCCCGGTACGCGATGACGGGGAGGGATCCCTGTCCTGCTACCACGCTGCGTAACACTAACCCATGAGTGTACCAACGGAGCCCTCGACAGAGCAACCTACCATACACACCCTGAGTGTTGTGCCACTACCCATGCAGTGGACACGTTGTGTGCAGAACCTCATGTAGCCGGCCGACGAGCTCAACAATAATGGAGTCGTCAATCGCCCAGCATGCAATCATGCAGTATGGTGCATGCGGCTACAGAATGTCATACCTGAACATATCCTCCTCTATATGCGTAGGTGCCACAAAGGTAAACGCATATATATAACAGAGATATGAACAACATGAATCCAACAATATATAACAAGTATCTCCAGCAACTAATCATGGGTAGATAAGCACTATAAGTAACCATAACCACGAACACATATACACATGGCAAGAGATGAAAGTAAACCAGACTAATGTAAAGCATCTAAGAGTAGAAGCATGTGATAGGTATCAACTAAGCTAAGACCAAGGAAGAGATAAATCTACCATCTACTGCTAGTAATTATATATAAACTACACATATCATAAGACAATATCGAAAAGATAAGTCAAAGGGTACCCGCCTCCAATAGAAGGTACAGTCAATCCAAATCCGAAGTTGAGACGCCCGTCTCGAATCAGAGTCCTGTGTCAAACAACATATATATATTTTTTTATTTATCTAAATCGAAACAATAGCTAAATAAAATCCCTAAAACCAAATTAGGGTAAAAACCCTAATCAAACACCATCACAACCTTCATAAATAAATCTAATGGTTAATTAGGGTTAATTACCTTAACCCCAAACAATCCTTTAGATAGAAATCCAAAACCTAAATCCATATAACCTAATTAATCTACACAACCTAATGATGAATAAATTATCAATAGGTATCAAGATCATACCTAATCATCTAACTCATAATCATGTAATCTAAATTCACTATGATCTACAACTAAGATCATTTATCCTAACTAATCATAATCCAAAACATACCTAATTCTACACACTGCTGTTGATAGCTGGAACCAGAAGAGCTACTGGATGAGGTGGCTGTCGTAACCAATAGAAACCCCACAGAAACAAGACCTCAATTCACTGCCCTGATTGTTGATCTACAGCAGGGATTGTTGCTGCCAGTAACAGGATGAATTGTTGGATCAAAGAACTCACAACATTCAATTTGAAATCCACAAAACATATCCTCACTAGAATCAATCGGATCAGGCAATGAATCAAACTGGAATTCATTGATCAATTAAGATTGAAGATCACAGATCAAATAGGAGATCAAACCATGGAAATCACAGATCAAACAACACCTTAATCTTACCTCAACCGATTATCTCCAAAAGGTGTCACTCGATTAGATTCTGCACACCAGGGACTTCTCTGACCTTCAATCAACAACAACAAGGAAGAAATCCCTGACCTAACCTGAGATCGCCAACCATCAGCAAGAAGGCGAGCAAGAACCGGAGAAGAAGACTCGAACTAGGGCACAAATCAAAGAATAGAAAAGAGGAAAGATCGGTCGCTTACCCTCAAGGCCCTAATGGTCTCTTCACGCCAGCGATCGGATGGCAAAGACTCGACCCAGTGGCTTCGAATCGAGGAAGAAAGGTCGGCAGTCCGCTAGAGGAGACGCGACGCCGTGTCTATGATCCGGAGAGAAATAGCAACGCCCGGATCTAAGCGCAACAGCCACCGATGCCGGTAGAGGAAATCGCCGAAGCTGGAAACCCTAATCTCTTCAGCGCCGCCCGTCCGCGAGAGAGAGAACAGAGGAAGAAGAGAGTACGCACGAGGTCGGGGAAGGAAAAGGGTGGATCGGCGTTTTAGGGAAAGGCTCGGCGTTTAGAAGAGAATAAGAAAAGGAATTTTAAAATAAAAACTTTTCTTCACTTAAACGGGTATCCCAAACAGGCTTTATCCGTGCTCGCCGATTGATCCCCTCAAAACCCTTCGTACGAGCTCCGAAAAATTCCCAAAAAATTTCTAAAAATTCTGGAAAAATTTAATAAGGTTATTTCTCCAATAACCCTATTTATTTAATTTTCCGATATCTTACAACATGTGAGCAACACTAGTTAAGAAAAGTTAATAGTCAAGTAATGTCCCACCCTTACATACTAGTAGAGTGGAGGGTGGGGTCGTTACAAGTTGGTATTAGAGCAGTCCCCATTCTCTAGCATCACACACACATCAACATCAGCCTTGCCGTCTTCAAGTAAGAAAGTACTTAAATTCTTTTATTTAGTATGCATTTCCTTATTATTTGCAGTAAAGAGAAATCCTTAGAAATATTTGCTTATATGTGCTTAAGCTAGATAAAAGTTCTTGTTTATCTTTTTATGTTTATATATATATATATATGTCTAGAGAGTATAGAGACAATTTCAGGTTTTCTCTCTCTACATGACTAGATGTCAAGAAGAGGACGTCCTCGTACCGCTCGTACTGAGGACCAAGCACAGGAGAACGAAGAGCCCAGAGCAACTGAACCAAATCTCTCTGAAGTTGTTGCTCAACTCCAGAGACAAGTGGAAGAGCAACAACAAGTGATCTTCAATCTGATGGCTAATCGACAGCCAGTCCCTCCCACTCCCCCAACTATCAATGTGGAGACCCCAGTGGTGACTGAATTTCCACCAGCTGCCCTGGAAGTAGCCACATCACCTAAAAGACAAGAAGAATATCTGATACAGTGGCTGAAGCTGAAGCCAGAAAGTTTCTCAAGCACGACTGAGCCCTGGGATGCCCAGGCTTGGTTCAAGACACTAGAGAGCACAATGGAGCTTCTTGACTAGCCAGAAGTCGAGAAGGTCAAGTGTGCCTCTTTCTATCTATCTGGAGATGCTCGTATGTGGTGGGAGAGAGTGAAGAGCAAGAGAGCAGCCAACCAGATGAGCTGAGCTGACTTCGAGACAGAGTTTTACGAAGAATTCTTCCATCAACAGATCACCAATAAACATTATGAGGAGTTTATAGAATTCAGACAGGGTGACCTGCCAGTAGAAGAAGCAGTCAAGAGATTCAACAGGCTAGCTCGTCTCTGCCTAGAGCTAGTAAGTACATGGAAAGAACGAGTCAGACTGATGCTTCGAATGCTGAGGCCAGAAATAGCACTTAACGTGAGTAGTGGAACTCACCGACCACGGACTGGTGAAGAGCTGGTCAGCAGGGCATTAGTCACTGAGCACTATCTGAATAGCATCAAGGCACAACAAACGCAACTCAAGCCGGTCAAGATAGAGGACATGACAGCAGGGGGTGAGAAACCCTAGGCAAGCAAGCAGAACTGGAAGGGCAAAGATAACAAAAGGAAATGCTGGAATACAGGAGGCAACCAAAAGGGAGGTTCAACAAACAAGCAGGCCAAGTTCCCTCCATGTCCTAAATGTGGGAGAGTACATCCAGGAGCTTATCTTTTAGGTATCACTGGATGTTATTCGTGTGGTTAAGAAGGGCATATGGCTAAGGCGTGTCCTAACAAGCTCACAGCACCTTAGCAACAGACAGTGCAATACGGGAACAAGCCTCAGTTGCACTACATGCCTACAACTCTGGACGGACCTAAGCTCAGTCAAGGAAGGTTGGAGGCCCCACCAGTTTCAGCCAGTGCCAGAGTATTCTCCCTCACTAAAGTGGAAGCTGCTAGTGCCTCCACGGTCGTAACTATAACGCCCGCCCCTTCCGGGGGCGCTAAGGCTATCCTAAGGGACGGGGTTACTTACACCTACCTAACATACATGTGCATATGATTTCATGGCAGCGAAAGATATTTATCATATGCATTTTTTTTTATGGCATGTGAACCATAAATCATACTAATACTCATGCATAACTTAATCTATATTTGCTACTTGAACATGAATCATGATCTTATAAATCTACTAACATGAAAGAAGACATCATAAATGCATAACATACCAGTTCAAGTTATCAGCATGAACATAAGGTCCAAACTTAGTTCACATGCACAATTCAACCAAATAAAATTTTAAAACTAAATTAGATCTATCCACCATGCCACTACCACACACACTCCCTGCCTTTCCTGCTGCTCCCCTTAGTTCATCCATTCCTTGCCTTTCTCTGCAGTACAAGGAAACATAAAAACTATAAGCCCTAAGGCTTAGTAAGTTCCTTTCCTACTCATAAAACGATAAATCATACGTACACATAAAACATATCATAGCATGTGAAAGACATAACATAACCACGTCATAGCATGTGAGAACATAACATAAAACATATCATAGCATGTGAGAACATATCATGAAACATGTCATAGCATGTGAAGTCATAATATGAAACATATCATAACATGTGAATACATAACATGAACTAATAACATGATCATCCAAACATCATAAACATGATTCTAAAAGTAAATAAGTGTGAAGGAAATCATATAACATGTACATGTAGATGCAAGATGTTCCTTTGAAAACATGCATAATGAAATGAACATATGCAACATGTTTTTTTTTTCATATCATATACATACTTGAACATAATATCAACATAAGGGCCCGGCTTGTACCACATACATACATAAATACGCGCAATCCCTAGGATAGGGTAGCTAGCCCCGAACCTACTAGGGATCTAGGTCCGTTCATAGTCCGTCGACCTAGGGGCGTACTAAGGAGCCTATCCCTTTTTACGAGGCCCGTTTCATAGACCATCGACCTCGGGGCGCTTATGGAGCCCACCCTTGGTATAAGCCATACAAAAAGTAAAATAGCATGTCATACATATCATATATCATGTTTCTTATCATGTCATCATACATATCATGTTCTTGTCTTTTCATACATGTCATATCATGAAGAGAGCTCTTGATCCCAACTTAAGGGAAGCATCTCTTTGTCGTATCATGAAGAGTGCTCTTGATCCCAACTTAAGGGAAGCATCTCTTTGTCGTATTTTTTTTTCTTACATAAGCCTTTCATAACATATCTCATAAACCATAACATGTTCTTATCATAACATAGAGCATAGCATGTTACATGAAACATAGCATGTATCACCTCATGAAGCATAGCATATCATCTCATGAAACTTAGCATCTATCATATCATGAAGCATAGCATATATCATATCATGAAGTGTAGTTTATATCATTCCATGAAACATAGCATATCATATCATGAAATCATAGCATGTAACATATCATAAAGCATGGAAACCTAAACTAACCATAAATCAAGAATCATACATTATGAGGAAACATAAACATGCATAGTTAGATTCAAGAACTTTTCCCTAAACTTATTCTTTCAATCTTGGCCGAAACCTTACTAGCATGTATTCTAACCTTTAGCCACCATAAGAAGCATGAAACTTCAACCAACTATAGATAAATAATCATACATCATAAAGAAGCATAACCAAGCATAGTTAAATTTCAAGACCTTGCTCTAACTCATATACTTGCTTGGCCGAACCCTAAGGTGAGGTTCTAAGATTCATTTGTATAACATGTATCATGGAGACTTATCTAATCTCATACACAAGATCATGCAACATGTAGAAACATAACTAAGCATAATTAGGTTAGAAAAACTTAACCCTAAGCCTACACTCTACCTTGGCCGAAACCTACAAGTAGGGTTTCAAGTCTTCTAGTTCATAAATTCTTAACCTAACTTCATACAAGGTATCATACTTCATGAATGAACATAAGCAAGCATGTTTAGGTTTAAAATTTTAACCCTAAGCCTCATATCTTACTTTGGCCGAAACTTCACTAGGGTTTCCATTTTTTTTTTTTTTATACAATATGAAGCATAATACCTAAACTATCATCACATAAGAGTTCATTCATCAAAGCATGTTATCATAAAAGAAACCTTGTTCTAACTTCATTTCTATTCTTGGCTGAGACTTACAAGTGGGGTTCCATTTCTTCTAGTGAAACATGTAATATAAAGACTTTACCTAACCACATACAAGATATCATATCTCATGAATAAGAATAAACAAGCATGATTAGGTTTAAAATCTTGTCCCTAAGCTTCATATCTTGTCTTGGCCGAAACTTCTACTAGGGTTTTCATATATGTTTTTTTTTATACAACATGAAGCATAGAACTTAAAACTATCATCACATAAAAGTTCATTCATCAAAGCATGTTATCATAAAAGAACCTTATTCTAAACTTCATTTCTATTCCTTGGCCGAGACTTGAAGATAGATTTCTCCAAATTTCATCCAACATGGAGCATGAAAAGAACTAAGCTATAAACCTATGAAAAACATACATCATGAAGGAGCATAACAAATATGTTTTCTTTTCAAAACTTTGCCCTAAACCCTATGATTCATCTTGGCCGAAACATTAGGTTAGGGTTCTTATTCTTTTAACAACATATAAAGCCTTAAAACTTGAACTAACAACATATGAAAGATCCTACATCATATAAGAGCATAGACAAGCATGTTACCAAAAGAAACTTTGCTCTAGACCTTCTCTTTTTGTCTTGGCCGAAACTTCAAGGTGAGGTTCTAGATTCTTTTATTTTTTTTTTACAACATAAAGTATAACTTGAAAACTTGTTAATCCTAAGTGACCACCAATCTATCTTGGCCATAGCTTACAAGGAAATCTCTAAGGTTTTAAAAAAAAACATTTTCATACGAAACAAACCGACAACTACTTGTACTGCAGTGAGGGGATACTCACATCCTCTCGCTTAATTTCCTAGAAGAAGGAGTCCTTGGTTGTGAAGCTTTTCCTAGGGAGCTTGCTTCTTGCTTGGTTCGGCAATGGTGAGGGAGAGAAGAGGGGTTTCGGTGGAGAGGAGAAGGGAGGAGGAAGAGAGCAAAATGAATGTTTTCATTCATTTTCTCTTTTTATTCCAAATGAAAAGAAGAAGGGAAAATGAGTTTTTCCTTCTCTTTTCTTTTACTCATCCCTTAATGAAAAGAGAGAGCAAGAATCATCTTTTCCTTTGAGAGGAAGAAGGCAATTCCAACTTCTCTTCCTAAATGAAAGAAACCTTCTCTTACTCTTAACTATATTGTCCCTTCTCTTCCTAACAATATATTCTCTTGATTCATTGGTTATCACATACATGTATCTAGTAAGAGGTCCAAGGTTCAAACTTTGGACATCTCTTTTTGGTTCTATTTTATCATTTTTTGCAAATTTCCATATAAGGCCTATTTTTAACCATGGTAAAAATATGCAAACTTGCTAGATATCCTATGGGTGTTACAGTCCCCCATACCTCATAAAAGTTCGTCCTCGAACTTAAAATAGCTCCGGGTACTTTTGTTTCATATCATCTTCGCTTTCCCAAGTGGCTTCTTCAAACCGTTGATTCTGCCATAGTACCTTTACCAAAGGCACCTCTTTGTTCCTTAGTCTTTTGACATCTCGGTCTAGTATCTGAACCGGTCGGCTCTCGTAACTCAGGTCCTCTTGTACCTGCACTGTCTGTGGCTCGATCACTTGGTCTGTGCTAGGTTTACATTTCTTGAGCATTGAAACGTGGAATACATTATGGATTGCTGAAATTTCTTGAGGCAGCTCTATCTCGTAAGCTACCTTGCGGACTCTTTTCAGAATCAAATATGGTCCCACGTATCGCGGACTTAGCTTTCCCTTCTTTCCGAATCTCACCACTCCTTTCATAGGGGCTACCTTAAGAAATACTGAATCTCCGACGTTGAATTCTAACGGCCTACGCCATTTATCTGCATAATTCTTCTGCCGGCTCTGAGCAGTTTCTATTCTTTGGCGGATGTTCTGTATAGCATGGGTGGTGTTGTCAATGAAATCTGTTCGAAATCTCATTTCCTTCTTTTCACCACCTTCGTACCGGCATATAGGGGATCTGCATTTCCTCCCATACAAAACCTCATAAGGTGCCATTCCAATAGTAGCTTGGTAGCTATTATTGTAGGCGAATTCCGCTAAGCATAGATATCGGCACCAGCTTCCCTTGAAGTCTAAAGCTCACGCCCGTAACATGTCTTCTAGTACTTGGTTTACCCTTTCTGTCTGTCCGTCAGTCTGAGGATGGAAGGCAGTACTGAACAATAGCTTCGTGCCAAGAGCCTTCTGAACACATTCCCAGAAATGTGATACGAAGCGACCATCTCTGTCAGAAATGATGGTCTTAGGAATCCCATGTAATCTGATAATTTCCTTGACATATATTTGAGCCAGTTGCTCAATTGAGTAAGTCATCTTGATTGCTAAGAAGTGAGCGGATTTCGTCAATCTGTCTACGATTACCCAAATAGCATCGTAGTCGTTCGTCGTTTTGGGCAGTCCTGAGATGAAATCCATAGAAATGTCCTCCCATTTCCATTCTGGGATCTGAATTGGCTGCAATACTCCTCCAGGTCTCTGGTGTTCTGCTTTAACCCTCTGACAGGTCAAGTTGGTACTGACATACTGAGCCACATCTCTTTTCATACCGGACTACCAGAATTTCTTTTTCAGGTCTTGGTACATCTTGGTGGATCCAGGATTCATCGCATAGGGCGTTGCATGGGCTTCTTCCAGTATCTTCTTTCACATCTCTGGATCCTCGGGAATACATAAGCGATCCTAAAGGTATAATATTCCACTGTCAGTGATACGGAATCCGTCATTCTTTCCTTCGAAGACCTCTTTCTTGATCCTTTGGATGCTTGGGTCGCGGGTTTGCTTCCCCAATATATCGTCGAACAGTGTCGGCGCTATGGTCAGGTAGAAAGCTGTCTGGACATATTTTCGACCCCGTAGCACATATTTGTGTCTATATGACATATTCCTGGGTGCTTCTTCCCGCAGGTGGTACACTGAGGAAACATGAGTTGCTTGCTTGCTGGACCACCCTTGGAGTCATTCCATTGCTTCCTCTTGCCACTGTGATTTCCTTTCCAGTTGGTTCGGTTGCTCTCCCGGATGAGTTTGACTCTTGCCATTGTTCATCGCCTTCTGATAGTGTTCAGTGATCAGGGCACTGCTGATTAATTCTTCAGCGGTCTGGGGTCTATTAACTCCACCGGCCACATTCAGGGCTATCTCAGGTCTGAGCATCTTCAGCATGAGTCTGACCCTTTCTCTTTCAGTGCTAACCAATTCTGGACATAAGCGCGCTAAACGGTTGAATTTCTTAACAGCTTCATTAACTGACAGATCGCCTTGTCGGAACTCGGTGAACTCGTCATAATGCTTATTTGTCACCCTCATATGGAAGAATTCTTCGAAAAATTCCGTCTCAAAGTCTGTCCATCTCATCTGATTTATTTGTCTTTTTGCTTTGACTCGTTCCCACCACATTCTAGCATCGCCCGTAAGGAAGAATGATGCGCATTTGACTTTCTCATGTTCGGGCCAATCCAATAACTCTACTATGCTCTCCACAGTCTTGAACCAGGCTTGGGCGTCCCATGGTTCACAGTTACCGGAGAAAGCTTCCGGCTTCAGTCTTTGCTACTGAATCAAATACGCCTCCTGATGAACCACTGGAGCTGGGCCTATCGGTGGTGCAGGTGCCGGTGGCACTGGTGCAGCTGCAGGTATGACTAGCATCGTATTCTGATTTCCAGGTGGGATAGCAGTATTCCCCTGCTGATTCATTAGAGCAGTGATTATCTGTTGTTGTTCCGTAACCTGACACTGGAGCTCAGTGACCACATGCATCAGATCCGGTGGAGGTACTGTCTCCTCTGCTCTAGTGTTGCGTCTTCTAGCCATGCTTCTCTTCATGAATAATAACAAGGCTAGCATAAGTTATTATTACTCCTAATCTACCATCATGCATACTTAAACTAAAACTGTAACTTATCAACTAATAATAATAAAAATGGAGTAGACATGCATACTATCAAAACATTATGAAAGAATAGATTTAAGCATAAGCATCATAAAAAATTTAAGCATAAAATACTTACTTGGAGCGGCAGGATGTAGGCTTGATGTGTGTGTAGTGGAAGGTAAACTTGGCTCTGATACCAAACTGTAACGTCCGCCCCTTCCGGGGGCGCTAAGGCTACCCTAAGGGACGGGGTTACTTACACCTACCTAACATACATGTGCATATGATCTCATGGCAGCGGAAGATATTTATCATATGCATTTTTTTTCATGGCATGTGAACCATAAATCATACTAATACTCATGCATAACTTAATCTATATTTGCTACTTGAACATGAATCATGATCTTATAAATCTACTGACATGAAAGAAGACATCATAAATGCATAACATACCAGTTCAAGTTATCAGCATAAACATAAGGTCCAAACTTAGTTCACATGCACAATTCAACCAAATAAAATTTTAAAACTAAATTAGATCTATCCACCATGCCACTACCACACACACTCCCTGCCTTTCCTGCTGCTCCCCTTAGTTCATCCATTCCTTGCCTTTCTCTGCAGTACAAGGAAACATAAAAACTATAAGCCCTAAGGCTTAGTAAGTTCCTTTCCTACTCATAAAACGATAAATCATACGTACACATAAAACATATCATAGCATGTGAAAGACATAACATAACCACGTCATAGCATGTGAGAACATAACATAAAACATATCATAGCATGTGAGAACATATCATGAAACATGTCATAGCATGTGAAGTCATAATATGAAACATATCATAACATGTGAATACATAACATGAACTAAGAACATGATCATCCAAACATCATAAACATGATTCTAAAAGTAAATAAGTGTGAAGGAAATCATATAACATGTACATGTAGATGCAAGATGTTCCTTTGAAAACATGCATAATGAAATGAACATATGCAACATGTTTTTTTTTTCATATCATATACATACTTGAACATAATATCAACATAAGGGCCCGGCTTGTACCACATACATACATAAATGCGCGCAATCCCTAGGATAGGGTAGCTAGCCCCGAACCTACTAGGGATCTAGGTCCGTTCATAGTCCGTCGACCTAGGGGCGTACTAAGGAGCCTATCCCTTTTTACGAGGCCCGTTTCATAGACCATCGACCTCGGGGCGCTTATGGAGCCCACCCTTGGTATAAGCCATACAAAAAGTAAAATAGCATGTCATACATATCATATATCATGTTTCTTATCATGTCATCATACATATCATGTTCTTGTCTTTTCATACATGTCATATCATGAAGAGAGCTCTTGATCCCAACTTAAGGGAAGCATCTCTTTGTCGTATCATGAAGAGTGCTCTTGATCCCAACTTAAGGGAAGCATCTCTTTGTCGTATTTTTTTTTCTTACATAAGCCTTTCATAACATATCTCATAAACCATAACATGTTCTTATCATAACATAGAGTATAGCATGTTACATGAAACATAGCATGTATCACCTCATGAAGCATAGCATATCATCTCATGAAACTTAGCATCTATCATATCATGAAGCATAGCATATATCATATCATGAAGTGTAGCCTATATCATTCCATGAAACATAGCATATCATATCATGAAATCATAGCATGTAACATATCATAAAGCATGGAAACTTAAACTAACCATATATCAAGAATCATACATTATGAGGAAACAAAAGCATGCATAGTTAGATTCAAGAACTTTTCCCTAAACCTATTCTTTCAATCTTGGCCGAAACCTTACTAGCATGTATTCTAACCTTTGGCCACCATAAGAAGCATGAAACTTCAACCAACTATAGATAAATAATCATACATCATAAAGAAGTATAACCAAGCATAGTTAAATTTCAAGACCTTGCTCTAACTCATATACTTGCTTGGCCAAACCCTAAGGTGAGGTTCTAAGATTCATTTATACAACATGTATCATGGAGACTTATCTAATCTCATACACAAGATCATGCAACATGTAGAAACATAACTAAGCATAATTAGGTTAGAAAAACTTAACCCTAAGCTTACACTCTACCTTGGTCGAAACCTACAAGTAGGGTTTCAAGTCTTCTAGTGCATAAAGTCTTAACCTAACTTCATACAAGGTATCATACTTCATGAATGAACATAAGCAAGCATGTTTAGGTTTAAAATTTTAACCCTAAGCCTCATATCTTACTTTGGCCGAAACTTCACTAGGGTTTTCATTTTTTTTTTTAATACAACATGAAGCATAACACCTAAACTATCATCACATAAGAGTTCATTCATCAAAGCATGTTATCATAAAAGAAACCTTGTTCTAACTTCATTTCTATTCTTGGCCGAGACTTACAAGTGGGGTTCCATTTCTTCTAGTGAAACATGTAATATAAAGACTTCACCTAACCACATACAAGATATCATATCTCATGAATAAGCATAAACAAGCATGATTAGGTTTAAAATCTTGTCCCTAAGCTTCATATCTTGTCTTGGCCGAAACTTCTACTAGGGTTTTCATATATGTTTTTTTTTATACAACATGAAGCATAGAACTTAAAACTATCATCACATAAAAGTTCATTCATCAAAGCATGTTATCATAAAAGAACCTTATTCTAAACTTCATTTCTATTCCTTGGCTGAGACTTGAAGATAGATTTCTCCAAATTTCATCCAACATGGAGCATGAAAAGAACTAAGCTATAAACCTATGAAAAACATACATCATGAAGGAGCATAACAAATATGTTTTCTTTTCAAAACTTTGCCCTAAACCCTATGATTCATCTTGGCTGAAACATTAGGTTAGGGTTCTTATTCTTTTTAACAACATATAAAGCCTTAAAACTTGAACTAACAACATATGAAAGATCCTACATCATATAAGAGCATAGACAATCATGTTACCAAAAGAAACTTTGCTCTAGACCTTCTCTTTTTGTCTTGGCCGAAACTTCAAGGTGAGGTTCTAGATTCTTTTTTTTTTTTTTGTACAACATAAAGTATAACTTGTAAACTTGTTAATCCCAAGTAACCACCAATGTAACGACCCGCCTCCTACTGACTAAGCTGTAAGGCCGATCGTCACAATATGTTGTGCTAACTATTCCATGACCACCATTAAATCTAAGTGCGGAAGCTGTACTAATTAAAATTTGCTAAACCATTATCATTTCTTGGTTCTACATGTGCTAAGGGGTGTAACCTAAACTATTCATGACATATTTTACCTCCCCCATGGTCAAGGAACTGAACTAAAGGCTTCCCAGCCAATCTCAGGCCTCCCAATCGATCCACAGATCGATTGGAATGGTTGAATCGATCCAGTGATCGATTCAGCCAGCTACTATATGCGGGACCTGGATTGGATCGATCCAGTGATCGATCCAGCACGCTACTGTGCTCGGGGCAATATTCTAGATCGATCGGCTGATCGATCCAGACTGGCCAATCGATCCAGTGATTGATCCCAGAGCCTTCTGTTCGCGACAGAATTTTCTGGATCGATCGGCTGATCGATCCAAGGGCCTACTGTTCGCGAAACAAGTTGCCCAGTCGATCAACCAATCGATTGGGAAGCCCCCAATCGATCAGCTGATCGATTGGGGTTTCTGATTTCGTGCCTAAGGTCTGATTTCAGCACTATCTCGTGCCAAATCACATACAATAACTCCAATAATGACTGAAAAACATCCTAATGTTAAATAACTAACATTCTAACATGACATAGTTCACTAGTTCATAGCATTTAAACATTCTAGAGAACGTAACAAGAATAAAACTAAAGTTCCAATGTTAAAACAAATTGCTAGGTCCCTGAGATCTTCATTCCAAGTCCCATCCACACACATCTTCATCGCATTGTCCTCCAGCCTCCGCTTGTCCATCTTTCCTTTACCTTTATCTGCAGTATAAGGAAAATAGTATCTGTAAGCTTGAGAGCTTAGTAAAAAACTATCTACCTCACTAAAACATGCATACGATGCAATTCATGATTTTTAAAACATGCTATTTGAAATGTGTACTGATTAAACTAAAACATGGCATGCTATCATACGATACATGGAAACCAAAAGCTAGTCATGGCATACTATCATCTAAAGCATGTGTAACAAAGCTGAACATAGAGCTATCATACATACTCATAAGAGTGAGCTGAACTGAAGCATAAACTGAGCAAATTCTAGCAAATTCTAAAGCTATACTGATTTCACCTAACTATTTTGTGAGAGTTTAAAACTTCATATATATATAGATGAAAATACTAATTATGCTGCTGATGGGCCCGGCATCTGTACGTGCTATGCGCGCATCCCTAACTAGACCCAGGTTTGCAAGTCCCGAATTTAGTAGGGTTACTAGGTTATCTGAACCTAGGGACGACTGTGGGAGCCCAACCCAATGGATATCTAATCCAGTACAGTGCCACTGAGAAAGTAAAATACTGAACATATGCTGGTAAATTTCTGTCTTGCTTTTACTAGGTTGTCTAAACCCAGAACTAGGTTATCTAAACCTAGAGGCGACTGTGGGAGCCCACCCATTGGACATCTAGTCCTGTAAAAGCTGTAGCAAGACTATATGAGCTGTTAAATGCTTCGATCGCATTTAACTAAGCTATTAAAATGCCTAAGTTACATTTTAACTGTGCTAGTAATTTAATCGAACACTTGGTATGCTCTAATTCGCATCCTTTGTGCCGAAAAGCTATATACTACTAACTAAAACATGGAATTCACACGGAAGCTACTTATACTGCAGGTGAGGGGTTTCTTACCTCCTGTTCGGATTTTCTTACGATTCTAATCGTTAGATTTCCGGAGGAGACGATCCTTTCGATGATCTTCTCGCGTCTAAGCGTTCCTCTCGCGGAGGGGAGCATCCACGTGTCGAAGTCATCGCCGGAATTTGCCCTTGGAACCCTTGGGACAGAACCCTTGCTTGTTTTTGTGGTTGGCGCCGAGAGAAGGAGAGGAGGAGGGAGGGTTGCGGCGTGGCTAGGGTGAGGAAAAGAGAAGTTGCCGATTAAAATCCTATCTCCCCACTTATTAATTCCTATTTATATTAAGGGATTAATTCCCCCAACTCTAATTTAAATAAAATTAATTCCATTTCCTTTCAGCACGGCCCTGCTGGGTTCATCCGGTTACTAAAGCTATCTATAAGTCGTAGGACCCAATAGGTATCGGGTTCAATTCCCGCGTAGGCCATTTTACGGTCCTATTTATTTTTGCCACTTCCGCTACTCTAAAAATTCCATAAAAATATTCTAAAATCCCAGAAAAATTATAGAATATTTCTAAAATAGTTTTGAGAATTTTTGGGCGTTACAACCAATCTATCTTGGCCATAGCTTACAAGGAAATCTCTAAGGTTTTAAAAAAAAACATTTTCATATGAAACAAACCGACAACTACTTGTACTGCAGTGAGGGGATACTCACATCCTCTCGCTTAATTTCCTAGAAGAAGGAGTCCTTGGTTGTGAAGCTTTTCCTAGGGAGCTTGCTTCTTGCTTGGTTCGGCAATGGTGAGGGAGAGAAGAGGGGTTTCGGTGGAGAGGAGAAGGGAGGAGGAAGAGAGCAAAATGAATGTTTTCATTCATTTTCTCTTTTTATTCCAAATGAAAAGAAGAAGGGAAAATGAGTTTTTCCTTCTCTTTTCTTTTACTCATCCCTTAATGAAAAGAGAGAGCAAGAATCATCTTTTCCTTTGAGAGGAAGAAGGCAATTCCAACTTCTCTTCCTAAATGAAAGAAACCTTCTCTTACTCTTAACTATATTGTCCCTTCTCTTCCTAACAATATATTCTCTTGATTCATTGGTTATCACATACATGTATCTAGTAAGGGGTCCAAGGTTCAAACCTTGGACATCTCTTTTTGGTTCTATTTTATCATTTTTGCAAATTTCCATATAAGGCCTATTTTTAACCATGGTAAAAATATGCAAACTTGCTAGATATCCTATGGGTGTTACAGTCCCCCATACCTCATAAAAATTCGTCCTCGAACTTAAAATAGCTCCGGGTACTTTTGTTTCATATCATCTTCGCTTTCCCAAGTGGCTTCTTCAAACCGTTGATTCTGCCATAGTACCTTTACCAAAGGCACCTCTTTGTTCCTTAGTCTTTTGACATCTCGGTCTAGTATCTGAACCAGTCGGCTCTCATAACTCAGGTCCTCTTATACCTGCACTGTCTGTGGCTCGATCACTTGGTTTGTGCTAGGTATACATTTCTTGAGCATTAAAATGTGGAATACATTATGGATTGCTGACATTTCTTGAGGCAGCTCTATCTCGTAAGCTACCTTGCCGACTCTTTTCAGAATCGGATATGGTCCCACGTATCACGGACTTAGCTTTCCCTTCTTTCCAAATCTCATCACTCCTTTCATAGGGGCTACCTTGAGAGAGCAAGAATCATGATGATTCTTGAGCTGGCAGATCAAGATCAAGCAGGGGATACAAAAAGAAGAAAATTTAGAGTTTCGAGTATCAGACAGTGGAATCCTTTTTCAGGGGAACCGCCTTTGTGTCCCAAATGATGAGGAATTGAGAAAGAAGATTCTAGAAGAATCTTATAGTACACCGTACTCTATGCACCCTGGTTCCACCAAGATGTATCAAGATTTGAAGTAGAGATTCTGGTTGTCTGGGCTCAAGAGAGATGTTGCAAAATATATCAACACCTGCCTGACATGCCAGAGAGTCAAAGTAGAACACCAAAGTCCAGGAGGAGTCCTACAGCCTCTCCCAATACCAGAGTGGAAGTGGGAAGAAATATCCATGGACTTCATAACAGGTCTTCCAAGAACCACTAATGGATATGATGCGATATGGGTGATAGTGGACAGATTGACCAAGTCTGCCCATTTTCTAGCCATCAAGGTGTCTCACTCTATAGAGTAGTTGGCACAGCTATATGTGAAGGAAGTGATCAGACTTCATGGAGTCCCGAAGTCGATTATTTCCGATAGGGATGAGCGCTTCACCTCTCATTTTTGGGAGTGTGTCCAGAATGCATTAGGCACCAAACTCAAGTTCAGCACAGCCTTCCATCCCCATACTGATGGACAGACAGAACGAGTAAATCAGATTTTAGAAGACATGCTCAGGGCTTGTGCATTAGATTTTAAGGGTAGTTGGTGCAAGTATCTATATTTAGCTGAATTCGCCTACAACAATAGCTATCAGACCACTATCAGGATGGCACCTTATGAGGAACTGTATGGCCGAAAGTGCAGATCACCCATTTGCTGGCAAGAAGCAGGTGAAAGGAAAGAAATGGAAGTGGAGCTGGACATTCATACAGTGATGATAGATGAGACCACTCAGGCTATCCAGAAGATCAGACAGAGAATTGAGATTGCCCAGAGCAGACAGAAAAGTTATGCTGACGCACGCCGTAGGCCACTTGAATTTCAAGTAGGGGATTCAGTTTTTCTCAAAGTTGCACCTATGAAGGGAGTTGATGAGATTTGGCAAAAAGGGCAAGTTAAGTCCCCGCTACGTAGGACCCTACCTGATCACAGAGAGGATTGGGAAAGTAGCTTACAAGCTGGACTTACCACAAGATATGTCAACAATACACAATGTATTTCATGTCTCCATACTAAAGAAGTGCCTCCACAACTCTAGCCAAGTGATTCAGCCTCAGTCAGTACAGATTCAGGAGGATCTTAGCTATGAGAACAGACCTATACGGATAGTGGACAAAGAAGTTAAGAGACTAAGGAACAAAGAAGTACCACTAGTGAAGGTCATCTGGCAGAACCAGAAGCAAGAGGAAGTTACTTGGGAGCATGAGGACAACATGAGACAGAAGTATCCGGAATTATTCTAAGTTCGAGGACGAACTTTTTATAAGGTATGGGAAATTGTAACAACCCAAATTTCCTCATTTCGAACCCTAATAGTGCTTGAAACTATTTAGAAATGCTTTAGAAATATTCTAGAGAATTTTAGAAATTTTTAGAGTATTTTTATGTAATTTTCGGAGTTCGTTTGGTATTTTTACCAAAAGAAACAAGTTACAAAAAAAATAAAGAGGTTGAGCCAAGGTTCGAACCGGAAACCTCTAGTTAAGCAAAGCCTTAAGTTGTTTCGGATGACCAAGAACCCAGCAGGGCTGTGCTGATCAAAGAAGGGGTGGAAATAATTTAAGCAATAGTTAGATAATAGAATACCCTAGTTATAAAGGGAGATAAGAGAGGAACTTAGGGATTATTTTTCCCCGTGACCTAAACTTTCTCTCCTCCTCTCGCGCGCGGCGTCGGTCTCTGCTCGGGTGGAAACGAAGCCGGAGTTAGGGTTTTGTCTCCGGCGGCCCGCCAAGGACCCAAATCCGAGAGTCTTCCACGCCATCACGATCCTCTCGTCGAGGAGAACCTGTTAGCACAAAGAAGGGGCCGAGATTTCAAGTTATCCGAAACCCTAGAAGCCTTCTTCTTTGGTGGTGAGTCCAAGAACGCAAAGGTAAGTGCTTCTCACCTGTTGTAGTAGTAGTTCTCGAATTCCTTGTTTCTTCTAGATTTTTGTTGAAACATGCTGTAAGGAGAAGTGGTTGCGATGGTTGCTGTCGTGAGTCTCAAAGAAAGAAAATCAATATTTTTTTATATCCTTGAAAATCCATGAATATTTGTTTTACTATCCATTTACATGATAATCAAATGGTTGAAGCTTGTGGCACATGCTTTATTTGGTCATTCAAGTTTTGATTTTGCTTATCTGTATGACCTGAAGAAATATGAAGTTGCTGTCGTGAATCTCAATTCAAATTGGTTAGATTGGGGAAAATGAATGAATTGTTTAGATTGACATGTGGTTTAGCAGTACAGTTCGTTTAGTTTTGTTGTAGATCTTTTATTATTAGTTTTCATACATGCAGTTTTAGATTGGCATGTGGGTTAGCATTTCAGTTTGTGTAGTAAATTGTTTTATACATGCAGTTTAGATTCGGTGTTTCAGCTGCAGATTTCCTGTTAAATCCGAATAAGAACAGGCCATAAATTCTATACCAGCTCTAGACCTTTTTGCTAATTTACTAAGTATGAAGGGTTTTCTTCTTCTTTTAGTGTGCAGTCCTAAATTGTTCATTTCCAGTCAATAGGTGGGAATACCCTTTTTGAAACCGTGCAGGATTGTTCTGTTGGCTGGTTTTTGTTTAAGTGTGAAGGGCCTTATTATTTGGTATAGCAGATTTTTTATTTTTCTATGGAATTTGTTGGACACAAACAGCATGTGATCAAGCATTTAGTTTCAGTTTTCTATATATATGCAATGAATACGAACAGTTTGTTTAAGCTTGCTGTTTAATTGCCGAGGCATTCTTCTTATTAGAAGTATTAACAAGTAACAAATAATTTACTTGAAGAGGCTAGTACCCGACTTTTGAGATTGTCGTTAAACAAATCCAGGTGACCGGTTCTGAGGTCTTGGCCCTGGTAAGACCAAGGTCTTTACCCTCGTAGGATTGGTGGCTCGCTACCTCAGTTTCTATTAGGGAGCGCGCAAATGGTATTAAGCTTGGGCCCAAGAGATTATTATTTTGAAGTATAAAAGTATACGTTTTGAACAAATGTAATAAGCTCCACATAAGTTTAAAAATCAGCAAGCTTAGTTCTTTTATTCTTACATGTTTAGATTTTCTTATTGCTATTAGATGAGCATGAGCAGCTTTACATGTTTAGAATTTTAGTCTGTTGTGATTTCCTTGCTATTAGATGGGCATGAGTAGTATTTCTTTTAAAGCATTCAGTTCTTAGATTTCTTCCTGTTCATATGCATATCCGAGTTTTGTGAGTTAGATAGCGCTTACTAAGCATTCTGCTTATAGTTGCATTTTCCTCTTACTGCAGATAAAGGGAAAGGAAAGCTATAGAGAAGGAAGGCGACAAGAAGATGTGAGATGGATGTGTGATGTCTGGACTATGAAAGCCTTGGGATTTTGCTTAAGAATTCATTAAGATTTTGTATTTAGACGGTTGGGATTATTCTTTCATGTTGCTGGGTTTGTTCATTGAATATTTTAAGTTTTAGAATTCTTCCTTTTATTTGCTATGCATATTAGTTCCACTATCTGAGTTGTATTATTGTTGCATGCATGTTTAGATTAATATATAGTTTTAGCATGTTCAAATTAACATATATAGTTTTAGTTGAGAACAAATAATTGAGTGGAACGTATTAGATGATTTATTTATGTTTCCAGTTGTTACTTATTGTATCCTTTGAGTTTTTTTGAGAGTTTTAAGTATTGATATTACATGTGAGCAACACTAGTTAAGAAAAGTCAATAGTCCAGTAACGTCCCACCCTCACAGACTGGTAGAGTGGAGGGTGGGGTGTTACAATATATAGACAGAGTGCTAAAATGTTTTAACATGTTTGAATCCAAGAAAGGCTTTATATCTATGAGGCATGGAATTCATCTTTTGAAGTCTATATGCCCATGTAGTAAAGACGAGAGGATTTACATGGATAAGATACCTTTTGTGTCCACAATAGGATCTATCATGTATGCTATGTTATGTATAAGGCTTGATGTATTGTATGCTTTGAAGTATTACGAGCAGATACCAGTCAGATCTAGGAATGGATCATTGGACAAATGTTAAGACAATTCTTAAGTACTTGAGAAGAACTAAGGATATGTACTTGGTATATTGAGATGGTGATATGATCATACGCAGGTATACAGATGCTAGTTTTCAGACGGACAAGGATGAGTCTAAGTTTGAATCTAGATTCATATTTATATTAAATGGAGGCACAGATAGTTGGAAGAGTTCTAAGCAAGACATTGTTACAGATTCTACCTATGGGGCAAAATACATTGCAGCTTCGGAAGCAGCAAAGGAAGTAGTTTGGATAAGAAATTCATTACCGAACTTGGTGTGGTTCCATCTACTGTAGAAGCATTACTTGTTTGCTGCGACAGCACTACAGCTATTGCACAAGCAAAGGAACCTAGGTCTCATCATCCATCCAAATACGTGCTTCACGGCTATCATCTGATTAGGGAGATCATTAGTATGAAAGAAATACAACTCAAGAAAATTTCCACTGAAAGGAACCTAGTGGATCTTTTAACAAAGGCTCACCACAAAGCAAGTTTGAGGGTCACGTCCATGCTTACGATTTAAGACACCGTGATGATTGACATTCTTCGAAGTGAGAGTGTTAGATTTTGAGGGATGTCTAAGGCAATCACCTTATGGTTTTTCTATTTATTTGATAAATATAGATTCACTATTTGAGTACATATTATATGTTTGAATAATCTTAAACTCATTTACTAAATGTCCGTAATATAATTCATAACATGAGAGAATTTGTAATTGGATCGTAACTTGTGATTATCTCTACATGTGCAATTATGAACATATTGAAATTTTCCTAGTCTTTAAATTGGTAAATTCGGGCATCATTAATTCTTTAAGACTGGCACAGGTTATACTCCTTGGTTCAGTGAAGCAGATGTTTCTCACTAGCTGGAGACATTGGGATGTCGAGCGTTAAACATGGATGCTAGTTATGGTAACTAGTTCATTGGAGTGACTTTCTATAAGACTTCATATGGTTCTCTACATATATGGATACATCTGTAAAGTTCTTACTATAGCTTGAGTGTAAGTTTCCTTCGACTTGAGGTATACAAGTCATCTTAGTCATGGAGACTTATACTTTGACATCTTAAGCAAACATGTCTGGGAGGTGTGGACCCGAGATGATTTGATATAATTCAAAGTACCCGAAGGTGTTTGGATAGCCCACAGAGGATTCACTGCTCCTTGCAAGGAGACGTATACCCTATGACCACGCATTAGGATTATTACTCAAAGTCTTTGACCAAATCATCACATATAAGAGTATGGGACTCTTAGCTTGTACACATGTACGAGTAATTTGAATCCATAGAATGAGAAAGTATTACTTGAACTAGGTGTAACGTAGTTAGCCTAGTGGGGCAGACACATAGACCATGTCCTAAACCAAGTGGATATAAGGCAAGTGAAAGAAATGAGGCATGACTCACTATAGCTGTTGAAGGATTCAGAATTAGTTCTAAGATCAACTGTGTAACGCCCGCCCCTTTCCCACTCCTGCCTAGTGAGGGCGGGGTTACTTTCTTTGACTTAGCATACATAAGCATACATACAGCGGAAGTATATTCTTTTTTTTTTAAATCATACTAAGCATATGAGCATGAAATAGCATGGTTCAACTTAAAAAGTCATATTATTCATTTCTATCACATGCATAGGAAATCATGTAAGACATCAACATAACATAACATATTATTCATAAGTTCACTTAAGCAGGTCATTTTATTTCTTTAGCTAAGTCACCATCACACATCTCTTGCCCCGTCCTGCTGCTCCTCTAGTTTATCCATCCTTTACCTTTGTCTGTGGTACAAGGAAAAGTATCTGTAAGCACTGAAGGCTTAGTGAGATCCTTTCCTACTCACAAAAGCTAACATATCATGTAAAATCATCATATCATACATCATAGAATAAATGACGCTCATATCATCATATAATTAAAAACACATCATATCATGGCAAAATTTTCATAATATCTTAACATAAAGTAAACAACATATCATGGCATGAATCTTATCATGGTATAAGTAACATCATATCATGGCATGAATCATATCATAGCATAAGTGAATATCATAGCATGGCATAGATTATATCATAGCATAAGTAATCATCATAGCATGGTATAGATCATATCATAGCATAAGTAAACATCATAGCATGGCATAGATCATATCATAGCATAAGTAATCATCGTAGCATGACATAGATCATATCATAGCATAAGTGAACATCATAGCATGGCATAGACCATATCATAGCATAAGTAAAAGCATCATGACATTTCTTTTCATAACATCCAAGTATCATATCATAGCATAACTGTAAGCATTATTTCATATCATATCGTAAACATGGATGCAAGATGTTCTTTAAAACATGGGTAATGTCATGTGCAATATGCTTTTCAAAACATGATTTATGTCATATGTGAAATGTCTTAAAACAATATCATATAGTACTTAAAAATAATCTCAACATGAGAGGGGCCCGACTTAGTACCACATACATACATAAATGCATGCATCCTAAGTAGACCCAAGGTAGCTAGTCTTGAACCTACTAGGAAACTCGGCCCGTAGCTCGACCTAGGGGCACGTAAGGAGCCCACCCTTTACTAGGCCTGTAATTCGACCTAGGGGCGCATAAGGAGCCCACCCTTTTGGTACAAGTCATTCAAAGTAAAATACATGTCATATCATATCTTTATCATTGCATAACATATTCGTATCATTCATAGCATATCATATTCATGTCATTCATAGCATATCATGTCCATGTCATTCATAGCATATCATGTTCATGTCATTTATAGCATATCACGTTTATGTCATTCATAGCATATCATGTTCATGTCATTTATGTCATTCATAAGGTATGCATAAATGGGAACATAGCCATGCATACTTGGGCACATAACCATCATACTCATCTTGGGCACATAGCCATCATACTCGTCTTGGGCACATAGCCATCATATTTGGGCACGTAGCCATCACATTTGGGCACATAGCCAATATAGGTATCATTCTCATGCATGGTTCATAAGCATACTTAAACGAGCATATATAATATATCATAGAAGGAAAAGAAAACATAATCATGCATGGATCACGAGTTAACTTCTCCTAATTCATATCATGGCAAAGTGAAGCACATAATGAGTCATAATTTGGTCTCAATCCTCAACCAACTAAGGGTGGCCGAAACATGCATAGGCTCACTTAGGTTGCATGAAATCATACAAGCATATGAACCCTAATTCATTTCCATAACATTTATTATAAAGAACATCATAAGCATATTTGATTTAGGTTCTATGCTTCCTAGGTTTAGAAATCCACATTTGGCCGAAACATACAAGGTCCAACATTTGGTTACAAATAGCATGTAAACATGTGAACCCTAAACAATTTCCATGCATTTATCATAGGCAACCACATGAGCATAATAAGTTCAAGCCTCCTAAGTCCACAAATCATAGGTGGCCGAATGCCATCAATGTGACTCTAAGTTTTTATTTCAACCAAATACAAGCATGTGAATACCCTATAAATTTCATAGCATATCATGGAGAAGAACATAAACATGTTAGGGTTGAATTTAGGCTTGCCTAAGCCCTACATTTCCTTTTGGCCGAAAGTTCACCATGTGAAAACCTAACTCTAAGCAACATGAAATCACAAGTGCATTATGTTATCTCCATATCCTATCATAAGGTAAAACATAAGCAAGCTAGATTTGAGGTTGAACCTCCCTAAGGTATTTAATCCCATCATGACCGAAACCCTAAGGTAAGGTTCTACTTGTTCCAAGCAACATACAAGTATAAAACATCAAGGGAACCTTCATAACATATTATGGGAAACTTCATACTTGATACTTCTTCTAGGATTTTTCAACCAAATACAAGCATGTGAATACCCTATAAATTTCATAGCATATCATAGAGAAGAACATAAACATGTTAGGGTTGAATTTAGGCTTGCCTAAGTCCTACATTTCATTTTGGCCGAAAGTTCACCATGTGAAAACCTAACTCTAAACAACATGAAATCACAAGTGCATCAAGTTATCTCCATATCCTATCATAAGGTAAATCATAAGCAAGCTAGATTTGAGGTTGAGCCTCCCTAAGGTATTCAATCCCTTCATGGCCGAAACCCTAAGGTGAGGTTCTACAAATTTCCCAGCAACATACAAGTATAAAACATCAAGAAAATATTCATATCATATCATAGAAGAGATCATAAGCATGTTACTCTTTAAGTTGAGCTTCTCTAGAGTTTTAAGTCTCTTCATGGCCGAACCCTAAGGTGGGGTATTACCTAACTCCAAGCCACATACAAGCATGAAATATCAAGGTCATCTTCATAGCATATCATGAGAAAAAAACTTAAGCATGTTGGTTTTGGTTTTGAGCTTCCATAAGCCTTACAAAGTGTCATGGCCGAAAGTTTCCAAAAGAAACCCTAGGTTGTTAATCCATCTAAACTCGAACAAAATCATATAACAACTTGTACCACAGGTGAGGGGATACTCACCTCCTCTTGCTTGGTCTTTTCCCTAAGAGAAGATACCCTTTGTGAAGAGGAAGAAGAAAGCTTCTCCTTCTAGTGCTCCCTTTTGCTTCTCTTGCTTGTGAGAGATAGATCTTGAGGATCCCTTCTTGTGGTTTGGTTTTCTTAGGGAGAAAACCTTAGTTGGATTTTTGGAAAGGGGAGAGGGGATGCTCTAGGTCACGGCAATGGTGAGGAAAGGGAAGAAAAAATGAAATCTCTTCTTTGTTTTTCCTCTTATGCTAAGTGGGAGTAAGAAGCAAAAAGAAACTTTGCCTTCCCTTCTTCTTAACTCATCCTTTATTCTCTTAATGATGAAGAAATGTCTTCATTCATCCCCTTTTGCTCTCCAATTCCCTCATTTCATCATCCCACGAAAACTAAAGGAGAAGGAAGGAGAAGAAGACAATTTGTCTTTTTCTTGTTTTCTTCTCTTAATAATACTTTTACCTTTATCTATAATTTCCATTCCTTATTCAACAATAACTTATGATGGTCTAGTGGTAATTCCATAATCCTTAGCTTAAGAAGGTTCAAGGTTCAATCTTTGACCAATTCCTTTTCTTTTATATATTTTGGTTCTATCTTATCTTTTTATTCTAAGAGAAAATCTTCACCTACTTAGCTTAAGAAATTCGTGGTTGTTACAAACTGTGATTTTCTAGTTAATTGAGGATCATAATATACTACTAGGTGTCACTCATGATTATTTCATAATTAAGTAGTTAATTATGGATGGCCAAGATAAACTAGAAACTTATTGGGTCATACGTATTATGAGTCTCTAAAAGACATAAAATAAGTTAGAGAATAAGATTCTTAGATCAAGAGATAAATATTTGGTTAGACTATACGTAAGATAAATATATAAATATTTGTCAGAATAAAAGCGCAAATGAGACACATCTCTTATGAAAGAGTTGGGCCCTATTTGGTTTAGTTATAAACCAATTTGGTTTAGCCATAAACTAACTTGATTTAGTTGTGAACCAAACTAAGGGATTAATGAGCTAATTTTTGGTTAAGGCATAATGGGTTGGATTTGGACTTGCTAATCTAACACATTAAAGAGGACTATATATTGATATGTTTAAGAGAGAATTAATAGGAAATTCATGTTAGTTAGAGCCCTAGAGCCAATCATATGATGATTGTTGTATGGACTCGATGTATCATATTCCTATATATATATATATAAAGGCATTTCTTTATGGTTATTATACTTACTTGTATTGGTGTCAAATAACTAAGTATAATAGCGTCCCTGAGTAGAAGGTTCATATCTATATCAATCGATTGGTTGAATCGATAGTGAGATGAAATAGAGAACACTATTCTTAATCATTCCTAGTCAAGTATTAACATTCAGGGACAATGTTAATGCGATGAGACTAGCATGTAGGTCAACTCGATGACTTGATCTCACAAGTCATGGATATAGAGATATCAAGTTGACATATGGGTATGCATTGGAGAATGTATACTGAATGACCCGCCATGAGAAAATATCATGGATCGTTATATGAGTGTCATATACTTTCTTATGTGACTATTAGTATGACTATTAGTCCTTGGACCTGAAGTCACCATGGTTCCCTACATAAGGAGTTGCATACTTTGGCTTCGTCAAACGTCACTCGTAACTGGGTGGACTATAAAGATGATTACTGGGTATGTAACAAATTATGCGGAGAGATGTGAGTGATGTAGATGAGATCTATCCCTCCTATATGACGGGAGCGACATCATGATTCTAGATAGAGTGAGACCACTAAGTGCATGGCCATGTCCAAGTGAGTCAATATGAGATATTGAGCTCATTTGATTAGAGTGAGTTAATATGAGATATTGAGCTCATTTGATTAGAGTGAGTCTACTTGGAGTTCAAGATATAGATTGATTAGAGGATGACACGGTCTATGTCTCAATTGATCAATCTAGATGTCAAGAATAGAAGGACATTGTCATATATTATAAGAGTCACAATTAGTAGTCACAAGGTGATGTTCGATCCCAACATTCTTGTAACTTGAGTAGTAATGATGTGTTGCTAGATACCACTCATCACTTATGTTTCTAAATGGGTTTAGGAACATTGCCAACGTTACAAGAACCTATAGGGTCACACACAAAGGTCAATTAGATGGAGATTAGGTTCATTTGATGAACCTAGAGGATTAGGTTCATATGATGAACCAAATTGGATTAAGAGTAATCCAAATTAAACTAATTGAGTTGGACTCGATTTGGTTCATGTGTCAAATGAGTATAATTTAGACTTAGATTTATTGAGTCAATTTAATTCAATAAATATAGATTCATTAAATTAAATTGATTTGAATCAAATGGTTAGATTGGATCAACCATGGGAGAGAAGAGGTCAAATTTGACTTGACTTGAGAGGGAAGATGAAAGGTCAAGTTTGACTTAACCAAATGCCACATCATTTGTGACATGGCATGGGGCCAGCCAATGATGGTGTTCCACATCATCATGGCTACATCAAGAGTGTGCCACCTCATGAGGAATACCAAGAGTCATGACCCTTGGTATTACATGGAGGTATAATAACCTCTTAATATGGTCGGCCACATTAGTGCAAGGGTTAGCAATTTTTGTGTGCTCATTCACTTCATCATCTTCCTCCTCTCTTCCTCTCTTCTCTCCCCCTCATCCTTGCCGTGACCTCTAAGGGTGCTAGCACACTCTTAGTTGTTCTCTCCATCTCTTGTTCATGTGGATACTTCTAGAGGTGTGTCCACTTGAACACACTTGAGATCCGAAGAACTTTAGACGAGCGGGATTTGCGAAGGGCTTCGCTTCAAAGGTATACTCCTTAACATGTAAATCTAAAGTAGATCTAGAGTAGAAAAACTAAGTACATGAAAATTTTATCTTCGCACGGATCCAGTGGCTAAGAACTTCGGGATTTCCACAACGCAAAAAATGGTTTTTGCGGCTCGAAAGTTCTAACAGTGGTATCAGAGCCACGTGCGAAGCATGTACTTGTTTTATTTTAATTTTTATGAAAAAATTTTAGATCTGTAAGTTTCTATAAGTTTACGATTTTTATGGTTTTTATGAGTATTTTTCTTGTAGAGGCGAAGCAACGAGTGCTAGGACACTTGTAGGCTTCGACTACCGAGAAAAATTTTTCGAAACGACAAATTCTCACCCAAATTATTTTGGGACAGCAGCTTAAGGTGCTGTTAGATCGTACTAGGACACTTATGATATTCATTTCATGAGAAGGAGCGCTGCCCCTAACCCCGCAACGGGCATTGTCCCACAATCGTGCTCGAAAATCGCTAAACGGGACCGTCGGGAAATTGTAACTCATAAAATTATAAAAATAGTAGTAAAATTACAGAAAATTATGTAAAATACATAATTTAGAATTATGTATGACTTTGTGATGGTCATGGCCCAAAACCAAATTTGATTGGACAAAGTGTGTTGTAATTCATAATATGACTTGCGTGCCATTTTTGTGTGTTGTGCATGTTGTATTTGTTATATGTGACCTGCGCGTCATACCTCTCCTTTTATATTCCTGTTGTAAAATAGTTTTAGACTCGAATGTAACTCGAGTTTCATATTTGTAATGTACAAAAATGGAGCGGTGGAAGGTCCACTCGAGAAGGAACGACGAGGAGGGTGCGAGCAACACATGGTGGTTAAAGGGAGGAGCTTGAAGAAGCTGTTGACCCTAGGTTGACCGTCCGATCTTCTCATTGGCTTGAGAAGATCGTAGTAGGGCCATGACCTAATCAAAATTTAATTATTCATTGCTTGTGTGTATGTGATGCATGCTAGTGTAGGATAATTAGTGCCTTGATGCGTATAAGATACGAATCCACGATTAGATTAGATCTTAATCGAGTCAACTCGATATGCCTACCAAGTTTTGATACCCATCACTACCTCGATCATTTGTTGTTATTGAATCTGCCAAAGCAGAGCAACGCATATTATCTTGGTAGGGTGCGGAGGGACAATCTTAGTCCCACCTATCAAGGCTTGGGTGAGTACAAACTCAATTAGATTGAGTATAACTAGTTAACTCAATTTGATCGGGTATAACTATAGGCATTTTCCAACGGTTGGACGATATGATACAAATCACATTTATACTAAATCTTGGGCGATTTAGCCAAAGCTAACTCAAGGTTTTTTATAAATGAGGATTTTGATCCTATAAACAAGAGTTGCATAGAGATGTAATTGATAATTCGTTATCTACCGATCATACTAAGTCTTGGGAGATTTAGCCAAAGCTAACTCAAGGTATAGTATGAGGTGGATCTTGTCCCACGAGAATTATAGCTAATTGGTAAGAATCTTGTAGTGTGGTTGGACCACATCCATGACTTGATTCTACAAAAGCTCTAATGGAATATAATATTTACTTTCTGTATTATTTCTGTTGTAGATTGCCATGTTGACAAACATGAACAACTTCTCCCTGCGTTCTGTCCTTGACAAGGACAAGCTCAATGGAGCTAATTTCTTGGACTGGTACAGGAATCTAGAATTGTTCTCACTCAAGAAAGAAAACGGTACGTCCTGGAGCAACCCATTCCTGAGGCACCTCCTGCCACTGCCACGCGAGTTGACTGAGATGCTTATAAGAAGCATCAAGATGACGCATTAGATGTGTCATGTCTCATGCTCGTAACCATGAACTCTGAGCTTCAGAAGCAACATGAGTTGATGTCAGCTTATGATATGGTTGAACATCTTCGTCAACTATATCAAGGACAAGCGAGGCACGAGAGATTTGAGATCTCCAAGACACTATTTCAGTGTAAGATGCAAGATGGGACTCCCGTAGGTCCATATGTGCTTAAGATGATTGGTACATAGAAAACCTACAGAGGTTGGGATTCCCACTAGGCCAAGAGCTGACCAAAGACTTGATCTTGCAATCCTTGCCAGAGAGCTACAACCAATTTGTCATGAATTACAACATAAACGAAATTGACAAGTCACTGCCCGAGCTGCTAAGCATGTTGAGAACTGCTGAGCTAAACCTTAAGAAGGTAAAGCCCAACTCCATTTTGATGGTGCAAAAGCATAAAGGCAAGGGCAAGCCTAAAGGTAAGGGAAAGTCCCAAGCCAAGGGTAAAGGCAAGGCACTGAAACCTAAAGGAGGGGTTGCCAAGGATGCTACCTGCTTCCACTGCGGTCAGACCGGGCACTGGAAGAGGAACTGCAAAGTATATCTAGAAGATCTCAAGAAGAAGAGAAGTGAGACTTCTACTTCAGGTATATATGTTATAGAAGTCAACCTATCTATTTCTGCATCATGGATATTAGATACTGGATGTGCTTCTCACATTTGTACTAATGTGCAGGCGTTGAGAAATAATAGGGCATTGACAAAGGGCGAGGTGGACCTACGAGTAGGCAATGGAGCACGGGTTGCTACTGTTGCTGTAGAGACTTACTATCTATCTCTGCCCTCTGGGCTTGTATTAGAATTAGATGAATGTTGTTTTGTGTCTGCTTTTACCAAGAACATCATTTCAGTTTCTTGTTTAGACAAGAAAGATTTTTTGTTTATAATAAAGAACAAATGTTGTTCCATCTATTTAAACAATATGTTCTATGGTAGAGTATGCAAGCTGCATAAGTCCATTTATGGACTAAAGCAAGATTCTCAGAGCTGGGATCTTCGATTCGATGATGTAATCAAATAGTTTGATTTTATCAAGAATGAAGATGAATCATGTGTCTACAAGAAGGTTGTTGGGAGCACAGTTGTCTTCCTTGTATTGTATATGGATGACATACTACTTATTGGGAATGACATCCCTTTGCTACAGTCTGTAAAGACTTGGCTAGGGAATTGTTTCTCAATGAAAGACTTAGGTGAAGCAGCCCGTATTCTAGGCATAAAGATCTATAGAGATAGATCTAAGAGATTGCTTGCCTTAAGTCAGAGTACATATATTGACAAGGTATTACTACGGTTTGCCATGCAGAATTCCAAGAAAGGATTTCTGCCAATGCCACATGGTGTGAGTCTTTCGAAGACTCAAGGTCCCTCTTCTAGAGAGGAGAGAGACCGCATGGATAAGATCCCTTATGCTTCAGCCATAGGATCTATTATGTACACCATGCTATGCACTCGTCCTGATGTTTCATATGCTTTGAGCATGACGAGCAGGTACCAGTCAGATTCAGGTGAAGGTCACTGGATAGCGATCAAGAATATTCTTAAGTACTTGAGAAGGACTAAAGAATATTTCTTGATATATGGAGGCGATGATGAGCTAGCTGTAAAGGGTTACAGTGATGCCAGCTTCCAAACTGACCAGGATGATTATAGATCGCAGTCAGGGTTCGTGTTTTGCTTAAATGGTGGTGTTGTGAGATGGAAGAGTTCGAAACAGGACACAGTTGCTGATTCTACAACAGAGGTCGAGTATATAGCTGCATCAGAAGCAGCAAAGGAGGCAGTTTGGATCCGCAAGTTCATTACTGAGCTTGGGGTGGTTCCTAACATAGCTAATCCTATATAGCTCTATTGTGACAACAATGGAGCAATTGCACAGGCTAAGGAACATTTCTCACACCAGCGGACCAAACACATACTACGGCGCTTCCATCTTATTCGAGAGATCATCGATAGAGGAGATGTGAAAATTTACAGAGTACCCACAGAAGCTAACATCGCTGATCCCTTGACCAAGGCTTTGGCACAGAGAAAGCATGATGGTCACACTAGGTCATTGGGCCTTGGAGCCTACACTGATTGGCACTAGTGCTAGTGGGAGATTGTTAGCTAGATCCCTAAAGCCAATCATATGATGATTGTTGTATGGACTCGATGTATCATATTCCTATATATATATATATATATATATATAGGAATTTCTTTATGGTTATTATACTTACTTGTATTGGTGTCAAATAACTAAGTATAATAACGCCCCTGAGTAGAAGGTTCATATCTATATCAATCAATTGGTTGAATCGATAGTGAGATAAAATAGAGAACACTACTCTTAATCATTCCTAGTCAAGTATTAACATTCAGGGACAATGTTAATGTGATGAGACTAGCATGTAGGTCAACTCGATGACTTGATCTCACAAGTCATGGATATAGAGATATCAAGTTGACACATGGGTATGCATTGGAGAATGTATACTGAATGATCCGCCATGAGAAAGTATCATGGATCGTTATATGAGTGTCATATACTTTCTCATGTGACTATTAGTCCTTGGACCTGAAGTCACCATGGTTCCCTACATAAGGAGTTGCATACTTTGGCTTCATCAAACAACACCCGTAATTGGGTGGACTATAAAGGTGATCACTGGGTATGTAACAAATTATGCGGAGGGATATGAGTGATGTAGATGGGATCTATCCCTCCTATATGACGGGAGCGACATCATGATTCTTGATAGAGTGAGACCACTAAGTGCATGACCATGCACAAGTGAGTCAATATGAGATATTGAGCTCATTTGATTAGAGTGAGTCTACTTGGAGTTCAAGATATAGATTGATTAGAGGATGACATGGTCTATACCTTAATTGATCAATCTAGATGTCAAGGATAGAAGGATATTGTCATATATTGTGAGAGTCACAATTAGTAGGTAACAAGGTAATGTTGGATCTCAACATTCTTGTAACTTGGGTAGTACTGATGTGTTGCTAGATACCGTTCATTACTTATATTTCTAAATGGGTTTAGGAACATTGCCAACATTACAAGAACCTATAGGGTCACACACAAAGGGTAATTAGATGGAGATTAGGTTCATATGATGAACCAAATTGGATTAAGAGTAATCCAAATTAAACTAATTGAGTTGGACTCGATTTGGTTCATGTGTCAAATGAGTCTAATTTAGACTTAGATTCATTGAGTCAATTTATTCAATAAATATAGATTCATTAAATTAAATTGATTTGAATCAAATGGTTAGATTTGATCAATCATGGGAGAGAAGAGATCAAGTTTGACTTGACTTGAGAGGGAAGATGAAAGGTCAAGTTTGACTTGACCAAATGCCACATCATTTGTGACATGGCATGGGGCCAGCTAATGATGGTGTTCCACATCATCATGGCTACATCAAGAGTGTGCCACCTCATGAGGAATACCAAGAGTCATGACTCTTGGTATTACATGGAGGTATAATAACCTCTAAATGTGGCCGGCCACATTAGTGCAAGGGTTAGCAATTTTTGTGTGCTCATTCACTTCATCATCTTCCTCCTCTCTCCCTCTCTTCTCTCCCCCTCATCCTTGTCGTGACTTCTAAGGATGCTAGCACACTCTTAGTTGTTCTCTCCATCTCTTGTTCATGTGGAAACTTCTAGAGGTGTGTCCACTTGAACACACTTGAGATCCGAAGAACCTTGGACGAGCGGGATTTGCGAAGGGCTTCACTTCAAAAGTATACTCCTTAACATGTAGATCTAAAGTAGATCTAGAGTAGAAAAACTAAGTACATGAAATTTTTATCTTCACACGGATCCAGTGGCTAAGAACTTCAGGGTTTCCGCAACGCAAAAAACAGTTTTTACGGCTCGAAAGTTCTAACAATTCATTATTGGCTTGATTATGTTTTGAAAACCTAATACCTCTCTCTCTCTCTCGCTCTCTCTTGCCACTGACCACAACAAGGGGTCTCCTCTTATTGCCATGACCCACCTAAAGGAAGAAGATCTTTCTTTTGCTTTTTTTCCTCTTCTTGATCCTTCTCCTTTGCTCGTGGCTAGTACCTTCCGAATGTGAAGCTTGTTCTCTTAGAGTTGTCTTGAAGAGCTCGACATGTATACAAATAGAGGCGAGGTTCGATAACGTCACAAAAGGTTGATGCCCTTCTCGTTACAAGTCATCCGTAAAGTATACCTAGAATAATTATTATTTGATTTTGTTTTATTTTATGATCTTGTTTGCGCAATTATATCTTGCATGAGTGTGGTGTCTATGATGTAATAAATTAGTTTATTTATTGTTAAATCTTTCGTTGTACATGTTTACGAAACATGTTTTTAACACATATCGCATCAGGCATATCCCAACAGTAAGAGCCAAGGTGTTTGGTAAGGGAGATGTGCACCTTCAATTCACATTCAGCAAGAAATTGGTTCTTACCAATATACTTCATGTCCCTAGTGTTATTAAAAATCTTGTCTCTGCAGATATCCTTAACAAGAAATGATTAAAGGCTGTAATTGATTCCAATAATGCAATCTTGTCTAAGAATGATATTTTGTAGGAAAGGCATATGCTTGTAATGGTATATTTAAGTTGAGTATCAATGAAATAAACGATATTTCTATTTATATGCTTGACTCTTCTTATTGTTTATGGCATGATAGATTAGAACATGTTAGTCATAAAGTGTTAAAATTTATGTCTAAAAATGGACTAATCAACTATAGTGATCATAATAAACTAAATAAGTGTGAAACATGCATATAAACAAAAATAACTAGATTGTCTTTTCTTAAAGTTGAAGAACAAATCAAGTTCTTCAGTTAATTCATTCGAATGTATGTGAATTTAATGGTTTACTAACAAGAGGAGGTAATAAATACTTTATCACATTCATAGATGATTTTTCAAGATTTATTTATGTGTACTTGATAAAATAAAGGATGAAACATTTAACCCTTTTAAGACATATAAAGCTCTTGTAGAAAACCAAATGAGCCAAAAGATTAAAATCTTGAGAAGTGATAGAGGAGGTGAATATCTCTCAAGTGAATTCTCAAAATTTTGTGAAGAAAGTGGCATAGTGCACCAAACTAGTGTGCCATACACACCACAATAAAATGGCTTGGCTGAAAGAAAGAATAAAACTTTAAATGATATGGTTAGTACCATGTTATTAAGTTCAGGATTGCTAACTAATTTATGGGGTGAGGCATTGTTGGTTGCTTGTCATGTCCAAAATAGAGTTCCTTCCTTAAGGACTAAAATGCGCCCTTATGAGTTATTGAAAGGAAGAAAACCAAACCTATCATACTTAAGGGTTTGGGGATGTGTGGATTACTATAGAGTTCCAGACAACAAAAAAACAAAATTAGGATGTAAAGCACTTAAAAGTGTGCTAGTAGGCTATGTTGAAAATTCAAAGGCATATAGATTACTTGACATTAAGAACAATATCATAGTGAAATCAAGAGATGTGCAATTTTTAGAAAGTCAATTTTTTAAGGACTTACAAGTGGGAATGACTTTGGCTAGTGCATTAAGTTCTTTCTATGAAAAGACTTCTAGTGAGTCAAGAACCAATGAAGTTGACACCTCTAGTGAACCTAGAAGAAGTCAAAGACAAAGAAAAAAATGAACATCTTTCTTCAGATTTCATATGGTCACAAAGTAGTATGTTTCTAATAGAAGTTACTAGGGATTCTCTATTAAACAAAATTCCATTTTTGCTTAATGTAGAGGAAGATCCTAAGACCTATAAAGAAGCCATGGAGTCTAGGGATATTGCTTATTGGAAAGAAGCTATAATTGATGAAATGGACTCAATCCTATCTAATGGTACTTGGGTTCTAATTAATCTACCACAAGGCTCCATGTCTATTGGTTGCAAGTAAGTGGGTGTTTAGAAATAAACTAGCTACTAATGGAACTATTCTCACCTACAAAGCTAGGTTAGTAGCTAAAAGATTTAGACAAAAGGGAGGAATTGATTACTTTGATACATATGCACCCGTAGCTAGAATAACCTCCATAAGAGTCATTTTAGCTTTGGCTTCCATTTTAAACCTTCATGTTCACCAAATGGATGTGAAAATAGCCTTTTAAATGATGATTTAGATAAAGAGGTGTATATGGATCAACCAGAAGGCTTTGTGCTTTCTGAAAATGAGCCTAAAGTATGTAAACTAGTAAAATCTATGTATGGTCTAAAACAAGCCCCACAATAATGGCATGAAAAGTTTGAGGGTGTTCTACTTTCTAACGATTTTAGATATAATAATGCAAATAAGTGCATTTACTCTAAATTCACTAGTAAAAGTAGAGTTGTAATTTGTCTTTATGTTGATGACATGCTAATTGTAAGTAACACTACAAAGGGTATAGTTAAAACTAAGGAGTATCTATCTTCTATGTTCAAAATAAAAAATCTTAGTGAGGTTGATACTATCTTAGGGATAAAAGTTAAGAGACATAGTAAGGGTTTTGTTCTTTCTCAAACTCACTATGTTGATAAGATTTTAAAGAAATATCAACATTTGAATGTGGAAGAAGTGAGTACACCTTTTGATCCAAACCTGAAAGTTTGTGATTATGATGGTAATCTAGTAGCATAACTTGAGTATGCTAGTGTTATTCGAAGTCTCATATATGCCATGGGTTGTACAAGACCTGATATATCGTATGTGATGTGCAGACTAACTAAATATACAAAAAAAAACCAAGTAAAGAATATTGGAAAGCAGTGACTAGAGTGCTTGGTTATCTCAAAAGGATAAGAGATTTAAGCATTTTCTACAATAATTTTTCTTGTGTTCTAGAGGAATTTACGGGTGCTAGTTGGATCACTAGCATAAGTGATCAAAAACCTACCAGCGGTTTTGTCTTTTTACTTGGTGGTGGAGCTATTTCTTGGGCCTCAAAAAAACAAGCACTAATAATTCATTCCAAAATGAATCTGAGTTTGTGGTGTTAGCCTCAGCTTGTAAAGAAGCCGAGTGGCTGAGAGATCTATTACTTGATATAGATTTTTGACCTAAGCCAATACCACCTGATCCTGTCCGAACCAGGGGTCAACGAACGCTGGGGACGTGGCGCTCCCTGCTGGATCCTCGAGTAATCCGGCGAACCTGCAACAAAATCGAGCCCGGGGGGGGGGGGGGGGGGGTGTCCCGGCGACGGCCCTCCGACGCTCAAGTCAGGCGAGGAATGGATGAAGAAGGTGGCTGCAGAATGAAGACTCGCGTACCTCCGGTGAAGAAATGGAGACCTTATATAGACCTCTCCAAGAAGCCTGGGCGCGCCAATCGAAGCAATCTCCTGCTTTCGACCATGCCCAGGTATGGGTCTGTCAGAAGGGCATCCATGAGGCCATACCGCTACTGTATCAACCTCTCCATGATGTGACTGCAAGATCTTCTATCGTGAAATTCTGTGTACGGCATAATCATTAGACATGCCTCTGCTGACATCCCATATCTCGAGCCGAACGAATAGGCCGCTCGGCTAACCTTTGTATCCTCGCCCTTATCCTGGCCGAACGGACAACCCGCTCGGCCCCTCGGTTCCAGCCGGGCAGACGCCCCGCTCGGCCATTCAATCCTCCTGCCTTGGCGTCGGAAACCCAAGCCTGGCTGGGTTATCTTTGTTTCCGCTCGGACCTACTCAGCTGCTCGGCACGGCCATTAACCGCTTAGTCAGCCCTTCATCTGTCCTCAAGCTGAGACCCTTCAGGAAGTGGATCCCCCATTCTTACCGCTGGATCACTTGCCTCCCCTTCAAGTCTAGTCGAAGGAGGCAGTGAGTCTGACTGACTGGACTATGTGTCCGAGCGGGCGGTCGTCGCCTTTCCGTCGCTTATAATATCCCTGGGGCCGTTCGGCCCTTCTTCCAAATTCAGCCGCTCGGCTCGCTCGGCTCTTCGTTTTGGTTGTCTTGTCGCTCAACGTGGATGTTTGCTTGTCTAAATCTTCTCGAAAATCACACAAATCCTCTTCATTAAACCGAAGCATGCGCGGTATGGGCGCCTTAATTGCGCCTGGTGACAGAGCGCCACGTGGCTCTTCTTGTGTGGCGGTGATGATTCGTACGATGGGACGCCGATTACTTTGAAATGGACGGTTAGATGATGACCTCGCCTCTCGTGACCTGCATCCGACGGCGAAGGCCGACCAGCCTCTGCCGTATAAAGCCTCCGTCTACTTCCTTCGCCGCATGCTTGCTTGTGCGTTGTCCTTCCGCCTCTTCTTCTGCTGCGACCTCCGACGATCCAGTTCCTATTTTTTCGGCGGCTACCAACCCACCGGTGATCTTTTCCGCCCGTTTCCTTCTCAGTGAGTCTTCTCCCTTCGTTTATAAGGTCCTCCCAAGTCGTTTTGCCTCTTTCGTTCCCGTTCCTCTGGTTTCTTGCCATCTTATTGCTTCTCCGAGATGGCAAGCTCCTCTGAGCCCGCTGTTGGTGTTCATGGCCCTTGGTATATGACCATGGAGAGTCGGTTTGATGAAGAGGGTGCTCGGCGTCTTGTTCGGACGTATGGGATCCCCGATGACCACGAAATAATTATAGCCGGCCCGTCCGATCGGCCCCATAACCCGCCGATCGGCACCATTTGCTTTTTTCTAGACCAATTCCAGGGCGGCCTTAGATTTCCTACCCATCCCTTCGTTTTGGAGGTTTGTAATTATTTCCGCATCCCGCTCGGCCAACTTATGTCGAACTCCTTTAGGTTGCTGAGCGGGGTGGTTGTCCTCTTTAAGCTGCATAGTATCCCACTTGACCCCAAAATATTCCACTTCTTTTTCTACCCCAAACAATCCGAGTTGGGCACTTTCATTTTCCAGAGTAGAATAGGCTTTAAATTTTTTGATAATATGCCGACCTCCAACAAGCACTGGAAGGAATTTTTCTTCTACATCCGACTTCCCGAGCGGCCGGCATTTCGAACCAAATGGCAGACCGCAACCCGGCATACCTTCACGCGGCGAACTGGTTGTCCGGTCAGCGGTACAAGATCGACCAGTTGCTTCTCAAGGGGGTGTTGTATATTTTCGGATTATCTCCCATTCGGGCCAATCTCCCCTACCGCATGAGTAAGGACTTTTTACTCTCCTCGCCTTTTTTTGTCTAACTGATTTTAATTTCTTCTATTGCAGCTGAAGTCATGTGGCGCTCCAAAGCTACCGCTCATCTGAAGTTGAAGGCCGTGGAAATTGAAGCGGCCACCAAAAGAGAGCTCGCCGAGCGGGGTCTTATCCCCAGCCGTCCGGCAGCTACAGGAGAGGGGGGGCGCAGTCCGCCCCTGAAACAGAAGTTACCTCAGCCGCTTCAACGGAGGTTGAGGCGGATCTCGTTTCCTCTGCTCCAGCAGAGCTGGGAGTCCCCCAGGTCGGGGATCCCCCACTGGAAGTTCGGCGAAAATGTCACAGAGACTCCAGCCTTCCGCCGACCCAAGAGGGTGGACCACAGGCGCCGATCGGGGTAGCTTCGCCAGATCGCACGCCGTCGCATATCGGGACTCCAGCGGCCTCGCCCACCGCACAGCCCTCTGGTTCTCCTCCATGAACTCGCCGTCGCTTACGACGGTTGGGCGAAACCTCTACCATAGGGGAGTCCTCAGGCCAGGCGACTGCGGCTGAGGAAGCGCCGACCGGCCACCCGACCATCAAGACTACCCTTCGATTCCCATCGGAGGAATATTTACTGTCAGCCGATCGGCCCGCTAGCCCCGTTCATGAAATAACCCTGACTGGTCCGCTCGCCAAGCTCTTCGAGGATGCCCAGATTCAAGTGGCCCTCATGACGCCTAAGCAGCTCGGCGATAACAACATGCAGCAGGCCACTCAGGTGAATTCATTTTTCTTTCTGTGTCATGCTACTGTCCGGTTCCTCATTTTATTATTTTCCTTACAGCGCTGGGCTGAGCAAATCGCCACTAGCCATCGGCTAGCCGAGCTGGAGGATCTCCTGGAGAAACTCCAAGTGTCCGGGGGTCCATCGGCCGAGCGGGAGAAACAAGCCCGCGAGGGCGAACAGAAGAAGGCCGCCGACCTGTCTATAGAGGTGGCTCGGCTAGAGGGCCAAATCAAGAAGCGCGAAGCGGATGCCAAACGCGCTACTGCCCGGAAGAAGCGAGCGATAGTTGGTCTGGACAAGATGAAAGTAGATGTCCGTACGCTAGATCAGCGATCCAAGGATCTGGAGGCCCAGCTGAACGCCGAGCGGGAGGTCCGTTCGGCTGAACGCACAAAAGCTGAGATGGACTTGAAGGCAGTCCAAGATTCCTTAACTACCTCCCGGGCGGTGCTTAAAAAATTTAAGGAGGGAGAGCCGAGTCGCTTAGCAGCAGCGCGCCAAGAATATCTCCGCTCGGTACGGTTCGGCGCAAAATTCGGCGACAACGTCTCCTCCACTTTCGCCGAGGCGGTCAAGGTCACCATGGCGTATTTGAAGAAGGGTGGCCACCTTCCTACGGGAATGCATATTCCCTCCTCCGACCTGGCGGCCATGATTGATGATATCCCGGACGCCTTTTTTAATTTTGAAGACCCGGAGTGAGGCGAGTTCTTTCGAGTGCTTTCTGTATTTCCTCCGCCCAGCGGATGCAAAAAAATTTTTTACGTGCCGTTCGGCCTCCTTATGTTCCTTTGCTTGTATTTTTTGTTTGCCCTTCATTGTCTCTTTTTAGTGGGTTGCTGCTTATTCGTAGAATCAGTTGGACTCCCCTTGTTTCCTACTAAACGACCGATCGGGTTAATCAATTGACTTGTTTCCTCAAAATCGTTTAGCGCTTGGCTATACTGTTTGCCTTCAGTGAATGCGAAGTGTTGGCAAACCGACGGCCGATCTGCCTTAATCAATCTCTCGATCTGTTACGACGGTGCTCGTCGGCGTGGATGTTTATAGCCGATCGGCGCGGCTCTCGATCTTTAACGACGGTGTTCGTCGGCGCGGATGTTTATAGCCGATCGGCGCGGCTCTCGATCTTTAACGACGGTGCTCGTCGGTCTGCCGCTCGGGGATTTATAAACGCCGGCTCGTCTCTCGATCTTTAACGACAGAGCTCGTCGGCGTGGATATTTATAGCCGGTCGGCGCGGCTCTCGATGTTTAACGACGGGGCTCGTCGGTCTGCCGCTCGGAGGGTTTATAGACTCCGGCTCGTCTCTCGATCTTTAACGACGGAGCTCGTCGGCGCGGATATTTATAGCCGGTCGGCGCGGCTCTCGATCTTTAACGACGGAGCTCATCGGTCTGCCGCTCGGGGATTTATAGACGCCGGCTCGTCTCTCGATCTTTAACAACGGAGCTCGTCGGCGCGGATATTTATAGCCGGTCGGCGCGGCTCTCGATGTTTAACGACGGGGCTCGTCGGTCTCCCGCTCGGGGATTTATAGACGTCGGCTCGTCTCTCGATCTTTAACGACGAATCTCGTCGGCGCGGATGTTTACAGCCGATCGGCGCGGCTCTCGATCTTTAACGACGGTGTTCGTCGGCGCGGATGTTTATAGCCGATCGGCGCGGCTCTCGATCTTTAACAACGGTGCTCGTCGGTCTCCAGCTCGGAGGGTTTATAGACGCCGGCTCGTCTCTCGATCTTTAACGACGGAGCTCGTCGGCGCGGATATTTATAGCCGATTGGCGCGGCTCTCGATCTTTAACGACGGTGCTCGTCGGTCTCCAGCTCGGAGGGTTTATAGACGCCGGCTCGTCTCTCGATCTTTAATGACAGAGCTCGTTGGCGCGGATATTTATAGCCGATCGGCGCGGCTCTCGATCTTTAACGACGGTGCTCGTCGGTCTTCCGCTCGGGGATTTATAGACGCCGGCTCGTCTCTCGATTTTTAACGACGGAGCTCGTCGGCGCGGATATTTATAGCCGATCGGCGCGGCTCTTGATCTTTAACGACGGTGCTCGTCGGCGCGGATATTTATAGCCGGTCGGCGCGGCTCTACGGTTTAACGTCTGGGCTAGACGGCCGTTAAGGCTAATTTTAACGCTCCCGTTCGGCGCAGCTTTAAAATATACAATTAGCGCCATATTACACCACTTTGCTTCCTGCACGTGGCCTTCGGTTTTTGTGTCGATGCTTGGGTATCGTACGCCCGGCCGAACGGCACGGGGTCTTCCGCATTGAGCATTTTGGCTCGGATAATTTACCTCCGTCTGAACGGTACGGGGCCTTCGATTTTTCTTGACGATGCCTTATATTTATTCTCTAGATTTTTCGTTTCTGCATTTCAAGCATTCAGTCGGAAAAAGTATACAGGATGATTTACACTGGCACACCTTTCATCCCGCCCGGTAAGGCTGGAGGTGATTTGCGCTCCACGACCTATCTAGCTGCCGACCGTCCTCGTCCTCCAAATAATACGCGCCTGAGCGGAGCTTTTCGATGATTTTGAAGGGACCTGCCCACGGAGCTTCAAGCTTGCCAACGTCGCCGACCGGCTTGATTTTCTTCCAGACGAGGTCGCCGACCTGGAAGGATCGGGGAATGACGCGCCGGTTGTAGTTTTGCTTCATCCGTTGACGGTACGCCATCAGCCATACGGCTACCTTGGCCCGCTCCTCGTCAACCAAATCCAGCTCCATGTTCCTCCGCTCGGCGTTGCCTTCATCGTACAATTGGACCCGGACGGACTCGACGCCGACTTCAACCGGGATGACTGCTTCGCCGCCGTACACCAGATGAAAAGGTGTGATGCCCGTCGCCTCCTTAGGAGTCGTCCGGATGGCCCATAAAACGCCCGGCACTTCATCCGGCCAACTTCCTCCCACGTGGTCGAGCCGAGCGCGCAGCATACGGAGAATTTCCCGGTTGGCTACTTCGGCTTGACCGTTGCTTTCGGGGTAAGCCACGGGCGTGAAGTGTTGCTCAATGCCATAGCTTTTACACCAATCTTCTAGCACCTTCCCTGTGAATTGCCGCCCATTGTCGGAAACCAATCGGCGAGGGATACCGAACCTACAGATGATGTGTTGCCATATGAATTTTTTGACCATCTGTTCGGTGATCCTGGCTAGTGGCTCGGCTTCCACCCACTTGGAGAAATAATCGACCGCCACCAGCAAAAATTTCCTCTGCCCGGTCGCCATCGGAAATGGACCCACGATATCCATTCCCCATTGATCGAACGGACATGAGACGGTTGATGCCTTCATCTCCTCCGCCGGTCGGTGGGAGAAGTTGTGATACTTCTGGCACGAAAGGCATGTAGATACTGTCCGAGCGGCGTCTATCTGTAAGGTCGGCCAAAAGTATCCAGCTAGCAGGATCTTCTTAGCTAATGATCGTCCGCCCGGATGCCCTCCACACGATCCTTGATGTACTTCTTGGAGAATGTAAGCCGAGTCTTCCGAGCTCACGCATTTCAACAGCGGACGTGAGAAAGCCTTCTTGTAGAGCTGATCACCGATGAGTGTGAACCGACCGGCCCTCCTCCTGAGCAGCTGGGCTTCATCCCGATCGGCCGGTGTGGCTCCCGAGTGGAGGAACTCTATGATGGGTGTCCTCCAGTCGCTTGGAAACGTGAGGCTTTCCATCCGGTCGACGTGTGCTACCAGCAGTACTTTTTCAATTGGTTGCTGAATGGTGACCGGCACTATAGAACTTGCTAGTTTGGCCAAGTCATCGGCTACCTGGTTCTCCGTTTGGGGAATCTTTTGAATAAGGATCTCTCGGAAAGTAGCTTTGAGTTTTTCAAAGGCTTCAGCGTAGAGCTTAAGCCGAACGCTGTTGATTTCAAAAGTGCCAGAAAGTTGCTGAGCGGCCAACTGTGAATCCGAATAGAGTGTCACCCGACCGGCTCCTACATGCCGTGCTGCCTGCAGTCCGGCTATGAGGGCCTCATACTCTGCTTCATTGTTGGTGGCTTTGTAGTCCAGCCGGACGGATAGGTGCATCTTTTCTTCTTGAGGTGAGAGCAGCAATATTCCAATCCCACTTCCGAGCCGAGTGGAAGACCCATCCACATATATTCTCCACAGAGCTTCCGGCTCTGGCCTCTGCACTTCGGTCACAAAATCAGCCAAGGATTGCGCTTTGATCGCCGAGCGGGGCTGGTATTGGATGTCAAATTCACTTAGTTCTGTCGTCCACTTGATGAGCCGTCCGGACGCTTCTGGATTCAACAGCACTCTTCCTAGTGGACTGTTTGTCCAGACGATGATGGTGTGAGCCAAGAAATATGGTCGAAGGCGCCGAGCGGCTAGAACCAAAGCAAAGGCCAACTTCTCGAACCCGGTGTAATGAGATTCAGCATCTTTTAAAATGTGGCTTAGAAAATACACCGGTTGCTCTTCGCCGCTCGCCCTCACAAGTGCTGAGCCTACAGCATGCTCAGTTGACGACAGATAAATATAAAGTGACTCACCCCCGATCGGCTTGGCAAGTATAGGCAGAGAATTAAGATATGTCTTCAATTCTTCGAATGCTCGGTCACATTCTTCATCCCACTGGAACTTAGTAGCCTTGCGCAGGATCTTGAAGAATGGTAGGCTCCGGTCAGCGGTTTTGGAGATGAATCTGGACAAAGCAGTTATCTGACCGGTCAACCGCTGCACTTCCCTTGTATTTCTTGGAGGCGGCATGTCTTGCAGAGCTTTCACCTTGCTGTGATTGGCTTCGATTCCCCGCTCGGTCACTATGTATCCCAAGAAACGCCCTCCTTTTGCTCCGAACAGGCACTTTTGGGGATTTAGCTTGACTCCATATTTGTGAAGCGTTCGGAAGGTTTCTTCCATGTCCTTGAAGAGATCGGTCGCTCGGACGGACTTGATAAGAATGTCGTCCACATAAACTTCCAGATTCCGCCCGATCTGCTCCTTGAACACTTTATTCATCAAGCGTTGATAGGTGGCCCCGGCATTCTTCAATCCGAACGACATCACATTGTAGCAATATGTGCCGTCGGTCGTTACGAAGCTTACTTTTTCTTGATCTTCCCGGGCGAGCGGCACTTGATGGCGTCAAGCATACAAATTAATTCGCAGCCGGCCGTAGAATCCACCAGCTGATCTATCCGGGGCAGGGGATAAAAATCTTTGGGGCATGCTTTGTTTAAGTCTCGAAAGTCGATGCAGACTCTCCACTTGCCGCCCGGCTTGGAGACTAATACTACATTAGCCAGCCAGCTCGGGAACTGCACTTCGCGTATATGGCCGGCCTCCAGAAGTTTCTCTACTTCCGCCCGGATGATTGCATTCTGCTCGGCACTGAAATCCCTTTTCCTTTGCTTCACTGGACGAGCGTCCGGTCGGACATGCAACTCATGCTGCACTATGCTTGGGGAAATTCCGGGCAACTCATGTGTCGACCAGACGAAGACATCATGATTTCGTTGGAGGCATTGGATCAGCTCCTCCTTCTGCTCCTCCTCCAGATCAGGGGCGATAAAAGTCGTGTTCTCCGATTGGGTCGGATGGATCTGAACTTCCTCCTTTTCATCGTAAATTAAAGCAGGAGGTTTCTCGGTTATGGCGTGCACCTCGATCCGGGGCGCCTTCCGAGCGGAACAGGCTTCTGCTCGGATCATCTCTATATAGCACCGCCGAGCTGCTAGCTGATCTCCACGTACTTCTCCTACTCTATCCTCCACGGGGAATTTGATCTTCTGGTGGAAGGTGGAGACAACCGCCCGGAACTCGCTGAGCATCGGTCGTCCCAAAATGACGTTATATGATGAGGGAGAGTCCACCACCACGAAGTTTGCTGTTCGCGTCCTCCTGAGCGGCTCTTCTCCCAGTGAGATAGCCAGCCGTATTTGTCCGATCGGCTGCACTTCGTTACCCGTGAACCCGTAGAGCGGCGTTATCATGGGCAGCAGCTCGGCTCGATCAATTTGTAGCTGATCGAACGTCTTCTTGAATATAATGTTGACCGAGCTCCCTGTGTCAACAAATATGCGATGAATAGTGTAATTTGCTATTACCGCTTTGATGAGCAGAGCGTCGTCGTGGGGCACTTCTACTCCTTCTAAGTCTCCGGGCCCGAAAGTGATTTCCGGTCCACTTGCCCGCTCTTGGCTACAACCGACTGCGTGGATCTGTAGCTGCCGGACGCCCGCCTTTCTGGCTCGGTTGGAGTCTCCTCCAGTCGGCCCACCAGCAATAACGTTGATCTCGCCTCGGGCAATATTGTTTCTATTCTCCTCTTCCCGAGCGGACGGTCGAGACCGTTCTCTGGACGCCCGTCGATTCTCCTGTCTTGGAGACCGGTGCCGATCGGGCGTCTGTTGATGTCGCCTCTCGGGGCGGGTCCGGTCGGCTTCAGGGGTCCTTTGTCTCCTGTCGATGGGAGGAGACCGCCGTTCAGCACTCTTGGGGACGGGATTAGCCACGAAGGGAAGATTTCGACAATCCCTCGTGTTGTGCGTATCCGTCCGGTGGAACGAGCAGAACATAGGGGTCCATCTCTTCTTTGGCTTAGGCCGAGCGGCAGCTACCTCTTGTACGTGTGATCTGGCATGGGGGGATCGGATAGCTTCAGCCCTCGGTCCTCTTGGCGGTTGATGAGCGGCCAAGGGTCTCCGCTCGGCAGGAGGAGCCCGTTCGGTTGGTGTTTCTTTCTTCCTGGCTGCCTGCGCTTCCTCCACGTTGATATATTCATTGGCCCGGTGCAACATATGATCATAATCTTGGGGCGGCTTTCGGATGAGCGACCGGAAGAAGTCCCCGTCCACAAGGCCTTGCGTGAAGGCATTCATCATCGTCTCCGATGTGGCCGTTGGAATATCCATCGCCACTTGGTTGAATCGCTGTATGTAAGCTCGAAGCGATTCTCTCGGCTCTTGCTTGATGGCGAACAAGCTGACACTTGTCTTTTGATAACGCCGACTGCTGGCGAAGTGGTGGAGGAAGGCTGTTCGGAAGTCCTTGAAGCTAGTGATGGATCCGTCCGGCAGCCTCCGAAACCACCGTTGAGCCGATCCCGAGAGAGTTGTAAGAAAGACTCGGCACTTTACTCCATCTGTATATTGATGGAGCGTAGCTGTGTTATCGAACTTACCCAGATGATCATCCGGGTCTGTTGTTCCATTGTACTCGCCGATCGCCGGGGGCACGTAATGTTTAGGCAGAGGGTCTCGTAGAATAGCCTCCGAAAATTGGCGATTGATCCGCTCGGGAGATGAGTCCACTCGGGGGGTTTTCCCCTTTCTGGCGTCTCACCTAGGCATTTCGTCGGAGGAAGATCCTCTATCTCTCCGAGCTGGCCCGACTTCAGGGGTGCGGAATAAGGCCCGATGGAATGCAACGGTGGCTTGAGGTGCGTCCGCTCGGCCACCCGATGCAGATGTTGCTTGTTGCTCCGGCCGCTCGGCTGATGCTTTTTGTTTTAACTCCACAAGTTTGGCGGCCCTCATCTCGACCAGAGCGTCGAGTTCTTCCGTCGAAAGCGTCACCGTGTGTTGTCGTCCAGCCTCGTCCATTGTTCCCTTTCGGATACAGGTGCGTTCCCACAGACGGCGCCAATTTGATCCTGTCCGAACCAGGGGTCAACGAACGCTGGGGACGTGGCGCTCCCTGCTGGATCCTCGAGTGCTCCGGCGAACCTGCAACAAAACCGAGCCGGGGGGGTGTCCCGGCGACGGCCCTCCGACGCTCAAGTCAGGCGAGGAATGGATGAAGAAGGTGGCTGCAGAATGAAGACTCGCGTACCTCCGGTGAAGAAATGGAGACCTTATATAGACCTCTCCAAGAAGCATGGGCGCGCCAATCGAAGCAATCTCCTGCTTTCGACCATGCACAGGTATGGGTCTGTCAGAAGGGCATCCATGAGGCCATACCGCTACTGTATCAACCTCTCCATGATGTGACGGCAAGATCTTCTATCGTGAAATTCTGTGTACGGCATAATCATTAGACATGCCTCTGCTGACATCCCATATCTCGAGCCGAACGAATAGGCCGCTCGGTTAACCTTTGTATCCTCGCCCTTATCCTGGCCGAACGGACAACCCGCTCGGCCCCTCGGTTCCAGCCGAGCAAATGCCCCGCTCGGCCATTCAATCCTCCTGCCTTGGCGTCAGAAGCCCAAGCCTGGCTGGGTTATCTTTGGTTCCGCTCGGACCTACTCAGCTGCTCGGCGCGGCCGTTAACTGCTTAGTCAGCCCTCCATCTGTCCTCAAGCTGAGACCCTTCAGGAAGTGGATCCCCCATTCTTACCGCCGGATCACCACCTATAACCATGTATTGTAATAGTAAAACTAATATGTCTAGAGCATTGAACAAAATGTACAATGAAAAATCTAGACATATTAGTTTGAGGCGTGCATTTATTAGAGAAATGCTTAATAATGATGTTGTTTCTATTGTGTTTATTAGAATACATAAGAATTTAGCAAATCCGCTTACCAAACCTCTAGAATTTACTAAGTTTAACAACATCGGGAATGGGATTGAAATCCCTAATCTAAAGTTATTTAATGATGAAAACCCAACCTCCTTCTAGTATTTCCTAGATTGAGAGGTTTAAAGGGTAAAAACAAGTTATTAAATGATTGTGAGCACCTGGTTCGTGTGTACCATTCCAAGTTCAAGGTGCATACTTTGTTACTCTTAAGTGAGTAGGTTGAACTTAGGTTCTTAATGAAATTATCTCAAAAGTATTTAATTAGGTCAATTAATAACACTTGAGATAATGAATCCACCTATGTAATCAAGTAGTGTCTCTTCTACTAAAAGTTTGGGGTAAAGCTTTTGTAAATGGTTATGATACTAGGATGAGCACAAGGCCATTAAATGTGCTAAAAGTATGTGAATCAGAGAATGAAATTGATGGCTCATATGTATGATAAGTTTAAGGTATGATTGAATATTGGTTTAAGCAATAAGTCACCAATCATTTGACATGGACTTATGACTTATTTACACTATAAGAGAGTTTAAGATGAAAATCACTTTCTTTAATGTGTGATAGCTATAAGTGTTAGTTTAGAATTACATTGCAAACTAAGTGGGGAATGTTGAAAGTTAGTTTGCATTATAACAGTTAAAAAACATCAAATAGGTTTAAAAATTGTAGTGCAACAATTGTGTCTCTTTATAAAACAATAGTTGTCCAGTTCGTTTTTGAACAAATAGCCGTGTCTCTTTGTGAACCAATGTGGTTGTTTGATATCCTAAGAACCTTATAAATAAATGTTATTGGCCAGATTAAAGATACTGTAATCATTTTACGTTCTTATACAAATAATTAAAAAATTTGCTACTTTGTTGTTTGTGAATTTATTGTATCTTAGAAGAGATTGCCTATTATAATTCGATCTAGCAAGATAGCGGGGGTAATTAACTCTTTAAGGAAAGTGTTTACACGTCTTGGATTCAATTTTTGTTCAAGCTTTGTGTCATTCCCTCTCCAGATTAACTCTGTTCCAACACTTAGAAGATAGTGTCCTGCTCAAAGTTAACAAATACTCAAAGGGCGTCCATCTTATCCCCTCCAATGTTTAAGTAAGATTTAAGAAAAAGAAAATAGAGTTGTAGTAGAATGAATGAGAATTTTATTAGTGAGAAAGAACATACTTTTTCCTTCGATTACCCATGTCATTTTAATAATTCCATTGAGTAACAATCTTCGCTATGGGCTTACAATTTCCCTTTTGTAACGATCGTCAACTATCATTATTGTCCACTTGTTTGGTAATAATCGCACGGTCACCTCCTTTTATAATAATTAACGCTCATCATCATGATAGCCTTCATTACTCGCCATTCTTAAACTAATTTCCCGTCCAATTAAACCTTTATCCTTCTCATTTGCGGTTCCCCAAACCCAAATCTCGGATGCCTAGCACCATCCGGTTCCTAGCCTAGTTCCTAGGCCTGAATACCAAAACCTTGTCTCTCATATCCTATTATGTCTGAGGCCCAAGTACAAAACCCTGTCTCCCAAACCCTACTACGTCAAGCCCGAGTGCCGAATTTACCTCACTCCTTTCCTTTGGGCCCAACCCACATATACCTCGATTTCTTGAGCTGTTCTGACTTCTTTAATTTCGGATTATTACACATGGTATGAGCATTCATCTTTCTTTATTGGGTAAGAGATTCTCCTACTATTGTAATGTTTGGTTGGCATTCCTTACCTTGCTCTCATCTCCAAATCATCGAAAGGCGAGCTTTCATACAACGTATTACTATTGTTGCTCTTAAACAATATTACTATTTGGATTAGAACAATATTCTTGGTTCTTCACTAGTCGAATATTTATTTATTTAGTTAGTTAGTGTTTCATATTGATAAGAGATCTTTTATTGTAGACTTTATTTTAATATTATTATTTTACACATTGTATTATTATTATTGTTATAATAATTATTCATTCAATCTGAGTAAACTTACTCCAAATACACAATTTTGAAACGCCCTAAAGATTTCATTGAAACATTAAGTTTTTAACACATCATCTACATCTACATCTACATCTATATATATATATATATATATATATATATATATATATAACCTTTTGCCCACTGTAACTAAAGAACTAATTGCAACAAGTATAAATAAATAAATAATATAAGGTACATAGAAGAGAGTGAAAGATGCTCTCATGAGAAGCGTGGAGGACCGAGTCAAAAAAAAAGGGCATCCCCATGAGATTTTTCCACAATAATTGCATCATATAAGAACAGTGAAACCAACCTCTCGTTATTTTCCTTTGTCTCAGAAAAATAACATCTCACTTTCAAATTCAAAATGCAAAAACAATCTAACATGCTTGATCTTTCCCCAGACTTTGATCATAATTATGTTAAAACTTTGTGCATGCATTGACTGTCTGCTTCCCTGTTTGTCCGCGTACTCAGAACTTTTCCATTTTACTGACCACCATGTTTCCATTCTTCGGCTTCTGAAATCACTACTGTGCCTCAGCAAGTTTAGATGAAGATGATCAAATCATGGCACTCATACAATGATTACACAATATAATAGTTCCTCAATTGAAAGATTGGCTTCTCGTACCCACTGTGTTCATTGAAATGAAGAAAGTTATCTGATCAACTTCACTCATGAAGGTAGAGGAACAACTACTCAAGTATGTTGGGGGTCTATTAAATCAATACTTTGCCAAAACCCAATACTATTGATTTCAATGGAAACAGTGCCTCTAATCCCTCTCCTTTGGCTCTATTGGAGGCATAAAGGCCACGAAGAACATGATTCATGGCTCAAATCAAGAACACACTCATTGGAATGACCCGTCACTCCCTTTGCCTTTTCCATTGTTAGCCATACGACTGACTTGTAATAGGACAAGGCAAGTTTTCTTTGCCCAGAACACTGGTCTGAGTCTGACTTCAAAAACACTAAAATGATTTTTTTTAAAAAAAAATACTGATCGACTATCTTTAGTAGAAACTTCTTTGTGGGGGTGATTTATGTGTTGGAACAAGTAATGACAAGGAGAAGAGGCTAATGCGACTTTGGGAGATGAGTCTCAACCTGTCATCGAGGTCAAAGCCTCCGTATGCCTTGGCAAATCCTTCCATTGTCCATATCTACTCTTGTTCAGATGCAGACAAACCAAGCTATCTGCATGTGCTTGTTCTTCTTTATTTGGAATTCAAACCTTTTATTTCTATGCCTAGGAGTTTAATAAGTTGTGCAATCCTTCGAAAAACTAGTTTCCACAAGGATTTGAAGTAGAATGTGGAGTTATTAGAGGTGAAGAGCAATGTGATATGTTCTTTTCTCTGTTTTTTTTTCCCATCACTTGTCTCTAGGCAAGCCACCAGACTGCAGGGACACGATTGTTAAGGCATTAAAGCCATGGCCTACAGAGGAATGTTGAACGGGAAGAAGATGGAATACAATTTGTTTTCGTCATTAATATTGAACCACAATGTCTCCCGTCTCTACTGTTCTTGCTCGTCTCGATCGAGTACCAAAATTGCTCCGGGAAGAGGTCGAGCCATGGCGGGGACAAGGTTTACAGGCATTGTATGAATTGATGAAGCCTTAATGAACACCATCCTCTCCGTCCGCCAGCGGCATGCTCATGCCGCCTTTGTTTCTCTTGGAAGGAGGCGCCGCCCATGAGTCGCAGGAGCTCTCGCAGCTGAAGCAGGAGCCGATCACCCCGCTCGGGCTCGCCGGCGATGAACTGAAGCGGAAAACAGAGGAGCGATTGCGTTTGTGGCTAATCTTGCCGGTTCGTGTCCTCTCCAGGATTAGCTGATAGCATTCTTCCACTCGTTTCTGTTGAGAATGATTTGTCCATTAGTTTATGGAGCAGAACCAAGAAACGGAGGAACAGAAAAGATTCTACCTTTGGGGCGTTGAGGAAAAGGAGGTGGTGGTCGCCGTCTGCGGAAGCTTCCGTGGCCTCGAGTAGGGTCGCCGCCGCCCATACGGATGCCGGATAACGAACCCATCTCCGATCTTTGGTAAATAAACCAAGCATTGAGGGGATGCATTGAAAAATCGATATAGGACGAGCGTTTCGAAGACTACCTACCCGCCATTACCGATAGAAGAGCCGTTTCGCACCTCGCCGTCAGTGCGCGTACGCGGTGGACAATGCCGGCGCCGGCGAAGTCGGTTTCGGTGGTTTTACCCTTCGAGCAGATGCGAGGAAGGAGGTGGTGGATGAAGGATAGAGGAGTGACGGGATTCGTCCGCCACCCGAGAGCAGAGAGCACCAGGAGTTCCATGCGCCGGATGGTCTTGGGTTCGAACAAAAATCCGCCGTCCTCCGACGTCTCCTGGAGGTCGACCAGAAGTGGGACGCGAGTCTCCTCCATTTTAGCAGCCAGAGAGAGGCACCCCACGGCAGCGAGCTGCACCATCCAGGGCTTATTGTCCTGGAGCCGGAGCAGCTCGCCGCGAGCGGAGCAAGGGAGGAAGCACCGGTCGAGGTAGTTCACAGCGAGCAGCGCCGTGACGGCCGAGAAGCCGTGCCGCGCGGCGGCCTGCGCCACCCACTCGACCGCCGTCGTCCTCGCTGAACGCAGATAGAACTCGCCATCGCCGGCGCCGGCGCTGCCCTCATCAGTAAAGGGTTTGGGGAGGAACTCCACTTCTTTAATCGAGAGAGAACAAAGAAACTCCTCCCACTCTTCTTCGGCCTCGGCCGCCGGAAGCGGCAGCTCCTTACGCTGCTCGTCTTCCAACCCTTCGATCTCCTCTTGACAATAAAGATGATCGTAAAGAGATAAAAGAGCCATTTTTCTTCCAGCAAACTGGAAAGAAACGGAATGCTCGATTCATCGTAACAAAATTTTACAGCAAAAGAGAGCAAAACAAGCAAGGGAAGAAGCGGCCGTCGTCTCCATTCTTCCTTCTCCACTCTCTCGTCTCTTTTCTCCACCACCACCAAGCGGCTCTGCTGCTGCTGTCTCCTCTCCCTTTTTTCCGTGCTGTGGAAGGGGCAAAAGGCCTGCAAGGAAATGAATGGGGAAGGAGAGAGGGCTTTAATTGGCAGGCGAGTTGTTGGGGGGTTTTTGCCCATTCACCTGCCCCTGTTTTTTTTTTTTTTTTTTTTTACTTGTTTATTTTACAGGTGCGGCTTTAGCAAGTTCTATTTTATTTTAAGATTTCATCCAAATTTATTGGATAGAAAAGTGCTTTTGAAAGAACAAGGACATCAAAACATATACATGTAAATGAAAAAGAAAAATTAAAATTAAAAATCTATGAAAAATGATAAATTAGGAAAAGGTATATGGAGACTCATTCTTCTCAAAATCTAGATCCATGATCTATCAGATATATCCATATCATCCTTCAGGGTCAAATTTAAAATTTATGAAGAATAATAATGTAAATGAGAGATTTTTTTTTTTTCGTTTTTTTTTAGAGTTTCCAAGAGAGGCAAAGCAGTGTTTGCTAATTTGGTAGAATTAATGGGCTATAGAAATAATAGTAGGCCGCTTTGTTAAATTAGATGGAAAGAGGACCAATTTAATTTTAGTGAGGTCCAAGCAAGTTTAGTGTATATATAACATAAAAGGCAAGTTGAGTCATGGCATGACCATGCAAAGAAATATTATAATTACTTGTTATCGTGCAGTTGCATGTTAATATAATACATAAATTATAAAAAATAAATATTTACTGTTAAATAATTTAATAATATTATTCAATGCTAGTATAATAATTTTAATTAAAAATAAAATATAAATTAGATTATTAATTATTCTTTAAGTTATGTAGTGAGAATGTCTTATATTATCCAAAAAATTGATGAGATATAGAGAAGGATAGATATGATTGATTTTTCTCGAAAAATCAATAAGATACAGATGAATTGATGTATCTGTATCAATATATAAAAGAGCTGAAACAAATGGATTAATACGTTATAATATAAGAAGAAGAATAATAAGTAAAAAGTTATAACAAAAAATGAAGAGGGAGAGGGGAGGAGAGAACGACGAAGAACCGATAAGGATTGAAGTAGCGAGAAGAAGCGATGCAAATAGTAGAAATTAGTGTAAGTACCTCGTGATAGTTTTGATGTAGTCTACTAAGTTAAGTTAAGTCATGTTTGTGTTTGATACCTTGTATCTAAGTGTGCAAGAACCTAGGAGCACAAGAAGTCAAGCAGAAGACGTAGCGAACGAGAATAATGGCAGGGGAAAGAAGTCGACGGGCTAGGTGTATCCGAGGTATCAAAAGCTGTGGAAGAGTATACCGATGGACTAGAAGAACGTGTGCGGCTCTTCTAAGGGACGAGAAACTAGAGCAGAAGTCTGCTCCAGAAGGCGTGAAGATGGGTTCGGGTATGCCCAATTTCGGATGGCCGAAATCACCCACACGAAGCTGTTGGAGTTTGCCAGCAGCTACTAGAGGAAGGTGCGAGCCCTCATAGAAGGCACCTTCAAGCATGTTAAAGGAGACTCCAAATGACCGTTAGCCAAAGATAAAGTTTTATCTTCGGTGATAAAACTTGTCATATTGAAGGCGCCTTGGACCATCTTGGAGGCGCCTTCAAGCCACAGATAAGATTTTCCAAGAGCTATAAAAAACCCCGTGGAGCTAAGAATTAAAGAACAACTGAAGTACAAATCTTGTATTCATTTTCCTAGTCTTTTGTAAGCTTAAAAGTGTGTGAGAGGTACTCTACCTTCAACAAAGGAGTACTTTCTAGTGGATCTTTCTTCAATGCCTTGGATTAACAACCATATAGGTTGTAACCAAGTAGACAACTATCTTACATTCTTTAGTTGTTCAGTTTATTTTTGTTTTATTTTTATTATGCTATACAACTAAGTTGAAAGATCGAGAAAGGGGTTATTTTTATTTTTGCAAATAATTCACCCCCTCTTGCCAGCCACACTGGGATCTACAATTGGTATCAGAGACAAACAGCTTCTGAACGACTAAGCACCTCTAAAGAAACAAGACGATGACCGGTTCAAGTATTCATCCACCGAAGTTCGAGGGAGACTTCACGCAACGAAAGCGCTAGATGAAGGTATTTTTAAAATAAATTTTGAAATACTTTTAATAATAAAATATGATTTTATAATCCCCAAAGACAAACAAGGAGATGAAAAAAGTGCTTATGGACAAAAAAAGAACAAGCCGACTTCGTAGTGAACGGTAAAGTAAAGTTCCATCTGCTGAACATTCTTCCATCCCAGGAGGTCAATCGGATCGGCAACTACGACTCCGTCAAAGAGCTCTAGAAGAAATTCCTAAAATTATATAAAGGTACTTCGGATGCCAAGTTAGTAAGACGGGGCATCCTCCAAATCCAGCTAACTAACCTCCGGATAAACAAGGAAGAGAAGGTATCTCAACTCAAATTAAGGATCAAAGAACTCATCACTTAGCTCAACTATCATGGAGAATCGGTAGCAAACTGTGATTCTATCTAGTATGCACTTAACGCTTTTATGAAAACTCCAGAATGATCATCCTTAGTAGATGCACACTACATCTCTAAGAACTTCGAGGTAAGTACACTAGAAAACTTTGTTTCGACTTTTGAACTTTACGAAACTCGATGTGCAGATCCCAAAGAAATCGAGAAGTCGAATTACAACCTTGCCCTGAAAGCCCAAAAGGATGAACAAGACTCTGAAGCGTCAATCGATGAAGAAGAAGCGACCCTAATGGTAAGAAAATTTAGTAAGTTTATTAAATCTAATAAATTTAATAAGTCGCAGGATAAAAAGCACCTTCGAAGCAAAAGGAGGGTTCAATGCAATAACTGCCAAGAAGAAGGGCACATCAAGCATGATTGTCCAAAAATATAGAAGAAGGAGAAAGACAAGGACACAAGAACAACAAGATCGAAGCACAAGAACTTGAAGGTGACATGGGACAAATCATCATCATTAGAGGCAAAACAAGTATAGTACACCAGATTAGCCCTGATGGCAGACCACTAGAGGAACTCCGAAAGTTCCTCAGAAATGAGCATCGATGAAAGGGGAGGATCTTCAAAAGAAAGCCGCGATGAAGGGGGAGCAACAAACTATGAAGTGAGGTATGCGCACTATCTCTTAAACAGTCTTTTAAATTCATTAAGATGTTGTCTAAAAATGTAGTAAAATTAGAAAAAGACAATACTAGGTTAAAATTAAGCATAGCAAATTTATGCTCCTTAGATATATATAATAATTTATAAATAAAAAATAAAAAATTAAAAGTACAAATAGAAAAATTAAAGAATGACTATACATGTGAAAATTCGAATATTCTTCAAAATTCAAAATTTAAAGGGCTTAATTAGTATTTCAGATTTCACAGGAGTCAAATTAGAACAAAATCTAGAAATCATATAACATAAAAAAATTTTATTAATCCAATAGGAAATAATTTATTTTGGATACCAAAATCATGTTTAGCTCAATAAATTAATTTCTATACATGCTAGAAAACGAATTTGTTTGATTTATTTTTTTGGTAAAATCAATTATTTTGATAACATTCTGATCATATTTATTGCTCAAAATTTTATCTGTGCAAAATAGAAGTAGTATCTACTAACAGAAAATTTTTTGAAATTTTGTTCTGTTAAGTTATTTTCTATGAATTTTCTTAATGAAAATTATATTTTGAAAAACAAAACTATTTAGCAAACTTATTTTTGAAAAACAAATTATAACACATAATATTCTCTATTATAATTTTTTTTTTTTGACATTTTACGAATATTATCTGAATTATTATGAATTATTTTCTGAAAGGTTCATTTTTAATATTAAAAATTTATAAAAATAGAAATTTAGAAAATTTTATTTTTTTTTCTTGTATTAAATAATTTATTTTACATATCTAGAAAAATTAGTAAAATCTTGAGAGTTAAAAAAATATTTTTCAAGATTTATTTTTAAAAATTAGCTTGTTCTAATGAAATAAATTAGTTCTATTCAATTAAGCAATATTTTTCTATAAAATCTTTTCACTAATCAAGATTATTCTATTTAAATTTTAAAAAAAATTCAAGATTTTTTGAAATCAAAAAGTAATTTTTAAATTACTTTTATCAAATAGAAGACTAATTAGTAAAAATTGAATATTTTTAAAAATTATTTTTGAAAAATATCATCCTACTAGTAATTCTTGTTATGTACCCCTAAAATAATATTTCAAAATTTTCTAACTATTTATTTTATTTTTGTTAATTTTTTAATGTGATCAAAAGAAGAGAAATAGGTATAAGTTAAGGGGGAGTTGGGTTAGTTGAAATTTATTTCTATATTTGCTAAATAATTAGTGTTCATTGCATAATTAGTGTTTATTTACAATTCTCATTTCACTGAATCAGAATATTGCATTTTGTTTTAACCTTAACTTTAACTTGAGTTGATGTATATAAAAAAAGGGAGAAATTGTAAGTACCCCGTGGTAATTTTGATATGATCAACTAAGTTAAGTTAGGTCATGTTTGTGTTTGATGTTTGTGTCTAAGTGTACAGGAACTTAGGAGCACAAAAAATCAAGCGGAAGACACAGCGGATGAGAAGGATGGCACGGGAAAGGAGCTGAAGGGCTCAATGCATCTGAGGGACAAGAAGCTGTGGAATAGTACACCAGCAGACGAGAAGGAGAACGATGCTTCCAAGGGACGAGAAGTCGGAGTGAAAGTCGGCTCGAGGAGAAGGTCGGAAGATGGATTCAGGTGATCCCAATTCCAGATAGCCGAAATCACCCACATAAAGCAATTGAAGTTTGCCAACAGCTGCTGGAGGAAGGTGCCTTCCAGCTCATGGAAGGCGCCTTGGAGCCCTCATGGAAGGCACCTTGGAGCATGTTGAAGGTGCCTTTAAATGACCATTAGCAGAAGATAAAGTTTTATCTTCGGTGATAAAACTTGCCACATGGAAAGCGCCTTGGACCATCTTAACGGTGCCTTCAAGCCACGAATGAGATTTTTTAGGACTTATAAAAAGGCTCCTGGAGTTAAGAATTAAACAATAACTGAACTATAAATCTTATATTAATTTTCCTAATCTTTTATAAGCTTAAAAGTGTGTAAGAGGCTACTCCGCCTTCAACAAAGGAATACTTTCTAGTGGAGCTTTCTTCATCGCCTTAGATTAATAACCACCTAGGTTGTAACCAAGTAAACAGTCGTATTACTTTCTTTAGTTGTTTAGTTTATTTTTGTTTTATTTTAATTGTGCTATCCAACTAAGTTGAAAGATCGAGAAAGAGGTTATTTCTATTTTTACAGGCAATTCATCCTCTCTTGTCGGTCGTACTGAGACCTACAATTAGATTATGCTTTTTTGATTTAAGAAGGATAAGAAGTTAAAATTATTTTTAGTGTGAAAATAAAAAAAAAAAAACTCCATCCATGACGAACCAGTCATGGTCAGTCTCAAACCCGGATAAAGAAGGAGAGTTACATTAGGTTACCAATCAACGTTAAAACTATGACAAATATTCAATGACTAAATCCATTAAACTATTGCCCTATTGCTAAGTTGTATCCCGAAAGGAATGTGTTGCAGGTTCGACTATAACGTCTCGACAAGGACTACTACATCTCCAGAACTCATGTGTAGTGCTAAATATGCAAGAGTTCACGTTATAGAATTTGATTATAAAGTATCAGCAAGGACCACTGCATCTCTATGAGAACTTAGGTATAGTGTTAAATAGGCAAGAGTTCTCACACCATAAGTTGGATAAGAACAAATATGATAGGAAAACTAATAATCTAATATTTAGAAAATGGAACATAAGAACTCTCACTGATAAATCAATAGAGGTAGTAGATACGATGACTAGGAGAAGAATTAGTATTTTGTGTGTACAAGAGACAAAATGGGTAGGCGAGAAGGCAAAGATGATAGAGAACTTGGATTTTAAGTTATGGCACACAAGAAAGAGTAAAGCAAAAAATGAAGCGGATATTTTGTAGATAGTTTGTTAAAGGATGAAGTTATAGGAGCAATTAAAAGGGGGATAGAATTATAACCCTTAAGATAATAGTGGTGAAAGAAACTATGAACATAATTAGTATATATATGCTCTGCAAATAGGATTAGATGAAACTTCCAAATCAAGATTTTGGGACGACTTAGATGAAATAATATAAAATATTCCACCAAATGAAATGATTTTAATTGGAGATGATCTAAATGTGCATGTCTGAGTGAAAAATGAGGAATATGAAAGGATACTAGGGGTTATAGGTTTGGAACAAGAAATGAGGAAGGGAAAATTATATTAGATTTTGTGATAACATATGATCTTATATTAGCTAATATATTTTTTTTAAGAAAAGAGAACATTTAATCACGTTCAAAAGTGGGAATAATAAATTACAAATTGGCGTTCTTATGGTTAGGAAGAAGGATAGAAAGATTTGTAAATATTGTAAGTTCATCCTTGGAGAAATCTTAACTACCTAACATAGGTTAGTAGTATTGAATATACGTCTCAAACATAGTATCAATAGAAAGAAAATATATATAACTTATAGAATTAAGTGGTGGAAGTGCATGGATGAGAAACAAAATATATTTAAGGAGAAGGTAGGAGTACAAGCATTAGGTAAAATATATGGTGACTCTAATATGACATAGGATATGATGATATCAAAGTTAAAAATAGTAGCTAAAAGTGTACTCGGTGAGTCAAAGAGACATACACCACTAAATAAGAAATTTTGATGGTGGAATGAGAAACTACATGAGAAAGTGAAGGAAAAATGAATAGCTTATAAGAGAATAAGGAAAACTTTAAAAAAATATACAATATCTAAGAAAGAAGCTAAGAATGTAGTGAATGAAGCAAAGAATGAAACTTTTGAATGAATATATCAAAAAGTTGATACAAAAGAAGGGGAAAAAACATTTATAGAATAACTAAAGTGAGAGAAAGGAAGACAAGTGATCTTATCCAAATAAAATATATTAAAAATGAAGTAATTGGGTACTAGTAAATGACAGAGAAATAAAGCAGCAGTGGAAAATATATTTTCAACTTTTTAATGAAAGTTTAGGTGATTAACTTAACTTAGGTAATTTAAGTAGATCAAATGAGTATAGAAATTTAAATTTTTATTGTAGAATTCAAACTTTAGAAATAAAACAAACTTTAAATGGGATGCATAATAGAAAAGTCATTGGATCAAATGATATTCCGATAGAGGTATGAAAGTGCCTAGGGAAATAAGGTATTGAATGACTTACAAAATTATTTAACATGATATAAAAAATAATAAAAAAATATTTAATCAATAGAGAATAAGTACTCTAATCCTCTTATATAAGAATAAGGTAGACGTACAAAATTGTACAAACTATAGGGGTATTAAACTAATGAGTCATACCATAAAACTTTGAAAAAAAAATAATAGAAAAAAGATTAAGGAAGGAAACCATAGTGACCGAAAATCAATTTGGGTTCATGCATGAAAGATCGATAATAGAACCTATACATCTTCTTAGATAATTAATTGAAAAATATCGGGAGAAAAAATAAGATCTATACATGATATTCATTAACTTAGAAAAAGCTTATAATAGAGTTCCAAGAGAAATTATATGGAGAATTTTAGAAATAAGAGGTATTAGTATAACATATATTGAATAAGAACCAGAGTAAAGACTTTAGGTGGAGTAATTGAAGTGTTTTCAATAAAGATAGAGTTACATCAAGGATCAATTCTAAGTGCCTATTATTTTACACTAATTATTTACGAACTCACTACACACATTCAAGACATAGTATCGTGGTGTATGTTGTTTGCAGGTGATATTATTTTGGTAGATAAAATACGTGAAGGAGTATTGGTAAACTAGAATCTTGGTAGAAAACACTAGAAGGGAAAGGTTTTAAACTTAGTAGAATAAAGACATAATATATGAAATTTACGTTTAGCAATATTAGACGTAATGAGATAATTGTTAAGATAGGAGATGACGAGTTGCACAGAACTAAAGTTTTAAATTTTTAGGATCATTTTTACAAAACAATGGAGAGATTAAGAGAGATGTCTTACATGGAATACAAGTAAAATTATTGAAATGGAGGAAAGTGTAGGGTGTTTTATGTGATTATAAAATACCTCTAAAACTTAAAGGAAAGTTCTATAAAATCACAGTTAGACCTGTTATGTTATATGAAACTAAATATTGAGCTATGACTCAAGCACATGAGCAGAAGATGGAAGTTGCAGAGATGAGGATATTAAAATGGATGTTTCGACATACGAGGATAGATAGAATAAGAAATGAGAGCATTAGAGAGAAAGTTGGAGTTGCATCTATTAAGGGAAAACTCTGAGAGACACGTTTAAGATAGTATAGGCATGTACTTAGACGACCAATAAATATTTCAGTTACCTGATGTGAAACTATGACAAACACGTATATCAAACAAGGAAGAGGAAGACCAAAAAAGACTTTGTTAGCAACAATAAAATAAAATAAAATTTATTTAAGTATAAATAATTATATAGTAGGAGATAGAACTCGTGTAAAAGGATCCATATAACCAACCCCACCTAGTGGAATAAAGCTTAGTTGTTGTTGTTATGAAAAGAAAAAAGGGCATTAACGTAACTTAATTTGAGTTTCACCAAACACTATAAAAAAACTACCATTTAGCGACAGAATTAGAGATGAAAATATAGTTCAGTCTCTAATATAGCGACGAAAATATATTTATGTCTCTAGTTAGAGACAAAACTATATTTCTATCTCTATATAGAGACAAAACTATATTTCCGTCTCTAGTTAGAGACGAAATTATATTTCCGTCTCTATTTTAAAATTTTAGCGATGGTAATAAACTATCCATATCTAAATAGAGATGGACATTTTAATTCCGTCTCTAACTAGAGACGGAACTAATATCCCATCACTAATTTTACACGTGGAGAGGTCGAGAAAACCCACCCCGTAACCTAAATCACGATATTCTCCATTGTGTCTATGAAACCCCTCCTCCGGCGACCGTCTCCTCCGACATCCTCTCTTACAGTGACCTTCCCATCTCCAACGTCCATCTCCTCTGGTGACCTTCCCACCTATCGGTACAATATTCTCTTTCCCTCTCCTCAGTTTTACGAGTTAAACCATAATGGCGGCAATCTTTGGTTGGTTGTAACCTCATGGCGACGACTTAGCTAGCCCAGAGCTCATGGCGGTGACCTCCACTAGCCTCAATCTCGCAAGGAAGTGCTTGGCTGGCCCCAAGGTTGCGGCAAGGAGCATGGCTGACTTTGAGCTCATGCTAGTAACTCTGGTCACCCTTGATATCGTGCAAGCGAGCTTGGCCCAACTCAGGACTCCTTGCATCGAGCTGGCTTGCACTTCTGCTAGATTGGTCAACCCTCTTGGTCGCCATTAAGGTCACGACCAAGAATTTATCACTTCTATGTTGTTGAATTTTATTCTGGTTGATTTTAATCTAGTTTAGCAAGTTGTAGAATTTTAACCTTGTATCATTGCTTTGAAAGGTCAACTTCTTAATGATATACTTAATTTTTTGTATTCAGGGTATGGTTTGTGAATACATTGAATCATGTGTGTAGTATCTCTATTGTATTAATTGCATACTTACCAAGTAATTAGTCTTATGTTTATTAGGATACAATGTACATGAATAAAGATTGGATGTACAATAGATTAGAAAATAGATTTATCCGAGATAAATATTTTGTTGGAGTTGAAAAATTTGTGAACTTTACAAAGAGTCATCCAGAATGTATGGATAGTGTCACGTTACGTTGTCCTTGTAATCATTCCAAATGTAGAATTAAAGCTTTCCATGAAGAGGATACTATGAAAGTACATCTATGTAAAAAAGGATTTGTTCCAAATTACTACAACTGGTACTGTCATGGAGAGCCTTATTTGTCTCACCATATTGGAACTTTGGTTGTTTCTTCATCTGGCACAACTCTTTTAAGGGAATCATCATCTAATGAGAATGTAATGCAATCAATAATTTATAACGCTATGAATGCTATTGATCCACTACAAGAATTTTTGCATTCAACAACACCCAATAGACAACGCTTTTTAATAAAAACGTTGTCGTTCTTTGTTTTACAACGCTTTTAGTGAAAAGCGTTGTCTATGGTATTTACTTTTTACTAAAGACAACGGTTTTTAATGAAGTGTTGTCTTTAGTGTTGTTGTTTATGGTCAAAGACAACATTTTTTTAAAAAACGTTTTTTAAAGTGTTGTGTATGTTTCCCCTAAACTCACTTAAAATAAATTCGCAGCCCTCGCTTTGCTAAACTCTAAACCCTCAACGCGCGCGCGCCTTCTCCTCACCACTCCTCTCCACGAGTTCTCCTCTCCACTCCTCTCCACGAGTGCCTTCTCCTCTCCTTCTCCTCTCCACGAGTGCCTTCTCCTCTCCACTCCTCTCCACGAGCGCCTTCTCCTCTCCACGAGCGCCTTCTCCTCTCCTTGTCGCGTGATCTCCTCTGAACCCTAATCTCGACCCAAACTCCTCACGCCGGCCCAACTCCTCCAAGTCGAGATCCCTAATCTCGCATTTCCCCATCTCCTCAATCAAAGTCAGCTTACCCTTCCTAATCCGCCACCATCTCTGACGCCGGCCGACGCCATCTCTGACGGCAGATCTAGCCGCTACCTCTGGACGAAGCCACCGCATCCGCCGCCAGAGCTGCCCCCTTTTCCCTCTGCACGCTGACGCGTTGACGGAGCATCCGCCGCCGGAGCCACAACGGCGCTCCACGGACTTCCTGTTCTCAGCGGCGGCCTGTAGTGTTCTCTTTGATTCTTGGTCCCTCGTTTCTTGCTTTGTTTCGCGTCGCCGTTGCGGCTGGTTGACTTGCAGATCCACGCTGAGGCTTCGATTTTGTCGTTTCTGTTTTTGTCTTCGAATCTTTTAGGCAATGAAGTTTCTGGATTGGTACTTGAAGATTGGCGCGGTATCGGCGCTGATCGGAGCGTCCATGGAGGTATTCATGATCCACACTGGTTTCTGTAAGTCGTCATCCTTCTTTTCGCCCTGTACTGTTCTTATTCATTTATTTGATGTCTTATGTGGTCTTCCTGCGCTTTGCTTTACCCTAGTGGCGAAAATCGTGTAACCTCTCTTGTCCTAAGCTCCTTGTTTTTTCCCCCTCCACAAGGGGAAGTTCCTGCACTATAGGTCTGTGAATCCGGAGAAAGTTATTGTTTGATTTAGTTAAAGTTGTCCTTTTTTATGTTGGTTACAAATTGAATTCCTATGATGAAGGCAATCATGGAATTGGTTTGGGATGGATTGGGAGTAGGGGCGTTAAACTTCTGAAAAGAGGTACATAGTGAGGGTAACTGGGTACACCTCTATCGAATGAATTGACCATTGTTCAGGTTTTGGCAATGCATTCAGGAGCTTACTCTTCCAAACATTTTATATAGCAAAAGGATCGTTATAATTAATTCCTGATGTTTTATTGAATTAGGAAGTTCCTTGGTGGCTTACCTTGTCTTCGCTACTACCTGAAGCAGCGCAGCAGCCGTGGTCGAGGCAAGGCCTAGTCCCAACCAATCTCAGCATCGCCATTCCCAGTAATGCCAGTCCCCCACCTGTTCAATGAAATGTCAATGTGGGAGTTTTACTTACTGATGGCAACTTGGAAATGGTGTTATAGCTTCAAGATCTGGAAGCACTCAATCGACGTGGGCTCAAAAGGTGTGTGATGCCATTAAACATAGCTTGCATTTTCTGCTCATCAATCATCATGCTGATGAAATATCGTCTCTGCAACTTACCTTATAATATGCTTTGGTTGTGAAATCCTTGCTGTTTTACTTCCTTCAAATGTGGTGCTTTTGGTGCATTGAAGAATGGCATTTAGGTTGATGAATCGTTTACATGTTTGTCACATGTGTTGTTCCTAGAAGACCAAATTGTATACCATAGAAAACCATGATAATCGATTAAAATTCAATTTTTATGGCAATTTTTAGAGTACATAACTTCTAGAGTGAAGTGCAATTTTCACTCTTATTGTCATATTTTTATATCAACTTGGCTTTGGCTAGACTTATTTTGTGTTGAATCGACCTTACCTATAGACAATTTTGTGTCTCCATGTGAAGAGTGCAGATTCATTCTTTTCAAGTTTTGTATGATTTAAACTTCACCCATTATTGCTTTTCTTTTGTAATAATGCTTTCAATTTAATTTCTAGTAAATTAGATTAATTCTTTACTTTCAATTAGTTTTATTTACTTTTTAATAGTTTTTTATATCTTAGAATCGTATAAAACAAAATTTGTATCAAATCATATCGAATAATACCACATTCGTATGATTCTCTTCTATTTTAATACACATGTTCGAACTCCTAAATTCCAAAATGTCAAAGCATTCAGGAGGAAGATCTTTTAATATCATCGGTACCACAAACATCAAAACTATGGAAGCTGATTATACCAATAATCTTCCTATTATTTGGTTTGTCAGTGATCTTAATATTTGGTAATATTTGGTCTTTGATGCTCACGACAGAGTTTCAACGCTGCATGATTACCTTGTTCAAGCAGATTGCTCGCTGCCTCAGTAGCTCGCATTTTCAGAGTTCCACAGCTCTTCTTTCTTATGATGATCTTGTTCTTGCAGATTTGTGTTTCCTCTGTGGACCCTTTGGCATTTCCTTCTGCAGTGGAAGCAGGTGCCCAAATGGTTAGGATGCGATGAACTTGACTGGTTTCGATCGGATTGTCTGTCATACCAAACATTAAAATCCTTGTGCTAAATGCAGGTGGAAATTGGAAATTATGATTCTTTCTACGAGATGGGAATTCAGTTTTCCCCTGAACAGGTATATGAATCATGATCGTACTTTTCCTTGCAGTTCCTCGAGTATTTTCAGCTATTTCTATCTCGTCACTATTCTGTGGTGCCATTGTCAGATTCTAAAGCTCACTAGAGAAACTAGAAGGATTCTTCCATCCATTACACTGTCTGTAACCGTGCCACACATGCTTAGTCTCCCTGATCAGGTAGCTCATTTATTTCCTCGTAAACTGAGATTTGTCACTAACACAATCTCTCGTTGTTTTTTGTTCAATTTAAAAAGGTGAAGCTAGCAGAGTTGCTGGAACAGGAAGGTGCTGATATAATCCAAACTGAAGGAGGGAAATACTCAAGTCCATCAAAACCTGGTGTCCTTGGTTTGATCGAGAAGGTAACAACAGTACGAATAAGAAATCTTAGCACACTTGTGATGAAAAATGTGATATTTTTCCTCTTTAAAATGTAGGCCACACCAACGCTAGCAGCTGCATACTCCATTTCCCGAGCAGTTCAGATTCCAGTTATGTGCTCATCTGGATTAAGCGCTGTCACTGCACCTATGGCTTTAACAGCAGGAGCAGCTGGTGTGGTATGCGTTCTTTTGCTTTCTAATCTAATCATTATCTGCTACTAGTGAAAGAAATATAGACTCTTTCAGATTCTCTTGTGTTCTTGATTATCTGCTACTACTTCATTGTCAGAAGTAGTTGAACACTAACACTTGGACGTCAACATTTTTGAGTTGGCTGGACTTAAAGAAGCAATTCCATGCGATGGACACCAACAACAGCGGTTAGTCAATGATGAGGTTTTGTAAAACTTGTGTGTTTGAAAAATTATTGTCATGAAGTTAAGGATAACTTGTATGATACAAATTTAATTTGTGGATCAATATGTATACATTTTGTTTGTATAATATAAAGTTTTATTTATTTGTTAAATAGTCTTATTATAAAAATGATTGTGGTTGTGGATATTTAATTATATGTAAATTTTGAGTATTTTTTTATAATTTTTGCTATTTAATTAAGAAAAACACTATTTTTTATAAATTTAAAAAGACAACGTTTTTAAGTAATAAAAGACAACGCTTAAAAAACAATGTCTTTAAGACCAACCACAACGCTTTTAAAGCGTTGTCTTTGATATGTGCATTTTTACAACAGCATCTATAACAACGCTTTTTAAGAACGAAAAGACAACGCTTAAAAAGCGTTGTCTTTGTGACCAACCACAACGCTTTTAAAGCGTTGTCTTTGATATGACTTTCTACAACACCATCTACAACATCACTTTTTAAGTACATACGACAACGCCAAAAAAGCGTTGTTGTTTAGCTTTTTTCTTGTAGTGATCATTCAAATATAGATGAAATACCAACACTTAAAGTTCAGCAAATGTATGACATGTTAAAGGCTAGTGAAAGAGAAATGTCAGAAGGGATTTCGTCTAGTCATTCCCAATTATCAACTACTACAAGGTTATTGAACATCAAAAGAGAGCATCATTTTTTAGAAAGATATTATGATGACATATGTCAATTGATGTATGAGTTACTTCCTGCTGATAACATAATATTTGATAGTTTCTACAATACAAAAAAATTGGTGAGAGATTTAAGTTTGCCTGTAGAGAAGATTAATTATTGAATTAACAGCTGCATGATATTTTGGAAAGAATACAGTGAATTGATTGAATGCATACTAAAAGTCTAGTTTTATGTAAACATTTATTTTAAAATAAGAATCACATTGGTCAAATGTCTACATTTATACTAAGTGTAGTTGTCTATTTAATTTATATTATAGATAACATGGTGTGAGGAGACACACAGAAGATTATGTTATCAGTTCCTTATAAATTATAAATAGTTGCTCACAACCAAGATGGAATGGGACAAACCATTGGAGTGGTTGTAGTGTAATTTGGTATTAGTTTATCTTGACTATAAAATTACACTAGTACACTATGAGTGTATTGAGCAGGACCATTTGAGGTAGTTTCTTTTTATACTGACTATATAAAAGAACAATACCTCTGTTATTATGGAAGTACGTACTCTTAATCATGATATAATAACAAACATGTATACGTAATATTTATTTATTTAATTTATCAAAGGGTGCGATTTAGTATGATAAATCAATAGGCCCGATAAGTTAGGAAATAATATTATTTATATAATGTGTTGTTGATTATAGAATGAAACTGTGTCCTAGTAATCTAGGTTGATAATGCCCCCTTGAGGAGCTCATAAGGATTGTTATATAAACCCTGCAGGTGAACTTAGTCTGACATGACAATAAGGTTGAGTGGTACTACTCTTGGAGCTAGATATTAATTAAGTGAGTTGTCAGTAACTCATTTAATTAGTGGGCATTCAAATCTTAAACATAGGGAGAATAACATACTCATAATAAGAAGAAGCCCATATTGTAATATGGGATTGGTGAGGTAGTGCAATAATAACTCTTTAGTGGTATGAATTATTATTGATGAACTCGAGTTGGGTGTTCGGGGCGAACACGAAAAGCTCAAGCTCATCGGGAGACCAAAACCAATTCCTCCTCTAGGTCCCTATTGTAGCCTCTTATTTATAAAGTCTTATATCCACCAAAACCCAACTTCTTACCCACCTCTTGGTGCTTGGCCAAGCCTAGCTAGGAGCCCAAGCTAGGGCCGACCAAACCAAACCAAGAAGGGAGCCAAGTTGTGGCCGGCCCTAGCTTGGAGCCCAAGCAAGGGTGGCAGGTCATATTAAGATTAAAAGGAGATTTTAAATTTTAAATCTTTCCTTATGTGGAAGCTACGGTTTTAAAAGAGAGTTTTTAAAATTTTAAATCTTTTCTTTTATAGCTTTCTACAAAGGATTAAGAGAAAGGTTTGATATCTTTCCTTATTTGTAGTTAAAAGGAAGATTTTAATTTTTGATAAAACTTTCCTTTTTTGCAACCATCCACATGTTTTAAAAGAAAGATTTTAATTTATATAATTTTCCTTTTACAATCAACAAGGGATTTAAAGAAAGAAATTTTTTAATTAAAATTTCTTATCGGAAACAAATAAGGAAGTTTTAATTTTATGTTTAAAACTTTCCTTGTTTGAAGCAATAGATATGGCCGGCCATGACAAAAAGAAAAGGAAGTTTTAATTTTTTGTTTTAAAATTTTCCTTTTTAGTCATTGGTAAGGAATATAAGGAAGTTTTAATTATGTTTAAAACTTTCCTTATTTACCAAGATCAAGGAATATAAAAGAGGAGGAGGGGGTGTCTCACCCAATAACACATCTATTATTCCTCCTCTCTTATTCCTTGTGGTTGGCCCTTTCTCTTTCCCTATTCTTCTTCTTTGTGGCCGACGGCATCATCTTCTTGGAGAGATTTTGGTGGCCGGATTTTGCTTGGAGAAGAAGAAGAGAAAGGAGGCATTGTTTCCTAGCATCCTTTGGAGATTGGTTGGTGGCCGAAACTCATCATCCTTGAAGGTTTTTACTGGTCGAAACTTGGAAGCAAGAAAAGAAGGCTTGAGTGGATTTCATCTTGGAAGATCGTCGCCCACATCCAAGAGAAGGAGAGGAATACAATAGAAGATCAAGAGGTCTATAAGCTATAAAAGGTATAACTAGTTATTAGTTTTCGCATCATAACTAGTTCATCTTTTGTATAAATCTTGAAAAACCAAACACAAGAGGTTATCAGTTTTTAAGTTATCATTTTTGTTATCAATTTTATTTTTTGATTTCATGTTTCGATAATGTGTTTTTATTGAGGTCTCTATAGTTAAACCTAGTTTACTGGAAGAAGTTAAATATCCAATTCCTCTGTGAGGCTTTGTCTAGGAAGTGGTGGATGATCCCATACCCAAGAAGGCCTAGTGCCTCGCCATGTTTAACATAGAAGCCGATCTTAGAAATAGATATTTGATAACTTCTGTAATATGGTTTAACTTAGGAAGATCACATCTGTTGAACTTGGAGTCAGAATGTTAAGTTTCGTTCCCAATCCAAGTTTAACTTCTAAAAGGAAATTTGGATTAATAATGTTAAGCATCGTTTGCAATCCAAATTTAACTTTAGTAGAGCACATGGGTAGCTAGGATAGTTCTATGTTTGTACAAATTTTTGTACAGTGGAACTAGGATGGTATTCCGAGTAGCAACCAACAGACATGTTAAAGGCTAGTGAAAGAGAAATTTTGGAAGGGATTTCGTCTAGTCATTCCCAATTATCAACTACTACAAAGTTATTGAACATCAAAGTATAGCATCATTTTTTAGAAAGATATTATGATGACATATGTCAATTGATGTATGAGTTACTTCCTACTGATAATATAATATTTGATAGCTTCTACAATACAAAAAAAATTTGTGAGAGGTTTAGGTTTGCCTATAGAGAAGATTGATTATTGAATTAACAACCGCATGATATTTTGGAAAGAAGACAGTGAATTGATTGAATGCAGAATTTGTACTCAACCTCGTTATAAGCATAGTAGTCACATATCAAGGAAGAAAAAGAAAAGATTACAGAGAAAGTTATGTATTATTTTCCGTTAACTGCTAGACTCCAATGCTTGTATGCATCTACTGCAACAATAAGCTACATGAGGTGGCATCATGAGCATATACACGAAGGACGTATAATGTGTCATCCTTGTGACTCCCCTGTATGGAAATATCTTGATACAATATTTTCCTTATTTGCAATAGAACTACGTAATGTGAGACTGGGACTTCCTGTAGATGGATTTCAATCATTTGGTTAGTCGGGATAGTAATATTCATCTTGGCCAGTTATAATAACACCTTACAACTTACCACCATAGATGTGTATGAAAGATGAATCCATTTTCCTTACTATACTTATTCCAAGGCCAACTAATCTGAAAGAGAAGATAGATATTTTCTTGTAACTTCTGATTGCCGAATTGAATGAATTATGGAATGTAGGGTCAATGACTTATGTTGTTGTAAGCAAAACTAATTTTAGATTTCATGCTACACTATTATGGATGATTAGTGATTTTTCAGCATATTTAATGTTGTTCGGATAGAGCACGACTGGTAAATTAGCATGCACACACTACATTATAGAGTCTAATGCATTTTTATTACCCTGTAGTGGGAAAATATCTTGGTTGGATAATCATCCTAAATTTTTATCGGTTGATCACCCTTTCAGACGAAATAAGAAAAGTTTTATTAAGAATGTTGTATTCAAAAAACTTCCTCTAACAGTCAAGTCAAGTGAAGAAATCCTTGATCAAATAGACAACTATGGATTTCTATCAGTATCTAAGATTAATTCTGATGAGATAAATAAATACATGGTTAGACAGTGCAAGTGTGGTTGGAAAAAAGAAGTATTTTTTGGGAGCTGCTATATTGGAAGTATCTACTCATTCGCCATAATTTAGATATGATGCAAGCTGAGAAAGATTTCTTTGATAATATTTTCAACACTGTGATAAATGTGCAGGGAAGAACTAAAGATACTGCAAAATCAATTGAGGAATTAAAAGAATTAGTCAGTAGACCAGAGTTACATCAAATGAAATAAATGATAAATTCCCAAAGGCTTGTTATACATTGGACAAAGATGGTAAGCAAGCTTTATGTAATTGGTTAAAAGAAATCAAATTTCCAAATAGGTATGCCTCAAATATGGCTCAATGCATGGATATGAACAGATTAAAGATGTTTGGAATGAAGAGTCATGACTGTCATGTATTCATGCAAAGACTTATTCCAGTAGCTTTCCATGACTTACTTCCTTAAAATGTTTGGCAAGCACTCACAGATGACTGATAAATGACTGGAATTGACTAACACCTAAGCTCTCCTAAGGTTAAATGATTGATAAATGACTGTGCTCTCTAACGGTTCACCACAATAGCCCCATAATTATCTCTTTATGCTTTATGAGGTTTCCTTACTATGTTTAATTTCCTTTTTGTTTGTTGCACATACCTTAGTAGTCTATTTTGTATCTACTTTTGGAACATACTTGCTGGGTCGGTGGACTCACATTGTAAACTTGCACAGGAGAAGGGAGTGGCATTGAGACGGTGGTAGATGGCACGAAGGCGGAGTGACCAAGAGGAGGAGATGGAATGCAAGACACACTGTCCAAGGTCGTTATGCCTATTATTCAATCGAAACTTTTGACTGTAATGAGATTGAAGACTTTTGCTTAAATAAATAAAAAAAATTCATTACTATTTCCAAAATGTGAATTTTAGTTACGGGTTGTTTCAGTTGATATCAGAGCACCGCTCCTGAGGGACAGTATGTGTAATAAATTCCATCTCCAACTCGATCACGCCCGCCTTCAAGTCTGTAAGATTTACCCTTGCATATATTTGCGATATTGTTGTGGAATATATGTTAATTTTGTAGTATGAGACAAAGGAAAAATGACTGATTATTTTAGGCATACAGGGTAATGGCTGCTAGGAGGAATGCTGGAGAAGGAGGAGAGCAGTTCAACCAATTTCTGGTTGGACTTACCGCACTCCTCCAAGAGCAAAGTTGTGTGCATGGAGAGCAGATTCAACATTTGGTGAGAGTCAGAGAAAGTGAGTATGTGCTCAGTCAGGTCACTGCGAGTAATCTACCTATGTATCGATAGTTCAGAGTATTGTTACGTCACCGCAAGTGCACGGTTACGTCATTAGTAATATAAAAGATTATCGATCCCACAGGGATTGTTGATTATGCACTAGTTAACTTCGCACGATGAATTATCTAAACAAATGTAAGATTGGTTGGAAAAGAGAGTAAGAGAAAGAGAATGTAAAGAGTAGAGAAAGAGGGAGAGTTGTATTTAGAGATGGATAGTGTTAGGACCAAAAGTAGCTAGAGGGGGGGGGTGAATAGCTCGTCGCGTTCGCTCGGTGCTTGGCGTTGCTTGTTTCTTCAAGAATATGCAGCGGAAAATACAGAAACAATCACACAACGCTAACACGGTTGGTTTACTTGGTATCCACCTCACAAGAGGTGACTAATCCAAGGATCCACACCAACACACACACCCTCCACTATGAATAACACTCCTTTATGGTAACTACCAAAGGCGGAGAAGCCCTACAACCCTCTCGGTACAAGAAGAAGGAAAGGGAAACAAAATACAAGCACAAAGCTTACAATGAATGCAGAAAACCCTAACCCTAGCTTCTCTCCTTGCCTTTGATCCGCCTCTTGACTCGGAGAGCTTCCAAGAACCTTCAAGAACTGGCGATCACGAGCTTTGAGAGTGCTGTGGAGGAGCTGGCGAAGATCTGAGATGAAACGGTGAAGGGATGCTGCAGCCAACGCACGCCTGCAGCTCAAATACGACGCAACGGTCGGATCCCGATCGATTCGAATATTCCCAATCGATCGGGAAGGCTTTGGATCGATCCATGGATCGATCCAGAGCACCTCTGTGCTCTGGAAAAATGCCTGGATCGATCCACGGATCGATCCAGCGCTTATCGCGCAAAGCAGCCGCGTCCCAATCGATTCACTGATCGATTTGGACATCTGGATCGATCCACGAATCGATCCAGAGGCTCTCTGTTCGCTAGGAAAGGCCTGGATCGATCCACTGATCGATCCAGCACTTGGTCTTTGCCCAAAACCAAGTCCCAAGCCTCTCAAACCAACATCCGGTCAACCTTGACCTGTTGATACATCATGCCTAGCATCTGGTCACTCCTTTGACTTGCTAGGACTCTCCACCAAGTGTCTGGTCAATCCCTTTGACCCACTTGGACTTTACTCGTCGTGCCAAGTATCCGGTCACTCTCTTGTCCTACTTGGACTTCCACCAGATGTCTGATCATCCTTGATCCATCTGGATTTTCCCTTGCCTGGCTTCACTCACCAGGACTTTCACCTGGCTTCACTCACCAGGATTTCCTTCTGCCTAGCTTCACTCAATAGGACTTTCACCTGGCTTCACTCACCAGGATTTCTAATCTGCCTGGCTTCACTCACTAGGACTTTCACCTGGCTTCACTCACCAGGACTTTCACCTGCCTAGCTTCACTCACTAGGGCTTTCCTTCTGCCTGGCTTCACTCACCAGGACTTTCACTTCTGCTGCCTAACATACCAGTTAGGACTTCCTAGTCAGGTATCCGGTCACTCTTGACCTACTTGACTCTCCTTCAATCTCCCTGATCAGAATCTCCCCACATGAACAACTGCACCTGCATTGTCCATGTGTCTACATGTATTGTCAAACATCGAAACTATGACCAAGACCCAAGCTTGGTCAACTCAGTCAACCTCGACCTAAAGGATATTGCACCAACAATCTCCCCCTTTTTGATGTTTGACAATACCTTTAAGTTAGGACCATTCTGAGTTAAGCTAGTCCCATAGCCTTAACTTCATTCATGCCAAAAGTATGAATGTTGGTTCCCTTCATTCTCCCCCTATGAGCTCCCCCATAGGTAATGAAAGCCTAGCTTAAACCACATATTCTCCCCCTATTGGCACACATCAACCCAGCTTTGAGCACACATCAACCCATGCCTCAATTTTAGGCACACTTCAACAAATGCCCCATTGTTGAAAACTCTCCCCCTGAAGAGTTGCTCATCGTTGTTCACAACTTCACTCGTTGTGGTCAACACGATAATGAAGGTCCCATACCCTTCATTATCCTTAACCTTACATTCTCCCCCAATGGAGGCAAATGCCCATCCTTGAGCATTATCCACTAGAACCCACTTGAACAATGAGGATATCCACTCCCCATTAAAGTTCAAACGCTCAACCTTGAGCATGTTCTTAACAGAAGGTTGACCACCTTCCTAGGTTCATGAAAAATAATTTTTCATGTCTTTAAAGAGTCCCTCCCCCTAAAGACATGGTGGTTACTTCTGTCATTGCACCAACAATGACTTGGAATCCCTAAAAATTTAGGAAACCCAAATTTTAGAAGTTTTGAGGTTCAAATATTCAAAATTTGAAACAAACCTCAACCTAAACTTCAACTTAGCCTTCCTTAACCAATCCATCCTTGTTTTCAACATGAAAACACCCTCTAAAGGTATACAAACGTGTCTTGAGGGGTTAGGAATGGTTACATTGACTAAAATAGGTTTAGAGTGCTGAAATCAGACCTTCCCAGTCAAAATCAGCATCCTAGATCGATTGGAGTTGGGTTCCAATCGATTCAACCTATTTGAATCGATCCACTGATCGATTCAGGATGTGTGGATCGATCGGCTGATCGATCCAGCGAGCTTCTGCTCGCGAGAATTGCCTTCTGAATCGATCCACTGATCGATTCAGGCACTCCAATCGATCCATGGATCGATTGGAGCTCTGATAGTTGCTGAAATTCAAAATCAGCCAACTTCAGAAATCCCTAGAAAATTCTACAAAAATCCAAAAATCATGAAATTTCGTGTAGACATTTCTTATGGCATAATTTATCAAGGAAAAATAGTTTTCTAAGGAAATACCTCATATTTTCAAAAATTGACACAAACTTGAAAGCTTGCTAAAACTTTAGCGTTTTCTTCAAGTTTGTGTTTAACTATTCAATGGTGATTACTATCAAAAGATAGCCTTCACCAAGGTTTTCCAAAAGCATTTTGAAATAATTTTCAAAACCAATATCCCATCACATTCCTTGGGCTTAATGCACATGACTTGTACATTAGCTTTCCCAATGATGGGAAAACACATAACTATGTGTTTTGATGAACTTAAAACTCAAGAGAATGCACTAAGTCAACATGTTGAATTTTGTTCATCATCCTAACATCTCACTTGTATCTATTGTGCACAAAACACATACAAGTCATCTTATAGGTCTTTGTGAGATGTGAATTTTGGTTTTGCCCTAATCTAGGGATCATGCATATCTATCTAGGCATTTTAGAGATATTAGACATCCCCTAGGATATCACTTGTTAATAAGTGTTGTTAAATGCCATTTGTCCTTAATTTCAAGGAATTTAAACTTAATGCATGATTATGTTATGGCATACATCAAGATGAAATAATTTTCAAAAGAAAATATCCTATAACTACTTGATGTATGAATGTCATGACATGGTATTTTTGGATTTTTCATAATGAAACATAAATGCAAAAATAGACATGATGTCATGACATATGATGGGCAAATAATCATGGCAAGATTTAGCATAAATAAAATATACCTAGATTACCTATCTAAGTATCCTTAACCACTCAGCTAAATCAAAAAGTATAACCCTAGTTCGCCCAATTTCCTTAAGAAAATGCCAAAACCCAACTTGACATTTTTCTAATCTCTTGAATTAATTATGCCAATTAAAAATTTAAAGCATTCCTCAAATGTTGGCATATTTCACTTTCCTCAAGAGTGATTGCGTAAATCAAGGTCCGGATTGCCTTAAATTTCCAAGAGACTACCAAAATCCCAACTCGGTATTTCTCAAGGTTTTCCTAATTTGTGCCATTTTAAGATAAAATCAATTTTTCCACCATTAGACACATTTTACTCTTTCAAGGAGTAAACCAAGATCCACTTCATTTTCAAAGGTTAACAAAAACCTTGAAAATGCTCCTTGAGTGTCAATTTCCTCAAAGTCAGGTTAACTACCCTTCTAATCGGAGTTGACACTCTCTAACCCATCTATGGGGTAGAGAAGATGCTCCTAGGAACCCAACACCTATTGGTGCTCCTTGGATGCTCTAGGTACTCACTAGGGATAACTTCCCTAGATACCTTCCTAGTTACCTTGTTGGGCTTCTTAGAAGCCTTGGTCACAGTTTCTAGGTCAACTCTAGGGATAGCTTCCCTTGTAACCTTCTTTGTGACTTTCTTAGACTTCTTAGAAGTCTTAGTCACATTTATTGCAAAAATACTCTTAGGGATGACTTCCCTAGTATTCTTGGCTTGACCACTAGACCTAGGGTTTGTTCCATAACTATATGGAACTCTATGGTAAGAGGGCACATCCTTCTTAGCCTTTGGTTTGTATCCCAAACCTCTATGGCCATTAGATGACCTTTGTGCTCCTAGACCTAGGCTATGCTCATTTTGCCCTTTTAGGATATTTTCCATCCTTTTAGGGTCCTTTCCATTTTATCAAGCCTTGACCTCAAGACTTGATTTTCTATCACTAAGTCCTTAGTTTTAGATTTTTCATTTGATCCATGAGCATATTTGTTCTTGGGCTTGTATCTAAAATCTTTAGAGTTATTGCCCAAGTGTCTATCTACCTTCCTAACCTTAGGTTGGGTAGTTTTGGCATGTAGGGCCACATGCTTTTCCTTAAAGCCCTCATGCTTTCTATTCTTATGGTAAATTGCATTAAAATGATAAAAATTTGAACTATCATGCTTTTTACCATAGTGTAAAGAGGTAGGCTCAATGAATGTTACCTTCTTCTTTACCTTGGAGGCTCCCCCTTGACTAATGCCTCCTTGAGCCTTGACCATCTTCTTCCCCTTGGGGCATTGACTCCGGTAATGCCCCTTTTGATTGCAAGAGAAGCACACAATGTGCTCCTTGCTCTTCTTTGTTCCGGGGATGGTCTCCTTGAGCTTCTCCTTTCCTTTTTGTGCCATTTGGCCCTTTTTCTTGGCCAATTTGGGGCACTTGCTCTTGTAGTGCCCATGTTCCCTACATTCAAAGCATATAATATGATTTTTATTATTAATTGAAATGTTTATACCTTCGCTTGTAGAGATGGCATCTTTTCCTTTGGATCCGGAGGTGGAAGCTTCCTCTTGATCGAACCTTGATTCCCCTCCATTTGATTTTTCTTGACTTGTGGAGGTAGAAGCTTCTTATTCCTCTTCTTCTCTTGACCCGGATGTAGAGGATTCTCCTTCATCTTGATCCGGCGTCACCAAGGATTGCTCCCCCTCAATCCTAGAGGTGGAGGCTTCATCATCTTGAATATGAAACAAGGAGTATGCTCCCTCCTTGTTCCCTTCGTTGCATTCCCTTGAAGATGAAGCTTCTTCTTGGACTTCTTCTTCGGAGGTTGAGCATCTCTCAACCTCGGAGTCCTCCTCTTGGTCTTGATCCAATGAGTCGCCCTCTTTGGATTCTCCTTGATTTGGTACAGTGGAGGGGATCTCATGAATTCTTGCCAATTTGCTCCAAAGCTCCTTGGCATCTTCAAACTCTCCAATTTGTTCCAAGATGTTGCTTGGCAATAAATTGACCAAAAGCTTGGTCACTTTGTCATTGGCCTCACATCTTTGGATTTGGTCTTTGCTCCACTTGCTCCTTTTGAGTACTTTGCCCTTGGAATTTGTGGGAGCTTCAAAACCTTCCATGAGAGCAAACCATTGCTCTATCTCCATCATAAAAAAAATTTCGATTCTTGATTTCCAAGAATCGAAGCTTGTAGATGAATATGGTGGAGCCACCCTTGTGTCAAATCCAAGTCCATCTTGGAATTGCATCTTGAAGTTGAGCTTGATAAAATCTTGAACTTGAAGAATTTGCTCCAACTTCTTCACCCTCTAGCTTTTCTTGTTATGCTTGACCCTTCCGACGATGATTCCGGTGAAGAGCGGCCTCGCTCTGATACCACTTGTTAGGATCAAAAGTAGATAGAGGGGGGGTGAATAGCTAGTCGCGTTCGCTCGGTGCTTGGCGTTGCTTGTTTCTTCAAGAATATGCAGCGGAAAATACAGAAACAATCACACAACGCTAACACGGTTGGTTTACTTGGTATCCACCTCACAAGAGGTGACTAATCCAAGGATCCACACCAACACACACACCCTCCACTATGAATAACACTCCTTTATGGTAACTACCGAGGGCGGAGAAGCCCTACAAGACTCTCGGTACAAGAAGAAGGAAAGGGAAACAAAATACAAGCACAAAGCTTACAATGAATGCAGAAAACCCTAACCCTAGCTTCTCTCCTTGCCTTTGATCCGCCTCTTGACTCGGAGAGCTTCCAAGAACCTTCAAGAACTGGCGATCACGAGCTTTGAGAGTGCTGTGGAGGAGCTGGCGAAGATCTGAGATGAAACGGTGAAGGGATGCTGCAGCCAACGCACGCCTGCAGCTCAAATACGACGCAACGGTTGGATCCCGATCGATTCGAATATTCCCAATCGATCGGGGAGGCTTTGGATCGATCCACAGATCGATCCAGAGCACCTCTGTGCTCTGGAAAAATGCCTGGATCGATCCACGGATCGATCCAGCGCTTATCGCGCAAAGCAGCCGCTTCCCAATCGATCCACTGATCGATTTGGACATCTGGATCGATCCACGAATCGATCCAGAGGCTCTCTGTTCGCTAGGAAAGGCCTGGATCGATCCACTGATCGATCCAGCACTTGGTTTTTGCCCAAAACCAAGTCCCAAGCCTCTCAAACCAACATCCGGTCAACCTTGACCTGTTGATACATCATGCCTAGCATCTGGTCACTCCTTTGACTTGCTAGGACTTCCCACCAAGTGTCTGGTCAATCCCTTTGACCCACTTGGACTTTACTCGTCGTGCCAAGTATCCGGTCACTCTCTTGTCCTACTTGGACTTCCACCAGATGTCTGATCATTCTTGATCCATCTGGATTTTCCCTTGCCTGGCTTCACTCACCAGGACTTTCACCTGGCTTCACTCACCAGGATTTCCTTCTGCCTAGCTTCACTCACTAGGACTTTCACCTGGCTTCACTCACCAGGATTTCCAATCTGCCTAGCTTCAATCACTAGGACTTTCACCTGGCTTCACTCACCAGGACTTTCACCTGCCTAGCTTCACTCACTAGGGCTTTCCTTCTGCCTGGCTTCACTCACCAGGACTTTCACTTCTGCTGCCTAACATACCAGTTAGGACTTCCTAGTCAGGTATCCGGTCACTCTTGATCTACTTGACTCTCCTTCAATCACACTGATCAATCCCTGATCAGAATCTCCCCACATGAACAACTGCACCTGCATTGTCCATGTGTCTACATGTATTGTCAAACATCGAAACTATGACCAAGACCCAAGCTTGGTCAACTCAGTCAACCTTGACCTAAAGGATATTGCACCAACAGATAGATACTAGGATTTCGGTTTCGTTATGATGCTAGTTAATGTCCCTATGCATTGTTCATCCCCCTAACTCCATGCTTACACTCATGTAGGAGTTCTAACTAAAGTCCAATACTATCCCGTGAAGATCGCATCAAAGAGTTTACCCAAGTTCTACCACCATTAAGTATAAGAGGTAATTTAGGAAGTCCGATTATAGGGAACATCCTTCTGTCACAAGAGCTCACAGTCCACGTTCCTAGATTACACAGATCACTTCTTAATGGTACATTAATGCAATTAAGTAGAAGAGGTAATTTAGGAAGTCCAATTATAGGGAGCATCCTTCTCACACAAGGGCCCACGGTCCATGTTCCTAGATTACACAAGTCACTTCCTAACATTAATTTGGGAGAACCCTCTACACTCTAATTAATCTTCCTAACAAGAATTGATTCCCATTTCAAGGAACTGTTATAGAAAGTAAGGGATACCTTCTTTCATAAGGTCCCATGATCTTACATTCCAAGGCTCTTCCTCTATATGGTGATCTAACCCTACATCTACATGGTTTACCTAACACATATTTCATCAAACGCATACAAGGCACAACACACATAGATGATGATATAAACACTTCTTTGCATAGGAAAATATCCAAATACATAGTTCATACATTCACAATCACATCACAACTACTTCCTACATCCTAGATCTAGAGATTTACTCCATAGCAAAGAAAATATAACCAAAGACGAAGAAAGAAACAAACTACAACCAAATATAAAGAAGTAAAGAGAGGAGAGTGCTTATCCTTAAAGGGTGGCGTCCTTGGAGGTGTTCCCTTGCTCCGGAGGTGGATGGATCGGTGAAGATGGGGTTTCTAGGGTTCCCCCAATGGGGAAGAACCCTCCTCCAAGGAATGGGGGTGAGCCCCAAGCCAAAGATGAGCCAAAGATGGGAGAAACCCCCCTTTTATAGAGCAGGGCATAGGCACCACACGACCCATGACATGGTCGTGTAGATCCACACGACCTCATTCTTCTTGCTCTTGGCCAAGGTGACACAGCCATGTGTGTCCACACGGCCTTACCCGACTTCCTATCGAGTTGAGTCACACAGTTGTGTGGCTCACACGGTTGTGGCCTTCTTCTTCATTGTTGGCTCCACACGGTCGTGTGTGTCACACGACCACGACCTTCTTTGCCTTTAGAATGTTTACACGGGAGGTTCACATGACCGTATGGGTCACACGACTGTTACATCACCGCAAGTGTACGGTTACATCGTCAGTAATAAAAGATTATCGAATCCACAGGGGTTGGTTATAATCACAAAAGATGTCTCAAAAGTGAATTAGCTAAACAATGAAACAGGAGATTATATGTCCTAAGAAGCAACTAAAGATTTAAAGTCAAGGTTAATTGTAGAAACTTAGTTTTGTGAAGGTTCTAGGAGATTTGGTTTCTTTGTGATAATCATTAATGTAAAGCGATCTACCAATCCTATCCTCAATTGAAATGTGTTTGCAAGAAGTCAACGGTGATTTCCTGTAGAAAACATCGATCAAGGACTCTTATCTAAATCTTAAGCAATCAAATAGTAATGATCCCTATGAAGCCCGTTTAATGGGGTAGTCCTGTCACGACGCCCCGTGGTCACACGACATAGAAAAGCATCACTAATCAATCCACATAAAGATATAAAATTCAGCACATCAGTCCATCCTACTTCTTTGTAGATTCCTGCTTCACCCCCTCAAAGCAATCCCCTAAATGTCCATTTAATGGGGCAGCCCTGTCACGATGCCCCGCGACAATGCAATCTAGAGAATTCTTCTAAAAGATTCCACAAGAAATACAAACAACTAATCAAGAATGGTAGTAGGGCTCAAAACACAATAATTCATACAAGATTGGTTGATACAAAACATAACAACATCCTTGAATCAAGAAGATGACAAATTCATGAATCTTACATCAATTTACATCACAAATACTCCCTCCATCCTAGAACAAAAGAATCTACTCCATAGAAAATAAGAAAAGAACCAAAGAAAAGAGGATTGAAGACATTCCGATCCAAACCAAGAAGATAGAAAGGAACGCTTATCTCAATACGACGAGTGATCTTTGGAACCAATCCACCGCTCTTGGAGTAAAATCTTGGATGGAAAACACCTCCTAATCAATGGAAATCGCGCCCAAGAACTCATCTCCCCAAAAGGGAGAGTCTCCCCTTTTAAAAGAGGAGAAGCCTTATATATAGAAGAGGGGCTTTGGGCGCCACATAACCCAGGACACGGTCGTGTGAGATCCACACGGCCAGGGCATTCCTCTTCTTGGCCAAGGTCACATGACCATGTGACCCTCACACATGGTCGTGTCATGCTCTGCCTCTGTCTGCTTGCACGGTCATGTAAATCCACACAACCTAGCCAATTTTTTTGTCTCTAGAAGTGTTGCATGGTCGTGTGGCACACATAGCCATGCCATTTTTGGTTCTGGAAAAGTTGCACGACCGTGTAGTCATACACGGTCGTGTAGTCATACACGGCCGTGTACTGGCTAGCTTGAAGAGGTGGCACAACCATGTCATTTCCACACGTCCTAGGCACTCTCCCTTGCTGTTGATGCTGCACGACCCTGTCATCACCACACGACCAGGGCCATTCCCCTTTACAAGGCCATGTGGCACTTATTACCGATGTCGTTCTTCTTCGTTTGATCATAGAATTGGCTACAAACATCAATTCTTTCCCAAATTCGACTCCTGAAAGCATAAAACGTACAACAGTAGATCTCCGAACAAAGAAGAGTAATTATGCTAAAAACAAAGCAAGGAGCATGAAAGTTCATAGATAAAGCATGTATAGAACATAAGAATGTGCGTCAAAACTGTTGGCGCTCGGAATTTCGTTCTGTATAAACCCCCTGTACACAAATTTGTACAAGGACAGAACTATTCCTAGCAAACCATATGCTTGATCAGACATGTGTTTAATCAATCAAGCAAGTTCTTGATTGATCAAAACACACCTTGATCGAAGCACAAGATCGTAGCCTCTTGTGTTGGTATTTCAGGATCCATACAAAGAAAAACAAACTAATTGCGCTGAAGAATAAAGAACTAGTTGTACCTTTCTTTGTAGACAAAGACCTCTTGATCTTCTACCGTATTCCTCTCCTCTTCTTGGACGCCGTGTGGGTGACAATCTACCAAGACAAACCACCTGAACCTTCTTTTGTTTCCAAGCCGCCTACCACCAAAAGATGCAAAGAAAAGGGGCGTCTCCTTCTTCTTCTTCTCCTCCAAACCGCCTACCACCAAGGGTGGTTCTTATCTTCTTCTTCTTCTCCTCCAAGCTCTAGCCACCAAAGGAGATATGCGCTGGCCCTAGAGGGAGGAAAGGGAGGAAGAGATGAGAAGGTGGAGCGTCGTCCCTAGGAGGAAGAGAGGAGGTGGGCGCCGACTCTAGGGGAAAAGAAAAGAGAGAAAAGAAGAGATGAGGTGCCGACCATAAGCAAGGGAAAACAACTCAAGAGAGATTAGGTTATGGTGGCATGACCTCCTTCCTTTTTATAACCTTTGGCACCAGATAAAAGAGAAGAAATATTAACAGAATTTTTGTTTAGAAAAAATCTCTAGAAAAGAATTAACATAATTCTTTTTAGAAAAATTTCTTAGGAAAGAATTAATATAATTCTTTGTAGAAAATTTCTAAGAAAGAATTAATATAATTCTTTTTAGAAAAATCTCTAATTCTGTTGAGAAAAAATCTACCTTTTACTACTCCCTTTTTTTCTTCCTTTTCTTTTCTTTTCCTTTTCTTTTCTTTTGGTTTGGCCAGCCCCTTGCTTGGGCACCAAGCAAGGCTTGGCCGACCCCTTTCTTGGGTAGGAAATAAAATCAAACGAGTGAATACGAGGCTATGTAGAGGCTACAATAGGGACCAAGAGGAGGAATTGGTTTTGGCCTCCTGATGGACTTGAGCTTCCTGTGTTCGACCCGAACATCAACTTAAGTTCATCAATAATAACTCATACAACTAAAGAGTTATTATTTAACTACCGCACCAATCCTATATTACAATATGGGCTCCAACTTATCATGAGTGCGTTAATCTTCCTGTGTTTAAGGTATCGTATATCCGTTAATTAAATAAGTTACTAACAACTCACTTAATTAACATCTGACTCCAAGAGTAGTACCACTCAACTTTATTATCATGTCAGACTAAGTCCACCTGCAGGGTTTACATGATAAACCTTATGAGCTCCTCAATGGGGCATCATCAACCTAAATAAATAGGACACAGTTTCCTTTTATAATTAACAACACACCATATAAATAACACTATCTCCCAACTCATCGGGCCTATTGATTTAACGAATAAATCTCACCCATTGATAAGTCAAAGAAATAAATACTAAGTGTACGTGCTTGTTATTATATTGGGATTAAGAGAACACACATCCATAATAACAGAGGTTCTGTTCTTTTATGAAGTCAGTATAAATCAAACAACCTCAAATGGTCCTGCTCAATACACACATAGTGTACTAGTGTAATTTTATAGTCAAGACAGACTAATACCAAATTACACTACAACCGTTCCAATAGTTTATCCCTATCCATCTCGGTCGTGAGCTACTATTTTTAATTTATAAGGAACTGATAACATGATCTTCTATGTGACACCACACACCATGTTATCTACAATATAAATTATGGACAACTGCATTAACATATAAATATAAAATGCAACATTTGACCAAAGTGATTCTCATTTCAAAATATAAATGTTCATACAAAAAGCCAGGTTTTTAGTATACATTCTAACAATCTCCCACTTATACTAAAAGACTATGTTGTCATATATACTGTCATACATCTGATTCTCATCCCCTCAACATGCCCATCAAAAGCTCTCACTAGAAGGGTCTTAATGAAAGGATCTGCCAGGTTATTTGCTGATGCAATCTTGGCGACAACAACTTCTCCTCCCTTTACGATGTCTCTATCAGGTGGTACTTGTTCTCAATGTGTTTACTTGCCTTATGGGCTCGTGGTTACTTTGAGTTTGCTACTGCACCACTATTATCACAATAAATTGTGATAATTTTGGGCAAACCAGGAATCACATCTAAGTCCATCAAGAAGTTTTTGAGCTATACTGTTTCTTTGGCTGCCTCAGAGGCTGCCACATACTCAGCTTCCATGGTGGAGTCTGAAACACACTTCTTCTTAACACTCCTCCATGTTATGGCTCCGGCTCCCAAAGTAAACACATACCCTGAGGTTGACTTACTATTGTCTCTATCTGATTGGAAGTCAGAATTTGTGTAACCCACAGGGAGTAAATCATCTGCCTGGTAAATCAGCATATAATCTCTAGTCCTTCTCAGGTACTTCAATATATGCTTTGCGGCAGTCCAATGTCCCTGCCTTATATTACTTTGATATCTGCTAACCATGCACACGGTAAAACAGATATCCGGTCTCGTACATAGCATCGCATACATTAGGCTTCCTACAGTCGAAGCATAGAGAACTGCCTTCATGTCCTCTATCTCCTTTGATGTCTTAGGAGACATCTTTTTAGATAAAGGTACTCCATGCCGAAAAGGTAGAAAACCTTTCTTGGAGTTTTGCATGCTAAAACGAGCTAGGATAGTATCAATGTATGAAGCTTAGGATAAACACAACATCTTTTTCTTGAGATTCCTTATTACTTTGATCCCAAGAATATGTCCACATTCTCCCAAGTCCTTCATATCAAACTACTTGGACAACCATAGCCTTACTTCTGACAACACTTTGACATTGTTGCCAATGAGCAAAATATCATCTACGTATAGTACAAGAAATACCACCACGTTTCCATCACTTTTCTTGTATACACAAGACTCATCTGGACACTGAATGAATCCATAAGACTGGATTACTTTATCAAACCAGATGTTCCAAGATCTCGAAGCTTACTTCAGTCCATAAATGGATCGATTGAGCTTACATACAAGATGCTCTTTGCCCTTTGCAATGAACCCCTCTAGTCGCTTCATATAGATGCTTTCTTCAAGACTTTCGTTAAGGAAAGTTGTCTTGACATCCATTTTCCAAACCTCATAATCCATATGAGCAGCAATGGATAAAAGAATCCTGATAGACTTAAGCATGACTACCAGCGAAAAAGTTTCCTCATAATCGATTCACTCTTTCTGAGTATACCCCTTTGCAACAAGCCTCGCTTTAAAGGTTTTCACCTTTCTGTCTGCTCCTCTTTTTCTTTTGTAGACTCATTTATATCCAATGACTTTGCACAATTTGGTGGTTCTACAAGCTCCCAAACTTAATTAGAATACATAGATTCTATTTCAGAGTTCATTGCACTTTGCCAAGATGCTACATCTTTATCTTGGAGTGCTTCATCATATGTCCAGGGATCAGGTTCATGTTCACCAGGGATCAAGTCCAAGGACTCTCCCAAAAACATGAATCTATCAGGTTGCCGAACAACCCTCCCACTACGACGAGGCACTACCTGTAATTGTGCATCATTTGTGACACGTGTTACAGCTTCTTGTGGTATCTCATCTTGCACCATTGGTACTAAATTAAATGTGTCCTCTTTTATTTCCTCAAGAATAATTTTACTCACGGGCTTGTGGTTCATCACATAGTCCTTTTCTAATAATCGGGCATTAGTGATAACAATGACATTCTGATATTTAGGACTATAGAACAAACTGCCTTTCATTCTTTTAGGATAACCCACAAATAAGTGAACTTTTTTACGTGATTCCAACTTATCAGCATCTCCCTTCAACACATGTGCTGGACTACCCCAAATCCGAATGTGTTTCGAACTAGGCTTACGCCCATTCCACAATTCTGTGGGAGTAGAGGGTACTGACTTAGAAGGTACCAAGTTCAGAATGTTCGCCATCGTTTCTAGAGCATATCCCCAAAATGAATTTGGTAATTCTTAATAACTCATCATCGATCTAACCATTTCCATAAGGGTCTTATTTCTTCATTCTGCCACACCATTCTGTTGGGGTGTACCAGGTGCAGACAATTGGGATTGAATCCCAACCTCTGATAAGTAATTCCTAAACTCTCCTAAGAGGTACTCTCCACCACGATCAGACCGTAGTGTCTTCATACTTTTACCATGACGTTTCTCCACATCAGCCTTGTACTCTTTGAACTTATCAAAGCACTCAGACTTGTGGTATATCAAGTAAATGTACTCATATCTCGAATAGTCGTCTATAAAAGAGACAAAATATTCGAAACCACCTCTCGCCTGGATAGTCATAGGTCCACACAAATCAGAATGAACTAATTCCAACACTTCTT